>NW_022900925.1:18619016-18677655 GCF_012274545.1 Fukomys damarensis
ACCGGGGGCGGCCTGGGCGATCTGGGCCGCGGGGCTTTGGGGACGGGGAGTGGAGCCAGGTCCCCGGGTCCCCACTCAAATGCAGATTGCCTGGCACAGCCTCAGTTTACGGATTGAAAAGGGACACCCCTTCTCCCCCAGCCCCGTCTGTCTGCGGGTGCTCCTTGTTTCCTGCGGCAGGAACATTTTGATTGAATGCTTCTGCGTTACAGGCAGGTCAATGACTCGTTTGTCTCTTAGGGGTCATTCTTTAGCTCTTAGGAGTCATTCTTTTTTATTGTTGCTTTAAAAAAAAAACAGGATTTTTAAAAAAAGATGTGAATTCTGTCGTGTACAATTCACCCATTTAACGTTGATCCATTCACTGGCTTTTAGAATGTGCGCGTTGTGCGTCTGGCACCATAATCAATTTTAAACATTTTTATTACCCCCCAAAGACACACCGCCTTTAGCTACTGCCCCCCCCAACCCCAGGCCCTTGACAGCCGCTACTCCATTTTCTGTCTGTATACCCATGCCTCTTCTGAACAGCTCTTATAAATGGAATCATGTATTATAAAGCGCCCTGTGCCTGCCTTCTTTCACGGTTCACCCAGGCCGTAGCCAGGGTCAGTGCATCATTTTTGTTTTTGCTTTTGAAGAATAATATTTCGTTTTATCCGTTTATCAGGTGACGGCCCTTAAGACTCATTTAAGCCACCCGTCAGACCTCTGGATTTGAGGCCTGGGTAGAGAACTCCGCCGAGATTTTGAAGAAGAGGCGTGATGGAGAGTTTTAGGAAGTGTTCTTGGGCGGGACGAGGGCACTGGACTGCAGAGAGGCTGATTAGGAGGGGTGCAGATAGTTCAAGCAGGGGTGGGTACAAAGCTGGGATGGGAAGGTAGGGCCATGGGAATGAAAGAGGGAGGAGATCTGCTGCAGAGCCCTGAGGATTTGACCAGGTCAGAGGACTGGAGGAGCAGGATTGCTCCCCTTTTCTACCTTGGGGAATATACACGTGCAGAATGGGCCCTGGGGTTGGTGGAAGCAGGGAGCCAAAAACCATTGCTATTTTTCAACTTTCTCCATCAAGAAGAGTAATTGCATATTTAAAAAATGGCTTGTGCAGGCTTAATTTAGCTTTTTATCAGTGCTCAGTAGGACATAACTTTGGTTTTTTTCTGCAGTTCTATTCTCCCTTTCTCTTTTTAATGTATGACTTTTTCCTTATTTTTAGGTGCCTTGTATTGGGACAGAGGTTGGGAAAAGGACAGTGGGGTCACATGGGACTGTAGGCCTCTCTCTCAGCATCAGTTTCGGTGAGAGCTTTTGGCTGCCAAAAATTTCCTTTTGTGGGTCTTTTTCTTTTCTTTCATCTTTATTTTTAATTTTCTACCATTCTGCCATATACTCCTTGGTATTTTGTAGGTTTGTTTGTTTGTTTGTTTTACCATTTCTTTCTTTGCCCGTTTTCTGTGTCTGTGTAGTTGACATCAGTCTTCCTTTCCCCCATCTATATGCAGGGGACACTGGATTGATACCCTTGTGTTTCTGAAAGGCGTGCAACAAGGTTTTGTGGAGAAGGTGGAGAAGTGTTAGATAATAGTCCAAGTGACTGCTTTTAAAAATGTGTAAGCCTGGACCTGCGTGAGCCCTGAGAGAGTTCTTGGTGGGGTCCTTAGCCCTGATCTGCTCAGCACTTTTATGGATGGCTCAGATATAGGCACAGAAGGAGGTATTGATATAGGAGAAATAATTTAACTCCCAGCCTGCTAGATGTCAGATACACCGAGTTTGTGTTCCCCCCAAATCAAAGAATGAATTATTATTATTATTATTATTATTATTATTATTATTATTATTATTATTATTATTTTGATACAGGGAACTGAATTCAGGACCTTGTTTTTGCCAGATAGGCAAAGAATGAATTCTGAGGAACAGTGGAGGTTAAGAGTAGGAAGAAGTCAGAGAGATAGCTTCTGAGAAACAGAAGGGGACCCGAAAGTGGGGTGCCAACGAGCCCACTTCTCGAAGTTTTATAGAGCAAAATCACCAGCTGGATACAGCATGGGTCAAAACTGTGATCAACCAGTAAGAGTACAAGTATGGCCACTTAGGTAGTATTAATCCAATGGGGAAGCAGGTCACATAGCAAGTGTACATGCAAAGAACAAAGGCGTTTTAGGGGGTCCTGGTCACGCACTAGGGTAACTGATGTCTAGCTAGACTTTATTGGACCAGGTGATACCAGTTGTCTTAATCACCTGGGCAGGTATGTAGGTCTGGTCAGTCTGTCTTTATCTTTAAGCCTGGCCTCCAACAGATGTGCCTCGGGCCACCGTTGTGATGTGTTCTTATCCTCACACTGACTCCCTCGAGGGCCTAGCCCTGTCTGCCTATATTTCTACTTACCTGTCTATAATAGTATCATGAAGCAAGAAAGAGCTTGGAGTTTAATTCCTCAGCTTTGAACTGTGTGGCCTCGGGTAAGTTACTTAACTTCTCAGCGCCTCAGATTCTGCATCTGTCAAATGAGGCTAGTGATGTCTACCCTATAATAACATGAGAATTAAATGAAATAGCACAGAAGGCTTTCAGACTTGTCACGTACTAATAATCCCTCCCCACATGGTAGGTACTAGGACATTCCATGAGCTTTGCAGAAGACCCAGGTAGGAGAGCCAGGTGTGTCAGGTGTGCACCTCTGGTCCTGGAGCTGAATCTGGCTGCATGCACAGCTGCTCTGAATGGTGTTGCAGGGACAAGTGATGCATAAGGACCGACAGGGTTCATCTCTTTCTGTGTTCTTGAACTGGAGTCTGATTGTTTCTGATGTAGTTTAGTTGAATAGTGGAGTGGGCACCATCAGTGATGGATTTTGACTCAAGGCTGAACTAATAAAGTACAAGATGGGGGAATGGACTTAAAGTTCATGGGGAATAAAAGGTGCCTTTGAAATGGATGCCAAGGCCATGTGAGGGCTCCTGCAGAAAATGCAGTCCGAGCTGCATTCCTTGAATTACCAGGCCCAAGGAGGTGACAGTGCCACTGCCTAGGGAACTGTTCAGAGCACAATGGAGCTGTTCCCCCCCCCACTGTCAGTGTGACAGTGACACCCCAAACAGGAATGTGTCCAGAGGAAGGCAGGCAGGATGGGATGCTTTGGGAGATGCTGTCATCTCACCTTCTTGTTAGTTAACGTTAAAACTGAGGCCGAAAAAGTCAACTTTGGATGAGAACCTGGACTTGGGGGCAGGAGAGGGAAGATTTTAGTCCCAAGGGCAGAGCTTAGGCCGATGAATAGAATTTTACAGCGGTAGATTTTAGCTCAAAAGCAGAGGGACTTCCCAACAGCTTGAGCGAGAGGAAATTGGAGTGCCTTGTGAGTTCCCTGCTGCTAAGGGAGTATGTTGCGGGAGGAAAGCTGGATGGCATCCTGCTGGGGATGTTTCTATACTAACTTTTTATTATGAAAAATTTCCAAATACAGTATATGGAAGTTAAAATAACAGAACAGTGTTCACCTTGCACACCTAAATAGTCCTAACATTTTTCATTTTCCTTAGTCTTTCTTACTGCCCCCCCCACTCCTTCCCACCCTCTTAGTTTGCTGGATGGACTATTTGAAAATTAATTGCAGACCTAATGATACATTTCCTTTAAATACTTCCATTTGTGTGTAGAAGAGTCAGGGCATTTTCCACAGTACCACAACTTCATTTTTATTTCCAAGAAAACTAATGATGAACAATCATGCACAGTATCATTTAATGTCCAGTTGTGGGAAGATTTTCTGTCAGGAAGTTGATAAAGCACAGTGACCACCATGTGAGCGCGGTGAGGCCTGGTGGATCCCCTTTAGGAATCTGTGAGGGCCTGTACAGGAAGCTGGGCTAGGGTAATGTCAGGTGATGAGGGCTGTTCTGAGGTCTCCATGGGCTTCCCATAGAAGGTGCAATGAGGTGCTGGGCCAGTGAGGGCCTCCAGGAGGAGGCGCCAGCTCCAGGGCTGAGTGTGGCCGAATGAGCTGATCTGCTGGAAGCAGCGGGGGTACCATAGGTAGGTAGATATGGGAGAATTCCTTCAATAGGTAGATACTGAGTTTCTACCGGGAGGCTTAATTTTATGTGTCAGGTTGACTGGGCTGTATGGTACCCAGGTATTTGGTCAAACATTCAGGGTGTTTTTGGATTTAATCTGGTAGACTGACTCAAGCAGATTGCCCTCCTTAAGGTGGGTGGGCTTCGTTCAGTCCATTAAAGGCCTGACTAGAAAGATAAGTCCGAGCCTTGCCTGAGTCAGAGTGAGAGAATTCTCTTCCTTTGAACTGGGACACGGTGGTTTCAGGCTTTGTATTAGAACCCAGACATTGGCTCAGCAGATTTTGGACTTGCCAGCCTCCATGATTATGTGAGCAGATTCCTATAATAAATCATACACCCATGCATAGACAGACTCTCTCCCCCTCTCTTTCCCTCTCTCCCTTTGTCTCTTTGGTTCTATTTCTTGGACAACCCTAACACATCTGCTTCATGCCAGGCAGTCTGACACAGTGCTGAGACCATGTAGGGAAACATCATGGGCTGTCAGGTATGTGCCCCTTGTGGCTCAGGTTGCCTGGACTTGGCTTGAGTGCTGAGAGGTGCAGGTGAGGGCTTGGCAAGGCCAGGTCCAAAGGGCCCTGGAGGCCATAGAGGAGGATCTGGATTTTAGCTTTCTAAACTTCAGTGTCACTTTCATGATTTCTGTCACTTACACATTTCAACTGTGTTATTTGTTTGGTACGTTTTAAAGAATCAATATGCTCCTTTAAAAAAAACTTTTATGTTATAATACCTATGAAGTATTAGAATATTTTCTTCTAGTGTAGAAATAAACATAAAGTTGTTACAATAAAAGGATGTTAGTCCATAAACTGCTTGGAGTAATTTCAGGTATTTGTCCCACATTTTGGGAAAAGTTGCCATGAATACTGAGAAGTACGGTGGGTATTAGGTGTTTTAGGAAGGGACAGGATACTCTGAAATTTGTTTCAAAGTCACTCTGGCTGTTGGGTGGAGAACAGATAGGAAGTCAGTGGATTGGAAAGCAGGGCAACCAACTTAGGTACCATTGGAATTGAGATAGGATAAGAATTTGAATCAAGGTGGGGGGCAAATTTGAGGGGACCTGGAGGTAGAATTTGAGAGGACTTAGAAAACCGTAGCTTGGGAATTGAGGGGGAAGAAGGACTTGGGTTGACTCTGATGATTCTAGCTTGGTTGCCTGGGAGATGGAGGTGTCATCACGGAGACAGGGAGCCCAAGTGGGTGGCTAAGTCAAGTCCACACAGCAGGAATAGGAAAGCAAGCATTTCCAGGGCCACAGAGCTTGACTAGCTTTAGCAATCATACTGTGAAGTTCACTGGCCCTTAAATAATAGCAAACCCACACTTTAAATTAGATTAAAACATTCTTAGTTTAGCCCTTTTAAAGTGGACCCACACTTGTATTTTCTACTAGTTATTACTGGGAATGACTAAGTATTATAATTGAGTTGAAAATAATCTACCACCCATACTCACTGGGTTGGTTACCAAGTATTGCTTGGGTTTTAAAGTAAATGAAGCAAAGTTATGCTCTTTCCAAATGTTAATTTTGAAGGCTGCAGATGGTAACCATCTGTTATCTGACTAGCATTTTACAATATTTGATTAGCACTTTATATAGTTTGGGGAAGCCTGCCAGGGGAGACAGCCCATCATGTTGGAGACTTTGTGGGGTGTAAACTCTTTGAGGGTCTTGGCCAACATTATGGGGCTCCCCTCTCTTGGGCTAAAGCATGCCAAGTCAGACTGGCGAGTTGATGGTTTCATGGCAGGAGGAAGTTGAGGAGTCTTATGTTTAGATGCTTCCTTACATCACATGAAAGCAGAATTGTGAGGTCAGGATCTATCATTTAAGACTCTGATAAGACAAAAACCCAACCTACTTTGGCTAAGGGGAGTTGTGTGGCTCAGATCATTGAGAGGTGTAAAGCTAGGGCTTCCTTCAGGCGTATGTTTTTGGCTCAAGTGAGGTCTTGGGATTTTGGTTTCTCTCCGGTTTCAACTTTGCCTTCTGCTGTGACCCTGGTTCCAGAGGGGCACGTTGGCTTCCCTGAGAAAGTTAAGTCCTCTCAACCTAAGGTCTAGTGAGAAAGAGCTGTAGTTCTTTCCTCTTCTGCCTGCAGAGGTGTTGAGATTCACTCTGATTGGACGAGCTTCCAGCATGTAAATATCTCTGGACCAATCCCTGGGCTCATATGGATGCAGGACTGTGATTGGTCGGACAAGCTGAGCCATGGGGAGAGGTGCAATTTGAGTTGCACCCAAGGGGCTCTTTCCACAAGGGAGAGTGGGAGGCAGGGGGACTGCTTGTGTGTTCTTTGAGCTGTAAGCGCCAAAGCCCAGAGAACCAGGAGAAATTGGCTAACTTGGCTGTGAAGACAGACATTTATTGTTAGAAAGATAATATGCTCGAAAGGGAACAAAGGAGCCTCAGAACCCAGCCCCTTAATGTTTCCTTCCTCAGTGTCAGAACATCTGATAGATTTGGTATCTGGTTCTCTCTCGGGGGCTGGGGGTGGAGTAGGGTTGTCTTTCTCTTTTTTATATTGCTTTAAAACTGCTAGTCTTGGGCTGGGGATTTAGCTTAGTGTTTCCACTGCCTGCCTTGCAAGCACAAGGACCTGATTTTGATCCCTGGCACCAAAAAAACATAAAGCAAAATAAAATAAAACAAAAACCTCTGCTAGTCTTTTAGTACAAAAAAACACACAAAAAACAAAACAAAACGAAAACTGCTGGTCTTTTAATCTCAGTCTTTTAGCTCCTTCATCTAGAATGTAGGGAGCCTCTTTCCCCTCTTTTCTCCTGCACAGAGGAGATAGTGGATTCGTGCTGTTCACTTTAACAGGTGTGTGAAGCCTCTTGCTGGCCAGGCCCTGTGCTGGAGCCTGGGCTCTTGCCCTCAGGAGAACCAGCAGCACGGTAGCAGCCCAGTCTCTGGCTGGAAGTGTGTTGCTCATGAACAGGGTGCTTCAGTCAGATGATAGTGATCCCGCTGTCCCCAGGGAGGGACAGTCAGGAAGAGATTGCTGGAGGAAAAACACTGAGCTGGACCTGGAGGGGGAGTAAGGTTCCTCACAGAGATAGGGCAGGAGCTCCATGCTCAGGGAGCTGCATGTGTAAAGGTACTGAGAGGTGACATCCTTTATGGTTTGGGGGACCTGGGAGAGTTCTGGGATCTGTGGCTGACTGCTGTGTACTGTGACACTGGTTCCCGTGCCCACTCAGTGTCAGTGTGGAATGACAGGTGAGAGGAAGGGACACAGGGCAGGCATTAGAGGTTCCCATGGTAGCCTGTGGGGCAGTGAGCATGGAGGGGGCACTGTTATGAGCTGGCGGGCGGACTGAATGAAAGTTCAACAAGTCCTCATAACCTAGAACCTATCATTTGAAAACATCTATCCTTCATAATTTGCTTCAAAAACAATGTTCAAACTAGAGTGAGTTCTTTGGACAGGGCATGTATACTACAGAAGTTACAAATAAGGGCTTTAAAAGAAAGGATTTTGGATGTCTGCACTACAAAGAAATGAGATGTTTAAGGATAGTGTATTTAACCCTATTGAAACATTACACGTGTACACATGCTTTGGAGTGTCATGTGATACTCTACTTGGTGATAATACTTGTGTGTTGTGTATTAAATTTAAATTTCAAAAAAGGAAAAAAAAAAGAGCTGCAAGGGTAGAATAGAGAGCCTGGTATAGTCTTCCATTTGTGTAAAAATCTAGAAGATGCAGACAAACTTGTAGTGACAGAAAGCAGATTGGGGGTTCTTGGGTAGTAGGGAGGGCAGAAAGCTTTGTAAAGAGGTGGGAGAGAGCTTGGGCTGTGACCCCTGATGACGGTGTTGGCTTCTCTGTGTGTACATATGTCAGAACTTACCCAGTGGTCGTTGGGGTCATTGGTTGTATTTTTTGTTTTATTTTTTTTTTTTGGTACCGGGGATCAAATTTAGGACCTTGTGCTTGCCAGGTAGTCACAGTGCCAACGAGCTAAATCCCTGGCCCTTCGTTGGTTGTATGTTAACACCTCAGGAAAGCTGATTTTGTTTCAAGTGGGCATTGGAGCTAGACTGCCAGGGTTCAAATCTCAGCTTTACCTTTATCAGCTATATGGTCTTAGGTAAGTTTCTAAATCTCTCTGTTTTTAGTTTTCTTATGTATGCAATAACTACATGGAAAGTGGATATACCAAGTAAGTGCTCATTGTTAATAACTCAATAAAATGGAATCATGTACACAGGCTAGGACCTCATCATGGTGACTCCATGTGTTACCTGCCTGTTCATGCAGAGCCCCAAGAATCATGTTTCTCAAAGTTTAACACGCATACACACCTGCCGGACATGTGGTTAACACACACTTCAGTCTAGGAGGTTTGCTTGGGACCTGAGACTGCGTTTCTGAGAGGCTCCTGGGTGGTGCTGATGTTGTGCACCTCCCTCCACACTCGCTCTTGGTCTTTGTGCATCTGCTCTGGGCTGAGCGCATTGCCAGGGCAGAATGTGCAGCCCTAACCCAGGGTGTGGACTCCAGGGGTGGTGGCCACGAGGAGGAGCTGCACGAGAGCCATCCTGTTCGAAGAGGGCTGGGAACTGGAGGCCAGGACTGAGTGTAGAACTCGGCTCGATGCCTTAGACGTGATGCTGTTTTCCAGGACAGAAGTCTCGCTGATGGCCCCATTGCCAGGGGCAGAGCTGGTCCAGAGGCCGCTGCAGCTCTACAGATACTTGCTGCGCTGCTGCCGGCAGCTGCCGACCAAGGGCATCCAGGAGCACTACAGACATGTTGTCAGGCAGGTGGGAGCAGGGCACACGGGCTCTGGGGTGAGGCCTCCTTTAATGGGATCCGAGTGGGGAGCGCTCAGGGACTAGGGTGAAGGGTAGGAGGGGGTGGCAGTTTGGCAGGAGGCACCAGAGGGCGATGCTGGGGCACCCAGCTCCTCTCTCTGTGTGTCGTTCCAATTTTGGTACATGTGCTGCCGAGGCGAGCACCGGCTCCTCTCTCTGGCTTCTATCTGGGAGTATCATTCAGCACAGGGGCACAAACAGGGCAGCTTGGTGATAATTAAAATAGATGACAGGACACACATCATTTTGCCAACCGTGCACAGCCTGAATTTAATTGTGATAAAACATGAGGATTGAAAACTGGGACCGTCCACCAGAGAAGGTCCTGGCCTGTACCCGTCATAACTGTCAGCTTCACGAGACACAAAGGAAGGCAAAGATGCTCTGGATTAAGGGGACTAAAGAGATGTGACAACTACATGTAATGCATCATCTCAACTTGGATCGCGGCCAGAAAAATATAATTGCTCGAAAGGTCACTTTTTTGGGGCAGTGCATGAAGCTGGAACATGGGCTGTAGATGAGATAGGTATTGTATCAATGTTAAATTTTCTGAATTTGGTTATTGTGGTTCTATAAGAGAATGCCCTCATTGTTTAGAAACACATGTTTAAGTGTGTAGGGGTTAAGGGCAGGATAACTGCCACCTACTCTGAAATGCTTCTAAAAAGCTGCTAGGTACACATCCAAAGAACGATAAAGCGAATGTGGCAAAACATTCAAATTGGTGATGCCGGTAGGGAGGTCTTTGTACGTTTGTAAATTTTCTGTGAACATTCATTTCCAAATATAAAAGTTAATAACTAAACTCGTACAAATAAAATGCAGAAAGTAAGGGCCGGGGATGTAGCTCTACCTGCTTCGCAAGTGCAAGGTCCTGAGTTCGATCCCCGGTACCAAACAAAAGCAAAACAACAACAAAAATATAGAAAGTACAAGAAAAAGAGCAACAGAAAGCTGTGGGAATGTTAGCCGTTTGGGGAGGTCAGGAGGGCTTCCTCAGTGCAGGCGTTTGAGGTGGCTTCTGAAGACGAGCAGGGGACCTGTGGGGTCGAGAGTGACAGAGCAGAGAGGTGTCAGCTCTTTCTGAAGGTCCCTGAGCTCCCCACCGATGAGCCTAAACCTCAGGCTGCCAGCAGCTGTCTGTGCCTTACATTGGGCCTGGAGGATTTCCCAAAGCCATGGCCTCCCCTCCCTCCCCTGCTCTGTAGCTCTGGGGTGGGAGAAATCCTGTCCCTCGTGTGGTGAAGCCCATGCAGAGATCTCACTACAATGAAAGCAGCTTCCCATGAGGAGCAAATTAAAGGGCGAGATGGAAATTTCCCTCGGGCCCTGATAACTTGCCTGGGTCCCGTCCTCCTTTTCATCTGCCCTGCTGGTAGGATTGCCAGCTATGTGGTCAGACTGACTAGGCTTCAGATGCTGTTACTTAGCAGAAAGTTAGGATTTTTAAGTCTCTGTTTCTTCACCCTTAAATGGGATCATTCTAGCCTTGGAGGATGAAGAGGAGCTGAGTAGAAAGTGCCCAGCACTGTGTCTGGCCTACGACTGGTGCATCAAAGCTGCCAGCTCTTTGGATTTTGCCCAGTCACCTTTGTCTTTTACAGAGTTTCCGGGTTCATTCAGATGAAGACAACCCTGAGAGAATCCAGCAGATTATTAAAAGAGCCATTGAGGATGCCGACTGGATCCTGAACAAAGTAAGTGCCTCCACCCTGGGGTGTGCGTGCGTGCGTGCGTGTGTGTGTGTGTGTGTGTGTGTGTGTGTGTGTGTGTGTGTATGGATGTACTCTACAGCCACTAGGGGTCACCCCTGCCCCACACTTGAGAAGGGATGGTATGAGGCAGGTCTTCTCCGCCCTCTCCCCACTCCCGTCTTACAAAGCCCAGGGTGGTCCTTTCTACTTGCAGGATGGGGCTACCGGACACTCTTAAGAACAGATTTCTGCCTGACAGTGCTCAGTAAGCTGAGATGGGCACGTGGAAGGCAAGTGCCAGCGCTGGTGGCAGCATCGTGATGCTTCCAAGAGGGGGACTTCTTGAGGGAGAGAGCTCCCTGTCTCTTGGGGGTTCTCATGGCGGCTGAGCTGTCTGGAAACATTCAAGGGGTTGTTTGGGTGGCGCAAGGGAGTGAGCTAGGGATGAGGTTGGTATTGAGTGACCTAGAGAAAGTCCGAATCTCCAGATGTGGGTTTTTTTTATTACCTCAGCAGTTGGCTGAGGATTCTTCTCTGACTTATCTTTTTATTTTTTTATTTTTGGTTTTTTGAGACAGGGTCTCACTATGTAGTGGAGACTGACCTGGAACTCACTATGTAGCCCAGGCTGGTCTCGAACTCACAGTGATCCTCCTGCCTCAGCCTTCCCAGTGCTGGGATTACAGGGGTGAACCACCACACCTGGCTCTTCTCTGACTTCTAAGGGTCCTCCTCTGCCTGAGATCCCCCCGCCAGAAACCAGAGAAGAACCCCCAGCTAGAGAGTAGTACAGATGATCACAATGTTTAATTCTAATATTGCCAGTTTCTTTATTATCCTCCCACCTCAAGCCTCCTCTGTCCTCCTCCACTAAGAAAGAAAGAGGGTCCAGGAAGCACCTAGAGAGATCTGAGTGACACCTGTCTGTGTCACCGCCCCTGAGAAGATCCGACAGGAGGCGGAGGCCCAGGAGACTGGATTCCGGATGAAGGCGCCCTTCCCACTGGCTTCCCTCACCCGCTTCTCATCTCTCTGTCTTTCAGTATAAAAAACAAAACTGAGCCCCCAGAGCCTGAAGGAGAGTCGTTATAGAGACATCTGGGGCTTCTTCTCTTCTGGAACTAAGTAGCAGCAGCAGCGGCGGTGGCAGCGGCGGCGGCAACAGCAGCTTTGGAATATTCGCTGGCCTTGTTGGCAGAGAGATCAAGAAAATTTAGGAAGGAGCTGATATTTGTTCAGACGCTCTTGTTGCTGCAGTCATGTTTCCAGCATGCTTTATGTTTGCTTTGCCTGCCAGAAATGATGCGCAAGTTGGGGACAATGTGGTGTTTTTTTGTTTTTTCTCTGTGTTTTTCATTTTTGTGTTTTTGGTGTTTTACATTGCTCTGAAACTGATCCATTTATTCTGGAGGTCTCTTTACCAGTCTCTGAGCCCCAAAGAAGAGGTCCCTATAGGTGGCCCCCTGTACAGAGGGAAAAGAGTGGGCTTTAAATCCGGACAGCTCTGGATTTGAATCCCATTTTATGACTTTTCTAGAGCATTGTCTTTGAGCTCAGTGTCCTCCTTGGTGAGGAGGAGATAAAATGAAGTTGAAGTGCCTAATACAGGGTATGGGACGTGCCAGCCAGCATCCCCCTGAGGACACCGCCCAGCGCGGCCCCTCCTGCTCCCACAGTACTCTGTGCCTCTATAATGTCGTGCACATAATGTCGGTCTCTGTGATGTGTTTGTGAGCTCCTCCTGTCCCAGCTTGGAACCCCAGATCCCTCGCAGCTGGGCCATGCCCAGCAGTCCGCCAAGGCACTGCTTTGCTGAACCCTGTCCCTCTATGCTCAAGAAGTAGAAGCCCTGGTCCTTGCCTTCAAGGAATTGCCAGGGTCTTTGAGGCAGTGATATGCACATTAGGTGAAACTAGGAAGAATACCCGAGCAGTGGTGACAGACCCTGGCATGTCCAGGCTTCTGGGAACCTGTGACCTGTCTTTGTAGGCCCTTCCCTGCTTTGCTACCATCATGGCAGGATGGACAGTGGCGGGCGGTGGGGAGTGGATAGGTTCAGGGAGAGTGGTGAGAGCTGGCAGAGCAGCCAGAAGATGCAGAAAGTCCTCACAGGGACCCAAGTGTTCCCCGGGGGCGTGCAGCCGGTGGGATGTGTTAGCGTGTGTGGGTGTCCTTGCATTCATGTAACTTACAGTGTCATCCATATGTGTACCACCGATTAACAAATAAGTGAAGTAAATGTATTGATTTGTGAAAGTTCTTGTCTTTTCTCAATGGATAGTCCCCAAACGTGGATTGTCCCCCTACTGAGTGCTGAGGACTTAGGTAAGTCAGACAGAGCTGCGCGGAGGGATCATGCTTCAGAGCTGTCCCTGAAGCACAGAGGGGAATCAGGGAGGTCCTCAGAGGAGATGACCCGACCCCCCCATGGGGACTCTCAGCCAGTTGGCAGAGTTGCATCCTTTTCACGGGAGTGGATGGTCCTACCTCAGGCCTTTCACCAGGAAGAGAGAGAGAGTGAAGGTGACCAGGGCTTTGGAGAGAGTTGATGTCCCTTGCTCTTGACCAGCCCTGCAGTGGCTCCATGGCTTCATGTCACTGGTAGGTATGTGATCCAGGTACTGACCCATCCAGGTATCAGACGGGGAGTGCCCAGCTCTGGTGCAAGGCTGGTCAGTGAGGGAACCCACAATGGCTTGGGTTGGTTAACTGTTTTGCCTGCCCTCTGCCAGCCAGAGAGGGCAGTGAGCCTGCTTATGGAGTGTGCGCCTTGGAAGTGCAGGTGGTGGCCTCTGCCCTCTGCCCTCAGCCTTTCCCCATCCACCCTGCATGGAGCCTGTGCATGTGCAGGTCTTACATCGCTCTCAACCACAGCTCTTAAGTGCATGGAGTTGAAGATTTCCAGTTTCCTGCCAGCAAAGAGGAGATGAGGGCTTTTGACTCAGAGTTAGGCAGGGTGGCCTGAGAAGAGTGGGCTCTGGAGCCACATTCAGATTTAAATCCCAGCTGTGCCACCTAGTAATGGTGTTAACCTAGCAATTTTGTTAACCTGTCAACCTCACCTTTCATACTACAACATGCTGCATGTCCCTTGGGACAGTGAGATTAAGACAGTGCACAGGAACATTCAGTCAGCCCCGTGACTACTGCCTTCTCTTGTCCTTGGTTTATGACCCTGTATTTTACATAGGTTCCTGTCCTCTCTCCAATGCCCGCTGTGCCACCAGCACAGTGCTGGCAGGAAAGGATCTGGGGTCTGACATCTCCACCTTGGCTGATTCTCCCTTGCATTCACCTTGCACCCTGGGGTGCATTTGTATTAGGAAGTTTGTGCATTAGGGCAACTGCCCTTGAAGGATTCTCAGGCCCCTTTCAGATATCGTGCTATATCTGGGAGCTGATTGCTGGGACAACTTTGAGTCTTTGATCTTGTCTCAGAATATGCTGCCAGCACCAACCTGCCTGCCTGACAGTCTCATTTCCTCCCGCGTACCACCTGTCTCAACTGAGCACCTGCTCTCCACACAGCCCTCCTCTGGGCAGGAAAGAACCACAGTTCAAAGGAGATTAAAAAACAAAACAAAACAAAACCCAAGAGGCTGAGTGAATGTGGTTCAAGGAAGCTATAATGCAGGTTTATTTTTTCTCCCCCCACTCTATATATACATATAGTGGTTTTAGTTCTTTCTATTCCTGGATGAAAAATGAGACAATGCTCAACACTTTCTGGCCAGTCTGAGATCAAGCCCAAAGCTATAGTTACCTTTAAGTCACGCAACATTCTCTCTTTTTTTAAATTGAGTTTATTGGTACATTTTAGGTATACAATACAGTTACATTCATCATTGGGATCTTGTACCTTTACATGACAGGTCTTGGTTCTCATTTTTTCCCCTTGTCCCTGCCCTTCCTTCACCCCCTCCTCCCCTCCCCATTTACAAACACTTTATTTGCATTTTTTCATTTTCTCATATTTTTTCCTTTTCCCTTATTCCCTTTCCCCTACCCCTCCCACTTTCGCTACACCTCTAGCCCTTTTCTTCCTATTTCTCAGTGTAGTCACACAACATTCTCAATTCATGAAGAACTCAGCGCAGCTCCAGGCTTCCCCTTCTCTGCCAGCCGAGTGGCTGCAGGTGGTCTTGGCCAGCTTGGGTCCGGCTCCGGGCAGAGGAGTGCTCGTTCAGGGACCCGCATGCTGCATGCCCCTCTGTGTGGCTGAGTCACTGCGGTGGGAGCAGAAATAGGGACAGAGCCTGGAGCAGGCCACGAGGACCAGATCCTGCAGATCCTTGCAGGACCTGCTGAGGAATCCGGATCTTCCCCAGCAACATCCGTGTCTTTAGATAATGGTCTCCCCCAGAAGACTGAGCCCCTGGAGGTCAGGAGCCCTGCATCCATCACTGTGCCTGCTGCCTGAGGGTGAGCTCAAGCATTTGCTGAACAAGACTAAAAACAGTTGAAGTGATGTCTCTCTTCTGTTGTCTGCAGTTGTTTTTTTGTTTTTTTTTAAACTGCTTTCTAGTGATAAAGGAGGCTGGGAAGTAGGAATGATTTCTTGGTTGTGTCTTCTTATCACATTAGAGAAGGGAGCACCCACTGCCCCTGCCATCGTGCAGGCCCTGGTGCCACTCACAGACCTCCCCAAGGGAGGTGCCACTCACAGATCTCTTGATGCAGAGAGGATTTGTCCAGAAGCAAAGGTTACAAAGAGCTGAAACTCAGACTTCCAGCCTCCTGAAACAAACCCATTCCCCTGTCCACTTGGTCTCTAGTTGGTCTCAGGCTGGTCACCCTAGGGGTTGAGGATTGGCACAAATACCCAAAGCAAGCAAAACAAACACCTTTTACAACCTAAAGAAATTTGGTCAGCTCTATATGAGGGAGGAGCCTTGTTAGCAGGAAGCACTGATGCTGCATAAATGTGAGAGTCATCTAGAGGAAAGGCACTGGCTCGCATAAACGACTATTTGAGCCCTTAGCTAAATTAGCTCTTTGCTCTTGGAGCACTGTTTTTGTTGAACCGTGATTGACAGCCTGGTTATTCAGACCTAGTTATGTGGCAGACATCTGCTCAAAAATGAGATAAGCCTGTCATTCTAAATAAAACAACTGCCAGAACCTGTTACCAAAGACAAGAATTGACCTTTTCCCCCAGTGACTAGAGAGGCGGAGGCGGAAAGAGTATAAATTCATGGCCAGCCTGGGCTACATAGTGAGTCCCTGTCTCAGAAAACAAAACAAAGCAAAACAAATCAAGAAAAACAACAACAGAAAGAGATGTAAAAGAACCTAAGACTCAAATCTTTGAAAACTGTTGTCTTACCATATGGTTTAGTCTTGTTTCCCCCACTTCTGTTGCCACGTTATATGATCTGACCTTAAATTTAGGGCTTTAATTTGGATCCCGGTTATATTTTGTTTTGTTAATTTTGGCCCATAAAGCCCGCAAGTCAGAATTGTTTGGCATATAGGTCATCTATCGAGTAAGTTATTCTTAGTAGTGTCATCTCCTGTGTGGCTGTACCATTCATTCATATACTCATTCAATAAACTTTGAGCGGTTTTTAGTTGTCTAGAATTGTATCTATCACCCCATCTGGTCTGGGTTCTGTGGTTTAATTTGCTCTTGTTAATCTGTAGTTTCTGGAAATATGTGGAAAGAGTCTGTCTCAGGCAGCTATGATTACCCATAGGACTCTAGATGTCTCTTTGTGCTTAAAATAAGAAAAAAATTTCCCTGCAGGCTGTTTCTATTGATAGACATTAGCCTGCATGCACATACCTACCTCCGCAGTCCTCTATAACACTGAAATAGCCAAGTCTGACAGAGAAATGATGAATCGCTTTGAAAACAAGTTCCCCTGACATTGTCACTTTTCTATTTATATGAATCTTTAAAATTCTCTGGTTGAATAGGTAGGAGGAATTGTCCGAGGGGCCAATTTTCCAAACCAGCCTCAAGCCTAGTCTAGGCCTGGAGGTCATGCACATTATCATTCTTTTTCTTTATCTTTGCCACAGTGCTGGCTTTAGGCTCTCTGTGGTCCAGTCCCCTGTTTGTTCCCTTGCACACTCAGCAATGTCAGAAGTTAGTATGGGTCAGAACCTCAGCTTAAAAGAGAACAGGGAGACAAACACAGAGAAAACGCAAAACAAACAATTAAAACAAAAACAAAACACAGCCTTTACAAGCAAACGAAAGCTCCTGCAAACATAAGAAGCCATTCTCATCCTCTCACATTACCTCAAGCATTAGTTGAGCCTCATCTTTTTCCCTTCGCAGTTTGGCATCCACACCAAGAGAGCAAACCCGGTATACACCCCACCCTCGCTCTAGGATCCTGTGGGTGTTGTTCTCCCCCTTTCTGCACGGAGTAACAGCCAAGAGAGGCAAGGCCACATCTTTGTCCGAGGTCACATCTCAACACGTGTGGGCACGATGTGGTAGTGCACACCTGTAATCCCAGCTACTTGAGAGGCTGAAGCAGGAGGACTGCAAGTTGGAGTCCAGTCTGGGGAACATAGCGAGATCCAGTCTCCACATAAAGAGATCTGAGATGTAGCTCAGCATTCCCTGGGTTTAATCCCCAGTACTGCCAAAAACAAAAGCAGAAACAAAAACAAACAAAACAAAAAAGCCCATACACAACCTACGTGGGCCTTTTCTGGAGGCTGAAGCCTACTCTTCCACAGGGGATCAGAGACATAACCCATCTCCATTATGTTATGTTTTTAAATTTTTTAGAATCCTTTCTTGGAAGTCCTAGAGATCCAAAGGATTTGGGAAAATGGTGTGACTTTGGATTATAAATAGCTCACCTGAGTTTTCCAGCTGGAGTATTCTAGGCTTGTCATCTCCACCTGAATCAACCCCAATCATTATCCCAGGGCACACTCCACAGAATGTTCCTTTTTGTGTATCAAGGTGTGAAACAGGTTAGAAAGTACTAGGCTGAACGAGTGAAGTTTCTCTGGTGTCTTTTGTGAGGGCACAAACTGAGGTGGTCACCACAAGCTAGAAAAGGGGCTATGGTGTTGTGAAGAGATGGACCCGTTACTACAGGGCTTCACTTCATCTCAGCAAGAAGACAGAGAAGTGATGGGCTATAGTCATGGGACTCTGGAAATTAATGACTTAGCTAAGCCTTGGTTTTTCTCATGTATGTAATAGAGATAATAGCCATAGTAGTATCCGCAGGTATTTTTCAAGGATCCAGTGAGATATTGCTAGTGCCAAGCACACAGCTCAATAAAAGCAACTGCTATACCTGTTAATTGCCCCTGGCCTCTCAGTACTGCTTGCCTGGGGCCAATTTGGGCTTGCGGACCGGACCGCTCCCTGGGCATCATTTCACTAAGAATGGAGAACATACTCACTTAACATCACCTTTAAAACTTTCGTCATTACCAAGGAAAGAAATCTGAGGGGAGAAAAGAAGTCACATCCTTATGTCATATGTAGGTTTGACATGACAGGACACTTGAGGTAAGCTACCAGGGATTCTCTTTGTATGAAGATCCTTAAGGGTTTCTGGAAAGCACAGAAACAAGTTGAATCGGATGGTTGGTTCCTGAACCAAAATACTAGAGAAGGAACAGAACAAAACCCATGTCTTAAAAACTTGGGGGTGCGTTCCCATTTTCTATTTCTGGATAAAAAGTTACTTTGGATCATAGACAAGGCCGGTGCTAAAGGGAGAAAAGGTAAGCCCAGGGGGTTGGCAGCTCCAGCTAGGCCAGCAGCACTATGCCCAAGAAAAGCCCACCGCTGTTGTAGACTGCAAAAACAGTTCACAGTTCTTCTTCAGAAGTGATTTCTTCCACATGGTAGGCTAGAATTGGAGAAGAAATGCAGTGCAGCGCCCACCGGATTGGAGAGGATGTAATCAGGAGCTATTTTGAGAAGGGATTGGTTGTTTTGGTCTGGGCCACAGAAAACTTCACTTCAGGGTTGCCACTGTTACCCCACCACAGTGACTGGGTGGGAGACAGACACGAGAGACAGTTGTGGTGACAATGCAGGCTAGACGTAGACCGTCTGAGAAGTCTGAGCTTAGGCCAGAGGGACCCAGAGCCCCACCTTCTGTGGTGAGAAGCTGTATGTGGCTTTTGGAGGTGGCTGGATCTTGAAAGTGCTGGCATTAAGTCCAGCAGTCTTCTCGAACTCCTGCCCTGCTTCCTACATCCAACACAGAGACCAGTGATCTGATTGCTTTCCCCATCTACCAACATAAGCACAAACATGTCTCAACTTGGACAGCCTAGGGTGTATATGGACAGAGCCTCTGGAGCAGGGGGAGTACCTCACAAACCCAGGGGCCATAAAGCTAGACAGAGAAACCATGACTTTCTGGATTCCCAGCCTGAAAAGAAACTGCTCATTTAAAAACACAGAGAAATCGCTTCTTGGCCTTTTGGCTAAGATCAAGTGTAAAAACACAGAGGAATATTCTCTCTCTCTCTCTCTCTCTCATACCAGGGATTGAACTCAGGACCTTGTGCTTGTGAGGCGGGCAGCAGAAACACTGAGCCAAATCCCCAGCTCCTTACTCATTTTCTTTTCTTCAATGATTTTTGGTGGTTTGGAATTTTTTTCCCTTTGCCTTTTAACTTTTTCTTTTTGATTCTTTTTTTCCCTTTATTTAATTCTCTGATTTTTCTTTTTTTCTTCTTTGTTCTTTTCTGTTACTTTTATCTAATTTTATTAATTTCCTTTTATTTCTTAATAGGATTATTTATCTCACTTTCTCTCTCATCTTCCACTGCTTAATTTTTCAAATTTTACTTTCTTTATTCTATTTTTTGCCCCTCTAACTTTACTAGTTTAACTATTAAGCTTTATCATTATTTAAATAGTTGACTCTACACTATTACTGTTGAATTTTTTTCTATTGTTAGTGGAAGTATGGTTGTTGCATTTATTAGATATTTACTATATATCAATGTTTGGCTTATCTTAGTGTTTATACTATAATTATAGATCTCTTTTCTACCACATATTAATCTTGGCTTGTCTTAGTGTTTATACTATAATTATAAATCTCCCTTCTATGGTTAGGGTGGCACATTATTGGTTCTTATGGTATGTCAAAATCAGCTATTATTGTTGCTGTTGCTAGGATGGTATAGTTGTTGCAATTAATTGTTTTTTTCTGGATGCCAGAATGTGGATTGCATTTGTGTCATTAACAATACTTCAGTCCATTACTGGAGAACTGGATGCTGGAAAATTACTCTGTATCTTCCCTTTGCAAATGCACAGAAGTTCCTGGATCTTGGGACAGAAGTAAAGGCTCATAGCTAGCCATGCCAGGAGTGCACCACTGACAGACACTAACTAAAGAGGTTTCCATAGTAACAACCATGTCTTTTCACTATAATAAATCCATAAATTCCAGAGCACAAACACTTACACAAATAGAACGTGAGAACAGAGGGCAACAAAATGCTCCCAGAAACTCCCAACTCCCCCAAAGCTGATCCGTAAGTAATAGATGGGGAGAAAATAAAAAGCCACACAACTGAGTTATTCAAATAATAAAAGATGAGACAAAAAATAGGTCACTAAGGTACTCAGTGAGCTCAAAGAAGATGTAACTAAACAGATAATAGATTTAATAAACAAAATGATTAGTGAGTTTACAAAAGACACTACTAAAAATCTAGCTGAGCTAAACGAAATACTACAAAACGCAAATGACAAAAAACCCAAGAATAATCCAAATCTGAAGCTAGCATCAAAAAGGAAATTATAAAATTAGAGCAGAAATTAATGAAATGGACTAAAAAACATACAAAAAAAAAGGATCAGTGGAATAGATTAGAAGATGCAGAAACATCTCCTGACATACTCAACTATCTCATCTTGGACAAAGGAGCCTGGGCAATGCAGCAAAACAGAAGAAGGAGAAAAGCTGGCCATGGTGGCGCACGTCTGTAATCCCAGCACTTGGGAGGCTGAGGCAGGAGGATCACTGTGAGTTCGAGACCAGCCTCGGATATACAGTGAGTTCCAGGGCAGTCTCAACTACATAGCAAGACCTGTCTCAACAAACAAACAAACAAACAAAACAAAACAAAAACCCTGAATAAAACGGGTATAGCAGGACATTATCTTAATCTGATAAAAGTCATTTATGACAAACATATGCTAATAACTGGGGAAAAACTGAAAGCTTTTCCTCTAAATTCAGGAACAAGACAAGAATGCCCACTATCACTACTCCTGTTCAATATTGTTCAACATTAGCCAATGCAATCAGGCAAGAGAAAGAAATAAAAGGGACATGCATAGGAAAGGATGAAGTCAAATTATCATTATCTACAGAAATACGATCCTCTACATAGAAGATCCAATTAAACTACCTAGGACTCCAAGAATTAATAACCAAACAACACCATAGCAAGTTACAAAAACCAACACACAAAAATCAGTAGTGTTCCTGTAGACCAGTAATGAACTCATGGAGAAAGAAATTAGGAAAATAATGGCATTCATAATAGCATCAAAAAATTACTTAGGAATTAACCTTAGCAAGGAAGTGAATGACCTCTTCAACAAAAACTACAGTACTCTTTTAAAAGAAACTGAAGAGGACATCAGAAAAAGGCAAGATAGCTCCTCTTCCTGAATAGGCAGAATCAATATTGTCAAAATGACCATACTTCAAAAACTGATATACCGATTTAATGCAATCCCAACCAAAGTAACAATAGCAGTCATCACAGAACTAGAGAAAACAATTCTAAAATTCATATGGAACCAGAAGAGATCAAACTTAGCAAAAGGATTTCTGGGCAACAAGAGCAAAACAGGTAGCAACACAACCTCAGACTTCAAGTTATATTACAAAGCTACAGTGATAAAAATAGCATGCTGCTGGCACAAAACAGACTTGTGGATCAATGGAACAGAACAGAGTATACGGAAACAATCCTAGGCAGATTTAGCTATCTGAGCTTTGACAAAGGGTCCAAAAACATACGCTGGAGGAAAGATAGCCTCTTTAAGAAATAGTGCTGGGAAACCTGGTTACCCACATTCAGAAGATTGACTCTAGACCCATTTCTCTCATGATGTACTAGGCAAAAATTGAAATGGATTAAAGATGCAAATGCTAAAACAGAAACAGTATGCAGGAAGATAAAACAGGTAAAACTTGGGCTGGGGTTTTAGCTCAGTGGTGCTGTTGCCTGCCTCACAAGCGCAAGGTCCTGAGTTTGATCCCTCGTGCCCACCCGCCAATAGGTAAAACTCTTGAAGACATAGGCATAGGTAAGGACTTTCTGAACAGAACAAGAGAGAGGGGGAGGGTGGCAGTGGACCTCTTTAGGGGATTATTTCTTGTAAAAGACTGTACTTGAAAACTGAGGAAATGGACTTGGGACAGGAAACACTATGACAGGTGCCTCTAGAGTGTCCTTCCTTGGAGTTGGTGGGCTGAGCTCTCTTATCCACCCCATACTGACTGGAGCTTGGCTTGAGGGAGAGGCGGAAATGATATCTAGGGCCTTTCCAGCTAGGCCTGAGGCACAAAAAGGCTTCATTTCAAATGAATTGCTTGGCAAATCTGGGAAGAGCATCAGTATTCTGTGTTTCCAAGTTTACTATCTCATCACCAGAAAACCAAAAAAACCAAAACCAAAAACAAAAACAAAAACAACCCTAAGGTAGGTGGGAGGGATAGTTGCTCAGATTTAGATCCTGGCCTCTGGGCTCTTCCAATTGAAGACTGGCCTCATTCTCTTCCAGGAATCTAACTTGCTTTATTTAGTTGCTTTACAACTTTAGTTCTAATCCTCACAAAAGCATGCATGCAAAGTAATTATAATTATCTTCATTTTACAGATCACAAAACTGAGACTCAGATTAAGTAACTTTCCCAGAGCCACGCAGCTAAGTGTTGGAATGAAATTTGAGCAGCATTTAATTCTGGTTGACTCATGGGCCTGTGCCCACTGTAGGACACCACATAGCCCACAGTGCACCAAAGGAACAGCAACTGGCCTTGGATACAACCACATGGCTAGATGTCATGAATATGCTCCTGAAGAGAAGTAGTATAGAAAACATGTGCATGATTATTTCACAGAAACCACCAAACTCGCCTATGCAGAGAAAAGGAAACTTAAAACAGATTCACTAAGCTATGAATGATGATGCAGAAAATTATGGGGAATTTATTTTTCCTTTAAGTTTTCTGAATTTGTCAAATTTTCCTTAATGGAGAAAAGCTTAAGATATATGCCTTAAAAGGAAGCCACCCTGGCAAGGTTTAAGGTGAAGCTTGAGTCTACGGAGTAGCAAGGAAAGTCCCTCTGGCATCAATGAGAGTAGAGAGGAGGGAGAGGCTCTGTGGCAATCCCCCTCCAAGAGTGTGGTTTCATCTTCTGGCTTTTCCTAGCCCCACCCAACCTCCCCTGTCCAGCTTGTTCTGGTCTCTGGCCATCTTTGAGCTGAGCTGGGCACCCGGGCCTACCCATGTCTCTATTGCTACTCCTAGCAACACTGTAAGTTCGTACGGAACACAGACTGGCTGTGCCCCGTTCACCTCTGTGCTCCCCAGGTGGAAGCAAGGCCCTGTGTGTGGTAAGAAGACGAAAGAGAATGAATGGAGAGAATCCCCACGGCTTTCTCTTAGCACTTGTGACCTTATTTTGAGGCCTGGCCAGCAAACCTGGAGGACAAGTTGGGACCTGGATCTACAGCAACTCCAGCCTTTGATAGGACGGGATGCATCTAAATGACTCGGTTTTCCTAAACCAGCCTCAGTATCCCTTAAGGGCTTCCACCTTTCCAGATTAAGAAATTTCTGAGATGGTGCAAAGGTCTCTAATACTCAGGGAGCCTTTAAATGGTAGGACTTGTGTGCATAATATTGAATATTTCAATCATTTCCAATTGCTATGATAATTAATTTATCACAACACGGCCTGTGCTGTAAGAATCTGGCTGCATTATGAACTAAACCACATTCCCTCCAACTTATCAATGACTCTGCAAAGCCCTGGAAGTCCAGCCTTCTCCTGCCTCCTCATCCTAGGCCTCTTCTGGCACTGCTCTGGGTACATGCTGCTACCTGTGCAAAAAGTGTTGGCTGTTTGGGGCTCCAGTCCCACCCTTTGCTCTCATGCTGCCTCTGCCTAGTGGTCCCTCCTCTCAGTTTCCAGGCTTTGCTTGGAAAACTGTTCTTGACCTCTGTCCACAGGCTCCACTAATCTCACCTCTAGAATCATAACATCTCTAGAAAGTTTCTTGCAACTTAATTCATTCAGTACTCACCCATTCTGCACATGTCTAGTGGGTATTGCCCTTGATATGGAGCTAGATGCCAGGTAAATGCTTACTCCATTTGATCTCAAATTCTGGCAGCAACCATGTGAATAGGCATTGTTTCCATTTTCTGGTGAGGACTGGGGTTCAGAGAAGAAAAGACTGGCCCAAGATCTTACAGATGGTAAGAGGCAGAACCAGGATGGACGTGGGGGCTGTGTGACTTCTGCTCAGACTGGTGCATTCTCAACACTTCTCCAGTGAGATCCCTGACAATGTGAGGTAATATCCTGTGCCCAGGGCCAGAGTTCAGTACCCTCTGGCTTGGCCAATCAGGGTTGAGTAAATGGCTGTCAGGTAAAAGAGCTGAAAACTAAGACCAGACCAGAACCACAAGCCTTGGGGACAATCTGCCAGGCTGTCTCTGAACAAAGGAGAGAGAGCAATATGGCTGAGACAGGGAGTGCCTTTTATAGGAGCTGGGTGGGGCTAGTATGAGCTCGGGCGGAGGTGAGTGAGGTAGTAGTAAGGGATTGGAGAAGCTTGTGACATCACTAGTTGCTAGGGTGGTAGCAAGTACCAGGTTACTCTTTTGGTGGGAAGAGAGGCATTTTGGGAAGAAGGTTGTCCTTTTGGTGGAAGGAGCCATATTCTAAATGTGAAGCAGGGTATTACGGAAAGGAGAAGGCTATTGTTTTATGTAGCAGCCATCTTAAGGCTAGGGAAATCTAACCCTGGCTTGCTGACATTTGACCCCTGATACCTGTGACTCCCTCTCCTTTCTGGGTTCAATTAATGCCTCATTTCAAGGTAGCAATAACTTTAGGTATAGATGTGGTTCCACAAGGATATATTGAATTTATTATATTTTTCTTCTATTCTTCATCCTTTTATTTATTTATTTTTATTTTAAAATTTTTTTTGGTACCGGGGATTGAACTTGGGTCCTTACACTTACAAAGCAGGTGGCGGAACCACTGAGCTAAATCCCCAGCCCTCTTCATCCTTTTATTGTTGATTCTAGGTTCTGGTTTTTAGTAGATCGTGGCTAATATAGCAAATAAACAACAGCACATTAAGTTGAATGGTCAAGCTTCTCATTGGCATCTAGGCCACCACCAGTTTTCAATCCACCTGGATTCTGCCACTGTGATTCAAAATGTCTTTGAGCTCATACTCATGCAAAGCACTGTGGGAGGAACTGAGGAGGATACAGAAGAGTTTCTTCAAATATTGGTCCTGTTCTCATAGGTCTTATAGGCTTTATTTTAATAGGATGGAAGACGTTAAAGAAGTAATTACATGTGTATTTACAGTAATTATCAAAGGGTGCCAAAGGAAAGTGAGACAGGAAGACACAACCTAATCTTTTTTTTTTTTTTTTTTTTTTTAACCAGGGATCAAAATTTTTTTTTTTTTTGAACCAGGGATCAAACTTGGGTCCTTGCACTTTTGAGGCATGCGGTGGAACCACTGAGCTAAATTCCTGGAGACCCCACCTAATCTTGACAGGTGGGACAGGGAATTGTCACCAGGAAGAACTCCTAGAGCAAGTAAGATTCTAGCTGAGCTTTAAAAGATGAGGGTTTTGGGAGGAGGAGAATGAGGGGGAGACAGGTGCGAAGAGCATTTTAATGCAGAAAACAGCAGGGTAAAGGTCTAGAGTTAAGAGAGCTTAGCAGGTTTCTGAGCCTAAAGGAAATCCAAGGGTTTGAGAGCACAAGGAGGACAGCCATGAGAGGTGTGCAAGGAGAGCTCAACTATGTCATAGATCTGAACCATATTTCAAGGGATTAAGAAACGTGGGCTGTGTTGGGATTGTCTATAGCAAGCAGATGGCAAGTGATATGATGATGATGATGATGATGATGATGGTATCAATGACAAACATTTAGACTGTGATTATTCCATGTTCCAAGTCATTGACCTAAGCACTTTAAAAACACTAACTTACCTAAAGATCTATTATGATCCACTCCTTTATTCCAGAAGTAAGACCAAGCCAAACTCTGTCTGGGATGCCATACTACCTGCTGGGGAGACCAGAGAACAGAGAGGCGAATCTGTGAGCAGTCCAGAGCCAAGTTCTTGGAGGTATGACAGAGGATCCAGAAAGAGGGTCAGTCAAGAATAACCCAAGACCGGGCTGAGGATTTAGCTCAGTGGTGCCACTGCCTGCCTTGCAAGCACAAGGTCCAGAGTTTGATCCCTCATACCAAAAAAAAAATAAATAAATAAATAAAAAATAAAAAGGAATAACCCAAGATAGCCAGGCTCAGCTTAAATGGCAGAAGGTCCCCCACACCTAGGCCTGGATACTGGCCTTTTCCATCTCTTATCTTTAGAACAAAGCACAAGAAATAAGAGATGACCTTGATGCTCCTGTAGAGGGCATGTGGACATGAATGTGCAGGTGTATTCCTGCACTGTGCTGAGAAGACTGAATTTAACTACATTGACCAGCACTAACTACTGGTCATCTCTCAACTGATAGCACAGTTAAAAGATATCCTGAGTATGCCTCGGTGGTTTGGAGTTAGGGTGGTTCAGAGACAAGTGTTTGTCATGTATAGCGGAGTGAAAATTGTCCTGACCCATAGCCTGAAGAAGTTGGACTCTGGTGCTGTCTTCTAGCCACATGGGTTGGCATAAACTACTTGCCCTGCCTGAGCTTCAGTTTTCTCATGAATAAAATGGGAAATATTATATGTGGAAGCATGGATGTTACGGAAACTGGCCTTGCTCCAGCCAACAAAAAAGTGGCAGGCCCCGGAGTACCAACTTCATAACTTGGCATAATTTGGGAAATGTGGGACTGTCTGGACTAGAAGAAGAGCACTTTCAGGAGATGATGAGAGAGGATCAACAAATCAAACCAGCCTCGACCAAGCCTACAGTAAACACACAGCATCTTGCTAATCAAGATACTTATTGCAAGCCTATCCTTCCTTGGTTGCCTGCTCTATGACCCCATACCCATCACTCATTGTCCGAAAGTTCTTTCTCGTGCCTAATCCAAGGCTACATTGCTAAAGGAAGATTGTTTTGTCTTCAGCTAAGACAAAAGGCATTTTATTGAAAGGCCAAGCAAGAAAAATATGCTGATCGTGGTTCCAAATGTTGCCCCCAAGGAAGACTTTTGGCATCTAGAATGGCACAAATGATGGCCTCTAGACAGGTAGATCCTGGGTGCTTTCTTTGATCTTGTTGACTGCTAAAGGGGGTTGTGATTTCTCATTCAGCTACTAAAAATTGATCCCAAAGTGAGAAAGAGAGAGAGAGAAAACAAGGAAGGATCCATCTTTGTCTTTGGAATAAAAATAACTTGTAGATGTCAAATAGCATACCGGCATGCAATACGTATGAGAAAAATAAATAAGATAATACATGAGACGTTCTTAAAAGCTGAGTGTTTATTGCTGACTCAAAAATAGATACTTCTGATTATATTCAAGTTGCCCTGAAAGCAGAATAGTCTCTGGCATCGGAGAGACCTGGGTTCATACTTTGACATGGGCACTAGTGAGCTGCAAGGCCGTAGGAGCTTGTTACACTTTTCTGTCCCCCAGTTTTCTCATCAGAAGAGTGGGACAGATGAATAGGTGTGCGTGTGTGATATTTCCCCTATAGAGTTGTTATAGAAACCACCTGGTTACAGCTCACACAGAGCCTGAAGTTCCCATTCATTGCCTTGTTCTCATTCTTTTCTGTTGCTTTTTCCTTTCATCAGTGACTCCTGGACTCTCCTGCCCAGTCCAGGGCTTAGACCTCCCAGAGGGGCCTCTGGGGTAGAGATTGTTGTTCGCAGCTGTTTTCCTTCAGGAGCACCTGTCGGAGGAACAGGGGACTCCTTCTGGGAGCCACCCGCTTCTCTTCCTTTCATCCTCCTTATCAAGCCAGGGTGATGAAACAGGTGGCCTTTGTTGTCAACCACTCCTGCCACTGGAATTTAATCAGAATTCAGACCAGAGTTGAGGAGCTCAAGGCCTTCCCTGCTCTGTGCTGCTTTTCCTGATGTCGAAGAGACTTTCGGGTGCTTATTTTTGCAACAGAAAGCACTTGGGTACTAGGGTTTTAATGAACGTTCCTCATGGAGAGGGGACTGCATCTCTGGGGCCACCTAGAGCCCAGTGGCAATGTTACCATGGGCGGTGAGTTCCTGGACAGAGTTCTAGGTTGTGCACGATGAACAAAGCATTAGATATTTAACACAACAATATGGAAAAAGCCACTAAATTTAATAAAGTTTAAAGGTGTGGCATGTTTAGAGAGAGGGGGTTCACGTCTATAGGCAGAAATTTGGGGGACTGAATGTGATTAAGGATTGAAATGCACGCTGGGCCTAGGGCGCCCCCTATTGGGTCTTTCAGAGCATGATTGACAGGGAGCCCAGTCGGAGGGTTGGCCCTGGGCCACTGCCCAAGTTGGTGTGAGAAGAGGGAGAGTGGTCCTGTAGCCCCAAGTTCTACTGCACTGTATATCCTAGCAAGTCTTGAGGGACTTTTCAGCAAGGCCTCTCCTAACACAAGCTCATTAAATCCCCCAGCCTTGTTCCTGTGAGGCCCTGAGACAAGGCTGGTTTCAGAGCTAAACAGGCCCTTTCCTGGAAATGATGCCAATTAACTAAAACAAATGTCTTCATCCAGCCTCTTTTTTCCCCCCGTGGTACCGGGGATTGCACTCAGGACCTTGCGCTTTCCAGGCAGGCCCAGAGCGCCCTGAACTAAATCCCTTCCACCCCCACCCCCCGCCCACCTCAGGCTCCCTTTTAAAAGGTCCAAAGGCTGTTCTGTCTTTGGAACTCCTTGTAGGGCTTGGTCAGGAGCCAGAGAGTAGGGAAAGGGCCTGGACTCCTGAAATCCCTTTCCTCTAAATAGCAGAGGGTTGTCCCGCCTGGAAACCTTTCCTCCCTCCCCTCCCCTCTCCTCCTCTCCCCCCTCCTCCTCTTCCTCTTCTTCCTTCCTTCCTTCCTTCCTTCTTCTACCTACCTTTCTTTCTTGCAACAGGATCTCGCTATGTCGTTTAGGCTGTTCTCCGAACTCACTATGTAAAGCCAGGCTGGCCTTGAACTTATGGTGATCCTCCTGCTTCCTTAGTGCTGGAATTATAGGTGTGCACCACGATGCCCAGCTGAAAACCATTTTTTAAATGAATTAATTTTCTATTTCATTTGTTTATTTAATCATTAAATACTTATGCAAATTCTAAGTTATAAACCAGGTAAGATATTTCTATAATTCAAAATTCGGTAAAAAAAAAAAAATCTCCTTCCAACCCAGTTCCAACCTGTGTTTCTCTCCGGAGGAAAATAATGTTCCGAGTTTCTCATGTCTCCTTTCAGAGATGTGCTATGCACTGAAAAGCTGCACATTTTCTTCTTGTGCTTAAAACAAAACAAAACAAAACATACAAATGGTAGTCAGTTATAAACTATTCTACATCTTGAATTTTTTTAGCTTAATAGTATATCTTGGAGTTCTTTTCAAACAATATATAAAAGGCTTCCTTATTCTTTCCTTATGGTTCACATAAATCCTCTGCAGGGTGATATCCCAAATTGTTGAGTAATCTCCTATTGAAGGAGATGTGGTTTCTTTATATTCTTCTGCTATTATAAGTAACACAATAGATACTAACCCTGTACAGATGTAAGGTCATATGTGAAAAATACCTGTAGGATAATTTCCTATAAGAGGAATTGCTGGGTGAATAGGTATATGTACTTATCATTTTAAAAAATGTGCTGAAGTTGCCTTACTTAAAAGTTAGACTGATTTATTCTTCCAGTGTTACCGGCCACTCAGGTTCATACACAGGTCCGTTTGCTCACCCTGACCAAATCAAAGGAGGCTGTATATTTTGGTAAAAAGGAAAAACAATTTGTTCAAACTTATCTCTGAAGAGATGAAGGGGCCTATTTGCCTGAGATCACCGTCTCCCCATGTTTGAGTGGGTAAGGGGGTCTTTTTAGTAAGGAACAGAGGGGTGGAGGAGCACGGAGAGACAGTAAAGATCTCCACACTTGTCATCTTTGGTTCATTCCTCTTTCTTTGCAGGAAGTAACCTGGGCTCCAACCTTCTGGGCTCACACTAATATATTCTGTCGCTTCTTTTAGGCTGAGGGGAAGAAGTGTTAGCTATTTGCTGAGGGAGTGGGAGAAACTGCTTATCTTTGCAAGGAAAAAAAAAATCCAACTTTTAAGTTCTATTTTACAGTGCAGGTTACACCACCAGCAGCATCTCAGAAGCCATCTGTTTATTGTGCCCCACACCTACTGGCTGGATAAAAAGGTGGACCCAACTTTCAATAGCTTCCTTCTGCTCTTAAGTTTAACAACACTTATTTGACCCCTGGTACCATGCACGACCTGTGAGCCCTCTGCCTGTGCCCCAGCCTTATCATGTCCTCTGGTAATGACTTGCCTAAGTCATTACCCTTAGGCACATCTACCTTTTTTCTTTCAGTTCTTAAACATGCTGAGTTCTCTGCCTGCATATGGCTCTTGTTGGTACCATGTCATGTCTGGATGCCTTTCTTGCTCCTCACTCTCCTTTCTCCCATCTTTAGTCCTTTCCTGTCAGCTCAATCACCCCTTCCTCTGAAACTCCCTAGCACCTTCTATGTCTCTGTAGGCCCAGAATTATTATCTCTCTGGGGTGACTTAGTTGCACTTGGTCTTTCTTGCTGGTCTGTGCGACCCATGAAGACAGGCTGCACATCTGGCTTTCTCTTTTGTATCCCCAAAGCCCTGGACCATGCCTGGTACCTACCTAGTGGGCACTTGGAAAACATTTGTGGTTGAATTTACTCACGCAAAAACACAGAGGAATTTCAAATGCCTTCTGCCAACTGAAAGAAGCCAGACTCAAAAGGTTACATATTCTGTGAGTCCATTTTTTTGACCTTCTCAGAAAGGCAAACCTGCAGGGACGGAAAATACATCAAGGGTTGCAAAAACATCTGAGATAAAATAGGAGCCACATGACCCTTCTGACCATTATTCTTTTTCATCAGTGAAATGAGGTCGTACTCACCCCTCAAGGTGCTGTGCACCCTGCAGCATCACTGAGCACGCTCGCTCACTGACAGAAGGCTGGTGCTTACTCAGGAAACGGTAGTTTTCTTAACTTTCCTTCTCCCTTTTCTAGCAGATCCCTGTTACAACTGGCTAATCTCGTCTATTTAGTGTTGTTTTGTAATAGTTTGCTTCTTCAGTGGGCCCCTGTCTAGATTCTTATGGCCCCTCTAGGGATCAGTCGCTGTCCATGGTTTGTGTTGACTTTGACCTGAGTGGTGATCTCAGCTGGTCTCCAACCTGGGCCTCAGATGAGCTTGAGAAGCCAGCAGAATGGCTTCCCAGAACCTTATTCATATCTACAATGGCGCCTCCTCCCTAAGAAAGTATCTATGGGAGATAAACAGTTGAATGGGAATCCTTAAGAATGACTCAGACATTTCACCCTCAAATCTCTACAGCTGCCCAGCACCCAGACTCTTTAGGGAGCCCCTGTCAATGTGTAGGGCAGAGAATGTAGTTTGCACTGAAGGCCCAAAGCTTTGGTACATTGAGGGCTCTGGGTCTTTGCTATGACAGGAGACAGTAATGTCTATGGCCATGGTGGTGTCTTGGGGAAGCTCTGTGTTGAGGACTCAACCATGGCACACATGAAACACTTCCAGGACATGACCAGGAGTAAGAGCACAGGAAGACAGGCTCAAGGCATTGGGAATTCTTGTGATTGTCTTATGATGCATGTGGAAGGCTGTCACCCATCCAGTGTGGTGAGGGACATGAAGACAAGCTCAACCCATTTAGCATCTGTAGAGAGCTTGTATTCTGGACAGAACCCACTGTTTTGTGACAGGAGGGTTCACCCTGGCTTTGGGAGGTCCTCCTGTTGGGGAGGTCTCACAAATGAAACAGCTTTAGAATACTTTAAGACAATTGTGATATCATAGTGAAATTTGCTAAGAGTAGATCTTAAATGTTACACACACACACACAGCGGCACTTTGTGAGGTGTTAGACATGCTAATTAGCTTAATAGTGGTAATCATTTCAAAATGTTAATGTGTATTGAAACATCACATTGCATATTTTAAATATACACACTATCTTTATTTGTCATATGCCTTAATAAAGTGCAAAAATATCCAGAAGGGGGTGGAATAACACATTTATTTCATATAGTGTGCTATGGCAATAGGCTATAGGTTTGGGAGTTGTCCTCCCTTGTTTACCTGTGCTACCTGCAACTGTTTGCATCCCTGGATACATCACCTGGGGAGAGCAGATTAAAAAGCTGATGCCTTGATCCCACTCAACATTAACTAAATCAGAATCTGTAGGTTTAATCTTGGTATGGAAAAGTTTTAAACCAAGGCAAGGTGGTGCCTGCCTCTATTCCCAGAACTGAGGAGGCTGAGGCAGGAAGATCACTGAGTCCAGGAGTTCAAGGCTAGACTAGACAATATAGCAAAGTCTATCTCAAAAAATAAACAAGAAAAAAGCAAATAATGATGGGTTCTCACACTTACAGTAATGTATTTTCTCATTAGCAAAATGGCTTTCAATAAAAAAACATTCTGGAAATAAATTGAAAACAAATTTTATAAATAGGTAGATTATTAAGATTACAATTTGTATAATGTTAAAACATTTGGCACTTAATTTATCCCACTACCTAATCTATGATGTTTTAAGAATCTTGAGCTAATTTAAGGTGAAATAAAAAAATTGATAGTGAAAACTTTTTTAATTTGTTTTGCAGAGTACCGGGAATAGAACCCAGTAATGCACTTCTGCTGAGCTGCATCTTCAGCTATTTTTATCTTTAAATTTGAGACAGGGTCTCATGAAGTTGTCCAAGCTGAGTTTGAGCTTGTGATTCTTCTGCATTAGCCTCCTGAGCAGCTATAACAGAGAAAACAATAAGAATTTATAGGCAAAAGCTTTAAATAAAAAGAAAGAGAAATGAAAAGCCCAAAGCGGCACAGCTCTGACAGAGAAAATCAGGCTGGTTGATCAACAAAAGAATGGGAATAGCTTGTATGGCTTAGCTGAGGTGAGTTAGGGGTTGACAATTTTCCACTGGATCTTGAGTATTGTGTTTTGTGAGACTCTCTCTCTCTCTCTCTCTCTCTCTCTCTGTGTGTGTGTGTGTGTGTGTGTGTTTAGGAGATTTTTCTTCCAGTATAGAATATGAAAGTGACACCCTCAGAGACATTTTGGTATCCCCCATGCTTTCATAGTGCACTTGCAATAAGAGTAAAATGTTTTGAACTCTCATAGGGCTACTGGCAATAATTAGAGCCAAATCTCAGAAATCTCTTGGCAATTTTTTACCAGAGTTCACTTTAGGGTTCAATTGACTCTCTCAAACTTTCTGGAAAACTGGTCTCCATGTAAAATGGAGATGGTACTTTATTCCTAAAGCTTTTGTCATTCCCTGAGTCATCTGAGAGGTAAAAGAGCATATTGCTACTCTGAAGGGACTGGGGCGACCCAAACTGGGAATGGTTTCTTTGAGGAGCACTTTGACTACCTGTGTAGCCTTTACTGAATTGGTAGGGAAAGCCTCAATCCAGCCTGCAATGGTGTCAATTAGGACCAATATTTGTTTGAATTCCCCCACATGGTGGCATGTGGGTAAACTCTAATTACCAGTCCTCTCCAAGGCATGTGTTTCTCCTCTGTACAGTTTCTAACAAAAAAATTTATTTGGGCTTACAAGGATTGTTGTAGACACAGAGTGGACAAGGTTTGCAGACCTGTCAGGTAGTTGCTGCTAGTCCTAGCTTGGTGAAGATTTGAGTGACCATTTCCAAAGTAGCATCTCTTGCCATAAGGAAAAAATCATGAAGGGTTTATATAGCTTTTCACTGTGTCCCTTGAGGAAGGACCGGTTTGTTTTATAAAATACCACCAGAGTCTTCTCTCTTGTTTTAAGGTTAATTTATCTTCTGAGGTGAGAGTAGAGACTGGTTTTAGTGGTTTTTCAGTAACTGGGGATAGAGCTAAGATCTTCAGGGGCTTCTTGCCTCCCTATCAGCCTTTTGATTTTGTAAGACTTTAACCATGTTTCTTTGGTGTCCCTTGCAATGAATGATAGTGACCTATCATGAAAAGATGGACTGTTTCTAGGAGTTGTAAAATTTCTTGCTTGCACTTTATAGATGATTGCTTATTAGTTAGCAAGTCCTTTTTTTCCAAATTGCTGCATGAGCATGTAGAACCAGAAAGGCATATTTAGAGTCTGCATGACTATTTGACTTTTTCACTTTTCCTGATCAATGCTTGTTAAGAGATATGAGCTCTTCTTTTTGAGCAGAGGTCCTTGGGCAAAGGGGTTTGGCTTTAATGACCTATTGTGAACTGATAACTGCATATTCTGCCTTTTGATATACTTCTTTGATACTGCTTTCTGTTAGGAAATCAGTTGAAGTCTTTTAATTTTATAACTACTGTCATTGCCCTACTGGGTATTCTATCATACCACATAGCAGGATCCACCTATTGGATAATTAGATCAGGGAGGCATGATAGTACTAACAGATAAAATCAATTTTGGCCTTTGCCAGAATATGAGAATTGTCACAAATTTTTCCAGTAAATCCTTGCCTACAAAAGTAATAGGACATAAAAATTCATTATTGACCTTTGAAATGACATATCAAAGCAGGGATAAAAAAGCTGTGACTCAATCCTATTTATAACTATAGACCTAGAGGAGTGTTTTCCAGAGAAGGAAGTTAAAACAGAATGAACTGTCTATGTCCAATGTCCAGGATTCTTGCATTTAAAACAGAAACTCTTTCCTTAATTGTCCTTGGGTTCCCCTTAGATGACTAGAGTGTGTTTAAAGTATTGGCAATTGTGATGGCTATAATTGTAGCTCTTCTTCTTTCACCTTTATCTGGATCCCAATTGTTGAACACAGAAAAGGCCAAGTCTAGTAATTGAGCTACAGGCCTCTGAGGATCAATCTGAAATTTTTGTAATTTGTGCCAAATATCTGGGACTGATTGAGAAATGAAATAATGTTTCATCAATGCCTGTCCTTCCCTGGAAGATGGATTTATATTTGTATATTCACAAAAAGTTTCTACTAACTGGCTATGGGAGACACCTGGATTTTCCTCCTACCCTGTATGACCTCTCTCATCTTATCTAATTAATAGATTTCTTAATGCATCTTTTCATTCTCATGATAAGAATAGCTCTCATGTCAGACTTCATTTTAGCCCATCATTAGTATTATAGTCCCAGTTTGGTTCTTTTGGCACAATATCAACCTCTTCAGGATAGGTTCCTTCTCTTTTTATAGTTTTGTATAAAACTATACAAAGCTTGCATAACTCTTAGCCTCTTCTAGGATTCTTTGTTTTTCATCTGGAATACAGCAAGTGATCAAGATGAATTGAACATCTCACCATGATAGGTCAAAGATGAGGGTCAAAGTTTAAAGCCCATTTGCAAACCCATTAGGATCCTCTGAAAGTCAGCCTAGACATCTTTGCATTGCTGGATATCTGCAACTGAAAAAGAGGCCTGGACTCAAATACTCTGCCCCTGGGGCCTCTTTCAGGTGCAGGATGAGCTGTGAGTTAGAAGAGTACAAAGAATCACTCAGAATACATCTTTCAGGAGTTAAAGCTGTCTGAGAATCATGGTGAGAGGGTTGAGGAATACTGAGTTCCTCTGGGGTACTAGGCTTGGTGCTAGACCTCCCAGTATGGTTGTCTTCCTTAAACAGATGGGAGAGACCCATATGTCCCTTAGAGATGGGTGAAGATTCAAAGACAGGATCACAAAAAATATCCTCCTCTTCTTTAGGGGTCACTCTGATTACCGTAGTTTTTTTTTGGCTTTTCAGCAGTAAAAGGTCACAAAAGCCTGAAATAAGGGATTTAACTCCACCTTCTATGTTTTATGCCAAAATGACTTAAATGAAAATAGTGTCATGACTTGAACAGCCATCCTGTACCCATCTCTCACCATTCCCTAGTTCATGCTGTAACCAAACCATATTACCATGATTGGCAGGATCAAACCATTCCCACTGATCAGGATATGGCCTAGTGGCAAGGTTGGTGGGATCTGCAGGGTGCTGTTCATGTCATTTCCCATGGTTTGTCTTGGGGCCTATACAGAGAGTGAGAGGGTTCTTCAGACAGCATCCTATGCAGAAGAAGGAAACCTTTTCAGTTCATTGTGAGACTCAAGTACTTACTAAGTAGATGTCTTTGCTTGAAGCCCTGGCAGAGGCACTGGTGACTTACTAGAAGAATGGCGCCTTCTGGGGGCTTCCTTAGCCTTAGGACTCTTCATACTGTGGCCCACTAACTCCTCGGGAAGAAGGGTGGAGCCCTCTAAGAGCTCCCTTGGAGATTCTCATGAGCCCAGGGTGGAGCCCCCACCTGTGGAATCCCTTAGCTGCTTGAGGAAAAGTACACTCTTAAGGGCTCAAAGTGGGGCACCCCCTGCCCCGCGCCCAGCAAGGACTTCCTTTGACTGTGGTCCACTAACTCCCTAGAGAAAAAGGTGGGGCCCCACCAGGGACTCCCTTAGAAACATCCAAGAGATCAGGGGGATTTCTTTAGGGGGCTCTATTAGATACTTGAGCCCAGGTGAACAGGGTAGAGCCTTCTTTGGGCCTCCCTTAGAATCACTGAACTCAAGAGATCAAGGTGGAGCTGCACTTGGGGCTCCATTAGCCACCTGAGAAACAACATCCCTTGCATTTACCCTGATAGTAAAAAGCTAATACTTTGTTTAAAGCGGTAGAGATAGAACCCTCTTGAAAAAAACAAACCTTAAAAAGCTCTAAGTACAAGGATGGGAATAGGGAAGGGACCTAACCTAATTCAGAAGAGAAGGAGGGAGGAGACCCATATGAACACTAAAATTGAAGGCTTATCTGTCCACTACAAGGGTGAGATTTTCTGGTGACCATGAAGCCAGTTGGGAAAAAAAATAAAGAAAAGAAAGTGACTAACAAACATGATGGAACCATGTTACCAACTAAAATGGTTGACAAACATGGCCAACACAGATGACTAACTTGCAGGATGAACCCAAATGGCTACCAAACATGGCAGAAAGGGGGACTGGGATGAAACAAGGTCCTCAGAAAGCGATTCATTAAGAATACCCAGAGATAAAAGGTCATCGAAGGGGAAAGTGTAGATGAAAATTTGAGCAGAAATAGAGGTAAACCAGAGTAGGTGACTATTCAAGCAAACCAAGTTACCAATAGCTATTTTTCCCGAAAGAGTGAGAAAGCTGAGCTAAGTATTATGGAGAACAGGAACACGAGGACAAAAAGGCATACTAAGCTGTAGGATGCATACATGGAACCTGAGTGATTTGATCTGTGACTAGGTTAATAACAGGCTCTCTGGCAGCTCTTTACTGAACTGTACCCACAAAGAGTGACTACAAAGGGGAAAAGTGAAGAAAGAAAAGCGGGGAGAAATTTGAGGCTGACATGTGCACCTCATACTGGCTGGGAAAAGCACAGGGGCTATTTGTTTCTTCTCCCCATCTCACAGTCTCTAGTGAGACACACTTGGAAACTATTCCTAGAGCAGTGAAAAAGTTCCCTTAGTTCTCCATTTCCTATTTATCCCCCCATTTCCCTCTCTCTCTCTCCCTGATAATCAAAGGATTTTATGCCTCGGAAGGATAACCTATCCTGAGAGAGAAGGGATGAGAAGGGGATTGGAGCTTCATGGGAGTGGGGTAGGGGAAAAAAGAAAACCTTCTTGGACATAGATTTTAAAGAGAGAGGGAAACAAAACTGTACCCAAAGGCCTTTTGGGTGGCTTCACCAAGATTTGTTGCCAGGTTTGGAATGCTGGAGTCTCCCTCTAGACATGGCTTCTATCGCTTCTCGGCCTTTTGACTAAGATCAAGTGTAGACATGGCTTCTAGGTTCTTTGTCCTGAAAAAAGAATTGGTCAAGACAAATAAAAAGGTAACAAAGTGTTATGGCTTGTGTTTACATGTCCCTCCAAAGCCTCACATGGTCCTCACAGGTGGAGCTTTTTCAGAGGTGGATGGATCTAGAGTGTGTGGCTGGAGTTAATTCATGGTGCAGCTCGAGGCTCAAGGGCACTAGGATTAAGGGTGTGAATGCAACCTGCTATAAGTAGTCTGGATAAGATAAAAAGGGTAGAAAAATGCTGTTAAGGTCCTTTATTGCTTTTCCAGTCTTCTTCATGCAAGGAACTCCTCCTCTGTGATACCCCTCTGCTACGTGCCACTCTGCCTTAGAACCAGCCAACTATGGACTGAAACCTCTACAAACTGTGATCTAAATAAACCTTTCCCTCTTTTATTTTGGGTGTGGAGTATTTTGTCTCAGCAACAAGAGAGAAGTAACTAAGACACAAATTTTTACATTGTTAAAGATATGAAAAGAAAAGAAACACACTCTGCAGAGCAAGTGTGGGCCAATTAAAAGTAGGAAAAGGAGAACACTTTACAGGGTGAGAGTGGACCTCTGTGAAAGAGAGAGCACAGTGGCCATAAGGAAAATGGCGGCCATCTTTGTATCTCCCACTCCTCAGACTGATGTCAGGTTGAGGCCATCCTATTAAAAACCTGCTGGAGTTCTCATGAGAAGAATTGAAGGCAGCACTCTCTGACTGGTTCCAATTGCAGGGTTCTGGGAAATATTCTGTGCATGTGTTCTGGAACTTTGCAATTGACAGGTCAGGCCAACTTCTCCAGCCAGTTTGCCACAGCCTAATCTCCCAATTCACTAAGGTTAATGATGCTCTCTGATGTACCCTTGTTATATGCCTTGATTACCATCAGCTCCGTATGTCACAGGTAACAACTCCCAACTTGATGTGCCATGTTTATGTCTGTAAGACACAGTGGACTCTAGGACAAAAGAAGTTAAAAGTAGGGAAAGTTTATTGAGAGAAAGCTCCTGAGAGACAGGTGTCCCGAGTAGGTGGCCACTAGGGTTCTTTGTCCAAGGGTATTTTATACGCAAAATCACAACTTGGATAGCTACGGGTCAAACTCCAATCAATCTATAGGATTACAACTACAGTCACATTATAATGAGCCTTGCTGTATCAAACCTGTAGGTGTTATACCATCCTCGGTTACTGTAGGCAAAAACACAGCCTTTTGATATCATTTTGCACAAGGGCACAACAGTCTGTCAACCAAGCTATAAAAGTTTATGACCAGTTGACATGTTCCCATCAGCTCGACCACCAGTGGTCCATGTACGGTTGTCCCATTGGGTGGCTTGTACCACTGGTAATACAAGTGGTACAGTCATGAATGGGACAGTGCTACATGGACCACTGGTGGTTCAAACTGCCTAGCAGTGAGAAATTTGAATTGCAGGCCCTTTGTGAATGTGTTAAATCAGAAAGAGCAATAAATCAGCAGTCTCTTCTATGAGCATCATGGTACTATGTTTTCTTTCCAAATACCTCTCCTCAAAGCATTAAAATAAAAAAAAAAATCTGTTCCCTGTGTTATCCAGAGGGTTTGAGTCAGTTTCTTAAGAAAGTGACTAAGTCCTTCCAGTCCCTGAAGCGTCACTGAGTTGTTACTCTGTGCTTGAATGAAGGTGGACAGGTATGCATGTGCCTGGGTCCCTGCAACAGATACAAATATTATAGACAGCTAAGTTAGATAGAAAGTGGGCCATGGGAGTCAGTGCGGAAGATGAGACACATCAAAATTGTGGCTGGAGGCACATTTGAAGAGAATGGAAATGTGATTGCCAGACCTGTTTAGAGACAAACAGCAGTTTGAAATTATAACGTAGTTAGCGCCCCCGGTTAAGTGAGCCTAGACAATGCAGTAGATACATAGGTGAGTGACCCAAACACTTTGACCCATACTCTCATCTCTTTCTAGGAATGTTTTTGTTCTTTCCATGTTAGAAGTTATAGATAAGCTAAGGTTAATAATGCTTGCCAATATACCCTTGCTACATCCTTGCTTCTCTACTGGATCAATGTTAGCCAAGTGACTATGCCTGTAATACTGAGGCAGGAGATTAGGGTGTGGCCACGTGGCTGAGAAAATGTGCATGATCTGTCAGTAACAGAAATCCAGGACACATACGCAGAAAAAGTTTTCAAGCCCTGCACCTGGTGAGCCAATCAGAAAATGCTATCTTCAGTTCTCCTAGTGTGAGATCAAGCAGGTTTTTGATAGGATGGTTAGATCTGATGTTGATCTGAACAGAGGGGACACAGAAGACAGCAGCCAAAAGACAGAGACATCGTGGCCATCGTGCTCTTTCTCACTGGCCTGCTCTGCACTCTTCCTTCCTTTAATAAAAGTAGAACCTCAGGGCATTTAGCTCAGGGGCACTGCACCTGCCTTGCAAGTACAAGGTCCTGAGTTCAACCCAGAGCCAAAAATAACAAACAAACATAAATATAGAACCTTGCTACCCTTTGAGCTTGCCTTGTCCAATTCTTTGTTCATGACAACAAGAGCTTAGAAAGGAGCAAAGCACAGCATCCCAGAGCCCTGGAACTGCAAATATTTGTGGTTTTGGTGGTGGAAATCTGTGGAATTTGATCATCTATAGCCTTGGGCTTGGTTTGGTGGGTAGGAGAGGATGGTTCACCCACAGGAAGATATGCATAGGGGAAAGCCAAATTTACAGGTGAAAAGATGGTTTATTCACAGTCAAAGAAGAACAATTGGAAGTAAAAAGGGAATGGTGGGACCCTATGGAGGTGAAAGGAAACTGTCCACTTTGGAGAAGAGAAGAAGAAGAAAACAAAAACATTTACACTGGGCTTGTATCTTGAAACTGCAGTTTTTAATTTTATAACGATAATTACTCTTCTTTCCTTTCTGCTTGTTTTTAAAATTTCTTCTGCCTTAATAGATTCCAAGTAATGGTCTGTCAGACAATTTTGAGCATGACCCATGTTTACTCATCCCAGAAGCCAGACACAGTTATACCTGTTGTAACCGGTCCTGAGCTTGATCCAAATACTGTATCTGTTCTGCTACTTTGTTAGTTGGTCACTGTTCTAATGAGTGGAACTTTTTCAATCCCTGGGGCCTGGGGATCTTTTGTCCTGTTTCGATTTTTGCACAGCTGCTGCTGGTAACAAGGTTTGGCCGAAAGATAAGAACCTGGGTGTGTGCAGGTGCAGAAAGTGCTGACAGTGGGAAAGGTCGTTTTGAACCACTGCACCTGCCAGGCTTCCCTGGCTGTGGTGCCAGATAAGAGCCTTTCAAACAAAAAAGTGTAGGAAGTAATTGCCCCTTGATCGCACCAATGAATTCGAATCAGCTCGGAGGAGTAGATTCAAGTCAGGAACCCAAACCTCACCCAGAGCCAATTCTTTCTGAACAATGGCTGTTACCAACTCCGCATGGACATTAGGTGCTCAGTTCAACTGTGAGTGGCATGGTTGCAAGCTTACCCTAGCCAAATTTAATTAATTATGTAACTCAGTAAGTTTATTCTACCTTATTATTAAAAAACAACATGAGGATGTTGACAGTTATAAATACAATGAAAACGAAGAATTGAAGAAGACAGTTTGGAAACAAATTATGACAAAGTAGGAAATGTTCTATTCTGGGTAAAGAGTTTAAGCGTGAAATTTGACTTCGGTATTCTTAGCACACAATGCAAAAATAGAAATGGTGAGCCATATGAGTTCCATCATCTGATGAAAAAGAAGGCGTATGGGGAAAGGATAGGGAGGGAGAGAGGAGAGGGCAAAGTCACAGCAGAATTTTTTCTTATTAAGATACAGATTTGGTCTGGGGATGTAGCTCAGGGATGCAGTACCTACCACACAAGTGCAAGGCCCTGGGTCCGATTCCTGGTGCCAAAAAAAAGAAAAAAAGGGGATAAAAGCAGACTCCCCACCCCAAATCTCCACAAAACAAAGAAGAAATATTTTGTTTGGAGGAGCAAACATTCAGCCTGGAAAATTAGATTTTATAGATGGTCATGGAAGGGGCTGGGTAACTTGCTCAGAGGTGTCTTCAACTATGGATTTCTGGGAGCAGAAATGGTCTGTGTCCTACCATGAAGTTGTGAAAGCGTGAATCAGTGATGCTTTTTTTTTTTTTTTAAAAAAGGAGAACAGTCCGTCTATAATTAAGCTCCTTCACCAACGCCTGACTTCATGTCACATTTATTTTTAACTTTGGCTCAGGAATGAATGGTGGTTGCACATCATGGCTTGATTTCCAGAAAGATGGGTTTTATATAGAGCCAGAGATGATACAGGTAACACAAACAAGCCAGTTTGAGCAAGCCACCAGAAACCCCCAGGTCTTCTTTCCCTATTGATTGCTCAATACTGTATTTGCCCCTAGGGGACACTGTCGAGACAGAAAGTGAAATAACTGGGCATCCTGGCCAACCTACACGCAAACACCAGGACTGACTTCATGGGGTGAGCAGGAGTTTCAGCTTTCGGAAATTCCCACATGCAGATTTTGTCATTTCAATCTAAGTGTGGTCCAGCTGGGATGGTGGAAGACAGCCAGACCTGGCATCTCTGGTGACAGTCATCCCTGCTCAAAGGCAATAATACTGGCCCTAAGAAGCTTTCTCTCTTGAACCAGCTGACAAACTGGCCTTGTCCCAGTATTTAACTTTGTATACAAAGACAACTTTCGTAGCATACTTTGGCTGGGGGATTCAACTAGCTTGTTCGCTTGCCTTCCCTTCCCTGGCTCTTTTGCAGCCAGTGTCAAACGCATGCATTGCAATTATCAGTGGAGAACAGTTAGCATCTGTGGGTCATTCTCAAGCGAACTTCCAACTTCTCTGGATTGATAACCAACATGTTTCACAAGAGATGGGATACAGAGTTAAGTGCAGACATTGCACATCCACTTGTTGTCTTCTTAATGAGACAGTTTCCACTTGGACGACTCCACGATGGATTCTTTCCAGGGTCATGTCCTTTTGGAGCCATAGGTTCCTTCCTAGGGTGCAAACTGAATGGCGGACATGACGAATAAGTCTTCTCTCCAAACTGGAGTCCAGTTTTATGAGCAACAAAAGGGCAGGAGTATGGCTTTGGGAGGCGGGGCTGTCCACTTGCTGTCGATGTCAAGTTAAATGATAGGAAATGAACTCCTCAAATTCCCCAGTTTATTTAACTGGTGCATTCTCAGGTACCCCGTGCAGTTCTGAGCATGGCAGCTGTGGGATTTTCCCTGTGTGGGTAAGACAAGTGATTCACTTTTCTGGTTAATTTCTCTTTTGGATTGTTAGTTTTGACTGCTCTACAAAAATGAAAAAAAAAAAGGCATCAATTATCTGAGCCACTTTCACAGGGATCTGGATATACAGGCAGATATTCCCAGAGGTCTAGGGGATAACATTAGTAAAAAATACTAATAATAGTGGTTCTTCTTAGTACTTGTGTCCCAGACCATCTTCTAAGCACTTTCCATTGATTTACTTACTTATTTTATTTCACTTCTTAGAAATTTTTATTAATACAGGTGTTTGCAATGCATAATGATTGAATTTATCATGGGTAGTTGACCTCGTTCATTTACTAATTTGACCCTCATGAAAGCTCTGAGGATGTTATCCTCATCCACAGAGTAGGAATGGGAACAGAGGGACGTGGTAACTTGCCTAAGGTCACAAAGTATAGGGAAAATGTCTGTGATCTACAGCTTTCTTCTTCTCTTTCAAGATGATTTTGGATATTAAAGGTCCCACATACATTTTAGGATAGATTTTTCTATTTTTTTCAGAAAACATTGGATTTTAATGGAGATTGCACTGAATCTGTAGATTGTTTTGGGTAGTATTGACATTTTAACAATGTTAAGTCTTCCAATGCATGAATTTATGATGCCTTTCCATTTACTGGTGTCTCCTTCAATTTCTTTCAACAATATTTTGGTAGATCGTTTTCAGCGTATGAAACCTTCAACTCCCCAGTTAAATTAATTCCCGAGTGTTTTATTCTTTTTGGTGCTATTGTAAATGAAATTGTTTTCTCAATTTCCTTTCAGATTATTCCTTATCACTGTATAGAAATGAAACTGATTTTTGTGTGCAATTGTGTATCTTGGAGCTTTGTTGAATTTATTTACTAGTTATGACTTTTTTGGTGTGAAAACTTTAGGGTTTTCCACATAGACAATCATGTCATCTATGAACAGAGATAATTTTACTCCTTCCTTTCCAATTTTCATGTCTTTTATTTCTTTTTCTTGCCTAATTTCCCTGGATAGTCCTTCCAGCACACTTCTTTTATTATGTTGTAGATTCAGTTTGCCAGCATTTTTTTGAGGACTTTTGTCATCAGGGATGTTAATATGTAGTTTTCTTATAGGCCCCTTGTCTAGCTTTGGTATAAAGATAATGCTGTCCTCATAGAATGAATCAGGAAATATTCACTTCCTTTCCATTTTGGGAGAACGGTTTGGAAAAGATTGGTGTTAATTCTTTAAATCTTCAGTAAAGCCATCTTGTCTTGGGCTTTTCCAGCTATTGCATAGGCCCTTGTTTTGGCATGGCCTGGAAAATTCTGTCCAGCAATTTACGTAGTTGGTCAAACCTTTGTTCTGCTTGGTGATCTGAAAAGACACAAGTGTATCTGATAGGGAAAAATGTAAAGCTAGCATGAAGGATTCATCTTTGGATTGAACTCCAGAGAAGAGCAACCCCTGAACTGTGGTGGTGAACACACGGGAAGCCAACCCAAGGCCATGGTGACGTGGAGTGGTCTTGGGAAGCTCACTTTCCACCCATCAGCAGGGGCAGGCGAGGTTCATCCAAGCCAGAGGGCCTCTGCTGAAGTTCATTCAGGACTGAGTTGCTCATTCGTTTGCCAGGGTGGGGCTGACTGTTAAAAGACAACCCCCTTCCCTCCCAAAAAATCCTCCACCTTCTCCCTTCCCTTTGAATAACAACTGCCTCCCTATGGAGAGGCACAGGGTAAGTTCATTCCTTCCGATGCATAGCAGAGCTTAAGTATTGTGCACACCATCCCAGTTCCCATAAGCATCCTTCCATTCACCGGCCATCCTCTGACACAGTTCTCACTTCTCCCATAGCACCAATAGGTTTAGTAGGATAGGCTGATGGATTAGTAAATGAATGAATTAGGACGTGGTCATCCATCCACCTCACGACCTGAGTCATTCTCCTTTGGACGTGCCCCAGTGGCCCAATGTCATTAAAATGTGGCTTCCTGAGTGGGACACAAGATTCCACACAAGTCTGAGCCATCTGAGTTGTAGGAGTTTTCACCCCTCATTTACAGCACAGTCTGCTTCTGTTCATTTGGCTGAGGGTTGTGTTAGATTTTCTTGGCAAATGCGTCTAGTCCATGATTGACTCACACTGGGTTTAGGGTCATCAAAAACACCCAGTGATGTTTAAACATGTGTATTGCCATTTACCCCAGGAGATCATAAAAGGTAGAGATGTTTGAAAGATAAAGGAAGGTAAAATGAAAAGATTATCAATCATCACTCTAGTGTGGAGTTCTGCCTTTTGGTCTATTCGTGAATTAACTTATTTTAAAAATTTTAGACCACATATTTTATGTCATTACAGATTCTTTAACACTTCATTTCATAATAAAGTACATAAAATCATAATGGAAATAAACAATTCACTCTGTGCATTTTACCTTAATAGTCTGTTGTATAATGTAGCCATTTTGCTATTGCTGAACATTTCATTTGTTTTTACCATCTTTTATAAAGTCATGATGAACATCTTATTGCCTAACTCCTTTTTAATCTCTCTTAAATTTAGGTCAGATATTACAATTTATACAGTATATTATATTGTTTTCCAATGTTAAATTTGTTTTTTTGTTTGTTTTTTGATTTTTTTTTTGTTTTTTTTTGAGACAGGGTTTTATTACGTGGTTCAGGCTGGCCTTGAATTCACTGTGTCTTCCAAGCTGGCCTCAAACTCATGGCGATACTCCTGCCTCAGCCTCCCAAGTGCTGGGATTATAGGTGTACACCACCACACCTGGGTCTCAATTGGTTTTTGTTTGTTTTTACTTGATTCTTTCATTCTTATCAAAATTTCCATGAATGCAAATTTTTCTTCTAATTGGATTAAACATTCCTTTCAGATTTGGGTCATTTTTGAGTAGGTGTTATGTATGCACTTGAGTCTTACTAGGATAGATCCATGAACAAAGCCTCTCATTAGAACTTCCTTTGTGTTGATATTAACCATTTAAGAGGACAGGAAAACTTATACTTTTTAACTATTACTCTTTTCCCCCTCCCTTTCATCTTCCTCCCCTTTAGGAAATGAAGGAGACACTCTTGATCAAGAATAGGAGAAGTGGGAATTCAACATACAAATCAACTTCTCTACTATTACATTCTTAATGCTTTAGAAATTGATATTAATTGAGGCCATATCACATAAATCTGGAGCCAAAGCTCATGTTCATCAGATGCCACATTTAGCTGTACAATTAAATCTTTTCTTTTTGAGACAGAGTTTCACTGTGTTACCCAGTCTGGTCTCAAGCTTCTGAACTCAAATGATCCTCTTGTCTCAGCCTCCCAAATAGGTGTGACTAGAGGCATGTGCCTCTGTGCCTGGCTTTTAGTTAGTAAATTTTGATATCTGGTAATATTACTCTCCGCATTTTCTTTTTCCTTTTCATGATTGTCTTGGCCAAAGGTTAGTAGACTATGGCCCACAAAACTGTTGTGCCCCACTACTTATCTTTGTATAAATAAAGTTTTATTGGTACAGAGTCAAGTCCATTTGTCTACATATTGTCCATGGTTGCTTTCATGTAACAAGGCAGAATTGAGTGGTTGCTAAAGACTGCATGACTTGTACCTCTTAAATATCACTGGGCCATTTAGATAAAAACATTTTCCAGTCTCTAGTCTTGGTCCTTAGTATACTGATACTTTTAAAATCCTGCTGAGATTTTGAGATTGCATGAAATTTTTAGAACAGAGCCAGTTTACAATATTATGTCTTCCAATGCATGAATTTGGTGCCTCTCTCAAAATATTTATGTCTTTAGTTTGTATCAGAAATGATTTATAGAGCTGGGGATTTAGCTCAGTGGTGCTGCTGTCTGCCTCACAAGCACAAGGTCCTGAGTTCGATCCCCAGTACAAAAGAAAAGAAAAGAAAGGAAAAGGTTTGTGCTTTTAGTATAGTTCTTATAGATTGATGCTTAAGTATTTGATGTTTTTGATACTATCATAAATGGTATCTTAAAACTTTTTATTTCGAGATAATTTCAAACAAAGAAATCTTGCAAAGTTAAGGCAAAGAGTTCTGTGTACCCTTCACCCAGATTCTCTAAATGTTAACATTTTATCACATTCATTTTCTAATATTCTCTCTCTCACATACATTACCAATGAGTGATATTTTTCAAAATCATACTTTTTAATGTTCCTAATCATACAGAAATAACACTGATATTTTATATTGACCTTGTAGCTAGCGATTTTGTTAAATTTGCTTGTTAATTTCTGTCATAGATTGTTCAGCTTGTCTACACATTGGCATCTGCAAAAATATGTACCAACTCCACACAAGGAATGTAAACACGTGTATAGCAAACATGTACAAAAGAAGGAAAGAAAGCAAGCAAGCTTGGAATTAAGAGATGAATGTAGGAGTGAGAGAAGGGAGGGAAGGGGGAGGAAGAAAAGGAATCAAAACGTATTACGTATGTGTATTAGTTTCCCACAAGGAAAGTAAACATTATGTACTATAAACATGTACTAGTAAAAATAAAACACTACAGTGGTACCACACCTGCCTTGCAAGTGCAAGGTCCCGAGTTCGATCCCTGGTACAAAAAACAAAAAAGGATAGCTCTATGACTTACTACAGTGGCTAGGATCTCTAATAAATATTAAATAGAAATGATGGTAATAAACATTTCTGCTTTGTTCTCAAACTCAGAATAAAGGGTTCAATATTTATCACTAAATTAGATGTTAGCTGTAAGTATTCCATTTATGTTATGATAAAAAGCTATCAAATATCCCCCAAACCCAAGTATCCTCCAAATAAATCTACACAACAATGAAAACAGATAGATTACTGTGGTATTCAGCAATATGGTGCATCTCATAAATATAATAATGACCTAAGAGAGCCAGAAATGAGAGAGTAATAAGAAGTTCAAGAACAGGCAAAACTAATCAGGATAGTGGTTTCCAAGGCAGGAGGTTAAGCAGGAAGGGCATGAAGGAGTCTTCTGGGGAGCTAGAAAGGTATTGTTTTGATCTGAGTGGTGGTGCAGGGGTGTGTGTGTATGTGCATGTATGTGCATTTCTGGGAAATGACCATAAGACCTTGCATATGTTAGGCAAGTGTTCTACCATTGAGTTTTATCCCCACCCCCCACGCTACCCACCGACCCACACCCACACACTTCATTGAGTGGTATATACACGTCTAGTACATTTTAACAAAAAGCTTTGAAGTTGTAGAAAATACAAAATTCTATGCATTTTACACAAAACCAGCGTTTCCCTTAGCAGCAGCTGCTAGCACCAGCTGGCACACCTCTTTCCAGTCTATCTAGGGAGTGCTCATGAAAGATTTTGTCCAGTGTCCTTTCTGTGGTCTAGTCACAGGACATCCATGTAGTGTTTCTCAAACTTGTTTTTCTTTTTGCCCAGGCCCTTTACAATGGCTACTTGGTCCAGTTTTAATATATTTCTAACAGCCAAGGAGACTTGTTGGCTTTATTTTTCAGTAGTTTCTATGAATAAAGTTGTAGGCTTTTGGTGATGATTTGGAAATTCTGATACCGGTCTATATAGTCTGAGTGTCAGGGATCCAGGCTGATCTTCTTTAAGAAAAGAAAAAAAAAAGTTGTTCTGTGAAAGACTTTTTCTTGGTCCCAAGAAATCCAGACACTCATAGATTATCTAGTCAAAGATCAGTGTAGAAAGTTTCCAGTGCAGGGCACTAAGCTCTCTGATGGCGAGAATTCCTACCTGCTCTAATGACACCACAAAGTCCCATATAGCTCCATCTTTGTTTACTGGATTTTATTTACTTTGGTAAATCTCCCTCTTTTTTTGTGAAGTAAGTGCACTTGTAGTGTAAGTTTGGAACTTCTTATTTGCAACTGAAAACATCTGAACTCATACAGAAAAGAAATGAAAAAAAGAATTAAGATGTGTTATACACATGTACCAACTCCCCACGATGAATTAATCATTATATACTACAAATGTGTACTAATAAAAATAAAGAGAAATTACCTCATGGCAAGCACTTTAGAGCTACTGAGATGTGAATCTTAACCAAATGAAGTAGATGCTACTCTGTCAACTCATCGATGAGGAAATTGAGGTTCTAAGAGCAAATTCCCTCTGCTATATCTGAGGAAGACAGGATTTGAATTCAGGTCACAGTTTTCACATAGTGTTCACAACTCATTGTCTCCTTCTTAACCACCATGCATGAGAGTGTTCTATGCTTTCTGATTTGCAGATGTTCTCTGTGATGGTGCCTGGCATGAAACAAATGCTGAAGAGTTCAGCAGTCTTCCCATCACACCTGTCCTATAATGCTGCCTGGGATCTCCAGAGTGACTGTCCATGCAGCCCCAGTGACCCTCTAGGTATCCAGAGTGTACTATGAAAAGGAAATTGTTTCATGGTTAAACAGTTTGGGAAATGCTCCCCCATTGTGGTCACAGGTGCATTAGCACTTTGAAGGCTCTGATAAATCCTGCAGTAAATAACCTGCTTAATTTCATGTAATCCAGCAGTCATCGAACTCACTGGGCACAGAACCCTGTTTTGAAGGAAGAATTGTTAAAACTTTGACGAGACATTTAGTGTTTATTGGAACAGAGTTCGGGAAATGCTGATGTAACAGATCAAAGTCAGAGTTGTATCAGAGACTCCATTGTTTGGCCCTTTATGGAGCTTGTTTATCGAAGCTTTGCATATCGAAGTCATCTCCTCACAGGATACTGCAGAAGTGGAATAAGATGCAAGAATCTTAATGCTCTCAGCTGCTGTGTTTCCTTTTTTTGTCAGCTGTTGCTTACACAGTACATGACGTCAGTGCACCTACTTCTCACTACAACAGATTCTGTCATTGTACGCAGGGAAATGATGCTTCTGAGAGTCTCACAGGCTATAGGTGGAAAGGGCACGATTTAACCCCAGACAACCTGGGCCTAATGTTTAACCCACCACCCGATCCTGCTCTCAGCTCTAGGTGCTCTGATGGCCACCAGGAAGCCCTTGACAGCTCTTAGTGTAAGTTCCAAGCTTCAGCCCCTGCTGCACTTCAGTCTAGCTTCAACCTTGGGTTCTTTAGTCCAAAGAAGACAGTGTCTAAACTCCTGCACTGTACGGGAGAAGTCACCAGAAAAGTCTGCATTACTATTCCACAGCACTTCTACCCAGAGTGTGGGCACGACTTCAAGACAACACGCTCTACTCAAGACATACATTCCTTCCACAAGCAGTGGATGGAACCGTGAAGAAAGAAGTCCTGGCATAGTGAACAGGATTGGCTTGCTGCCTGGCATCATGCTGTGGCCCGCCCAGGAGATACAAGGGCTTAGGTTTGCTTCTGGCTTGGAGCAGCTGTGCAATCCGAACTTGCTTCTGGAGAGCCAGTGCCCACCTAATAGTCCTCTGCTGACTCTGTCCTTTCCTCCCTCTCATCCTTTTCTTGTTCTTCCCATCTTTAATTTTTAATTTTTGAAATAGGAAAAATTATACATGGTAAGAAAATCAAACATGGAGCACAGTAGCAGAGAGTATAGGAGAAAAGTCAAGTCTCACTTGCAGGTGGGCGAGATGGTGTACACTTGTAATCCCAGTTACTCAGGGCAGGAGCATCCCAAGTTGGAAGCCAGCCTGGGCAACTTAGTGAGACTGCCTCAAAAATAAAATTTACTAAGGGCTGGGATATAGCTGAGTGGTAGAGTGATTGCTTAGTGTGCACAAAGCTCTGAGTTTAATCTCTGGCACCACAGCATGCACACACACACACACACACACACACACACACACACGCACACACACAGTCTCACTTGCAGCCTGTTTTTGTTCCCATGCTGATTCCCTTTCTAGAGACAGTCAAATACTATGTTCTGTATTCCTTCCTGATGTATTTGGTGCAGAAAAGCATTCAGTGTATAGGTGTTATTAGCCACCTCCTTCCCAACTTTTTGGGAATGACTACTGCTCAGAAGCATCTTCCAATTGTAGCTGGCTTTTGGGTTTTGAGTCTGTTGCATGATCCTACCTCTTCAGCTTATTGGGGATGAGAAGTTTCTGCCTACTTGGCCCAGCACCTAGTTCTTTTGCACTGGCCTATAATATATTTTAAGACCCTTCTAGGCAATCTCAGTCTTGGTATACCAGGGAGAACAACTGCTTAGCACAACTATATCACCTTGGCTAACGTACTACAGTCAACAACAATAGCATCAAACACAGCCTAGAAAATGACAAACTGTGGTAGCTGTTAATTTGACATCTTTGACTGTATAAACTGGATTTGTGGTTATATAAAAAAATCTAAAACTAACAAGAAAGTTGTATGCAGTAAATAAACCCTAAAAAAAAAGTAAATAAACCCTCAATTTGGTGCTTGTACCCTTAAGGGAGAAGATTTAAAAGGGCTTTGGGGGAAAAAACAGAGAGATGGAAGAGGAAGAGATTAGAAGCAAGGCTGGAGGACAAAGGAAGACCATGCAAACTTTGGGAAACCAGTGAAGAAGACAGGAGGGAAAAAGAGAAGGAAGAAATAAAAACAAGAAGAGAATAAACAACAACAAAAAACTAGAAACTGTGTTCATATTCAAGAAAAAAACAAATCAAAACAAAAACAAGAAAAGAAAAAAAAAGTCAAATTCAAGGCATGTCTGTGCTGTCACTTGTAGACAGCATGGGGAGACAGATCCGAGGTAATCAATCCCAGCAAGCCAGCTAGAGCTTTGTGGTGGGGTAGTGGAACTTTCAGTTCCACTGAAATTCAGGCTGGTTTCTGGCTACAAGTCTAGAATACAAGGGTCTGTGTGCCTCCTGCTGGCTTGAACTCTGCTCCCTGTTGACTTGAACGGGGCAGCCTCACCGCAGCACTGGGAGCCACTACATGGAGCCGGCCTGCAGCTGTTCTGAGTGCTGAGCTCAGTTGGCCTCTCCAAGAGGCTACCTGCCAACTGCCCTCTCCTGGGGGATGTCTAGACCTGAATAACTTACCAGCCATTGCAGTCCGTTGTATCCACTGTACCATTCCTCTGTGGAGGCCTCTGGGGTCACCAGTAGTCACTGCGCACCTGCAGGGAGAAAGCTCAGGGAGAAAGCAAAGCCTGCCACCTCCTCTCTCTTCCTTGAAGTCTCTCTCTCTTTGTTCACCCCATGGGCTTCAATTCTCACTTCAGATCCTTTCTGGGTCCCAGGGACCCATTTCTCTCCTTCTTTCCTCATGCTGCTATATTCCAGAGTCAGAACACCAAATCTCAGAGAGGCTTTTTCCCTGCTGCTCCCCAGTCTGCCATCTTCCTAGAGGTCCTATACCTTGCTTTTTAAACTTAAAAAAAATCTGTCTTGGAAGTTATTAGATCTTAGTATCTAAATATAGATTTGTTCTTTGTAACAACTACAGAGGACTTCATCAATTTACACTTGATCTTAGCCAAAAGGCCAAGCAGTAATTGACTTCATCAATTTACATGGAGTCTATCTCATGCTATCTCTTCTAGCCGTAGCATATCATCTGGTATAGGGCCCTGGCCTCAGGCTTACCTGCACAGGTATCTACATAGAAACCTACACTCATACATCCCCAACGGTGGGTGAGGCAGCTCAGAACATGGACCTTTTGAAGGAAAGCAGGAGGTTTGATGGGCATGATGGAAGCCAAGGGCTGGAAGAAGGACGAGTGTGTAGTATTTCTGTGTGAATGTAACAGTCTCCACGCACAGCCCCTCTTCTCACTCTGAGAGCTTGGCCCAGATGTTGCCATCCTTGGAAGTGGCCAGCCTCCCAGCATACTCAATAGACGGCAGCTTCACCAGCACCTCTGTGGAAAGGGGGGAAGAGGTTTTCCATGTGCTCCACATGACCAAACTTCATAAAGCCTGCCTCATTTCCTTGGTTTCCCTGCCTCTCTCCCATCTTTGCTTACCTTATCTTCCTCTGCCTCTCTCCATCTTCCTTTTCTGTGTACAACAATTCTCTTCTCTTATGTCTTGCCTTTGTAAGCTCATAGCCATTGCTCCAGCCAGTACAGCAGCATTCTCAAAGCTTAGCCTCTGGCTTATCTGCTAGAATCACTGTAGGGCTTGTTGGCAGTGTGGTTCCCTGGATCCCACTGTGGACTTAAAAGAACTAGAAATCAGGAGTGGAGGGATCCAGGCAGCAGTGTTGCTAGCAAGCCCCAAGAAGATTCATGTACTAAAGTTGGAGGACTAGATGTGGAAGGTTGTCCTCGACACTATTAGAGCCAAGTATTTGAAGCAGGTCTATGAGGTCATCTGGTACTAAGTGTGCTGGTCTGGGGATAAGAAAGCCGCCAGGATGGAACGCTCTATGCAGAAAAGGGCCACGCATCAGCTGCACTCCTATTCGGTACAACCTTGGGGATGAAGGAGGAAGTTGTTTCATTCTGCTTTGCACATGGCAGACTGTGCTTTGAGGCTGGCGTATGTTTCTTTTTTAAAAATGGAAGTGGAATTTATAGGCAGTAAAGTATGCAAACCTAATTGTGCAGCTTGATAGATTTTTTTCACAATTATACCCTTATGAAACCACTACTTCTATCAAGATGTAGAGTACAGGCCTCAGGTGCCCACTTCCTCAGCCCGGAGATAGCTGCTTCTCTTGACTTCTATCACTAATGAATATTTTTGTCTGTTTTTAAGCTTTATGTAAATAGATTCATATGAGTGTACTCTTTGGCTTCTTTTGCTCATCATGATGTCTGTTAGATTCACCCACAGTTTTGCATTAAGTGCAGAGCTCATCTTTTCATTGAGGTGTACCAGGAGGTTAGCAAGTGGTTTCTGCAAAGGACAAGATAGTACATGTTTGGGGAGGGCAGTGGTATGGGGAAAAAATGAGAACCATGTAAGGGTACAAGATCCCAATGATGAATGTACGTATACCTAAAAAGTACCAATAAACTCAATAAGATTTAAAAAGAAGATAGTACATGATTTGCCTCTGTTTTTATTTTTTTGTTTTCTGTTTTGGTCCTGGGGATTGAACTCAGGTCTTTGTGCTTGTGATGCAGGCGGAGGAACTACTGAGCTAAATCCCTGGCCCTTGCCTCTGTTTTAAAATGTAGCAGTAGACAAATGAAAAACAGGCTACAAGTTGGCCCTGAGTTATGGTTCTATGATCTGTGCTGGGTAATAGTAATTTGAATAGATGTATTTAGCTGTCTTTTCTCCTGTTAAAATAATCTGGGCTATTTTCACCTCCAATTCAGTGACTAGGGCTGTTATGTGTTTTGATGAACATCTCTACACATCCTATGAAGTAGAAGGAGGGCTGTAGTTAGGCCATAAGGAGGACACATCGCATTAAATGCAATTAATTGCATTAATAAGCAAGAGCAATCGTTCCTAAAGTGGTTGTACCAATTCACACCACCAGGAAAGCCACTCTACATCCTCTATAATTCTTGGTGTTGTCAGTTTTTTTAGCTCTAGCCATTTGGGTAGGTATGTAGTGATATCTCATTATGGCTTTTACTTTACATTTTCCTGACAACTAATGATGTCAAGCACTTTTCCAAATGCTTGTTGGACAGTTGGATGTTCTCTTCTACAAAGCAAAAATTACTTCTAAAAGTTGAATTGCTTTTCTTCATTCACAGAAATTCAGTACATGCATTTTGGACACAAATCCTTTGTTAAATGTAAGTATGCAAATATCCTCTTTGAGTGTATTAACTTTTAAAATGTCTTTTGATGAAGATGTTTTTTGTTTTTTTGTATCAGGGATTGAACTTGGGTTCCTGAACTTGCAAGGCACGCAGTGGAATCACTGAGCTAGATTCCCACCTGATGAAGTTTTAAATTTTAACAAAATTCAACTCATTGATCTTTTCTTTTATGGTAAGTGCTTTTTGCATTCTGTTTAAGAAATCTTGGCATTCCCCAAGTACCTGAAGATATTTCCCTGTTACCTTTATAAATTTTCTTGTTTTATGTTTTATATCTAGGTTTGTGATCCATCTTGAATTGATTTTTGTGTTTGGTGTGAGGTAGGGATCAAATTTTATATGGAAATCCAGTGGTTTCTATATAATGTATTCCTATATAGTGTTTTTTTGTTTGTTTGTGGTGCTGGGATTGAACTCAGGGCCTTGCACATGCTAAGAACATGCTCTACCAATGAGACACACCCCTGGCTCAGGACCTCTAGTTTATAGAAGGAATCTGCAGACATCTCATGTGTCCAAAGCTGGGGAAGTTCTCCAGATTGTTAAACCTGGGAGAAAGGGATGAAGGGAGAGGTAGAGATCCCCTGGGCTGGAACTGTATGGAATTATCAGCTCCAAGGTGAAGGGGGCATCTTGAAACAAAAGGTTGGTTCTTTTCATCTATGAAATTCTCTGGCTCCCAAGTATCACTTTGAAGGATGTGACTCCAGGGCAAGACTTACACGGCTTCTGAAAAACTGGAGATTTCCAAGAAACCCACACTGCAAAAAAGAACGTAGCTTTGCATGTTAAAATGTTTTTATTACTTTTCATGTTGTCCAGGCCACATTGATACTTCTGGAGGAAAATAGGCTCTAAGCCATTATAGACTTAAGCAAGCCAGTGGTGGTGGCAGCACTAACTAGGGGAATTCCTGTATATTTTGAGCTTCAGAACTGTTTATTTCTACCAGTGAAAGAGAAAGAGTGTCCAGAATCGGGTTCTACAGGCACCAAATTAAAGACTAATATTTTCCAGGCAGATGTCTTCTCTCCAGTTATTTCCTGGGCCACTCCCTGGGCCTTCTCTCTGGCAACCACCCTGCCATCTGCAAGGGACAAGAAATCCACTTCTGCACACATTGCACTGACGCCTCAAAGGATGGGCAGAGTTGTTTGTGCCTTCTCACCACTTGTGAGTCATCACCCTGTGTGTGTCTTGTCCTTGGCTGGTGGGTGCTGAGCTAGAGGGAGACAAGGAGGTGACAGTCCTGGCCCTTGAGTTGATATTAAAAGAATATTCCATTCCTTGATTCGTGACTTATTCCTGAGCATCTCAGGTCTGTAGAGCAGCTGTGTCTTGGGATTAGGCACCTTTGGATCTCTGGGCTCCACCAACCGGGGAATATCCTTGAGGTCCACTCTCTTGGGAAGGCTATAGTGATTGCAATTAATAAAGTTTCTTTTCTGCCATCTTAATCAATGCATTCATCCCAAAATATTTATCAAGGCATTGTCAAGGTACTGTGCTAAGCACTGGATGCACATTAATGAGCAAAATAGACCAGAATCTTGCTCTGTGGGGACTCTCATTCTAGTGGGGAGAAACAGACAATGGAAAATTAAGTAAAATACAAAAGATGTGAAGTTCGGCTCCAAGGAAGATTCATAGAGTGGGGCAAGGGAGAGCAGAAGGGCCAAGGAAGGGCAGGCTGTGGTTTTAAATAGGGATGGCGGGGTTAGCCTCAGTGAGGAAGCAACTTGTGCAGGAAGACTTGAGGGAGAGGCGGAACAAGTCACAGGTCATCTGGAAGAAAAACTGTTTGTGCAGAGGGTCAGCTCTGCCAAGGATTCAAGTTTCACTCCCAAGATCGGGCAAATTTTAAACTCAGAAGTGCCTCTCTCCTCCCTCCCTGCCTCCCTCCTTTCCTTTCACACACATTAAGCACCTGTGACAGACTAGCCACCCTCACCCCTATTTGTTTTCCTGTCACCAAGAAACAAAGGACAGAGCTCTCCAGGCCTCTCAGACAGGAGGTGAACATCTTCAGAAATGTCCCCAGTAGGGCAGGATAGATGGGACTTTAGTGATGGATTAAGTCTTTCTACTATTAAAACCTCACAGATGCCCCCAGAATGAAATTACATTGTAATATGCTAAGTCCAACTATTTTTATTTCATCCTCAGTAACCCCTATCTTCCGAGGTCTTTGACGGGCATTTTAATTAAATGGTGAAGAGCCCTTTGTCTCCTGATGAAGCTTGAAACCTCTCTGTTCCTCCACTTCTTGTCTTGATAGCTGAGAAATGTGCCTTGTTCTAAGCAGGCTGTTGGGGGTCATGACCCAGCCCTGAATGTAGTTTCCACTTAAAGCCCACTGTCAGGTTCAGGGGTCCTTTCCAGTAGAGATGGGGTGGTCCTTTGTAAATGGAGCAGTGCTGGATTCTGGGAACTTGACAAATATTGTTGAAAACTACCTGACCCAAACCTTTGCTCTGGCCTGTTGTAGGCAGCTCAAACCTTTTTGATGATATACTTCAACTTTATTTTTATTTTTAGTTTTTGAGACAGGGTCTTATTTTATAGTTCAGGCTGGCCCTGAACTCACTATGTAGCTCAGGCTGGCCTCAAACTCAAGGTGATCCTCCTGCCTCTGCCTCCAGAGTTCTGGGATTACAGGTGTGCGCCACCATGCCCAGCTTCAACTCTATGACTTCCCTGCCATGATGAACCAGAGCTATCTATGCTGCACTGTGAGCATCTTCCCCGACCACTCATCCATGCACAGATTCATTCTACAGTTATTCATTCACTTATAGTTTCAAGTCCCTAGGACTCGCAACCTTAACATAACCAATGCTGAATTACTGATCTTAACTTATATCAGCTCCTTCTGCTGTCTTTCAATCTCAGTAAGGGGCATCCCTGTTCATCACAGCAAGTAGAACCCTGGGAGTCACTTCTGACACCTCTATTCTGTGTCCACCTGTCAGCAAGTCCTTTCGGCTCCATCTCCAAAAATTTCAGTCCAACTTTGTCTCTCATGATCTGTGTGACCGTTGGTAAGCTGGTTAACCTCTCTGTGCCTTTCCTTGTAATAACTTGGAGACAATAATATCACTAGCTCAGAGGATTGTTTTGAGACGCAGGAGTTAATATATACAAAGAATAGTGACCAGCACGATAGTGACCTTTAAGTAAACAATAGTGTAGGGCTTTCACATATTGTCATGCCTTTAAAGTAATGTTAATTTAATTAGAATACATGAAATACTACATTAAAATATAATGAAGAAAAGTTAATGTCAAGAAGAGGACATGGGAAAAGAAAAATGACTTGGAAAATTGTTTACATGTCTAATTTATTAAGAATGAACAAAAAAGCAGGCTACAAAATTGTATATGCATGGGGTGATTTTGTTTTTTTAGTGAAAAAAAATTATGTCACTGTGTACATGAATAGAAGAACTAGCCAAGTTAATACAAGTTAATAACTGCCCTTTAGGTGGTAGGATTATATAGGTCTTTAATCATCTATATATATTTTTTGGGGGGGCACCAGGAATCAAACTCAGGACCTTGCACTTTGAGGCAGGCGGTGGAACTACTGAGCTGAATCCCTGGCCCCGTTAATCTATATTTTTTACAATAGATTATACACAGTTCTTATATTAAAATTAATCAAAATATAAGTAAGCAACTATCGCAATCATTGGTAGTTCCCTCAACTATTAGATGAAAGGTTCTCACTTCTTGGTAGAGACTCCAAGAGGCTTGTGATCTGGTTCCCTCTATGATTTCCTCCTTTTTTGTAGATACACACACACACACACACACACACACACACACACACACACACATGCA
>NW_022900925.1:18677782-18696963 GCF_012274545.1 Fukomys damarensis
TAGATACACACACACACACACACACACACACACACACACACACATGCAGGCATATGTTCTTCTTCAGCAATACTGAACCACTGGGCTTCCAACCCAGACTGGTTTCCAGTCTCTGGGTCTTGGACTACATTGTTCCCTTTGCCTAGAACTCCTTTCCTTCCCTTGTCAGGCCGGTGAATTTGTTCTACAAAACCATGGTCAATGAGCCATAAAAAAACTGAAATAGACAAGTTGTACTTCATTAAAATTTTCCCTTGCAAGAGACACTTTGTACAAAAACTGAAAAGACTGGGAAACAATATTTGCACATCATATCTGACAAAGGATTCATACCCAGACTATTTAAAGAATCTGCAAAACCCAAAAGGAAGATGATCAACAAGAAATTTAAGCAAAAGACTAGAACTGATCTTTCACCAAAGAAGATATACAGATGACTGGAACCAAAGAAGATATACAGATGACAAATTAACCTGACTCATCATCAGAGAGCAAAACCATAATGAGATAAACTACTCGCCTTGTAGAATGGTCAAACAAACAAACAAACCTGACGATACCTAGAGCTGGCCAGTAATGACCTGTCACTCATCATTGGCAGCCACTTGACATGGTGTGGCCACACTGGGAAATAGTCTGGGAGTCGCTCATTCACTTACCGCAAGACCCCAAAATCCCAATCTTAGGTATCTAACCTGGAGAAATAAAACTTATATCCGCATAAAAACCTGTATGTGAAGTTTTAGCAGCTCTCTTTCTGACTGCCCCAAGCTGGAAGTCATTTATATGTCTGTCAGGGGATGAATAACTCAACTGAACTTCACCCAGACAGTAGATGCCCTTCAGCAGTGAAATGAAATGAACTCAATTCCTGACAACACTGGTGGCTCTCAATGGCATTGTGCTGGGTGGAAGAAGTTGGTCTCAAATGTTACGCACGGTATGATTGCACTGCTATAGCAATCTAATAAAGACGAAACTACAAAGATGGAGCATGTATCAGTGGTTGCCAGGAGCTGGGGCTATGGGTAGGGTGTGACTATCAAGGGGCAGGAGACAGTTTTTTTGGACATGATGGAACTGTCCTGTAACCTGAGTACGGTGGTGGTTACTTGAATCTACATGAACATCCAAACTCATAGAATTACACCAAAGGAAGACAGTCAATACTAATTAAAACAAAACAAATCCCTATTCAGGTATTATCTCCCCTGGAACCCTCCCCAGCCTTGTGACCCTTAAACGCAGTGTCCTGAGTCACTACAGGCCCAGTGCATCCAGACAGTCAGCAGATCCGGTGCATGGATGACAGCACGGGCACTGAGCCTCTTGCTTCAGCTTTCAGACAGGCAGGCTGTAAGTGCCGCGTGACTTCATGTGAGGGGCTTGACCCCCTCTTGCACATGAGAAAACCCACATCTCCACCCTCCATGTGGAATAGATGCACACACCGCAAGATCACAAAGGGGGCTGTTTGCTAAAGGTGCTATAAGGCTGCGAACGATTAATTTTTCTAAAGGGAATTTCAGCAAAATTCCCCACTTTCTCAGAAGCCCGAAAATTTGCTTTCAAGGTACTTTCCAGTATCAAACCTTATCATATAGCCTAAGCTCCTTTCCTTCCTTAATCCCAGTAAACTATTTGCTTTCATTTTGTCATTAACTGGGAGACTTCCTCAATAAAGCAACGACACCTGTGTTAGGCTCAGTTTGGGAACTGCCAAAATGTTATATACCCTTCACACCAAAAATTTTCTCTAGGCAGTAAGGAAGCTGGACCTGTGGCCTTGAAGTGGGACCCTAAAGACAGCACCTGGGTTGTCTCCACCCTGCCTTGCTGGAGTGTCCTGGGCTGAGGGCATCTCCTCAGGCCCTGTCCCCATGGCCTGTCCTCTGCCATCCACCCACGTGGCATTTGCTTACTCCTGACTTCAGATGGGTGCCTCCCATCCTCCCCATTCTCTTTGGGGGAGTTTTTAAATGTCTACCCCACTATTAACCAGTGCTCTTCTTTTTGGGTCCACTTAAAGCTCTGGAGAGAGTGTCTACCAGGCCACTTGAGGCCACTGGCTGCTCCATGGTGACATGTTGGTCCTTTATAATCAACTGGTCAGGTCATGTGATACACAGCAGAGCCAATGCGGCTCAGAAGCCTTTCAGAAGTGAGCTGGACCAGGGTAGATGTGGTGATGCTTCTAGAAAGAGTCCTTCCAGATGAAAATTAAATATTAAAGACAAAACATGAATATGGAATTAAGGCACAGCAAGGACCTGGGTCAAAGTTGCAGTCATATGGCTACTTGAGTTTCTGTGATTTTTCTCCACCTCTCCTGACATGATGCCTGCCTCAAGTTTCTTTTCTGGAAAGTGGAGGCCTTATGTTCCCCTCTTCCCCTTCTTAATCTAGATCCATGAGGCACCTGGCAACTTACACAACAGTCCTGTGAGGGATGTTACCATGGTCTCTATGTTACATAAGAAGAATCCAAGTCACATACATCATCATCAAGAAGCCCATCATCTTCTCTGGTTTGCAGGTGCCTGTGCCCTTGCTAAGCAGTTAGTGACAGCCACAGCCCAGGTTCTCCATGAACCAGATGATGTTTGGTTCTCAGTGTAGCCTGCAGGACAGGCAGAGCCAGTGAAACCACTACACCCTCCATCAGTCGATTTATTTCAATGGTCCCTCTCTCCCTCTTGACTTTAAACTGCCCACCTAACAAGTCCTATGGGAGAGCTAGTCTTGCACTGTCCTAGACTAGGGGCAGAAAGAGGGATCAGGGGCCATCTGCCCAGGGCATATGTGCCCACTTTTTCCTACTGAGCCTTAAAATACAGAACCTTAAGCTCATTCTAAGAGACTCTGAGTGGCCATTACTTGTCTATAAAGGTTGGCATGATAGATAACGCCAGGTTGATATCCTGTCTTGGAATTTGAGTACCCTTTCTATGAGGTTGCCTGGGGCCCCCTCTGCCCCATACCACCCACGGGCCTAAATGGGGGATATTCAGGTCTCATGTGTTGGATGCTGATGCACCCCTAAGAAACAGATTGGAAAAGGAAACTCCCACCCACCAAGCCCCTGCCATGCGTGCGTCCTTTCATTGTCACAGCTGCCCCACATTTCACAGAAAAGCAGGCTCAGGGGGGTTACAGAGTTTGTCCTACCGCAAAAGAGTCTCCTCTGGACCCTTCCATGAGCCACAGGAGTCCAAGCTATGTGTGTGCTTTGGAACCATCCAGTTCTGAGACTGGGTGTTAGGGACCTTGGTCAGGTTAGCAACGTGCAGGTTGCTGTGTCTCTCCTTGACTCAGAATTCTGGGGAGCAGCTCTCCCACCAATATCAGAGCTGGGCTCAGGGAGACTGGCATCCTTTTCCACACGATCATCCATCCAACCGCTGGCTTACTACGCACTCATCCCTTAGAGGTCCATTGGCCCCTTCACACCCACTAGGAAGCAAGAGTAACAACGGCAGTAGTAAGTGTTGGCCAGGATGTGGAGTAATTAGAATCTTCACATTCTGCCAGGGGAGGTGTAAAATGGTGCATCCACTTTGAAAAACCGTCTGCAAGTTCCTCAAAAAAGTGGAATACGGGGCTGGAGGTTTAGCTCAGTGGTGCTGCTGCCTGCCTCACAAGAGCAAGATTCTGAGTTTGATGCCCGGTACCCGCCAAAAAGTGGAATGCAAGGTTTCCTTGTCAGTGAGGAATTCCACTCCTAGGTATATATCCAAGAGAACTGAAAATATGTGTTCACACAAGACACCCTACTCAAAGGCTCACAGCAGGATTATTCATCAATAACCAATAAGTGGAAACAACCCAGATGCCCATCAATTAAGGGATGGATAAATAAAATGCAATGTTATTCAGTCAACTAATGATGAAGTACTTCAACATGTCACAACATGGTTGAACCTTGGAAACATTTTAATCAGTGAAATAAGATAGACAAAAAAATTGCTTCAAGGTCCACAGCTGATTTTAGGGGACAGGCCTGAGACCTGTCCCACATCTGCTGTTACCTTGAGCCCACCCTGGCCTCCCACCCAGATTGCTGGCAGAGCCCCCCTCTCTTGGTTTCCATCAATCTCTCTCCCTTTCCTGCAAAAGCTGTTACCCTTACCTCTGGTTCAAGAGAGTGCAATTCTGCTCTCACCAACTTTGCTGGCCTTTTGAAATCTTTGCTCCATCCACCTGGCTTCTGCTCTGTTTTCAAGGGACCAGCTTCTGACCCCAAATGCACCACTTCAACCAGGCTTTAGGACTTACCCTGTCATCTCTGCCCCAGTATCAGTAGGGAGAAGAGAGAGAGAGCCAGTTTGTCTACCATTGTTGGCCTCTGGGTTCCCAGGATCAGGCTTGATGACTCGCAGCTGATGCTCACAGCATGCGTATAAATGGCAGGAGCTTGGGTCACTGCCCTTTCTCTGCCTCCTGACATTAAACATGACCAGCAGCCTTCCTTTGAGGAAGGTGACCCATAAGCATAGCCACACATCCAACAAATATTTTTTGTTTTTGTTTTTGTTTTAGTTTTAGTTTTTGTTTTTTTTGGAAACGGGGATCGAACTCGGGTCCTTGCACCTGTGAGGCAGGCAGTAGAACCACTGAGCTAAATCCCTGGCCCTGACAAATATTTTTGAGAGGTAAATATTTGCTTTTTTTTCTGATTATAACACTAACATGTCTGCATGGTCAGTAAAGAAGGCAAAGAAGAAAATCACCACTTATAATTCTTCTACATTTACTATTTTTAGCATTTTTCTAACAATTTTTCATATGCCTTAATTTTACACAGTGGGAGTTATTTTGCATTATATGCTGATAGTTTTCTATTGATACTATAAAGATTCCTTGTTATAACAAATTCTTAACATATTCTTTGACTACACACGAGTTCACACTATAAAGCCGGACCGGTGTGTCTTTCTTGAGTCCTGATGCCCCCAGGAGCAGCCTCAATTGGTGAATGACGCTGTGGAATTTGGGGATGAGTAGCTCAGGAGCATTGTTTTGAGCCCTGTGTTCTCATATTCCGCACTCTCCGGTGGGCTGAGCCTCCGTTGCCTGTTTTGGTAGCTTACAGTGCACCCTCGGTGGCTGCTTGCCCTTCCTTGTGTCATTTCCTTGTTCCCTACCGCTGTCCCACGTGTCTCCCAGATATGCCGCTCATACCTGAATCCCCTGCCCATGAGCCGTCACTCAGCAGCACTAGCCCAGGTGCCACCCTTGCTATTATTCCTCGATTTTGAAGGCGGGCACTTAGGAAGTCCTACAAGAGGGCAGGCGAGGGAGTATGTTTTGGGGAGAGTCAGCAAGAATTGGGCCCTGAAAGAAGACTCTTGCTTGACTGGATTCCCCACTGCTAGCTGCAGTCAGGCCACGTCTTCCTGCACTGTGCCAGCCTACACCAGCCTGCATGAATCATGTGCCAAGGGTTCAGCAAGCAAGGCCAGACCGTCTCCGGGTCCCTTGGTGGTCTATGCAATCAGGGGTGACCACCTGGGCATTTCCTGGGCAAAAATTCCCTGGCTTTGGTAATCCTAAATCACTCAAAGTAGTACAAAACGGAAACCTTGGCTCTCAGCTGCCAGAATTTGTGTGACTCATGCCCTCCAGTGGTCAACTGACAAATGACGTGCGTTTCATGGCTGAAGGCCTGCTGGAGACCTAAGTAAATTAGGGATCAGAGCTGGGAGGCTCCTTAGAAGCCTCTTCCCACCACCTGCCTCTGATAGGTTAGTGGAGTGAAGCTGAGCTGGACCTGTGACTCTCCATGGGCCACTCACACAAGTGCAGACACACAAGTCCTCTAAAATGCTTTCCTTTGTGTCCTATTTTCATAATTGTTGTCACACATGCACATATTTGCTTAAATATTTTTCCTTAAATTGACTCTTTTTAACTTATAAAGATATTTCTAGGCCGGGCATGGTGGCGCATGCCTGTTATCCCAGCACTCGGGAGGCTGAGGCAGGAGGATCACTGTGAGTTCGAGGCCAGCCTGGTCTACATAGTGAGTTAAGGTCAGCCAGAACTATATAGTGAGATCCTATCTCAAAAAAAAAAAAGGTATTTCTAAAATAATTTTCTGTAAGTGAAAAACCACTCAATTGCCACAATAACATGTCAACAAAGAATCCAACTTTTAAAATAAAAAAATATGATTTTATGTGCCACCTGGAGTCCTCTCTTGTTCTTCCTGGTGCACTGACCATTCTTTGAGGAAACAGTCATTGGACTAAAAAGAGGCCCAAGTTCATGCTGATATGGACCTTGCACTGAACACCATTGGGAAAAACATCTACTGAGTGTCTAGTGTATGCATGTGATGAGGTAACAGGACAGTGCTGGGGGAGAATATCTAAGCAGCCATATCACCATTCAAAAGGGTGGTGGCACCAGGGGCCACCACTGATGTACAGGTGATGAGGCTTGGGAATGAGTTCCTTTTGGGCCTCAGTTTCCCCGTCTGCCCAGAAGTGAACTAGTTTGTACTGGGTGTCTGGCACTTTGCAGACATGATTTCTTCTTCTCCTCAGAAAGACCTCTGGGGAGATCTTACTGCTTCTCTCCGGGATCTGTCTGGGCTGGGGTTGCAGCACGTTCCTCTCTGGCTTCCCAGCCTGCCTGCACCGGGCGATGACAAAGAGTGAGATTGTCGGAGACCTTTCAGAAACATCATTCCGCAGCAACCTGCCCTGACAGTCACCTGTGGCCTCTGACTCCCACGCCCAGCCCAAGCTACTCTGGAATCTTTCTCTCCAGCCCAATGGCATGGGGCATGGTCTCCCTGCAAACCCACAGCCCCATGACCCTGCTGCTTCTTTGATTCCCCTTTGGGGCACTGTGCTAAGGACAATGAGCTGGCGTTTCCTGGATGGGGGTGAGAAATTCCTTGAGGCTGAGAGATAAGGAATCTCCACTCGAGAGGACAGATTTTAGTCATCCTACTCTTCAGCAACACTGATGATCACTGAGGCTTTCCCCTTGGACCGAGAGATCCTTTTTTGTGCCTCTATCCTGTCCTAATCCTTCTATCCTTTAAGTACCCCTATCACCTGAAAGCTTTTAGCACCCTGAGCATCCCAGCCCCTAAAGGCCACATGTACCCAGCATCTGAGCACAGGCCAGCACAGCCCTCAGAGAAGAACAGAGGACAGTATCCTGGCTTTTGAGCTCAGAAGTTTGGATCTGCGGGTTCATGAGTCAGTGGACCTCTCCCTGAGCCTCAGTCCCCCACCTACAAAACAGAGACAATGCCATTTACCTTATGAGTTGTTGGGAACTTGGGTAATGTGCCATGTACACAGTGGTACAGATCTATTGCGTCCCATGGAGATACGGGAATGGGCATGACAGGCACCGTCTTCCGGTCCTTGTGGGGCCTCGGGCAGAGTAAAGGGCAGCGTTCCTTCCCGTTATCACCGGGCATATTCTGGGAGGGAGGACAAGGACTCCGCCGTTGAGATGGTTTCTTTACCCAGAATTAGGCTGAGTCCTGCCTAACAGGTGCCCCTGTAAGTTCATGGCATGGAACAATCCTGGCCTTTGGAGTCTGGTGATTCTGAATTCATATTCCAGCTCAGGCAAGTGCTGTCACTTCCCTGGGTTGCAGATTCTTCTTCTAAAAATTAATGATAAGAGTAGTTCCACTAGAGAGCTGATGGGAAGATTCTGTGGGTATGTCAGTGAGGCAGGAACACAGGACAGGTGCTCAGCCTGCCTGTACCACACTCCTCCAGCTGGCACCAAGCACTGGCACCAAAGAGAGAACAGGTGAGCCCCAGGTGAGCCTCAGCTCTTACCTTGGCCTCAGTTTCCCACTCCTCCTTCCCCCAGGGTGTGCAGTGAAACGCAGTGAATCGGGTGCACAAAGCAGGGGTCACCTAGAGTTCATTAAGGACCCTAGATCTCACACCTGGGTCAAACTTCACTGTTGCCACCTGTAAGCTGAGTGATAACGTACTGGCTTCTCAACCTTTCTGAATCTCAGTTTCCTTATTTGTGAAATCAGGGTAACAATAGTACTTACTGCATGGCACGACTGGAGGATTGACTAGCAAATAAATGAAAAGTCCAGGACCCACCTATGTTTGTCGAGCAAGTGCTCAGTGCATGGCAGTTATAATTATTCTTATCTCTGAGAATTATTACTACAGGAGGGTGGGGGAGAAAAGATGCCAGGAAAGGCAGTGGGGTGTGGTACAGGAACATGGACCGGGGGGCTAGGCTTCTTTTGGGGTTTTGTCCCGGCTCTGTCTCTCCAAGGAGTTTGGGGAGTTAGGGGAGATGGGGAGGAGGAAAACTCCAGCCTGTGAGCTGGTGATTCAGCATTTTAGCCCTGCCTGAGTGTGTGATCTTGGGCAATCATTTCACTTTGCTAAGCCTCAATTTCCTCATCTAAGAAATGAGGCTAGTAATAATGCCCACCGTAAAGGACTTTTATGTGGGTTAAACTGTAGAGGCAGTTAAGTGCCTTGCTCCATAAACCTTACCTCTGATTACTGTTTTTGGAAAAAAAACAAAAAAAACAAAGGCACTTTGCAGAAAGTTGCTAAGCCCCAAGGGCCAGCTGGGGCTGAACTTTCTTCACAGCTTCACAGCTGGGTTAGGGACAGATGGACTTTACTGGATGGAGAGTTAGGCCAAGGTGATGAGGCTGAGATTCCAGGGCTGGTTGCTGTGGGCATAGTGCCTGAGAGACCCAGACAGAGGAGGGGAGAGGGCGTTTCCTCCATAGCAGCACTGGCACCTGTACCACACCTGTCCTCACCTGCTCTTCAAGGTGCTGTTTGACTCCTCCTCTGCAGAATTCACCTGCCACATCTGTCAGCACAAGAGGCTGAGGAATGTCGCTTGTTAGGTAAGTAGAGCCAAAGAGATGATGCTCAAGCAGGCCCAGGAAGCTGAAGGAAACTGCAAGAGGGAAACTCATGACAACCTCCAGGACTGGAGCCGGCTGCATGTAGGTCCTTCAGGCAAGAGCTCTGGTGTGGGCATCAGACCCCCAGTGTTTGTCCCAGCTCATAAGCTGTCTGCTACGTGACCGTGGTGAATCGCCTAACATTTCTGTGCCACCAAAGTCCTGTATTGCTTTTTTTCCACTTCTTCCTATTGGACTCTGAAAAGACTAATGGAACAGCGATGATAGTTATTCAACAATTTGAATACAATCATCCCTCTATTTCCACAGTTTCTGCACCCATGGATTCAACCAAGCACAGATCAGAAATATTTTAAAAAATTGTGTCAGTATCAAACATATACAGACTTTCCCCTTGTCATCATCCTCTAAACAACAAGATATGAGAATAATTTACATGGTGCTCACACTGTGTTGTTACTATAAAATAATTGAGAGATGATTTACATGAAAGGTGTGCATAGGCTACCTGCAGAGCCATACATGTTACACAAGGGACTTGAGCATTCTCAGAGTTTGGTGTCTGCAGGGGTCCCAGAACCCATATGCCATGGATAATGATGATGATTGTATGCCCAAGTCATTGACCTGTAAAATAGTTCCATAGCGAATTTTATTATGTTAATTTTTTGAATTAAAAGTTAATTCGGTGTTACACAGAGGGAGAATGAGAATTGGGAATCTAAAAGGAGGGGTGGTTGTGGATTGCGGATCCCTCTGAGGAAGGCTACTTTGGAAGGCAGGATATGTCCTTCATGTGCTCTTTGACAAAGGTAAATGGCAGCTGGGGGTTCATGGTAGCTGAGGGGTAAATGATGGCTCATGTCCGCAATCCCAGGACTCTGGGAGGCTGAGGCAGGAGGATTGCAAGTTCAAGCCCAGCCTGGGTAATTTAATGACTTAGCAAGATCTTGTCTAAAAATTTAACAGAGTAAAACAAAAGAGCTAGTGTTGTAGCTCAGGGCAAAGACTGTGAGTTCAATTTCTAGTACCCCCACTCCTGCCGCACAAAAAAGTAGCTGTTTACTCTGTGACCCACAGTAGAGATCTCAAATTCTTGTATGGCTGCCTTTTTGGTCCATAGCTCAGAGCACTTTTTTGTATCTCATATACTCTCTTTTAGCATTGGCATTCTTCATCCTGTAAAAACTCAAGCTCAGAGAGGAGAGCTGGCTTCCCCGAGGCCAGTAGTCACTAGTAGCTGACACCAGAATCCAGGACCTTGCAGTCTAATTCCAGCCAAGTTCTCAAAGCCTGGGGTTCAGGGGGACAGTCCTTGCCTACCCCAACCCTGTCACAGCCAGTGGCAGCTGGATTGTGGAGGTGCCCTGGTGTCCTAGAAGCCCAGGTTGGTAACATAAGCAGAACACGAAGAGGAGAAATGAGAAGCAGCAGTAACTTACCCTGTGCCAGCACCCCAGAGGCGCCCCGCTGTACCACTCACTATTCATTCATTCAGCTAATGCCACAGACTTGCCCGAGACTCCAGGCACCTTGACCTCCATGCCTGTCCTGAGAAGAGGAACTGAAAGAGGCAGTGGACACAGGTGCCTCTGGGCAGGTCCATGCAGGTCCACCACACTCAGGTGGTGTGTGCTGCGCAAGGGGAGGATCCTTACTGAAGTGAGCTGTCAGTGAGGCTGTGGGCCGCAGGGACTCTTCCCAGGGTCTGCCTGTGGACAAGTCCTCTTCCCCCGGGAGCGCGGCATCCAGGAGGCCCAGCCAGGGCACCAGCCTCAAGCCAAGGCAATTCACACACATCCCAGGGCTTCGCTGCCCATGAACCCAAAGCCTTCCAACAAGTGTTTGACATATTCCACGATGGAATGACTAACTGTATCTTCTGAAGAAAATTCAATCAGGTGTGCGATGCTAAGTAAGTGGGATTCTAGAAGATTCCATAAGTGGCAAGTAACACGAGTACAGAGCAATACCAAGGATTAGGGGTTAGAGCTGGCAAACTCCTAATCATCCTCCAAATCCTCCTGTTATCCTCTCCCCTGGGCATTTTCCCCGAGCGATGCAAATCCAGGTACCCCAGTGCCCTGCCACCCCTCCATCACTGCAGGCAGGCCTCTGTACTACGATCTTCCGTTTGCTTTCTATGGGGACTCTGAGTCTCTTCTCAGTGTTGTCTACCCGGACTCCCTCGCTGAAGCCCGAGAGAAAGGTGATTTTCATGTGTTGAGGCTCATCCCTGCTCCATCCTATTTTTCACTCAGTAAAGATCTTCAAGCTCCAAAAATATCTGTTTTGTTTTGTGACTTATAGTTTCTCTGTTTTAGAGAAATCCAATACATCCTAATGACAGATTTAACTTGGGAAACACAAGAAAGAAATGAAGAATGGATGGTGCAGGGAGGGGTCAGGATGGTGAGATACAGGGTGATTTTTTCCCATTCTTTGTTTCTCAACTCTTCCCTAACGTAGTTGCTAGTTTTCCATACCATACAGGAATGCTACATTTGAAGGAGTAGCAGAAATGGAATGATAAGAACTTACAATTTCCCCTGTACGATATTACATAATTCCCATCATGAAGAAAAGGATCTCCCCACTGTGGAACCTAATTCCACCTGCTAAGCGCCTGAGCTCACTGAGAGCTGATGGGAACACGGTAACAAAGCCAACACCTGAGAAGCCTCTCTATGTCGAAGGCCTTCTCCTTCCTTCCCTTCCTTTCCAAATACTCAAGCTCAATGTTTTCGGGGCCTGTTTTGGAATTCTGGCAGGATCCAGCAGCACCAACTCTCTGGAACTTGTGACTTTTCCAGGGCATGTGGTCAATATCTCCGTTTCCTGGACTCCTGCTGCAAGCTGAAAGTGAAAGAATGGATATAAATTAACCAGAGAGTTTCCTGCTCAGGAAAAAATCCCCAGGATGCTGAAAGCAAGGCACTGTGGTTTGGCCACATAAGGGCAAGGTCTTTGACCTTGGGGACACCCTACTGATTAATTGCCACCACCCTAGACCTGGGACCAGGAAGAGGTGGATTCACTGAAGATGCACGCTCTGAATGATGTAATTAATAGAACTCACAGGCCAGGAGTCCTTGTCATAAATTGGCTAGTGGTATATCCCACCAGGGACACTCCCTTTGGAAACAAATAAGATCACTTTATGCAAAAATGGTTCTCTGAATGGCACAGAATGAGTATAAATACTTCTGGGCTGCTGGTGTAATCATTAATTTTGCAGTGAGTTGAAGACTGCTTAGAGACCTCAGCACATCAGTAGTTTGAAACTTCTCAGCCGCATTAGCAAGAAGATTGGGCAGTCACAGGTGGTCCTGAAGTTCTCAAGACCAACACCATTCCCTCAGTTTGCTTGATCTTGCTCTGCAGGGCTGCACAGCCATCTGTGAGGTGAGTTGTCTTCGTCTCTGGGGAAGCTGCTGTTCTGATAGGCTTTTGCTTCTTCCTAATTGGGAAGGCTCAGAAAACTGGGAAATCTCTGCCTATGGCTGAGATGTAACTTAGTGGTGGAGGTTTGCCTAGTGTGTCTGAGGCCCAGTGTTCCATTCCCAGCACCACAAAACAAGACAAAACAACCCCCCTGAAACTCCATAAATTTGGACTATTATGGAGGGCACCTATTCAGATTTCTTTTCTGCAAATATTTGCTCAATATATTATAAGGTTTTTAAATGGTTTCTGGGGAAATCCAGAATGGGAAGGGTTATATAACCCTCCTTCCCAAACTTCTAGTAAGATAGATACTGCTAATCACTTTTTATGAACCAGAAACAAGTTGCAGTTAAAGAACCTGAGCCAGGTCAAGTAATGAACAGAGTCAAGTTTGGAACCATGAGGGTTTTAGGTTCCAGTGTGGTTGTGTCCCACACTGGCCTCAGCAAAAGTCTTTTCCCAATGAGGAGGTTTACTATGGGGAAGTCCAGACAAAACCCAAGTCTTGGGTCTTTGTTTTTTGTTTTTTTTTATCTTTTTCAAAGAAGATAATCTCAAATACTGAGCGTTAAATGCATTTTTTACAAAAAATATTATTTTCTCTTTGACCAGTAAAAAAAAAGGGGCAGGTTCCCTTAGGAGGAACAATGACTGCAGGGTCAGGCATGCATGTCCATGTTTGATGAATTACAGTGACCTCCCAGCTCCTGCCCGCCTTGCCTTGGGCCAGGGATGAGACTCTTTTAGGTCAGGTGAGCTAGCAGGTGACTAAGGAGGCTCCTGGTCAAGAGGTTTGTTCTTGGTTATTGGTGACACTGCAGGTCCTTTGTTGTTCCTTTAGATTATATGGCTTTGTAGAATTAACGTCTACATTTATAAAGGCTCAGACCTGACTCCCAAATAGGAGTGAGGAAACAAAGTGTGAGGCGGTGTGAGACTTAGCTCTCTCTCTTGATCTTTAGTGAGCGGGGAAGGCCCAGCTTTGGAAATTCATCTTCAACCTTGCCTCACAGTCTCCTTCACCCTCTGCAGCCCCACAGACACCAACATCTGAGTTATAATCCAGATAAGCAAACCACACTGCAAAGTCAAAGAGATGGCCTGTCCTTGGAATTTCCTGTGGAAGGCCAAATCCCACCAGTACAACTTCACAGAGGGAAAGGACATCAATAACAACATAGGGAAAGCCATTCGTATCATCCACAGGTAAGCACTGACTGTCTGCTACTACCACTGCTTTGTCTCCGCTCTGCTTCTATCCCCTCTGTGTCCCCACCCCGGAAGTCTCTGTGCTCTTGGCCTCCCTGAGGGCTGGCCTCAAAGCTGCTTCTTGGAGGTCCCTGTTGACTGGACACCACACTATGCCTGACACTATAAAAGGACAGAAGGGACTCTGCACAGAGCTGCCCTGGGGGGATTTGGAATCTTGGGAGGAAGAATGCGGGAGAATGGGAGGCAGAGGAGCCTGGAGGTTAGAACCGGGCAGCATCCTGAGATCTGTGCCGATTGGCCTGGGAATGTGCCACAGCAGTTAGATATTTTACCACCAGCCTGCGGCTGTTACACAAACTATATCCAAGCACTGTGCTGTGCCACAGGGAGTGGGCCCTGTGTCATCTCTTTAAGGCTGTGTGACCTTGGGCAAGTGAACCTCTCTGAACCTCAAACATGCTCATCAGCAGCAGGTAGTGCCGCCTCGAAGGGTGCTAGGGCTGACACGAGGGGCATGTGGTAAGCGGGTGAAGGGTATTTGCACACAGCAGGCTCTGGATGAGCAGGGGGTTTGCTGCTGTTTTCCAAGGCTGGGCACCCTTCACACTCTTGTACTTCAGCTGACCTCTGCAGCAGCTAAGTTAAGTGTACATTGTCTCACCCAACAGCTGGGGCAACTCGGTCACCCCCTTGGTAATTAACGGAATTGATATTTGAGCCCAAAGTCTGTGTAAGTCTTTCACGCCCCATCCTTAGCCTTAGAAGCAAAAGCCTGATGTTCCACGGAACAGAGAGGATTTAGTCCGTCAACCACCTAGTCAATGCACAGACTTCTGAGAATGCTAGCGGAGACCACCTTTTGGCCCGGGGGTGGAGGCTTGCTCAGTTGGGAGGACAAATTAATCTGTAACAAGAAGACAGAACGATTCAAATCAAAGCCTCATTCTACCTAAGGTCTCCATGCAGCTGCGCAGTTCCAGAGCAGCCTTTCTCAGGAACTACAGTGGGCAGGGCGCCCCCTGGAGGCGCATATTACGACAGTCCTGAGTGTGTATGTCCTGAGGCTGCAGAAAAGCAGCCCAGTTAAGATCCATAAACTTGGAGAGAAGCAAATGGCTTTGCCTTTTCATAGCCCTGTGGCCTTTGGCAAGTCCCCCAGCCTCTGATTCTCAGTTTCCTCTTCTGGAGGGAGGGAGTAGAAATACTATTTCCTGGAGTTGTGGAAAGCATGCGAGGAGGTTTCACAGGCAAACCACCTAGCGCAGGGCCTGACATAGAACAAGTGCTCCAGCAATGTGTTGGCTGTGGTTGTCATCGTTGTGGTGGTTGTTGGCAGCTGGAATGGGGCTGAGTGACATTAAGCAGAGTCTCCCTAAGAGCTTCACAGAAGGCGCTAGGCTCCGAGGACTTTGTCAAATGTGGAGGGATATAGCCGAGACCTTCCAGGAAAAGGGGCCAGGAGTGAAGAGGCAGAAGTCAAGCTGACTGTAGTTAGGCTGTCATTCCAGAGCCTGAGTGCAGGGAGGGGGATTCAGACTCCCTCTGCTTAGCGGTGGGAAGTCACTGTGGATTCTTGAGCAAGACACTCTAGGTACTGTTTGTGGGGGGTGAATGGGAGGAGAGAACTCTTGAAATCCGGCAGTTAAGTCTGTAGGGATCAAGAGACAAAGAGAAGAGAACACAGAGTTGAGTGGCCCCTAGATGTCCTGCTGGCACTTCAGTCTCAAAATGCTGTAGACTGATAATAGCTTCCTTCTGTTCCCTGAGACCTCTGCCAGTTGGCTGCCCTACTCCCAGCCTCCCTCCAGCCTGACTTCAATAGGGGACAGGAACCGTGATTTATCCCTGGTTTTATAAGGTTGAATGATCTATTTAAGGCCAAGATTTAGGAAGTGCCAGGGCTGAGATTTGAACCGAGTCCAAACCCTACACCATATGGGCTCTCCCTGAGGGCCTACTATGTGCTGGGCTGTAGAAGAGATAGAGAAAAGGGCAATAGCTCTCTGGAGGGGGTGGCACAACTGGAGTTCAGTCACCTAGCTGGGGGACAGGAGGATGTCGCTAGAAAGGGAAGCAGGCCACAAAGGGGATTTTAGTTTGCAAGCAAAGGGAACCAATTAATGCATTTTTATTTTAAAAGTAATTAAAAAATCTACTCGGGTGTAATAAGACCATGAACCTATTCTCTGTGGCTGATGAGTCTATAACTTGTATGAACACCTGAGCTGGAAATGAGCAGGACATGCGTGTGTGTGTGTGTGCGTGTGTGTGTGTGAGTGTGTGAGGGAGTGTGTGAAGACCAAGGCAAATGTGGGGATACTCGGGTGAAGAATAAGGAACTCAGAACGAAGTGGAGCTGAGCTGCGTGAGCGGAGTGCTGCTCTCTGCAGTGGGCTGCAGCTGGCTCAGGGTAACGCACTCACTCTTTCCTCTGCGATTTGGGCTTGGGACTGAATATGCTGAAACATGCTTCGGGGGAGGGGTTCCCCGATCTCCACCTACATCCTCTCAACCTGGCCAGCCTGGGAACAAAGTTCCCAAGCTTTAAATTTCCTAGGTGGCAAGGTCCTGAGGACGCCTGGTCTGACACCCTTTCCCTCTATTTCCTACTAGCAGTCCTGCGCCGTTTACTTTCTTTGGTCCCCAGTCTGGACTCCTGCAGGAAAGAAACCGTCCTGGGGTAACCCTTAGAAGACGGAGACAGTTTGAGCTGGGCCTGGCCCCAAGGCTACTGTGTGGCCTTGGGAAAGGTCCTTACCCTCTCTGAGCCCCCCTCACTTCCTCCCCGTTAGAGATAACAGCAGGAACTGCCCGCTAGACTGGATTTTGTGAGGGTTGGAAGAGATGACAGACAGGAAAGACTTCCCCTGTAGACTGTAAAGCACCGTGCAATGAGAGTTTTTGTGATGATTCTTGTTATTGCACGGAAGAGTAAATAAAACATCCGGGCCCCAGCCTTGTGGTAGCCTAGAGGCTGTCCAGGATCAGTCCCTGCGGAGACCCCTCAGAGCCCAGAGCCCGGAGGCCAACGCGGCCTCTCTGTTCGCCCCGCCCGTGGGCGGGGGCTCAGCTCAGAAGCGATAAAGCTGCAGCCCCTACCGGCCCAGAGCCTGTAGCTTCTCGGCGCCACCAGAGCAATGCGCGAGGGACTGAGCGCGGCGTGCGAGGCCGCACGCCCGAGGCTGTACAGGTTCCTGCGCAGGATCCTCCCGCCAAAGCCCACTCGGTGCCTTGGCCGAGCTAGGTACCCGGAGGGCTGGGCGGTGGGGAGAGGGGACAGGGGCGGGCGAGAGGGCTGGAATATGTGCGCTGTAGGGACCCCAAGGGGGAGTGCTTGCTCGAAGTGATCACTTTGTTTAGAACAAAGATAAGAGAACGACGCTGGAGCCAAGGCCCAGAAATCCCACCTGCACCCAGAGAGGAGAGGTGACTATGCGGGCTAAATTGTGGATATTTCAGCACTTGGGAGCTTCTCTGATATTTCAGCTCTGCGACTGTTCCTCTCTTTAGATTTCAGATATGGTTAAGAGAGCAAAGAGGTTCTTCTTCATCTTTATTCTTTTAAAACAAATAAAACCTATTTCCAAGAGTGCCATCCTCTGCCCATATCCTTGGTGTAAGGAGAGTTAGCTGGTTCGGAGAAGGGGGACCCTCACAAGAAGCAGGACCTCAGGTCAGCCCCCACAGCCAGAGGCAGTTGGCCCTCAGCAGCCTGTCTAGGGCCTGTGGATCCTTCTATGCTCCAAGCTGGCCTCCACACCCTGGCCTGGCCTTTGATGGTGGGTCCTAGAGGTCTTCTCGCCCCACCAAAGGTTAAGCAGGACCAGCTGAGGGTTCAGTCAAGTGGCATGGGTGTCTGGGGGCGTGAGATAAGCAACGCAGTAATTTGAATCCAAAGCCTTAATATACTCACCTGGCATTTGGTCATGGGATTCCCCCAGCAGCGAGCCCAAGAAAGTCTGCTAGCCAGGGTGGACAGCAGGCCAAGCAAAGCTTTGTTTACTCTTTTCCCATATTTTAAAAGAATCCCAATTATGAAAGAAATTCACAACCACTGTAAAAAGCTGAAAGATGCAGAAAAGTATAAAGAAAAATTAAACTTGATCTTATTGCTTAATGCTGATCACTGTGAACATTTACTGGCATGTTTTCCCAGGTGCTTGTATGCGCGCGCATACACACGCACACACACACATGCACACACACGACCAGCACCAGGCTATAATGCCTTTTGACATATTATTTATAAGGGCAGAGAACTAGACACAACCTAAACATCCAGTCTCAGGCATGTGTCAGGCTAACTAAGGCCCCTGTACACAGGGGATTTTCAGACAGCCCTTGAAAATGCTGTTTTCTGTTATTTGGGGTAAATGGCGATGTTAAGTGTGCAAGGATGCTGTGTATCCACTTAAATATTACTGTAGGCCAGTTGGCATTTCTGATCTGGAGCTTCTGAAAGGCTTCATCTCGCCAAAAGTGAGTGAGAGGAAGCCGCAGAGGGTGTGGGATGGAGGTCTGGGTGAGAGATGATGGCGCGAGAGTGACAGGAGCAGCAGGCCTGGAGGCCTGGATACCTCAGGCCCTGAAATGTCCTTTCATTGACATACTCATTACTGCTCAGCTACGGCTTATCTGTTCTGAATTCCAGATAAGTCTATATTGGCTTTATTTGTCTTTTTTTTTTTTTTTTTTTTTTTTTTTTTCTGGTGAGGTGAACCAGTCCAGATGGGAGGAATGTGATAAAGAAAAAGTATTTAATGATATGTGTTAGAATTTGTCCAGGAAGACTTTATTTGGGATCATATGCTGGACATGGGGACCACTCTGCTAGGTCTTGCAGTGAGACAGAGAGATTGGGCTCAGCTCAGAACATAGCGGGGCAAATGGAAGCAGACAGCCAGGGAGCAGGGTTGGGGTCAGTGGATGAAAATTTTCTAAGACAAAACATCAGGGATACAGGGGTTTCTGGCTAAACTGACCTAACAGGATTCTTGCTGAAGACAGACAGGGTGATCGAACATTACTGAGGAATGGTGGAGGATGAGGAACCTGATTGGCTATCAGAGGTGATGAGATCTCGTATGTACGGGGGGTTATTAATAAACTGACTTAGCAGGATTCTTTGCTCAAAATATATTTTCCATTTATGGGCACAGATGGGTTTACGATAAGGTCCAAAAGTCTGACCAAGGTCTGGCCAAGCAAAGAATCTTTGTCAGAAGACAACAGACAATCACACAGAGGACTCTTTGCAGGGCTCCTGTGTTACTTGACTGTGGTATAATTGGCTTTGTGATACATGCAGTAGCTCCCCTTTTCTTGGGGGCAGACTTTCCGAGACCCAGCGTGCGCCTGAACCCACAGTAGTACTGAACCCTTTACATGCAATGTTTCATTCCTGTACATATTTAACAACTATAAAATTTACTTTGTAAGTTAGGCAATGTGAGATACCTAGTGATAAAGTAAAACCACTATAGCAATACACTATAATAAAGATTTTGTGAATGCGAACCATTGAGCCATGATGATATCGGTGATTAGAGGACCTTAAAAACTTCTTCAACTCTGAAGATGCAACCCCTCCAATAATTTTTACATTTTCCATGATGATATATATGTGTGT
>NW_022900925.1:18696983-18754023 GCF_012274545.1 Fukomys damarensis
TATATATATATGGGCTTTTGAAAATGAAAAAAATTTTTAATTAGTACATGTCTGCAGTATGTAATGATTACATTTATGGTGAGGAGTTGGGACACATACATAATACATCTTAATTCTTTTTACGTCCCACGTCCCATTTCTTGGTTAAATACAGCTCTGAATCTGTGTAACGGTCCCTTACTTGCAGCCAATGGCTTGGTATCATTTTGTCTTGGGGGATCCCTTGCTGAAATCTTTGTATAGATGCTCCCTGTCCCTGCAACATGTTAACATCAGCTGGAATCCACTTTCTGTTCATATCTGCCATCCACTGTTAATACCTTTTCCATCTTAACGAAGTGCTTGGATTGTACTGTGGCTGTAACTTTTGCAGTTTATGTGTATGACAGAGAAACCAGCACAAAATTTCTTTTTCCTTTTCACAATTTCACAGATAGAAGAATCATTCTTGCCATAGAGCTTAGAAATCTGAGCCTACATTTTTTTTCTTTCCTTAACAAGTCCAGAATTTTTACCTTTCACTATAAGGAGGTCTGTTACAGTCCCCTTTGGCGTATTCCGATTGCCTGAATCACTGCTCTTTCATTTTTGGGATCATTATTAAATAAAATAAAGATACTTGAGCTCAAACACTGTGGTACACTGACAGTTGATCTGATAGCAAAGATGGCTGCTAAGTGACTAGTGGACAGGTAGTGTAGACAGTGTGGATTCTGTGGACAGAGGGGTGGCTCATATCCCAGGCAGAACACTGTGAGATGGCATAGGATCTCATCATGCTGTTCAGAATACTGTGCAATTTACCATTTATGATTTCTTTATTTCTGGAGTTAATATTTTCATACCACAGTTGACCTTGGGTAACCTCAACCATGGACAACAAATCCACAGATAAGGGGAGACTACTGTGGGTACATTCTTTTAAAGGGCTATTATCTTTTTACAGTTATAAATCATCTAATGCTTCAGTGTAATGTATATAATTATGTAGATGATATTCTATCTTAGCTTTGCTTTCAGATAAAGGCAGAAGCCAGAAGGACATATATTTTTCAATTGAAATTTAATTTTTTATTGGTACACATTTGTAGTACATAACGATTGCATTCTTTGTGGGGAGTTGGCACAGATACATAACACATCTCCATCTTTTTATCATCGCTTTTCTGTCCCCTCCTTCACCCTTTCCTTCATCTCTTGATCCCCTTCCCTTTTGCAAAAGACCTGTCTCCCTTCCCAATTTCTCTTATTTTTATTTTGCTCTTTGTTTATAATTTTGGTTTCTCACATAAGAGAAACCCTGTGATAGTTAAGCTTCTGTGTCTCATTTATTTCACGTAACACTTTAGTCTCAAGGTACTTCCATTTTCTTGCAGATGACTCATTTATCTTTTTTTTTTTCCTCATTTGAGTTTATTGGTACATTTTAGGTATACAGTACAGTTACATTCATTATTGGGGTCTTGTACCTTTACACGACCGGTCTTGATTCTCATTTTTTCCCCTTGTCCCTGCCCTCCCTTCACCCCCTCCTCCCCTCCCCATTTACAAACACTTTATTTCCATTTTTTCATTTTCTCGTAGTTTTTCTTTTCCTTATTACCTTTCCCCTACCCTTCCCACTTTCCCTACACCTTTAACCCTTTTATTCCTATTTCACATTGTCAATTATCTTATTAAGATCCTATGTACTATTAGTTTTTCACACCAGAGAAACTATTCGGTATTTACACATGTGTGACTTATTGTTTATCTTTCTTTATGGCAGACTAGTACTCCATTGTGTATAAATACCACCTTTTCTTTGTCCATCCACCTGCTGATGGATTTGCAGACTGCTTCCAAGATTTAGCTGTTATGAATTGTGCTGCTATGTACATGGGTATGCACGTGTCACTATAATATGATGTCTTTAACTGTTCAAGAAGATACTTAGAAGGGAAATTCAAATGGGATTTCCAGTTTTAGTTTTTTGAGGGATCTCCATACTAATTTCCATAGTGGTGATACTAGTTTACATTTCAACAACAACAAATGGGTTCCTTTTCCCTATGGCCTCATCAGCATTTATTATTTGATTTCTTGATGATGATCATTTTTTCTGGAGTAAGATGGAATCTTAGTGCTGTTTTAACTTGTGTTTCTTTAATGGCCAGAGATGTTGAACATTTTCTCATGTGGTTATTGGCTGTTTGTACTTTTTCTAACAAGTGTGTATTCATTTCATTTACCTATTTTTTGATTAGGTCTTTTAATTTGGAAGGGTCTAATATTTTTCAGCTCTTTATATATTCTAGATATTAGCTCTCTGCGGAGCTGCTAAAATTTTTCCCATTCTGTAGGTTGTTTTGTTGTTGATTGTTTCCTCTGTTGTGCAGAAACTTTTTAATTTGATACGATCATTTGTTGTTTCTTGGTATTATTTCTTGTGCAGTTGGGGTTTTGTTCGGAAAGTCCTTGCCTACATCTCTGTCTTCAAGAGTTTCACCTATTATCTAGCAGCAGGCTTTTTCTGTTTTAACATTGAGATCTTTGACCCATCCTGATTTTAATTTAGTACATGGTGAGAGATAATGGGTCTAGACCTTTGGCGTGTAGATGGCCTGTTTTCTCAGCACCATTTGTTAATGAGGCTGGCTTTCCTGAGGCCAGGAGGATATCACTGAAACAAGACGAACCACCGGTTGAGAGCTGGTAAACGGGGTTGAATGTGGGTGAAGGGCCATGGAAGTTTATCATGCAATTCTTGAAACTCGTGTGTGTTTCACATTTTCTAGAATGAAAATGTAGAGTGAACAAATAAACCAAGGTAATTTAAGTGTTTTAAGTCGAAAAGATGAAGTCACTAGAAACAAGCACGTGGTGCACAGTGCCGGCTACTGGGAGGGCACAGTTGATAGAGCCGTTCTTAGCCCACCAGCCCCTGTACCACATTGGCACTTGGCTTTCCAAAAGGGACATTTTCCCCAGGGCTTCTGTGTGTCACCCTTTGGGCCGGTAGCTGGCTCATCTCTCCTCGTATCCTGTGGCCTTGTATGGGGAAGAAGGGAGAGGAAGTGGGAGGATGGTGATGGTGGGGAGATTGTCTGACCCATCTGCCCTCCTTGACTGGAAGCCATGAGCAGCTGTCTCCCACACTCCGGACAATGAGGGGTTGGCAGAGGGCACTCCAAAGCCCCCTCCATTCTCAGACTCTGTCTCATGACAGTTGTTTCCTTTCACAGCCCAGAAATACAGAATGACCCCAAATGTTGCAGCCCCGGCAAGCACCAAAATGGATCCTCCCAGCCCCTTCTGGGGACAGCCGAGGTCAGTGGGTCCCATGAATGTGGGAAGCCCCTTCTCCTTGTCCTGGGCAGATGCAGGCTGTGCAAGCTACTGGAAACTGCTGAAGGGCACAGGAAGCCCGGGTCTGGGTGGTGAGTGGAAGGTCCCAGACCCAGGGGCAGGGGTGGGAGCCAGGAAGAGCTGCAGTAGTTGGGAGATATGACTCCCAAGGCACGCTGGTACCTCTGGGTGGGCTAGCAGTATGGGCGATGGGTCCCACCTTCCCAAAGTGCTTTCCACTTCAAGAGTTCCAGGGAGGTGGGTAGAGCAATGAGTGGGAGAGGAGAGAACATGGATTTCATGTCTGAAGTGCTTCGGGGGGGAGGAAGGCAGTGGTATATTCCTCCTGTCCTGATTTCTGTTCTTGGTGGAACAGTATTGGCTGTGACAGGCTCTCTCATGTGGCATCCGAGTCCCTCCTACTGCAGTTCCTCTGAGCAAGTGTTGGGAGGGCCTCTGTGAGGAGAGACGCGTGGCCCGCAGCCCAGACACCTGGACCTCTCAGCATGCCCAGGCCCAGATGGCCCGGCTGCTGGGAAGGTAGGAGGGTCAAGGGCTGACTCTCCGCCCTGTTGCCCACCTGTAGATGCCCATCCTACCCAAGCTGGGGCAGGGTCCAGAGGCTGGAGAGACCCATGAGGTCCTAGGATTGTGGGTATTTGGGAAAATCTGGTTTCTCTCCCTCTTAGAAGTCTCCAGAATCCCAGACAAAGCCACATGAGCCTTTGCCGACTTGCCCCCAGCACATGACGATCAAGAACTGGGGCAGTGGGATGATTTTGCAGGACACGCTCCACAACAAGGCTGAAACGGTGAGAAGTCCAGGTTCCAGGGAGAAGCACATTTGCCCCAAGCTGGTAAAGCCACGGGGGCTCTTTGTGGACCCAACAGATGTTTTCCTGGGCAAATCAAACTATCATCTTGGGCAAACGGTTCTGGGGACCAAGGCTTGTGTATAGCAGGGGCTAAACAGGGTCGACTTCCTGTTAACCACCCTAATGTGTAATGGGTAATCCAGAAAGTCAGACAATGATTACAGGAAGAAGGTAATACTTTTCTTAGACAGATTTCAGCAGGGAGAATTTTCTAATAGAGCTGTCTAAAGCTAGACTGAACTAAGTGAAGAGGCAGTGAGCTGCCTGTCATTGGAAGGGCTCAAGGGAGACCAAGGCTTTAAGCAGCCAATGAGTGGTTGGACTAAATGCTCTTTAAAACACTCCTTTCTGTTTTTTAAATTTCCTTCTTCTTTTTCTTTCTGGGGAGCTGGGGGTCAAATTCAGGACCCTTCTCATGCTAGCCGAGCGCTCTCCCACTGAGCTACACCCCCAGCTCTTGTTCCTTATTCTGACTTTACAGTGCGTACTATGGCTGTAAAGTGGGGGAGAATTGAAAATTTCAAGACCACGAAAGCCTGCTGCCCACTCCGCAAAACCACCTCAGTAAACATTTGAGCATCTGTCTTTCTGGACTTCTTTTTGCGCTATTCCATGGCATTGCACCTTGGACTGTCTCGGTTCAGATTAAGTTGGTTGATACCGCCAGAGCCAAATGGACCTCTTTAAATAAGAGAGCACAGCGACTGAACTATCGCCTTTGGTCTGGGTCTGAGTCTGGCGGGAGACCAGGATCAGAGACAGAGGCCGGGATGGCTCATGGCCCTGGGGACTCAGCCAGGGGAGAGGAATCTGGGTGGAGAGGAAGCCCCGTGGACCCCTACGAGGATGCCTCAGGGTGGGGAAGGCACAGCCAGATGCCCTGGGGGAGGAAGGTCCAGAGGCTAAGCTCCCATCCTCACCACCTGCTTTTCTCTTTCCAGAATTTTACTTGCAAGTCTAAATCTTGCCTGGGGTCCGTGATGAACCCAAGAAGTTTGACCAGAGGACCCAGGGACAAGTCTACCCCTCCAGATGAGCTTCTACCTCAAGCTATCGAATTTGTCAACCAGTATTATGATTCCTTCAAAGAGTAAGGCTTTTGTCCACAGGTCACTGCTTCTTCTGTCCAGGCTCCCCATGCCCAGCAATTATCCTATGTCCCTAGATCCCTTTCCTTCCCAAAGTTGTAAGTGAATCCAGGGCAATTTTCCAGGAGAAGAGAACCCGGAGGAGGTGCTCACAATTGGGGTTAAAAGTGTGGGGTGTAAATGGGTTTGATTCCTGGCTCCACCATTAACCACTGCTGAATCCTTGGTGAAGCCATCCCTGAGCCTCAATTTCTTCATCTGTAAAATGGGGATAATAGACTAGCTCAGAAGATTACGGATATGCAAGTTCAGAATTGTGTCCTAGCACAAAGTAGCCTTGATTGTGAATTTACATGGACCTCATTATCGTGAAATGCTTGGAACAGAAAGTTCCCTGGAGACCACCCCACCCATCCCCTACTGCTACAGCTATGAGCAGGGGAGAGCAGTCACACACACCCCCAGGGTCACCAAATAACTGCTGGAATCAAGGCCACCTGGCTTGGAGAGGGCAGGCTAGTGCTCAGCACAGGGCTCATGGGGTTCCACATTCCTGGGGTTCTCTTCTTTTGCTTCGTCCCCAGTGAGGCTTCTGTGAGTGTGTTTCTGGCAGTCCTTCAGTTCTACAATTAGTCATTGTTCAGTTGAAAAACGAGGCAGCAGCATGTTGGGAGGTGGGAAAGGCACAGACACCTGTGTTCTCCAATCCTCCCAGCAATTTTAATGTGCAGCTGAGCGGGGAGCTGCTGGAGGCTGCCGCTTTGTGAGTGGGCTAACTGGAGTCTCCCCCGAAGTGCTTCATGATTACAGAGCTTCCCGGCCTTGGTCTCCTGGCTCCCTTGTTATCTAGTGAGCCTTTCGGGACCCAGGGATTTTTCCCTGATGGACTTCACGGAGCCACAGTACTTTTCTCTTTATCTGTTGGGCACAAGGCATATGACGCGCTCTGGGTAAGTCATTTAAGTTTAATGAAACCTCAACTCCATGAGGTGGGTACTGTCATTATCCGCCTCCTACAGAAACTGAGGTCCACAGAGGAGAGAGATACCAGGCTTGAAGGTTCACGTGCTCAGGCCCAGGCTGAGAGCTGAGCCCAGGCAGCTAGCACCAGGGGTCTTTGGTTTCAGCCTCAGTGCCCTGGCATCTATCTCTTGGGCCATGGGGGTCCTACTCTAGTCCAGACCTGGGAAACCTGGCTCGGTGGCTCTTCAAACCCTTTGCTCCTCACTGAAAGAACTTCCGCCTCTCAGTTCCCCAGTGTCCTGGGACGATTGATGCCTGGCTGCCCATCCACACAGTGACACCAGCAGCCAGAGGCACGGCCCACTGTGGCTTTGTGTACGAAGCAGTACTGTGCATTTCGAGACTTGCAACTTTCTGAATGTCGCATTCAAATCTGTTTGCTGCAGATGGAGGCCTTTTGCTTCTTTTCAGAGCTAATAGGCATCATGGCACTTTTTAGTGCCTCTGAAACAGGGCTATGTGAAATGGTAAAACATAAAACTAAGGGAATTGGGCACAGTTGTGAAGGATGAGTTTTATTAATATTCATGGGTTGATGCTCCCGCCTATGTTGGAAGCTTCAGTGGCAGCCGTGGTCACTGCTGTTTCTGTGCTCGGCAGAAGAACAGGGGATGTTGCCTGAAGCTTAGTTTGGGGAGGGGAAGTGGACCTCACGGGGCAGTTCCTTATGGCAGGGATGTCCTTGAGGGTAACTATCACCCAGTGTTTTGTCTTTGTGCGTTTTCTCCTAATCAAGGAAGAGTTGTCAAGACACTCTGCATACCCAAAAGGCTATTTTGTTCTGTTTCGTCCATTCAGTGGCCTTAGAAATCTATTCCTTAAATAGTTTTGTTTGTTGCCATTTCAAAAGCTTTTAGTTGTGCTCAAGGTTGCTCTGAGTGTGTGTGTTTTTGTGTGTGTGTGTGTGTGTGTGTGTGTGTGTGTGTGTGTGTGTGTGCTTCAAAGCCTTTCTGACCAAGTCCTTCCTTTTGGGATATTTTTGAAGTGTGTTTAGAAATCTCTGGGTACAGCTCCTGCCTGGGCGGGTCTTAGAACCCTGTAGCCTGAGTCCTGACCCTTCCTTCCCCTGCTTGTGTCTGGACCTGCCCAGGCTCCTGAGGACAACGTCTCAGGTCTTGTAGTCCCAGGGGGATGGAAGGTAGAAGGGCCTCTGTAGGCAGTTAAGAACCTGGGCTTGGCAGAAGGGCAAAGTGGGTTTGTGTCCTGATTTTGTTCTTTGCTGTGCTAATGTTTCTGGGCCCAGTGCTTAACTCCCTAGAGATTTGACACTCCAGACTCTAAAATGAATACAAAACACTTTCGAAGCCAGCAGGTGGTGATGCACCTGTAATTCCAGCTATTCAAGAGGCCAAGGCAGGAAATAAGCTTGAGTTTGAGGAGTGGTCAACTTAGTAAGACCTTGTCTCAGAAAAAAAGAAATTGAACCCTTCCTCACAGACTCTGTGAGACCATGGCCATGAGTTGCTTTGCCTAGTACATGGCTCACATGAGTCTCAGTATAGAGGAGCTGCTGCATGATGGGCTGGCCCACCTTCTGTTAGGTGCGACAAGGTGACAGGTGCTCCCCTGACTGAAAGAGGCACGATGTCTCCATGACTGATTTACAAAGCTCCTCTGGGGCTTGCAAATGTCTGAGAAAAATAAAGAAAAAAGCACTTAGAAATGACAAGGGTTCCGTCCAGCTCATCGCAGGCTACATAATTTTCAGGATCCAGTGTAAAAATGAAAATGTGTACTCCTTATTCCAACATGACTAACAACTTCAAGAGGGTGACAGCAGTGCATTAAATACAGGACTCCTGTAGACTAAATGATAGTCCACGCAGCTGGCCCTGGAGGGGACAATGTCTAGTGAGAGAGAGAGTTTGTCCCCTTGGCATCTGACTTCACTTCCTTCTTCTGTGGATTGAGTTAATCTCCAGGTAAGATCGTCTCATTGTTGATCTTCCGGATGTCTTCCTGTCCCCCAGGGCAAAAATAGAGGAACATCTGGCCAGGGTGGAAGCAGTAACAAAGGAGATAGAAACAACAGGAACCTACCAGCTGACAGGAGATGAGCTCATCTTCGCCACCAAGCTCGCCTGGCGTAACGCCCCCCGCTGCATTGGGAGGATCCAGTGGTCCAACCTGCAGGTGAGGGAGCCCAGAGGGAGGTGGGCAGCCCCGAACCCTACGCAGGTGGCCCTCTGGCCTCCACAGATGGGAACCAAAGCCCCGGGTTCTCAATTTGAGATGGATGTGTAGGGGCCTCTCTGCTAGATATCTAGAATCTGATTCAGTACCAGGATCTCTAACTGATCCTTCTGTCTTGTATTAAATTTGGGAGACCAAATGCCACCACAAAACCAAAGAATGACCTTGTTCTTGTCATTGCTGAGGCTTTGGTGCTGCAAGAGAGGTTATTTGCCTTGCATGTTTGTATTCTTGGCTGCAAGAAAACATTTGATTTATCCCAGCATCCTAGGCCGTCATTTTGTTGGAGGACAATTTGTTGTTGGATCATACTGAAAGCATGTGGACAGAGAAAGTGATGAGAAAAGCCAGGGAAGCCAACTCTGGCTGTGTAACACATGTTCATGTTGCAAAAGGCAACAGGCAGGGGCTGTTAGAATCCTGACTCCCAGCACTTTAAAGTCAGATTTCCTTGGGATTTGGGCTTTGCTGGAGTTGGTTTGCCTGTGCTCCCGTAGCAAAGCAGGAGAAAGGCTGGATGGGGCAGCTGTGAGATGGGACTACCTATGCCGAGAGGAGAATGTGCCCCTCCACAGTGGCCAGGGTGTGGTGTTGGTGTGCAGGCTGCTACTGTCCCCAGAGGATTCCAATCAACCATGAAGCTTGTGCCACAGTCTTTGACCGCCTGGTCTGGTGGGTGTGTACAGGTCTTCGATGCCCGCAGCTGTATCACAGCCCAGGAGATGTTTGAACACATCTGCAGACACCTGCGCTATGCTACCAACAACGGCAACATCAGGTGGGTGTACCTTTCCCTGCCTCAGGGTCCGAGACAACAGATACTTGTGGGTATAGGGGAGGCATCCCCAGCTTGAGGAAAAACCAGGAAGAGAGAGAGAGAGGAGAAAGGTATAGCCTTTTTCAGGGACCTCTAAAGAGAGCCTACCTCCATGAGCTGAGCCCCGTCAGAAGTTTATTTCTGTAGTTTCCTTCTGCCTTGGACCCTTGCAGAAGGTACATGTTTAAGAAGCAACTTCAAGAGCTGGGAATTCAGCTCAGCTCAGTGGCACCATGCCTGCCTGGCAAGCGCAAAGTCCTGAGATTGATCCCCAGTACAAACAAACAAACAAAAAAATAACTTTACTGCTCAGTTAGGGCTCCCCACATTTTAGGGGGGTGAGACATTAGTCTTCTAGCAGATGGCTCTGGTGTGGTTTTTTTTTTAGAGACGGGAGACTTGCTGCTTGTCACTGCCCTGCCCACCCCCATAGGATTAAACAGCTCATGTGTCATTCACTTATTTTCATGTTCAGCAAATACTCATTGCCCACCTGATGGGGACTTGACCAGGCTTAGGCTGGAGGATGGGGAAAGAAGGGAAGGGGGCGTGATGGAGAGGTGACCAAGACCCTAAGATGTGGCTCCAGCCTGCTATGAACCTATGACCGGCACTGAACAAGCATCCAACTAACTCAGCTGCAGGCAGAGAATATGGGGTGGCAAGGAAAAGGGTTGCAGGATGGGGGCTCCCGGAGAGGGCAGCCCTGTGCAGGTCATGGAGGAAGGGCAGGAGCTGGCACAAGCAAGTGTCCGCTTGGGTACAGGGCTGCGGAGTGGGAAGAGTGGAGTGGGAGGTACTGGCAGCAGAGGGTGGCTCGAAGTCTCTGTCAGGGCCAGATGGTAACCAGCACTGCCTGTGTCCTGGGAAGGTCGGCCATCACTGTGTTCCCCCAGCGGACTGACGGGAAGCATGACTTCCGAGTCTGGAATGCTCAGCTCATCCGGTACGCTGGCTACCAGATGCCAGACGGCACCATCAGAGGGGATCCTGCCAACCTGGAGTTCACTCAGGTACCCTGGGACCTTTGGGCAAGGAATCCGGTGGTGGGTGACAGAGAGGAGCCCCAGGGAGACCGGGTGCCAGGGCCTGCACACTCACTGGATCTGTCTCACCTCTCAGCTGTGCATTGACCTGGGCTGGGAGCCCCGCTATGGCCGCTTTGATGTGCTGCCTCTGGTCCTGCAGGCTGATGGCCGTGATCCCGAGCTCTTTGAAATCCCACCGGATCTTGTGCTTGAGGTGCCCGTGGAACATCCCAAGTAAGCGGCTGAGGGTGCAGAGGTGCAAATCAGCTGTGACCATGCTCTGTGAGATGCCCGCCATCAGGCCCTTGCCTGCAGCTCCCCCCAAAGCCTAGCCAGCAGCAGGTGACCCCCAGAGGGCTGGCTTTCAAGGTCCACTTTGTCACCCCTCTGACTTCAGACTCGTTCAGTGTCACCTCCTCTAAGAGCACTCTCCTGACCACCTGAGCTAGAGCAGGCGCCTTCACCCTCAGGCTATTGATTCTTGTTTTCATGTTCTTATTGATTTGTTTATGTCTTTACCAGTCTAGGTGCTAGACTGGAAGCTCCTTGAGAAACATTTGTGGTGTGATGGAATGTACAAGTGAATGATGTTATTATCTTCAAAATAACCCCAAGAGTCTGATGCTGTTGTCTTATGCGAGGGATACTGAGGCTTAGAGAGGTTAAAAGCATCACAAGGTCACACTGTTGCTCAGTAGTGAGGCAGTACTTGAATCCCAGCTTTCTGCCCCTAACTGCTACGTTATGTTGGATTCTCGGCGTTTAGCACAGGGCCTGGCACATGTTTGATGCATAATATATGTTTGCATGGGAGAATGAAAGCTCAATTTAATGAGTGACAACTGAGCTCAGTTCTCTCTTGGGGGAATGGCTTAGGGATCAGCTCTTGGAAAGGAATTTTCTTGGTAGACTCTTTGTGAAGGTTTACATTTTCTGGCACACGTGGGGGTGGAGGAGAAGGCCCCACTACAGCTGGCCCTGCCTCCCTCCAGGTACGAGTGGTTCCAGGAGCTGGGGCTGAAGTGGTATGCCCTGCCCGCCGTGGCCAACATGATGCTGGAGGTGGGCGGCCTCGAGTTCCCAGGGTGTCCCTTCAATGGCTGGTACATGGGCACGGAGATCGGAGCCCGGGACTTCTGTGATGCCCAGCGCTACAACATCCTGGAGGTGAAAGGGCTGCCCAGCTGGGCCTGCTGCAGTGGGCGGCGTGGTAGATCCTGGGGAAGCCTCACCCCATCGCTCGGCCTCTGCAGGAAGTGGGCAGGAGGATGGGCCTGGAGACACACACACTGGCCTCCCTCTGGAAGGACCGCGCTGTCACGGAGGTCAATGCTGCTGTGCTCCACAGTTTCCAGGTACGCCGGAGGTTTTGTGGGTCTGCAGATGTTTTGGTAAGAAGGGGCCTTGCTACCTGTCTGGGGGTCGGTGTCCCCCTTACAGCGTTGCTCATTGGTGGGTGCACCGGACAAGTACTGAGCGCCGAGTGTGTGCCTGGAAGCTACTAAACAAGGTCCCTGGCCTGGTCTAGCCATCCGACAGCGGGCAAGTCCTCACCTCCTGGGACACGTCTGTCTCCACCGAATCCCGTCCTCTCTGTTGCCCCTGGGCGGTACTCCTGAAAATTCCCTCTCCTCTCTGCCTCACCATGTCTCCCTCTCCGTGGGGTCATCCCAGCCTGTGTGCTCCCATCTAAAGGAAATAAAAGAACAGCTAGCCAAGCAACTCTTCCCGATCCTCCAGCTTCCTCCAGGCACGAGCTTGGTTTATCTGCTGCTCTTTACAGCAAAACTTTCGCACACTCTCATGGCATTGCATCATCCTTTGGTAGTTCCAGTCTGGCTTTTATCTTCCTCTGCTTGGTCATGCTGAAATTCTTGTCAGGTTTTCAATTTCACCAAAAGGATTCCCACCTTAGGGTCTTTGTGCTTATTTCCCCCTCTACCTAGAGTCTTCTTTTCCACGACTCATCCCACGATGGGCTCCTTACCTTCTTGCAGGTCTCAGCCGTCTCCTCCTTAAAGAGGTTCTCCCTGACCATGCCTTGTAAAAGAAAACCCTCACCTCATCACCATCCTGTCTCTCTCTCCCCGTTAGTTCTTTAATTCTGCGTTTTCTTCAAAATACTTCGCAATACAGTTTCTGGCATTATATAGTACATCTACTTCTGTCTGCCTTTGTTGTTTTGTTTTTCCCACTGGAATATAAGCCTCACGGGGCTCCCCAAGGCAGCGATCTTGTCTTTTATGTTTGCTGCTGCACCTCTGGCTTAGTAGAGTGTCTGGCACAGGCAGATGCTAAAATGTATGCATGCTGGATATATGAATGCATGCAAGACTGTGTCTGCACAAGCGGTGTCCATCTCTTCTGCACACATGCAGCAGGCTGGTTCTTGATGGGTCTGAGCCCTTCCTCTATCTGCTTTTCCTATTTACATTATTGCTATACTTCTGTGGCCTTAGGGAGGGAGGCTCAGGATGTGTGAAGATATCACTTTAGGAGATCAGACCATCTCCACCAAGCTGACAAGTGCCCTAGAGATCAGAGCACTGGGCAGAGAGTCGTTCATCCAGTCAGCAAAGATCATTTGGACCTTTGCCATGTGCCAAGATGGGGCCAAGAATGTGAGTGGTAAACACAGTACTGTATGTATGATCATCCATTGTTCCCCACGGCTGGGTCAGACCATAGGCAGATCCAGCCTGGTACTGATGAAGTAGGAGTTCAGAGCTAAGACGGAACAGGAGGAGCTCCTGGGGCTGGCCCAGCTCAGGAAGGGCTGGCAGACACCACACATCCGGGCTCCGAAGGACTCTCAGCATCAGCCTGACACTGACAGGATGGGGATGTGTCTCAGAGAATTCACAGTCTCTGCCATCTCCTGACCACTGCTGACAAAGTCCTTCCACAGCCTGAGAGCCTCAGGACTTCCTTGTCACCTCTTCCGAGATAACCTTCAGAAGACCTGGCCTTGTTTCCTCATTTGTAAAGTGGGGATAATAACAGTACCTCCTATAAGCATTCAAGGACAGTTCAGCACTTGGGAGGCTGAGGCAGGAGGATCTCAAGTTTGAAGCCAGCCTGAGATACATAGTAAGTTGAGAAGTAAGTTTATAAAATTGTTAAAGACGTGGCTAGACTTACAGGCCCAACATCAACTGACTGCTCTGGTCTTCTCCAGCCTTGACTCATACAGCCTCCTCCTCCAGGAGTGCCCTGGAGGTTCCCCCTCTCTACCCTTCTTCAGCTGCACCTGCTTGTCTCCATCCGGGCCTCGTGACAAGGCCTGATCCCTTCCACTTCCCCTGATAGACAATAATCTAATGCAGAGAAGGCGCTGTCTTTCCCCTTGTTATGCCAGGGCCTTGTGCAATGCCCAGCAGATGAAATAGTAATAGCAGCTAATATTTATCGAGCACTTACAATGCTTTGCTTATACCAACCTCCTGCGTCCTTTCAATAACGTCATAATGTAGGAAGAGCTAACACTCCAATTTTACAGGTGAGGGAACTGAGGCCCAGCAAGGTTAAGGAACTAATAGCTTGAGGTCACGTGGCCAGTGAGAGGCCAGAGTTTGGACTACTGTGCTACAAATGTCTCTGATTGAATGGGATGCCCCAGGCATTTGGAGTCACGGCTGCTTTCCTTATATCGTTCTGGATGGGCCCAGACCCCATGGCCTCTAATTTTAGGATTTGGGTGATCTGTTTCCCCTGCATAAGAATGACCTCAGTGCTTCCGCCCTCTCTGCGGTGCTTCTCATTCCCTCTTTGCCTGGAACTCCCCACCAACACGTGGCTGGGTGGCTTTACCTGCAAAACAGTGCTGCGGTTTGAGCTATTCACATCCAGGTAGAGCTGTTCACTAGGAGCGTGGGGAGATTGGTGGGCGGGAGAAGCCGGACACCGCCCCCAGGGGCTCCGGCAGAGGCCACATGGGATCTGGGCTCGCTGTGGCTGCGATGATGTCCTGGGCCCTGGAATGTGCCTCTATTTGGGCACATAGTTTCAGCAGGTGAGAATGGGCCAGGCGGTGTCACTGATCCTTTGCAGACGGCCAGTCTTCCCTTGCTCCCTCGGAAGCATTTCCGCAGCCAGCTGACCCCACCCCGTGTCGACTCCTCCCTTGCCTTCCTCTGATTTAGAAGCAGAACGTGACCATCATGGACCACCACTCTGCGGCAGAGTCCTTCATGAAGCACATGCAGAACGAGTACCGGACCCGTGGGGGCTGCCCGGCTGACTGGGTTTGGCTGGTCCCTCCGATTTCAGGGAGCATCACCCCCGTGTTTCACCAGGAGATGCTGAACTACATCCTGTCCCCATTCTACTACTATCAGGTAAGGGAGGCCCGTCCTACCCTCTCCCTTGTGGAGCTCGGGTATGGAGACTGTGTGTGTGCAGATGTCCCCTATGCGGGCAGACAGGAGGAATCTGGGGACACAGGGGCATATTGTTCGTGCTTTTCAGGCTCCCTTCAAGGAGGCCAAACAGTCCTGTCCCCTTCCGTGGAGAGGGACTGAAGGAAGTGCCTCTCAGTGTGCCTTTTGTGGCCTGTTGTCTGTCCATACACCACTTCCTGGGAGACCTGGCAAACTGTCCCTTGGAATAATGGTGTATCTGAAGCTGCTGGTTCTACAGTTTACTGACTGTACCATGTGGATGGGGTCACCTCTCTGAGCACTGGTTTTCTCATCTCTAAAAAGGATGGCCATGAACTCCGTGGCAGGAGAATGTGCCCCTTGCCACGTGAGCTGCTGTGTAACAGTTCACATTTTCTCAGAGAGGACTTGTGTTAGATCTGGCAAGGGCTTCCTCGCTGTCCAGGCAGGGGGTCCGGTGGTGATGGCCCTTGTTGTACCCACGACAGCTTATGCCTGTTGTGGCACCGGCCTCTCAAAGGTGTCCCGGTGAAGACCGTATGTTACGCAGTCTGCCTGGTGATAAGGGACTAAAAGCAAGAGAGAAGCCGGCCTCTTGCTACCAGGAGGGCGAATAGGAGCAAGGGGCAAGTGCCTACCAGGCCGTGGGGGGTCGGGCCCCGGCAGTGAGATGCAGCTCTGGGCCCTCTCTTGTGGGGCCCCCACGAGGTGCGTGGTGCATCACGTCTCCTGTGCTGTAGGTGGACGCCTGGAAGACCCACGTGTGGCAGGATGAGAAGCGGAGACCCAGGAGACGAGAGATCCCGTTCAGGGTCCTGGGGAGGTAAGTGGAGTGGCCGGCACTGCTGTCCTCACCATGACCCTTCCTTCCCCTCAGCCTCCATCCACGGGCCGTGTGGGCAGAGAACCCAGAGACAAAATCTCCTTTGTGGACTTTGGCTCCCAGAGCTCTAGATCCCAATTCCTAGGCCACCTGCAGCTACTGTCCCACTCCTCCTCCTCCTCCTCCTCCCTTTTCCCAAGGGTGCGGACAGGATGAGGGCCACCGCTCAGGGCGGACAGCTATGGAGGAGTGTAGGTTGCGTTTTCCTCACCCCGCCCACTTCAGATGTTGTCCGCCTTCCGTTCTCCCGGCCCCGCTGAGTCTCTCTGGAAGCTCACAGCACACAGGATCTGTCTCTGTCCCCACAGAGCTGTGCTCTTTGCCTCGGTGCTGATGCGCAAGATGATGGCATCCCGAGTCAGAGTCACAATCCTCTTTGCCACGGAGACGGGAAAATCAGAAGCGCTGGCCCAGGACCTGGGGGCCTTGTTCAGCCGCGCCTTCAACCCCAAGGTACCCGGTCAGCTGGGTGGGTGTCTGGGCCAGGTGTGGAGGCCCCAGGCAGGAGCTGACAGACACCTCGCTGTCACCCCCAGGTTCTCCGCATGGACGAATATAGGCTGGGCAGGTTGGAGGAGGAGCGGCTGCTGTTGGTGGTGACCAGCACTTTCGGGAACGGAGACTGCCCTGGCAACGGGGAGGCAAGTGCCGGGCGAGGACTGGCTGCAGGGGCCTGGGAGGGCGCAGGGATTCAGTGTGACTTCAAGAGGGCATTTAGGGCAGCGAGCACAGGTCACACTGGCTCTAACCTGTGTCACCTTTTCTGTGACACAATCTATTTCTGGGAATTGATCTCCCTTTTTTAAATAGAAAAAAAAAATTTCAAGACCACTTGTATCACTCTCATACAGGGAAAGCCAGCAAAAAAGTAAATTTAGTGAACTCCAAATGAAGCTATTGGATTTTAGCCATTGCATCTATCTGCTCTAGCTGGCTTTTAAAAAAGATTAACAGGCAAGTACAGGAGAAGTGCTGAGACTCCGTTAGCACCGAACTGAGACGACCTCTCTTGAGCTCAGAAGGATGATAATGTAATAAAAAGGGAAATAACCAAAAAACAAATGACCAAAAGGAGAGTAGTTTCCCACAGTACGACTTGGTGCTATCTCTGCTGGATTGTGTAGCACTGAAAGCTATCTTGGGTTCTTAGAAAATCAGGGTTATTCTAGACAATAGGAGACCAATTCTTGTTCTTAGCAGGTTCCAAACAGGAGATACTTTGGGGGAGCTTTGCTATAAGACAGGCCTGGCTCTCCCAGGGCTGGAAAGGTGGGAGGCCAGGCTGGTAAGGGCCCCCTGAGGAGAAGAACCCCATGGGTTCCTCGGGTTCAGCTGGCTTGAGAGACCAGCTGAACTCATCGGCTGAGCCCCGGCCATGTGGCACCACCTGTAAACCAGCCCTCGCTGCAGACCTGAGGCTGCTCAAACTGGATGTGGCCAGTGTTTAAATGGGCCACCGGGAAGGAGGAAGAAGTGCATTTATAAATCCTGGCCTGAGAACTCTGTGACTCCTTCTCTTTTTAGACACTGAAGAAATCCCTCTTCATGCTGAAAAAGCTCACCAACACCTTCAGGTAGCCCCCGCTGCCCTCCACACACACCCGCCGCTGAATCTGGGCGTGGGGGTGGGATCTGCTGTACAGGACTCTCGAAGATATCCAGGCACAGAAGAGGGGCCCGGGCAGAGGCTTATCCCCTGCATGTATTGAGAATTGAGCCACAGGAGCCCAAGCCCCTCTCCTAGCCGCATTAGTCATGGGGGTTGGTGGTGGCGAGGGCTGGGGGCCAAGGAGGACCGGGGTGTGGCCCGGCAGGTGTGGGGTGGTGTGAGGCTGGCTAGCTGCGAGTCTCTGTGTGTGCCCTCCTCCATAGGTATGCTGTGTTCGGCCTTGGCTCCAGCATGTACCCTCGCTTCTGTGCCTTTGCTCATGACGTTGACCTGAAGTTGTCCCAGCTGGGAGCCTCTCAGCTCACCCCAGTGGGGGAAGGGGACGAGCTCGGAGGGCAGGAGGGTGCCTTCCGCACCTGGGCCGTGCAAACCTTCAAGGTCAGTTTCCAGCCAGAGTGGCCCATAGCACAGATGATGGGGTGTACTCATGCCCAGGATGTCTGTGCCAGCGTGACCTCTGCCCAGGTCTGTGGGTACCATCCCAGGTGCAGGCCAGGGCTGTAGGCCTGAAGGCTCAGATCAAAACTGCTCTCCCCAATACACATAGTCACTTCAGTGGGAGAAGGCCGCAGAGACACCTCCCTGCCCTGGCTCAATGTTGTGGCTCAAGATTTTTTCCCACTGGTATCAGTCACCTCTTACCACCATGTCTCACTGGCCTCGCAGCCATGGAGAGCTGGGGACGGGGACCACACAGCTGAGCACTTTGCATCAGTGTGTTGCCTGGGTCTCAACCTTGCTAACTCAGGAATTCAGGACGGAAGCAAAGCATTTTGCTCAGTGACAGGGGCAGCAACTTGAGTCCAGTGAACATGGTTCCAAAACTGGGGCTTCCTCTGTCTTATTCTGTATCAGGAGAGGAGAGCAGTCACACCTCCCTTGCCATGTGGGTGAGAAGGTAAAATAAGTTGTTGTCAGTATCCGTATTCATAATAGCAGTATGTGCCACGTGCTGAGCTTGGGCACCGGCCCCATCACCGCATGCTTGGGCATCCACAAAGCACCCAGCCCTACGGTTGTTCAGGGCCGGGGTCTGAAGTTGGTGAGTTTAGTGGTGATGATGAAGAGGCCCTGAACACCAGCCCCTGCATCCTCCAGGCAGCCTGTGTGGCTTTTGATGTTCGAGGCAAACATCACATCCAGATCCCCAAGCTCTACACATCCACTGTGACCTGGGAGCCGCACCACTACAGGCTGGTGCAGGACTTGCAACCTTTGGATCTCAACAAAGGTACCCACTTCTCCGTTTGCCCTTCTGTCTGCCTGGGTTTGCGTCTCTGAGCCACGAGCTCACAGTCAAGAGGAGCATCAGGGCCCTGTGAACAGAGGCAACTGGCTGGAGAGGGGCACGTGCTGCTGGCACCTCTCTGTCTCGATGCATTGCAGGGCCTGTTGGAAATAAGACTCTGGCTCTGAGGGAGGCCAGTTCACGGAGGCTGGGTTGGGGTGCAGGGAGGAGGGAGCCAGTGCCAGCAGAGGGCTGACTGCTCCAGGGACCGTGCCGGGCTCTTTGCCTATGTGGGCTGACCCCAGCCTCTCAGCCTGTAAGAGAGATGGGGAAATTGAAGTTCAAGGAAGGAAAGAGGGCTGTAGTGCATGGCCAAATTGGGATCTGGGCCCAGCCTCCTGAAGGCAGCCAGGTGTTATGAAGAGGCTTCACAGAAGCAGCTGCAGGCTGCAGTCGGTGACTCAGCGCTGCACCGACACCCATGCTGTGCCCTATTCCCTGAGGACAGAAGCCCTGCGGGTTTCTGCACATGTAGGACATGCTCAGCTTTAAGTGTGCTCGCCTGTGGATCCCTAGCCGTTCTGGGCCTTTCTCTACTCTGGCATCTATTTCCTGACACCTAGCAGTAGCGCAATCATCTTCCATCAGGCCAGAGCTCTTTTTTGTTTTTCTTTCCGGAGATAGAGTTTCATTATATAGCTCAACTCTTCATGTAGCCCAGGCTGGCCTTGAACTTTTGATCTTCTTGCCTCAGCCTCCCGAGTGCTGGGATTTCAGGCAGGCACCAGTACACCAAGCTCTGGACCAAGATTCTTTATTTATGATTCAGAAACGGGGGAAAAAGGAAGGAAAAGAAAACCCCAACCAGCAACCATGACAGCGGGGCACCCATGGAGAGTATGCAGGAATAATGGACTCAGACATGTGGGGCTCCCCTACTGGTGCTCAGGGCCCCCTTGCCATCTCCCTGTCTCTGTCTCCACAGCCCTCAGTAGGATGCATGCCAAGGATGTGTTCACTTTGCGGCTCAAGTCTCAGCAGAATCTTCAGAGTCCAAAATCCAGGTGAGCTGGAGTGCAGAGCTCTGAGAAAGTGCATCACCAAGGACTGATTTTTAACAAATCCAAGATTTTATTGTAATGAACGAAAAGACCAGGGCAAGTCAGTCTTGCAGGGACAGAAGTATCCCGATTCGCAATGATGCGCCCGTAGGACTCGCTCATCTGCGGCCCCACGGCCCCTGTGAGGTCCCACTTGACCCTCCGGTTGTCCAGCTCAGAAACTGGCATCTGCTTCGCTTCTGCTCTACTCCGTGGAGAATTCTCATTGAAAGGAGAGGCCAAGGAGACTTGGAGCAATTGAGTCTTAAGAGCTTTCACGAAAAGCTTTGGCAGGGAAGGACATTTCCCAGCCAGGGAGGCAAATGCTGTGGATCATCTAGAGGTTTTATTTATCTGTGTTGTGCTCTCTCCATTTGCTAGAGAAACTGGCCTTTGTCCAAATAAGAACAGGACTTGCACCGGAGACAAGGAAAGGTTTTTCCAATGTCCATGTATTTCTGAGTGTGATGCTTTCTTCACACAGTCCAGGGCCAGGCCCTCGGTGGCTCAGAGGGCTACCGGGTAGGGATGTGGCCCACCTTCTCCCTGAGGGGAAGCTGCAGGGCTGAGTGTCCTCACTTGAGGACATGCCTTATCCCCAGCTCAGGCTGGTGACCCACGCTCAAGGAACCGGCCAGGAAGATGACAGGAGGGCACATTTCCTGGGGAAGGTGGTCCGTCCATCCAGAAGCTTGGAGGAAATCCTGGTGGTCACCAAGGGCTTCTTCCTTCCGCAGCCGCACCACCCTCCTGGTGGAACTCTCCTGCGAGGACAGCCGAGGCCTGGCCTACCTGCCCGGGGACCACCTTGGGGTTTTCCCTTGCAACCAGCCAGCCCTGGTCCGAGGCATTTTGGAGCGGGTGGTGGACAGCCTGGGACCCCACCACACTGTGCGCCTTGAGGCCCTGGATGACAGCGGTGAGCCTGTGGCACAGGAGTGCAGCCACAGGGCTGGCACCCCTTGCCATGCCTCGTCCTACCGAGGGCTGGGCCCGTACTGCCCTGATCCAACTTCCCCATCCCAAGCCATGGGAACAGCCCCTTGGCCATAGTTTCCTCAGGGACAGTGACACTGCTGATGACTGTGTCTCCTAAATAGAGGCCAAGATGGGAAGGTGGGAGTCAGAGAAGCAAAGCCTGGCAATGCTCCCCACAAAATCAGGAGAACATGAGAGAGCCTGAAACTTGGGAAAGTTAGAGAGGTGTCCTCGTGACTATAGGGACACAGATAAGGTTCATCAGGCTTTTGGTCCAGATGCAATAACGTAATAATAATACCCTTACCCAGCACTGATTGAGCACCCACGTACCGGGCACCGCACCAACTCTTCACACACTTTAGGTGCTCACATAGGCTGTATCATCATAGCCATTTCTCAGGGAAGGAGCGAAGGCCACAGGGTTCAGTCACCCGGCAGGATATGTGGACCCAGAGCTTGAGCCCAGGTCTTCTGGCCCCAAGGTCCATGCTGTGACTGCCCTGCTTGTTGCCTCTTGAGACTGCTTGAGGCTGCTGCCCCACTTTGGGCTGATCTGCTCCCCTGACAACTCCTGGAACAGCCCCACAAGGGATTGTCGTCCCAGGCTTTTCTCTAAGTGGACAACTGGCCCTAGGGTGTATAAAAGTCTTCAGTGGACTTAGTCATTAGGAGTCTGTAGTTCATCTGCAGTGTCTTGCTTGCCAGAGAGGGACACGGTTAGGTTGTCAGGCTCGTGTCTGCTTGGTTGCCCACCGAAGTGCTGTTGTTCCTGCCTTTTGCTTTCCTTGGAGCCGGGACCTCAGTGTCTCCTCTCCCTTACCCCAGGAAGAGAAGAACAATCTTCCCTTGAGGCCCCATCAGCCTCTGAGAAGCCCAAAGCTTTTCCTTCATTCCATCCTGACTCCTTCCCTCCCTGTGCAGGGAGCTACTGGGTCAAGGACAAGAGGCTGCCGCCCTGCTCACTTAGCCAGGCCCTCACCTACTTCCTGGATATCACCACCCCCCCAACCCAGCTGCAGCTCCAGAAGTTGGCCCGGCTGGCCACGAAACAGGCTGAGAGACAGAGGCTGGAGACGTTGAGCCAGGTGAGAGTCCAGGCTGGTGGGTGAGGCAGGGGCAGTTCACAGAGTGAGAGGAGCCAGAGCCCAGAGGTCAGTTTTAACCTCTGAGAGGATCTGAAAGGAAGACTTTGGGAACCAGGCACCAGCTGCTGCCCCGTTCTCGAGGGCAGAACTGTGTTGAGTGAACAGAATTTTTCTGAGTGTCAACAGGGCACAGCCGAAGTATACATCCTTAGAGGTTAGCTAGAAAGGGGGGCCTACCAGGTCTTGTCTGTGTTTGTCTTCCTGAGTGCTAGACAGAGCGGCACTGGAAGACAGATGGTGTGGGTGAATGGATAAATGGATGCGGCGACAGATGGATAGTGAGATTAATCATTTAATGAGAATGCATTAAGCCACCTGCAGCTTTCTGGCCCATGTCTTTGCACAAGGCATTGACCATCATTAGAGCCATCATCATTACCACTAGGCATCTCCATCCCCAGCCATCTCACTACTGTTATTTCGTGGCAGCACTGTACTAACTTGACACACGTTTCCTCATTTAATTCTCATAACAACCCCACGTGGGAGGCGATGCTATCCTGGCTTCACCAGTTCAGTAGTCAGGACAGGATTGCACAGCCGCGAAGGACATCCAGCCAAGACCGGAGCTCGGATCCGACTGGTTCCAAAGCTGTGCCTCACATTCGATTATGGTAGAGTTGATCCTGTTTGAGGCACCCACAGCAGGCCCATCAGGCCCAAAGTCCGCTCCTCCCTCTCCAGCTTGGCAGCCTCAGTACCCTGGACAGCGCCCGCCGCGTCCGTTTTCTGAGCCAGTGGACACTGGGTTGTCTCTGCCTCCCCCGCCATGCAGGCACCCTGAGTCCTCACGCCGCCCTTGGCTTTCAGCCCTCAGAGTACAACAAATGGAAGTTCACTGGCAGCCCCACGTTTCTGGAGGTGCTGGAGGAGTTCCCGTCGCTGCGGGTGCCTGCGGCCTTCCTGCTCTCCCAGCTTCCCATTCTGAAGCCCCGCTACTACTCCATCAGCTCCTGTCTGGACCACACTCCTGCCGAGGTGCACCTCACGGTGGCTGTGGTTGCCTACCGCACCCAAGGTGAGGCGGGGCAGAGGCTCTGGAACGGTCCAGCTCCATTACTGCAGGGCAGCTGTCCCACATCCCTGGGCCTCGTCCGTCACACGGGAGCGGTGACTGACATACCCCACGGAGCTGAGTAACACTAGGAGGTGGGCAGGAGAGAGTACGGCAAAGCGGGTGCTAGGCCAACCGTGTGAGATGGGCTCTGTGTGCCTTTTACTGGGGAGGGACATGCAGGCACAGAGAGGTTAAGCCACTTGTTCAAAGTCACAGTTAGGAAAACTGAGGTACAAACCCATGGGGCTTAGCTGCTGATTCCAAGTTTCCAACCACACTCCTGGCCTCCTGTGTTTGGAACAATTTAATGAGATCCCTGTGGAAAGCTCCCAACACTTAGAGGAGCCTGGCTTAGTCCTCTGATGTCCAGCCCGCAGGCAGGGTGTTCCACACCGAGAGTCCCTTGCTCGCTCCACCTGCGTGCCGGTGGCTTGGGTCTGTGCTGGGCACTGTGGAGGGTATAAAGCAGCCCCTGCCCTCCTGGGGCTTCCAGTGGGCCGATGAAGAGAGGCATAGAAATAACTAGGTGATTATCGCTATGTAAGTGGCTAGAAGCACCATAGACTTAGAGGTCCGGTCTTTTGTCCAAGTGTCCGAAGCGGGGCCCCTGCCCTGGCCTGGCCTCTGAGCATTGTCTGGGTTGGTGAAGCTGGGAGCTGGCCGTGCCTCCGCATCCTCTGACCTCTCACTAGAGAACTCCCGCACAGTCCTAGTGTGGCCTTGGGACCAGGGAAAGAGGAAGGCATGCCCTGTCCTGAGAGAGCCGGAGTCTGTGCAGAGCAAAGCCCACGGGGCTTCTCAAGTCACAGGAGGCCTCCTGTACATGTTGGGCCGTGGTGAAGGGAATGTGTCTGAGGAAGCCAGGGTTTCCACCAGCCCAGGAGGGGCTGCTGGGAAGATGGAGAAGTCAGAGCAGCTGGAGTGTCGGGGGAGCCCTTCTCCCCCCAGCACTCCTGCCAGGAAGGGCCACCTTTGTGAGGACGCTCATCAGAGCCGGGGGCCTGGGAGGCACCTGGAGGAACTCCTGAAAGAATCAGTAGAGTGAGAGCCAGGGAGCCTGACTCCCCACTGCCCGAGTGACCTTGTTTGACTCACTTTCCCTCTCTGAGACGAGGCGTTCCCTTTCAGCCTCCTGGCTCTGGGCATGCCAAGAGTAGACCTGCGAGCCAGGGCACATGCAGCCCCTCATTCATCCTGGAGAGGGCCTGACAGGGCAGTCAGCGGGATCACTGGTGGCAGAGGAGCAGCCGGCATGGCCACATGTTGCTCAGGTCTGTGCTGTCCTTGCAGATGGCCGGGGTCCCCTGCACCATGGCGTGTGCAGCACGTGGCTCAGCAGCCTGAAGCCCCAGGACCCAGTGCCCTGCTTCATGCGGAGGTAAGCACCCTCTCCACTCCTGAGGACCACTGGCTTGGAGGTTCCAGGGGGAAAGGAAGGGTTCTGGGCTCAGTGCCCTCTGGGTCCCTGGCCCGTCACAAAGGTGCTGGGTCCCCTGGCCGCAGCGTGTGGCCTGGTCTCTAGCAGGGATAGGGACAGCTGCAGTGGTGGGGCGCGGTGTGGGGAGGTGGTGCACCTGGGCAGGGCAGGTGACACCACCCACAGGACCCAGAGCTCAGCCTTGAGCTGCTCGTTCTCCTCCACCCCACAAGACCACGCCATCCCGGGCCCATCTCCCCTACCCGCATCCTGTGTGTGGCCCAGGGCGTCTGAGGACCGGGGCCTCTCTCCTGTCCCCTTCAGGGTCAGCAGCTTCCAGCTCCCCAAGGACCCCTCCCACCCTTGCATCCTCATTGGGCCCGGCACGGGCATCGCCCCCTTCCGAAGTTTCTGGCGGCAGCAGCTCCACAACTCCAAGCACAAAGGTACAGCTTGCGGTGAGAAGGGGAGATACTGATTACCCTGGCTTAGTCCTTATGCATTGTACATACGCACGGAAATGTCACACGGCACTCCATAAATATGTACAGGTGTGATGTCTCAAAAGGCAAAAATAAAATAAAAAACAGAGTGATCAACAAAAAAGAGCCACGTGTTGGAACAGGAATGGTATTACTGAATGAAGGAGCTTGATAATTATCTCTGTTGCTTTCCAATTGGCATAACTCACACTGCAAAAAAAAAAAAAAAGATAAAGTAGGACAAAAGAGGAGAATATAAGGCTGATGTGAAGGTTCCTGGGTGGGATGAGGGTTTCAGGTGGGCTGGGCATTTCTTCCCAGGAGATAATAGGAAAAGTTCCACTTTTGACCTGTGATGAGCTGGGTGGAATCCTGTGTCTTCACTTTCAGTAATACGACTATGGGAAAGGGATCTGAATGCCCTGGGCCCCAGCGTTCTGGTTTCCTCATCTGTGAAATGGGGAGAACCCCAGACATGGACACACTTGCCCAGCTCAAGGGAGAATTCATGTTGATCCCTCTAGAGCCACGCTTGCCCTCTGGTGGCGATCCTGGCAACTGCATCCTGGTGGTTCTTGCAGGGGTTCAAGGTGGCCGAATGACCTTGGTGTTCGGGTGTCGCCACCCAGAAGAGGACCACATCTATAAGGAGGAGATGCTGGAGATGGCCCAGAAGAGGGTGCTGCATGAGGTGCACACAGCCTACTCTCGGCTGCCTGGGAAGCCCAAGGTAAGGCAGCCGCACCGTGCGTGGTACATGAGCATGCGCTGTGAGGATTCCCCGGAGCCCTCACTCCTGAGCCTGCATCTCCTTGGCTCTGAGACGGACATGATACATGCCCTCCAGCGTGGTGCTGTGAAGAGCATCGTATCCTCTATTGCAGGAGTAGAGACAGGCCCCCAGAGGGTTAGAACTGTCACACTGTGGGTTAATCGCCAGAGCCCAGCCCCTGGGTGTCCCTGGCAGCCCACCTAGCACATGAATGCCCCAGGAAAGGTGGCCCAGGCTGGCCTTTTGCTCAGGCCCAGCAAGGCTTCAGACGGGCCCTGGTGTCCTCAGGGGCATTTTGCCCCTGGAGTCTGGGCCTGGGGATAGAGTTTTGGTTGGGTCCTCATGAACTTGTCCCTGCAGGCATCTCTCCAACCCTGGGGCCACTGAGCATTTGTTTAGAACAAGAGCAGAGTTCCTGGTGGTCTCTGGGGCCTTCTGTGTAACCAGGAACCTGGGGATCTGTCCCCCTGCACTGAATCTTGACTGGGCTCTGTGGACACTGAACTGGAAGGTTCCTTTTCTGGGGTGTATATGGGCAGGCCCTAGTGCTCTGGGTGAGGGAACTGGCTTGGCAGATACCTCTTTGCATTTTTTTTCTGGTACCGGGGATCAAACTCAGCAGGCAGTGGCACCAGTGAGCTAAATCCCCAGCCTGTGGATGCCTCTTTGAAGTGTGGTGAATTCACAGAAAATCTGGGTACCCCTGGCTTGGGCGGCTGGCAGTGCCCCTACTCATCCTGAGCCGAGGTCTTAATTGGGAGGACCTGCAACCCCTCCTCTCCTTCCCATGAGACCTGGCTGTGAGCTTCGCTCCCAGCAGCCCAGGCCCGGACCCACCCTCTCTTCTGCTTTCAGGTCTACGTTCAAGACGTCCTGCGGCAGCAGCTGGCTGGAGAGGTGCTCCGTGTGCTCCACGAGGAGCCGGGCCACTTGTACGTCTGTGGGAGCGTGCTCGTGGCCCGGGACGTGGCCGACGTTCTGAAGCAGCTGCTGGCTGCCAAGCTGAACTTGAACGAGGAGCAGGTTGAGGACTACTTCTTCCAGCTCAAGGTACGGTAGCTGGTCTGTGGGCTTAGGGTGCATGACAGGGCCCAGGCCACAGAGCCAGGACAGAAGGCAGCACCAGGAGCATCCGGGACAGCCCTGGACCCCGGAAGAGCCCAAGGTGGCTGGAAGGGCTCCGAGAAGTCATGGCATCATGTTCTGTTTTCCTGGCTGTGTGGTGGGAGCAGGAGTGCCCTTGTCAGCCTCCTCCGCCTCCCCCGGCCCCCCTCCCCACATCTGCAGCCAGAGCAGAGCTAGAAACACCAGGGACGGGAACGTGTCCCCTCTCAGCCTCATGTGGGGTGGACACGTGTTTACACCCAGGTATCTGTCTGCTCGCTCTCAGCCCCCGAAGGAAGGACCCCACTTATGTAATATTGACAGCCATAGCATCTGTCGAGGGCCTGCACTGGGCCAGGTGCTGGCCAAGGATTTCATGTGGCATTTCCTTCTGTCCTTCTTGTCACCCCCAAGTTTTCAGGAGAGAGTGGCCCTGGAGGCCCACAGTAGTAGCATGTGAACCTCGCACCTTGTCCCTCTCTGGTTCCAAGGTCTGTGCTCACCACTTTGTACTTTCCCTGGGACACAGTCACATGTTCATCATATTTATTGAGTATCCGCTGTGTGGTGGGCATAGAGCAAACAGAGCAGGCAAAAATTCCTGTCTGGCTCGACTTTATAGTCTAGTGGGGTTGACAAATAAAGCAAAACATATAAAATGTGTAGTGCTTCAGAGAAGAATTAAGTAGGGAAGCTGTTGAGGTGGAGTTTAGGAGTACTATTTTAAATAAGGCAGCCAGGGAAGATGTCCCTGGAAGGTGACATCTGAAACAATAAGGAAGCCCATTACATATTGTTCTGGGTTCTTCTGGAGGGAAGAACATGTACAAAGGCCCTGGGGTAGGTGTTATTCATATATGAAGAAAGGCAAGGAGATCACAGGCATTTCCCAAAATGTATTCTAAGGTCAGATAGTTTGGAACCCGCTCAGTTTACCAAAAGTAAACACACTGCTTTACTATAAGACTTCTTAGGGTTTTTAACACAGTCCTGTGTATCATGACTTCATTCTGGGAGGGGGAAGCCATACGCAGAGGGGAACATGCCTGCACCGCAGGGGCTACGACAGGAGGATTGGAAGTTCCAGGTCAGCCTGGGCAACCAGAAAGATGCTGTCTCGAAATGAAAAATAAAAGGGCTGAAAAATATAATTCAGTGGGCCCTGGGTTTAACCCCCATTAAAAAAAAAAAAAAAAAAAAAAAAAAAAAAAAAAAAAAAAAAAAAAAAAAAAAAAAAGCTCACATTTTCTAGAACATCCTGTGGGCACTGTCAAGAGGAAGTGGAATGCTTGCGCTCACAGGGGTTGGTCTAGGAGCCCAAACTGGGCGTCATCTCATCACGACCGTCAGTCTGCACAGGGCTCATGAAGTCCATGTAATGGAGAAGTTGGGCAGCCCCAGGGCCTTGTTCCAAGCTGAACCTGGTGACTGAGGGGCGGCTGGACCTGCAGAGCCAACACTTGTCCTGTTTCTCCTTACAGAGCCAGAAGCGCTATCATGAAGACATCTTTGGTGCTGTCTTTCCTTACGAGGTGAAGAAGGACCGGGCAGAGCGGCCGCCTGGCGACATCAAGCTCTGACGACCTACAGAGACATTAAAGCTGCTGTCGCTGAGTGTGAGGACTGCCTCTCCAGTCAGGCCTCACCGGGCCTCAGGAGGTGGGGAAGTGACCACAGCCAGCCTTACATCTTAGCTCCTCAGCTCCCCCCTCTCGAGCCCTTTACTTGACCTAATACCAAGTAACGTCCTGGACTGGTCAGAGCCACCTCTGTGCCTGAAGCCCAATCTTCCTGGCCCCTTGGAGATGAATCTGGCGTGTCAGGCCTGACCAGTGGGTAACAGGAAGATGAAACCTTCTTCTGATGGCGTCACTTTGAGTGGCCACCGGGGGGCGCTAGCAACACATTGTATTTGGTTGCCCCGTGTATAGTATTTATGCTTCTGTATTAAAAAAAAAAAAAAAAAAAAAATCCATCTGCTCCTAAGAGCCACTTGAGCCTTCCTTTTCTGACTTCTTGAAATAAATATTTATATGAAATTCATTTTCTTTTAACCACCTTCAATGTGTGTGCACTGCTGTTTTGTAGGGAGAACACCCCAATTTGTATAGAAGGGTCGGGGCTGTGCCACCACCAGGACAAAGGTCCCCCCAAGGATGGTACCAGCCAGCCCATAAGTTCTTCACTGAAATGACTTGGGGCAGCTTCTCTAAAGACAGTGCGGAAGGGGAGCAGAGGAAGGGCAGGGCAGGGGGTGCCCTGCTGGGGGTGCCCTGCCAGCTCTTTAGTGAAGGCCTTGCTCTCCATCTTGTCATACACGATTTTTGCTCTGCTGCCATGTTCCCTTCAGCCAGTGGTGATTTGACACCTGGGAAAAGGAGGCACAGCCTCCTGTAGGAGGAGGGTGAGGTGGGGAGAAGGGCACTTGCATCCCTGTCCCTGATACGAGGGGTCTTCTGGGAGTTCGGCCAGTCAGCGGGGCTGCCTACGAGACAGAGCCACCTCTTCTGCTTAAACCAAGGAAGAGACTCCCATGGGGCGACTGGCCCTGGGACCAAGGCTGACCCTGCCTCATGGGCTCCCTCCCTGCTTCTCCCTCCTGTCCCTCCTTCCACTCCTGGCAGTGGCTGCTCAGATGGGGTGACAGGAGAGGGGGCTTGCCGACTCCCAGTCATCCCAAAAAGCTCTGATCCCTGACCACCAGGAGCAAGGAGTCTGAAGGGTGTGGCCAAGACACCTAGACCAGAGCCACACCACACACACACAGACACACACACACACACCCGGGGATCTGATTAAAATGCAGATTCCCAGTCAGTGGGTCTGAGATGGGGCCTGCTGCGCGAATCAGTTCTCCAGTGATGCTGCTGCCTGACCGAGGACCACACTCTGAGACCCACTTTGGTTTCTGAGGGTCCAAATTCTTGTTAGAAACAGTAACTGGACACACAGCTGGGCTTCCTTTGCCGGCAGATCCCTGGTACCGAGGCACTCAGCTCTTGCACACCCATCCCTCATGCCAGGTACCCCACCTGCCTCCCCTCCCACTTGGCAAGGGCATCTGGCTTCCTGCCTCTGACAGCCACCACAGGCTCTGTCCCTGCCTTCTCCCCCCTCAGCCACATGGAGATATTTCCTAGATTCACCCAGCTACCAAGATACCAAAGATCCCCTGCCCAGGAAGTCTGAGCCCCAGCTACTTTCCCCAGTGCCCTCGTGGGCTTTGTGAGGAACCCGCTGGGAGTAGGTGTGGATGTCAGGACCCCCAGCCCAAAGGCAGCCAGGGCCGTTTCTCCCTATTCCCCCTCAGCAAGGACCCTTAGTTCCAGAGACTCCAAAATGTCTCCAGACACACCAGTAAAGCAGCCATCCCACAAGTGTGGGCCAACAGCATTTTATTTCCTTCTTTTAAGGGCGGAAGAGAAGGGCGGTGGAAGTCAGCAGGATGTCCCCAGGGCGGCCTCCCCAGAGGGGGCAGTGTTGCAGCAGGGTGCAAAGCCGAGGGAGAGGGTAAAGGTCACGGGAATGGGGGTGCCGTGGAGGTCGCCTCATCCCTGGAGTGCACAGCTGTGGCTCGGGCTCTCTGAGTGGCTGCAGGGAGCGTGGGAAGGTGGTTAAGAGCCGCAGGTTGTGTGGGACGGGGCTGGGGGCTCAGCAGGCTCGGGACCCCCATTCTCTGCCTGGAGGTGTGGACCTGGTGGTTCCCCTGCAGCGCACGCCTCGGCGCCATCTGCTGAGAAGTCGGGGCTCAGGACGTTGGGGCCCCTCTGGGAAGCGGAGGGGGGAGGAGACAGAGTAGCGCACCCAGACCTTTGCCAGCTCGCAGAGCCCACCTAAGCCTGCACATGGGTCAGCTGGATGTCACCAGCCACTTCCAGGTTATTGACGGCCCTCAGGTCCTTCAGGCGGTGGGCGTATTCCAGGAGGTGTTGGCCGTCCACGGTCACCCTGTAGCAGTGACCTTCGCATATGATCCCCACCTGGATAGAGAGGCCCTGTCATTTGCTGTCAGTACAGAGTCCTCAGCCTTCACTGTAGGCTCGGGGCTCCTCCTTCCCCGCCTCCCTCCTCTACCCCACAAGCCCCTCGCCCGCCCTGAATGACCTGCTCCTCCCTACACCCCCCGGTGCTCTGCTCCCCGTACTTTAGCCTTTCCCAGCCTGGGTCGGGGCTCCCAGCCTGCATCTCTCGCATGTGACAACTGCCCAGCAACTCAGGATCCAGCCGCCTCTGCCAAGCCTTTTCTGCCCCACCCTGAGTCCTCCCGGTGATCCTCAGGCCACCACCTGGTGCCACCTGTGTCCCCCATGTCCACGCCTGGACTCTGCAGCAGCAGCCTCCTGACTCGTCCTGTGCAGCCCAGGACTTCTCCAGGAGGCAGTGAGGTCACAAACGGCAGTGGTCACACGTGCACACACTCGTGCGCTGGGCACTGTCCTCACAGACTACCCCGGTCCCACGGCCCTCTGAGATCACCATATTCTTAGCTCTATGTGTACATGAGAAATGGAGGCACAAAGTAGTTAAGTCACATCCCGAGGCCACACAGCTGCTCTAAATCTAAGGTACAGCTCCCTGCGGCTGCTCCCCAGAGGCTTCTCACTGTAGGAAAAGCCGAGCTCCCTTCAGACACCGGTCATCTCCGGCTCACCTCAGAGCACAGTCACTTAGGGCTTCTCTCACGCCTCAGTGGGTGTCTAGGCTGACTAGCTCCATGCTCAGTGGGTGGGTGAGACCCAGGCACCCTCCTTCTTTTCTCTCTTTCTTCTTCCTCTCTCTCTCTTTCTTCAGATTGAACCCAAGACCATTATTACATTGAGTCACAACCTCCCTGCTTTGTTATTGTTGTTGTTGTTTTATTTTTTATTTTACTTTAGGACAGCATTTCACTAAATAGCTAAATTGCCCGGGCTGGTCTCAAGTGTGTCATCCTCCCGCCTCAGCCTCCTAGAGTGCCGGGATTACAGGCGTTTGCCACAGCTTCATGGACCTTTCGTGAGCTCTGTGGGGGACCTGAGCCTGCAGTCAGGGTGGAGAAGGCCCGCTGGGCTGACCAGCTGCAGCCTCGCCCACACCTCTTCACCCTCGCTCTCCACCTTGCAGTGCAGCTCTGGACAGGCCCCTCCCTGCTCTGCACACTGGCCCCAGCTGTGGGGCTCCCTCCGCCCCAGGCCCTGGTTGCCTTTCTGCTCAGCACCTGTCCTTTCCGTGCTGATGGCCTCATGCCTCGGTCTCCTTGCTCCTGCCCGCCTAGATTGCGGCCCCAGGGGTAGGGCCTTGCCTCTCTGCTCCCTGGCTGCATCCCTGCTCACGGGGCACTTGCTGCCCCTTGTGGGACCACTCAGAGTTGATAAACGCCTGCTGCGTGAATAAGGGGATACGAGACCGCACCTCATTCTTGGGTGTAGACTGATAGGAATGGGCCATGTGACCTCTGGCAAGTAACCTCCTGTCATTGTGTTCCCTGATCTATAAAAAGGCAGATGTTAATATTTGCCACAGTGGGTACAGCAACCACAAAATATCAGTGGTTTGCTGCACACTCTCTCCTCTGGGCCCAGCCCTCCTACCACAGGCATTACCCCCTCCCCATTCAGGGTACCCCCAGAGCCCCTCACTCTTTGTCCCCTTGTACCCAGTGAGCTGCCCAAACTCCAGGCTGCGGCATCTTACCAGGAAGCCCTGGCCTTGTCTGAAGGGCATAGTGAAGGGCAGGCTTCGCTCCTCTGCCCCCCAGCGGCCCTGGATCTGAGTGTTTCGGACCACAGTGTTTTGATCAAAACGTGGGTTCAGGTGGAAGGCGACGTCACTCCCACAGCGCAGGTTGATGTGGAACCTGGGGTGGGCACATCACATGGACCCTCTGTGTCCCCCAGGCTGCAGCCTCATCCTCTGCCCCCATTCCCAGTCTGCCGGTGGCCAGGGATGGCTCTGTCCTCCCTGAGAGCCCTGGAGGTCCCGTCTTACCTCTTAGCATTGGGTGAGATGATGCCGGACACAGTGATGACCTTGGATGGGAACAGCCCTCCTGGGATGGAGGTGAAGTAAGGAATGGGCTGTTGGGAGGATGGGAACAGGTCAGCTGGGGACAGCAGGGAGCCACCACTACAGCAGAGAATTCTGCACCAAGTGTCACGGACTTGGACATCGGCCGAGTCTGAAACCGTGCCTGAGAGTAGTCCTACTTCCAGAGGAAGCTAGGACATATTGGTTCATTAAACACCAAGGGAAAACTTCCCAGTGTTCCCAAAGCAGGGAACCTTCACATTTATGAAAGGAACTTTGGCCGGACACTAAAGCATTCTGGGGTGATAAGCAAAGGCCATAGAATTAGCTCATGCTCAAGGGACCATTTTAAAGTTGAAAGCTCCTTTTAACACTCTCCTAATTCCCCTGAATAGCTTAAAATTTCAGCCGACAAAGGACTCTTTTTAATGATGCCATGCAGAGGATCACTGCCAGCTGTCATTCACTTCCCACCCTGCCCATAGCAAATGAAATCTCCCTCTGCTGTTCACACGCCACTTACATAGTTTTGGTTGGGGTACATTATAGGCAATAGTCCAGGATTCTGTGGGGGAAGAGACCACGAAATTCAGTGTGGGGATACGGTGGCCGTGCACACACACACACACACACACACACACACACACACACACACACACACATAGACAACCACACTCTCTGGAGGGGATGCCCCAGTGGGAGACTGAGGTGGGGAGGGTCCAGCCCTGGGGTCCTACAGTCCACCTTGGTTGTCACATCAGCCTTCCTGGATCTTCCTGTGTTCTCGGACCCCAGGACCTGGCTCTCAGCCCCTCCACTGCAGACCCCCCACTGGATATACACGGGCAAGAGGGGGAGAAGTCACCTCAGGACACGCGGCTACGAACCCCTTATCCGGAAGCTGGGCCCCTACGCTCCCTTCGTGGTAACAGGACGGTTTTCTCTGCTGCTCCCTAGGGAACCTGCTTCTTCCATGGCTGTTCTAGAATCCCTGCTGCCCCAAGGAGAGCTGTAGCTGCACTTCTTCTCAGTAGAGGATCGAGCCCCAACTGTCCCCACATTCTGCTTGCTAAGCCACTTCCTTCCCAACTCTAGGACTCAGGGAATTCTCTTCTTATTGAAAAGGGAAGGTACAGGGTTGTGAATGGACCAGAATTTTCAGACGTACAGAGAACACCGGTCCAGGGACACCGTGCATGATGGGTTGAGTCTGGAAGAAGAAACTAGGTTTTTAAAAAGCTCTCAGCAGGGTGAAGACCACTTCCTGTCAGCAGAGGGCAGCACACGGCACATACTTCTTGATAACCTTGAGCTGTACTCCCTAGGCCGGCCACTGGCTGCCTGACCATGACCAGCCAGTCTCCTCCTCCTACCACCACGAGGTCAGGCGCTTGGGGAGGGCCTTGCTTCTCCAGCCCTCTGCTGTTCCATTGGGTGGCTTGTACCATCTGCTGGGATGGTCATGCACGCACCAGAACCACCCAGCAGCAAGACATAGGAATTATGGCCCCGTTAACCTGCAGGACGATTTGAAATGAAGAAGACCAAAGACAAGGGCAAGAGACTTACCACCAGACCCGGGGCAGGCCAAATGCCTTGAGGCTGAAAAGAATGAGAATAATCAACATTATGGTTATTGCTAGTGCCACACAGGGTGACAGACAACAGCTGCGTTCCAGGTGGGGTCCTTGACATCTATCTATTTCCTGCTCTTAAGCAACCCTTTCTGAACCTAGAGCACCCTGATTTTGAACCCCATAAGTGTAGGACAGCCCAGGGTTAGAAGAGAGGAACGTCTCCTTGGCTTCCCAAGAGAGAGGATGGGTTTTACCCAGACCGCCTTGCTTTCCTGAGCCCTCAGAGGCAAGAGCACTACATGCAGAGCCCTATTTCACCACCAGGTGAAAACTGGCATTTCCCGAAGGCCTCAGGGTATGTGAGCACAGGGCCTGAGTGCCTTCTGATGTGGAGGCACGCTTCTAGGCAGGGAACATTCCCCAGAGGAGTGACATTAAGCAGAGGATCGCAGTATGGTTAGCAGCCTGCTGGGGGCAAGGTGGGCAAAGAATGGCCGAGTGTGGTGGCCCAGAGGGCCTGGAGTGAGCAGCAGAGGCTCTGTGAGCTTTGTTGGGGGCAGTGAGGATGAGAGGTGAGTTGGAGGAGCCTGGGGACAAACCTGGGACATCCTGCTGGGGAGCTGGAGCTTTACTGGGAGCAGGGAGAAGATTTTTTTATTATATTTATTTAAGCAGGGAGAAGATGTGACAAAGTGCATTTCTAGGAAGGTCGCTAGATGGGGGTGAGGGGGGATGGACCATAGAGTCTTGATGGCCTGGACCAAAGTGGGGGTCTCAGAGAGGGAGAACATTGATGCACTAGGGAACCTGAAGGGGCCGGGGAGGTCCAGGGCGGCTTCTACGCCTGGCGGATGCAGGCAGGGAACCCTTGCAAGGGTGTGATGGGCCTGCCGGCTGGGCCAGACTCTTGTCCCTCTGTCCTTCCTGGTAACTAACTGCTCAGCCTCCCAGGCTCTGTGTTTGACTCACGTTTGCTTTGTGCCTCCTGGACTTCTGTGGGAAATGCACAGGCTGGGAGAATTGTGGCTTGGAGAAGGCAGGCCGCACAGGGAAGTTCTGCTAAAATAAAAGGCACCAAGGTAAGGAAACAGCTGAGCCCAGGAGGAGCAGACAACAGTGCCAGAGGAGGGAGCAAGGTGGACCGGGGCAGGCGGGGTGCATGCTGAGCGGCCAGGGCGGGTGAGTTAGGCCCAGAGAGTGGAGGCGGGGTGGCAGCTCCCTCACCCAGCTCCCGCAGGGAAAGTCTGGGAAGGGAGGAATGTGGGCAACGAGGCCCAAAGGGAGAGGGACTCGTGTTTGCTGAGAGCCTACGGTGGGCCCAGCCTGCTCCAATTGTTCGATTTTCCTCATCCCCACTCCTTTTAGACACTGGCACCACATTTTAAAATTGCAAAACACAGAGAGGGTTCAACAAGTCCTGGGGTGGGCTCTGGGGACCGTGTCGCATCATCTGATGCACGTTGGATGGTAGAACCACACGACCCGATGGTAATGACCGTGCCCTTGCTGCAGGTGACAAAACCAAGGCTGGAAAGATTCCACAGATGGAGAGGATGGCAGGTTTGGGAATTTGAACTGGATTTCATTTGGCCTCCAGCGTGGGCTGTCTGGGAACCACCTGGCCTTCTACTGGGGGTAGAAATAGAGGGTGACAGACAGCGGTGGCCAAGGGGCCTGGGAAACCAAAGCAGCTGCTCTGGACAGAGGCAGCACCACAAGGAGGAGGCACAGCGTGACTGACAGGGGGAGTGGGAGTCACCGGGACAGAGGAAGCGGTGTGTGCCTAAAGCCACCGAGGGAGGAGATTGGCTGGAACCTTTAGGCCCAGTCAACAGGGCCTAGACACAGCCAGGCTGGGCCCTGCACCCCAGCCCCTGAGACAGCACAGGTGTCCGGTGTTCAGTCTGACCTGGAAGCTGATGCAGGACAGCTGCAAAGGGCCGGAGACAGAGATGGTGTCCACAAGGTGGAAGGGCACTCGGTGTGGGTACTGCGCAAAGAACCTCTTGTTCACCGTCACCTGCCAAAGGGGAGTGCAGTCTGGGGGAGGAGTCCCAGGCCAGGGCAGGAACACACCTGGCTTCCTGCTTCTGGAAAGGAAGACGTGAGACTGCTGTCCACACCCAGCACTGGGCCGGTGACAGGACTGGGTACGGGTCACGGTGTGCCCGATCCGAATCTCCACTTGGCCCCAGTTTTGGCTCTTACTTCTAACAGGTGTTTGTTCATTACAGCAGGTGGCATTTCTAATCGTAGCTTACCCGGACAATATCTCAGTATGAGCACATTGCTCTCGGGGAGCAGAGGAGGGGCACCCTCTTCCTGCATACTGAGTGCGTGGGAAACGCCATGTCACACACAAAAGGACGGATGTGGACACACTCACCCCGCCCTGATCCCCAAGCCCAGGGAGACCACTGTGCCTGCAGAGGTAATCCACAGTGGCTTATAAAACCGCACCCTTAGTAGAACTTGGAGAAGGGCTGGAATAAGCTTTCCAAATGCTAGATGTTACCAGGATCCACAGCGGAGGGTTAGCTATGGCGCAGGAATTGAAATAACCTGAATCTTAAAGATGAACAAGGACCTAAAACCACACGGAGATACATTTAGTTCTGTATACACAACAAAAGAAGCAGCAGAAGCACCTGTGTGCAGGGGAAAGCACATGAAGAGGCTACATGAGTAACACAGTCACCAGACGACAGTCTCATTGTTTGTGCAGTGGGTTTGCTCTGGCCTGATCTTGATGAGTGTGCTTGTGGCTTGGCAAGGGTTTGGGAGAGTATTTCTGCTCACCTTGAACTCCTGTCTCTGCACCAGGAAGCAGAGCTCAAAGGCCTTCCCCTTCTGGAAGGGCATTTGTATCTTCCTCTCTTCTGGTCCCCAATTTCCGTTCTGCTTTGTATTGCAAACAACATACCCTCCCTCTTCAAACCGTGGGTTGAAGTGAAGGGCAATGTCGTTGTCGCTGAAACCACTCTGGAGGTTCACAGAGAATCTAGGCAGAGGGAAACCAGATCGTCTTCTGTAGTGCAGGTGAGGTGATTGCCAATGACAGGACAGGAACACATTTGCCTGGCATATTTGCATTTCTTGCATAGAACCTGTGTGGCAGCGCATAGTTTCTCGGCATCTTTCTGCCCATCTATCTTGGACCTAATGTGGTTTTGTACACTTAATGCGTTTTACCCCTCCAGTGGGATTTTCTTTAAAAGTACGTAAGGCCGGGCCGGGGATTTAGTGCAGGGATTCCACTGCCTGTCTCACAAGCACAAGGACCTGAGTTCGATCCCCAGTACCCAAAAAAAAAAAAAAAAAAAAGTACTTATGGCCGGGGATTTGGCTCAGGGGTGCCGCCGCCTGCCTTGTAAGCCCAAGGTCCCGAGTTCAATCCCCGGTACAAAAAAAAAAAGTACATTAAAAAAAAAAGTGAGGAAAAGTGCCAGCACTGGCTAGCACTGGCAACAAGAAGCCTAGGACTTGGAAAAGAATTACAAATTGATATCAAAGATGGAACTGTGAAACCTGCCTATGAGAGAGAGAGCCTTCAGTGCCGCGTGGGCACATACTAGATGCTAGCAAGGTTGCAAGTCAGCCCACACCGGCTCAACTGGGAAACGTAAGCTCTAATTTACAGCTTGTGTGAATTGATGGGAATAGACCTGCACAGACAGTGCCTACAGGGGGAGGCAGAAATAAATACTAGCTCTCCAGGCAACTCTACACCAGGGTGCGTGCTCTCCTCCTTGGGCTGTGAGCACCCCAGGGGCCGGGGCCGGGGTCAGCTCGGTGGCTACGAAGGAACAACTCTGCGGGGAAACAGCAGGGCGGTCTGTCTACCTGTTTGTGTTGGATTGAAGAAGGGCTCCCTGGACAGTGATCTGAAGCCCCTCCCGGAGACCTCCTTGGATCACCCCAGAAAAGGGAACAGCCTGCAGGAAGAAGACGTGGGGACATCACTTGGCGGGCACTTGCCTAACCCTGCTCCTGTGCCCCAGTTCTGGTTCTTTCCCTCAGGCCCCCCGCAGGTCCTGGACACCATCAGCAGCCCCTCTCTCAGGTTTCTTTCTGGGCCTCCTTGAAGGGCATCCAATGGTTTACACTGGGTGTGCACCGTCGTAGTCAGGCAGACTCTGAATTGAATCCCAGCTCTGCTGCTCATAACCCTGGTGGCCTTGGGAAGCTTTCTTAGTCTCTCTCTGCTCATTTCCTCACCTTTAAAGTAGGGAAACTTCCTTGTTAAATCAGCTTCTTTGATGACTGACAAAAGGTTTGTGGAAGAGACTGGCACGTAATGGGTACCTCTCTGCCACTCGCATCGCCCGCCCCCCCTTATTCTCTCTAAGCAAAGTATGGGTTACTCTCTGATCAAAAAGAAAAAGCCTAAAAGTCCACCAGTGGGGAAAAAAACTTGAATTAAATGATTCTATTTCCATACAATACAGGGACTGGGCTGGAGTGTAGTTCAGCGGCACAGCTCTTGCCTAGCATGTATGAGATCACAGGTTCTATCCTCAGCAGAGCAGAAAAGAAAGGGAGGAAAAAGAAACACCGAGTATTGATATGGTATGATGTCATTTGTATAAAAAATGGGTGGAGGAAGCTGTACTTGCGTTTGTGTATTCACAGATAAACAATCTCTGGAGGAATTAACCAGAAGCTGATAATACTGGTTGACTGCAAGTACCCAGCTGGAGTCTGAATGACACCCCATTCCTGCCTGGGAGACGTCCATTCTGATCCCTGGGACCTGGGCATGTGCTACTTAATGGCCGAAGGGTCCTTGCAGGTCAAGTTAAGGATCTGGAGCTGGCAAGGTGCGCCCTGGGGCTCCACTCTGAGGCCCAGGTGGATCCTATGGAATCAAAACAGCCCTTGTAAGAGGGAGGTGGGAAGGTCGGGGCCTTCAAGTAGGAGGTAGGAAAGCAGAAGGAAGAAGCTGCTATTTTTAAATTTCTTCTTGTTGTTTTCTGTGGTGTTGAGGATCAAGACCTGAGCCTGGCGCAGGAAGCAGGCTTTCTATCATAAGCTACCCACCCCCAGCCCAAGAAGCTGCTTGCTTTAGAGACAGGGGGCAGGAGGCCCAAGCCAAAGCACACAGGAGCCTCAAGAAGGTGGAAAAGCAAGGAAAGGGGCTTTCCCTGAAGGCTCTGGATGGAAACAGACTTTCTGACACTTTTTATTTTCCTTTCGGTGTGTGAGATCAAATCCAGGGATTCATAGGCACCAGCTTTACTACTCAGTTACACTCCAGCCTTTGAACCCTTGGATTTTAGACTTCTGACCTTCAAAACTATAAGAAAACTGACTTGCTGTTTTAAGCCTGGCTGAAAAGGCTGCTATGGAATTTGGAGGTGTGAGGGCCAGGGAGGGGTCTCATCAGAAAACAGTGGGAGCTGCTCTGGCTTCCAGCACTCAGGACAAGGGGTTTTGTCCTGGATTTATGGTTCCACAGGAACTGGCTCCTGTGACAGCTCCCTGTGCTAGCAGTGCTGATGTGGGACAAGTCACTTGACCTACCTGGTCCCAGAGTCTCCTGTGGTCAGCTGACAATAATGCCATCTGGCTGCATTTGTGGAGAGTCATGACTGGAGCTCAGCCTTGACGAGGCAGCTGTTTGCATCAGCACAAACCAATCCCTCACTGAGTCAGAACTTCTCTGCTCCTGGTTGTGCCTGAAGGCTGGGACATTTTTCTCCTCTTCTTATATGGAGGTCCGGTAAGCAGACCTGACCCTTATAGGCCAGAGTGCCTCAGCCTCCTGCTGGCCCAGTGTCACCAGAGGACACCTCATCCAGGCACTGGCAGTGGGGACCCCAGCCTGGCTGGCCAAGGCTGCCCGCAATGCACGGCTTTTAGCCAAAGAGCCCTGCGGTCCTGAAGGATCTGAGGCCCTGCTTGCGGTGAACCTTTCATTTCTGTGTTAGCTCCTTCGTCCCCATAACAACCTTTGCCACTATCATCGCCACTTTTACAGGTGAGGAAAACGAAACACAGAAAGGCCCATAACGTGCCCAAAGCCACACGCCTGCTCAGTGGCAGAGCCGGGACCAGAACTCAGGCTTCCAATCCCACATGGGCTGCCTCATGAGGAAGCATAGAACATCTTCATTCCTGGACCACCACGCCCACGATCCCACTTCCTTCCTGGCCTGTAGAGGAGGCTGGCTGGGACAGGGAGCCAGGTGTCTCAGCCAGGCCCTCACCGCAGGTGCAATTCCTCAGCATCGCTGTGGGCGAATGGCCTCCCACACAGTTGACGTTTGGGAGAAAGCATAGTCCTGGCTGCCGGAGAACAGCGGATGACTGAACGAGGCCTTCGTACCGCCCCCTGCAGGGACAGCCCCACTCTAGGCCTTAGTATGGAGACAGCCCCTCTACAGAGAGCCAGGGTGCACCCTTGGCTTGTGAATTCCAACTCAGCCTTTGGAACACAGACACCTCCTCAGAGGCCTTCCATGCTGCCTCCTAATTCCTGATAATGCTCAACACTCCCGGAGCACCTGCAGCAGGCCAGATACCATTCAAACATGCTAGATATCTTACTTCACATGATCTCTACCCTGGCCTCAGAGTATTATATCCATTTTATAAATGTGGAAACTGAGGCCCAGAGAGTACCTTGCTGCAGTCGCTCAGCTAGCGAATGGCTGAACCCTGGAGGCAGTTTTCAGAGAAGAAGTCATCAGTGCTATGCATGCAGGTTGTTTTCTTTCCAAAAGACTGCTCATCTCCCCTTCATACAAACCATCACCCTTCTGGATGGTACGAGGCCAGTCTTCCACATGTACCGAGGATGGGGCAGGCACCCAGAGCCAGCTCAGTAAGCAAGTGTCACGCATGAAAATCGCAGTAATTAAGGTCACTTCGACCAGGTGGTTTCCATAGATGAGAAGCCATGGAACAGGAGCTGCATCTGGATGACTTCCCCTGGCATTTCCTCTCTCCTCTGGGCCTCTTTGGGCTGTCCCCCCAACACCAGCCCCTGCCATCCAGTCTTTCCCTCAGAGACCCCCAGCTGTTTCCCTCTGGCTGTGCAGCCAGCTCAGGGCAGGACAGTGCCAAGCTCACCGGGCTCACGTAGGGTGGTTGGGGGCCAGAAAAAGCCATCTCTCCATGGCCTCTGTGGCCCCTGCTGCCTTTCATTCAGCTGTCTCTACACAGAGCTGGACTTCTGCAGAAAATGGAAACCAAAGCAGTCTGGCAGCTCTTCAACAAGGAGGAGCCAGGGTGCAGGAGGCCAGTTCAGAGAGACAAAGGTAGGTAGGTGCCGGGGTGAGGGATGTGGGTGGGGCTCAGGGAGAGTAAAGCAGGCACTCCCAGTTCTGTGGCCTTTTCTCTCCTTTGACCTCCTGTGCACCACCTAGAGACTAAATCCCATTGGGTTCACAAAGATAAAAAAGTGACATAGCAGTGAGTATGTAAACAGCACTGTGGAGAAATATGTGCTGAGCTTCCTGAGCACACTCTGTCCCAGTGTGCAGGAGACCACGGCCTGGGCGGGGGCCTGGCTGGCTGAGAAATGAGGCCCAGAGAGCACAAGGGACGTGGCTCATGTGTGGCAGCCTGGACGATTTGAGAATACTTTGGCTCTCCAGAAAGTATTTCTCCCTTTTAAATTTCTATTCCTTTCCTCATTCAAAACCATGATTACATAGGAAGAACTGTTTTGTGAGAAAAACCCTAACCTGGAGATTTTGATTCTAGAGGAAAGGATGCGTCAGGAGCTTCCGATCCCCCTTCTGTGAATTTATCTTTTTCTTCCTTTTTCCCTGGGCTTCAGGGTGGGGAGAGAAGCTGTGGACACAACACTCTAGTGACAGGGAAGGTGACAGGAAGGAGCATTAGAAGGAGACTGCCTTTAATTGGCTTTAGCACGAAGTAAGGGAAATCACTGGCTTTCACACAAAGAGCAAGGTAGGCTGGGGGTGGTGGTGGTGTGTGACAATAAGGCGACCTAGAGTAAATCAGGTCCCTGCCACGAGTGCGGGGAGCCAGGGCGGCCAGCTGGTAGGGAGCTGTTAAGTGTTGCTATTGCCTCAAAGTTCAGACGTTGCAAACCTGGTCCCAGTGTGCCTGTGCCGAGCAGTGTGGAGGTCACGAAGCCTCCTGTCTCACAAGCAGATTTATAACGAAAGGGCACCAGGCCTCAAGGTCGACCCATGCTGCCCCTTGTGTCCTTCCTGCCCTCCCACTGTGCACCTTCCTCTGGGCTGCATGCAGGGCCGGCCCTGACCAGCTGCTGGTGCCTGGGTGTTGGATTCCCCAGCCTCTGAAAAGTGAGAAATCAACCTCAGTTGTTTATGAATCACCAAGTGTGTGATAGCACTGCAAAATGGACTAAGACAAGGGTCCTCCAGACACAGAGTGGGAACGAGATGCCCCAGGCCACACGTACATTTGTAGCTTTCTCCCTTCCCGTGATCTGTATAGATGCACTCGTAGTTGTGAAGACCAACTTTCTGTAGATGTTCCCATAGACAGAGGCCATGTGTCCCCTCTGCACCCTCCATCCCCGTTATGCATCCCCTGGATTAGTCAGAACTGGGCTGGGTTTAAGAATCAGGAGCCGGGCCCCAATCCACCGTGGGAAGGAGAGCCACGCCTGCTCCTGCCCTGAGCCGCCATCACCCCAGAGCCAGGAAGGTAGCCGCGCTGGTGCCCCTGAACCCCCATAACTCCCCTTATACCCCCCCACCCGCACTCTCAGACCTCCTGACTGTGCCAGTCTTGGGACCCACTCTGCAGAAGCAGAGGTGGTCATAAAGGGTATTTTTCTGAGTGCCCAACTTTGAACATCTTTAAAGAAAGGGCGTGGGAAACCTGTAGTAGAACGGTGTGTAGTTCAACCGTTCAGAAGGTCGAGGAACTCAATCTGGGCCTTGCAACCCGAGGTCAGTCAGCGGCATGGGGTTCAGCCATCAGCTAACTGAGATCAGGGGCCTTGCGTCCTAGCTCTGTCTGAGCCCCCATCCTAAATGGTAATTATACTATATTGAAAAGTCTGTTCACTGCAGACATGTTCTGGACTGCTTCTGGATTTCAATTTAATTCAAATGGCTTAAGGGTGATAGACTAGTGACTACCACAGGTGGTCAGTTTCCAAGTTGTGCTTGATCATAATGTGTTGCTGATTGTATCAATTGGGATAGTGGGTGATTATGAGCTGTCTTCTCTGATGTTATGAAGATGAGAATGTCTGTGGGTCGTTAGAGACCCAGAAGGTAGGGTGCAACTATATCAGGAAGATTTGGGTGATAACCCAGAGATTAAACCAAGGACAGCCCGACAACAAAATAAAAATGAGAAAACACTTAAGCAAGACACAAGCACAGACTTCCAGTTCACCAATGGCAAACAGTAGGGCAAATGAGGATGAAAAGGCCGATAGTGAACCACCAGGACACCCTGAACTCAAAGCACAGGAAGTAACAAAACAGATCAATCAGGCTCTAGAAAAATTCAAAACAGAAATAATTTCCTAGATAACCATAGAGATAGTGAGCAAAATGGAAGTCATGCATGATTTGAGACTCTAGAGCAGAAACTGACAGAAAAATAGATGAGCTCAGGACCATGATAGAAGCCATGAAGGCCCAGCATAAGAAAGAAATGGAAAAAATAAATGCCCAACATAGGAAAGAAATGGAATCCATAAAACAGATTCAAACAGATATCCAGGAGATTAAACACTCTATTGAAAGTGTACACAACAGAATAAAAGAATGTGAAGATAGGCTCTCAGATATAGAAGATAAGATTGCAGTCAGTGACCATGAAAAGAAAGGTCTCTTAAAAACAGTAAGAGATCATGAGAAATCAATCCAAAAACTCCTAGATGATGCAAAGAAAAACATAAGACTGATAGGAATCCATGAAGTAGTAGGAGAAAGTACAAATGACTTTAGAAAGCTGTTCACAGAATTAATGACAGAAAACTTCCCAAACAGAGGGAAAGAATTTGACATTCAGATAAGTGAGGCATATAGGACCCCAACTAGCCACAATAAAAAAAAAAAAATACACCTAGACATATAATAATCAAGATCCCAGAAACCCAACAGAAGAACAAAATACTACAAGCAGTAAGAAAAAAGAAACAAATCACATGCAAAGGAAAGCCCATCAGAATCACAGCAGACTTTTCAACACAAACCCTTAGGGCAAGGAGAGCATGGAGTGAGACATTTCAAGTACTAAAAAAGAACAACCTCCAACCTAGACTGATGTATCCTGAAAAACTCCCTTTCAAAATGGATGGGGAAACAAGACACTTCCACGACAAAGAACACCTGAGAAACTACATGAATACCAAACCAGCACTATAAGCAATTCTAAACAAGATCCTAGAAAAAGACAATGAAGGCAACAACACCATGAGGCCCAACAGAACAAATCAAATAGGCAAGGCAAGAAACTAAAAGGAGAAGGTGAAAAAGTAAAAAGAGTCAACTAAAGGCCAATAACATGACAATAATAAGTCAGTACATATCAGTTATAACCATCAATGTCAATGGCCTCAACTCACCAATCAAGAGAAATAAACTGGCAAAATGGAATAAGAAGCAAAATCCAACAATATGTTGTATACAAGAAACACACCTAGTGCAAAAAGAAGACCATAGACTGAAAGTGAAAGGATGGAAAACAATTCTCCATGTGACAGGAGCCCAAAAAAAAGCAGGGGTAGCAATCTTATTTGCAGACAAAGTAAATTTCAAACCAAAACTGATTCTAGTATTATTGATGTAGGACGGTACTGTATCATACCTCTCTGAATGTAAAATATCTTATACCTGCTTTATGATATGTAGTAGGGACCGTGCTTTATCAGAGCTATTTTTAATGATATTACTCTAGAATGTTCTCTTTCCAGATGATGATTAAGATGATAATTTTAAAAAATGGTTCCAGGTACCACAACAGCAACAGAACTTTGCTGTTTTCTGGGTTTTATTCTTTTATTTGTTTTTTTGTTTTGCTTTTTTTTTAATGGAATGTGCTGAATGTCTCTAATTTGGTTCATATGACTGCAGAACCTGGAAAAGCTGTTGCTGCTATTGATGCACAACCTACTGCTATCATTGGTCTTTTTATATAAATATATATACATATATATAATTTGAATTTTTGGAAACTTTAGCTGTGCTATCAACTTTGGAAAAAGTTATCCCAATTTACTGTGTTGAGTTGGCATTGTACAGAAATTGACAGCCATATTGGTCTAGAAATGTTAATTTTTTTCCATTTGTACAGGGGTAATGCACTGTATTAAATATGTAAGGTTACAGAAACTAATAAAGTATTCCTTAAAAAAAAAAAAAGAATCAGAGAGCCCACTTGTAACCAGAAGGAAGGAAAGGAAAGGAAAGTCCTTACAATCCTCTCTAACACAGTGGACACCTGGCACAATTTTGTGGGGATGCCTCATTGGAAAGCAATTGCCAAATAGTTGGAATTTGGAACAAAGGGATCACTCGTCGATTGTGGATGGAGTGTAAAATAATACAGCTTAGAACCAGGCATCTTGGTGAAAGCCGATGGTTCCAGAAGTTGTGGCAGGAGAATTGCTTGTGACCAGCCTGAACAACATAGTAAGGCCCTGTTTCTTAAATATGAGTAAAGAAAGAAACATAATGTTAAACAAAGTTGAAATATAACTCAGAGCTTCTTGGGCTGTACCGTGAAATGTCTACTTCTCTGTCCTGGCTATTCTACTCCGTACTGCTAACCCCAGAGAGAGGAAGCACGCACCCTTGTTCACAACAGCGTTACCATCACAGCCTCGATCTGAAAACAACCCACGTGTTCTCCAACGGAAAAGAGGAGACAGAAACTATGGCATCCACACGATGGAGTGGCGCCCAGCTACAAGAGGAGCTGGGGTAGCAACACGGATGAGTCGCAACAAGGGGAAGAAGCACTGTGACAGCGCCATCTCCACCCGGGGCAAGTGCGGGGATGAGTTTTTCACCTCCCTTGTTTCTAGACACTCCAGCTACTCTGATGCAGCCCAGCATTATTCTTACTATTTTTACGAATCTTAGTACTCAGTAGTTCTCATCAACTAAAATCCGACGTGGCAGCTGCCCTTCAGGCTCCCGCTAGCAGCTGTCATCATGATCAGCCCCAGCTACAATAGTGATGGAGCGGTGATCCAGAAACAGGACTGAGTCACCCACTCCCTGCATGACTCGGGCCTGTCTCCATCTGCACAGACGGCTCAGACCACCCAGCACAGGAGGGACAGGGTCAGGTGCAGAGCCCCGGCTGTGGCGCCTGCTCCAGCCTCTGCTCCCCAGGACTGTCACCGGCTGTGTGTGCAGTGGGAGGCAGCAGACACTCAGTGGTTGTTGGCCATGAACAGGTGAGCAGCCTATGGGAGTGTACTTCTCAGGGCAGCTCCGCCTCCCAGCCCAGAAGCCACCAAAGTGAGCAACACAAGCTTCAAACAACACAAGCTGTCAAAGTGAGTGGAGGTGGAAATCAATATCCACACTGGAAACGAGAGTGTCACAGGCCACCCACAGGCTGTGATCCTCGAAGCCCCAGGCACACTGGGCTGCAGAGAAGGAAGTCCCTGGGTCCCAGGGTCCGTGTTAAACCCCGCTTCTGGGGAACCAGCCTGCTGTTCCTGCAAGTGCAGAGTCAGATCATGGTAGACAGCAGCCACTGGGCTTCATACATTCACTGCGTGCTGAGTGCGTACAGCAACCACCCTGGATGCCGAGACCCTCTCTCCTTCTGGACTACCTGCAACTCCCGCTGACCACACAATGAGGCGCTGAGGTTTGGATCCAGCTCAGCCTCTTGGTGTCCATTCTTCCTTTGCTCCCAGTGCTTAAAGCCCTGGGATTTTAAATTCTATTTTGTGTGCAGTGCTGGGATTGAACTCAGGGTCTTGTGCATGCTAGACCAGTTATGTGCAGTCACTGAGTCACACTCCCAGCCGGAGGCCCTGAGATGTAACTAGGCATATGGTTGCCCATGTTAAAGGAATGCTGCATGCTGTGGGGTCATCAGCAAAGAACTTTAATTTTAGCGTCTCAGTTTCTCTGCTCATTTATGAAACTGTGATAATAACAACATCTTGGCAGAGCGGTAAGAGGATGAACAGCACTTAGAACAGGGCCCGGTACAGCCCATGTGATCTATGATATTCACTTTAAACTACTGGTACGCCGAGAAAACGGGCAGTTGTTTGCTGGTGCTGTGAACTCTGTCCAGAGAAGGAAAGAAACCTCAGAATCTGTGTTGTCCCCAGATGCTCTTACCAATCTCTTGCTATTCCAGCCAGCCTCAGGGAACAGCACATAGGATCTGGCTTTCCCTTCCCAGATTCACTCCACAATGGGGGGTCTTGTGCCCTCTGAGACCCTACTCCCAGAGAAACACATCATAAGCTGCAAATATTATACAACGGAAAACACGATCACTACACCTGGCCTGCTGCACATGAAGTTCAGCAATGCAGTGTTCAACAGAGACTGTGGCTTCTGTGACTGCGTGGTGGGCTGGGAGCGGTTGGGGCTGCCTGCATCGACCACACCATGGGAGGATCACACTGGGCGTCAGAGTGAGCCCTGTGTGTAAAAAATGGGACCTTTGGAATCACTGCCTTAGGTGAAATTTGGTGTTATTTCTTTTACTTAGAAGGCAATTATAAAAATAAATAAAATGACAGTGTCATAAAAAATAACCTTTAATAATGCTATTAACGCATAACGTTAAGGTTGGTAGCTGTCAGGGTAGACAAATAGGGGGAGGCATTTGATAGGTGCTGAAAGTAACACTGAGCAACATCCTGGACTTGTCGGACTGGGGTCTGTCCCTGAAGCCCACGCACCGAATCTGCACTGCTAAGCCTGAGAGGAACGCGGAAGCATCCTCTGCACTGGCAGCAGTTTGAGTGGCCACCAGATGGCGATATTGTGCCAGTATGTATTTTATGTGCCCTGTGTACAAGATTCACGTTTCTGTCCTAAAACACCCCTATCTCCTCCCAAAGGCCACTTGAGCCTTCCCTGTATTTCCTTGATGAAAAATTTATATAAAATATGTTTCATTTCAACTGTATTGTGTGTGTGTGTGAGGCGTACTGTAGGAATAGAAGCCACAGAAGCCACAAGTCAGAGTGGCCAGGGCTGGGCCAACACCTAGACCAAGTACCCCACAAGAACTTACCAGCCAGGCCATGGATTCTTCTTTGAAATGGTAGCAGATAGAGTTTTGTGCTTCTCCAAAGAGGGTGGTGGGGAAATTGGGGACAGCTGAGGAGAGGGAGCTGATTTTGAGAATGGTGGGAGGGGTCCTGCCCTCGGTGCCTGTCCTCAGTCAAGGCCTTGTCCTCCAGGTCCCATTATGCAAGGCATTTTCCCTGCTGTGAAGTTTGGCTGAGGGTGACTTGGGAAAAGCTGGCACAGCCTCCTGTGGGAGGAGGACTTGGCAGGGAGCGGTAAAGGCCAACCCCGTCCCTGCCTGCCTCAGAGACCAAGCCCTTCTCTGTGTGTAGCCAACTGGGAGGGCTTGGAGGAGACAGAACCCCATCATCTGTGCAGAATGAAGGAAGGGACTGAGTTGCAGGCCAGAGCCCTGCCGGCCAAACCTCATGGGCTCCATCCTTGCTTCTCCCTTCCTGCCTCTTCTTCCACTTCTGACAACAGCAACTCACATGAGGGGGCAGGAGAGGGGTCTTGCCAACCTCTGGTCACCCAGAAAAGATCTGTGTCCTGACCAAGAGAAAGGAGTCTGAACAGCATGGCCAGGAATACAGCCACCTTGACCAGGGCCGCTCACACACTCACGGAGCATAGGAGTCCCCACAGATCTCATGAATACTCCGATTCCTGCTCAGTAAGTCTGAGGTAAAGCCTGAGATTCTGCTGCTAACCAGCCCCATGGTGATGCTGCTGCCTGAGGACTCCACCCTGGGGGACAAAGTTCTAGATGGCATCACGTGGATGTGTAGCTGGGCTCCCTCACGCTGCTCGGTGGCCGGCAGATCCCTGGTACCGAGACACTCAGCTCTTGCACACCCATCCCTCATGCCAGGTTCCCCACCTGTTCCCCTCCCACTTGGCACAAGGGCATCTGGCTTCCTGGCTCTGCCATGATCCGGGCTCTGCCCCGCCTTCTCCCTCTCAGTGACTGGGGACATTTGGGCTCTGAGGATGTCTGTGGCAGAGACGCTTCCTCCCAAGGCCCGAATTCCAGCTGCTTCTTCAGAGCCCTCAAGGGCTTTGGGAGGGGCCCCTGGGAGCAGGTATGGATGTCAGGACCCCTCTGCCCAAAGACAAGGCGTGCTGCCCTTTCCCACTCCACTGGGCAGGGACGCAGATTCCAGAGAACTCGACATACCCCCAGGCACACAAATAAAGCAGTCCTGTGTGCCAACAGCACAGTGCTTTCTTTATTCTAAGGAGGCAGGAAGGGGAAGAGCCTTTGCTGGGAAAGTTCTAGTCAGTTTGATGGATTCCAGTTGGAGGTCACCAGAGCAGCCTTCCCCAAGGGGCTGGCTTTTCAGCAGGTGCAAAGCCAAGGAGAGAGGCCAGGGTCACAGGAATGGGAGGGCCGCGCAGGTCACCTCTTTACTTCAGTGCACAGCTGTGGCTTGGGACCCAGGTGGGGCTGCACAGAGGAAGGGAGGGCGATTGAGAGCCCCATGGAGTCGGGGTTTTTGCTGGGTCTCAGCAGGCTCAGGACCCCCTCACTGCCAGAGGAGTGGAGCTGGAGGTTCACCTGCAGCTGTGACAATGAGAGGCACCCTCTGCTCAAATGTCAGGGCTCAGGAAGCTGGTGCAGGGCACGGAAGAGGAGTGGGAGGAGATCCAGACAGTGGTGCACCAGGTCAGGGAGCCTAGACAGTCACTTTAGTGAGCTCGATGTCACCATTCACTTCCAGATGATCGATGTCTGGCAGGTGCTTGAGGCGGTGGGCGTATTCCAGCAGGTGCTGGCCGTCTAGGGCCACCTTGTAGCAGAGGGCTTCGCATGTGATCCACACCTGGGCAGAAAGACCTTGCCATTCCGATTCCACATAGAAAGTCCTCAGACTTTGCTGTAGGCTCAGAGGTCCCTCCTTCCCTGCCTCCTTCCTCTACCCCACAAGCCCCTTTCCTGCACTGGTGACCCTCTCTCCTCCCTACACACCCAGGTGCTCTGCTCCTCTGTACCTTAGCACACACGGCTCCCAGCCTGGATGCTGCTCCCTGCCTGCATCTCTCCCCGAGTGGTAACTGCCCAGCACCTCAGGATCCAGACCCCTCTGCCCAGCCTTCCCTGCCCACTCCCATAGCCCCTCCCAGCTGACTCATGGCCTCCTCAGGCCACTAGGGACAGCAGTGCTGTTTGTGCCACCTGTGTCCCCATGTTCACGCCTGGACTCTGCAGCAGCAGCCTCCTGACTCATCCTGTGCAGCCCAGGACTTCTCCAGGAGGCAGTGAGGGTACCAACGGCAGTGGTCACACTCATGTGCTGGGTACAGTCCTTGCCTGCACAGAGACCATCTCAGTCCACTCCCGCAGCTTTCTGAGATCCCTGTATTCTCAGCTCCCCTTGTAGAAGAGGAAATCGAGACATAAAGACCCAAGTGACTGTCCCTGGCTGAAGGGCACTGCCCCAAGGTCACACAGCTACTCTGATTCTAAGGTACGGCGCCTGTGGCTGCTCCCCAGTGGCTTCTCACTGTAGGAAAAGCCAAGCTCCCTTCACATCCCACAAAGCTGAACCCCAGTCATCTCCAATCTAAGGTACGGCGCCTGTGGCTGCTCTTCTCACTGTAGGAAAAGCCAAGCTCCCTTCACATCCCACAAAGCTGAACCCCAGTCATCTCCAGCAGAGTGCAGAGTGCGATCATTTAGGACATAACTTGTGCCCAGGTGGGTGCCCAGGAGGACGCCCAGGCTGACCGTCTCCATGGCTGGGATCTGGGTGGGGCATCATGGAGCTTTCTTACCTTCTCTCTCTCTGTCTCTCTCCCTCTCTCTCTCTCTCTCCTTGCTTTCTCCCTCTTGCCCTCCCCTTACCCCCTCCGCTCCTTCCTCCCTTCTTTCCTCGTCCTTTCCTTTCTCGTTTGTGGTACTAGGGAATGAACCCGGTGCCTTCACACTGCTACATTCCTTGCCCCCTTTTTCATTTTTCACTTTGACACAGGGCCTAAGTCTCTAAAATGCCCAGGCTGGGCTCACACTTGTCTCAGACCCCAGAGTGCTGCCAATACAGGTACAGGCACCTCTGTACCTGGCTTTCCCTTTTGTGAGCTCTGTGGGGGACCTGAACCTGCAGTCAGGGTGGAGAAGGCCCGCTGGGCTGACCAGCTGCAGCCTCGCCCACACCTCTTCACCCTCGCTCTCCACCTTGCAGTGCAGCTCTGGACAGGCCCCTCCCTGCTCTGCACACTGGCCCCAGCCGTGGGGCTCCCTCCGCCCCAGGCCCTGGTTGCCTTTCTGTTCAGCACCTGTCCTTTCCGTGCTGATGGCCTCACGCCTCGGTCTCCTTGCTCCTGCCCGCCTAGATTGCGGCCCCAGGGGTAGGACCTTGCCTCTCTGCTCCCTGGCTGCATCCCTGCTCACGGGGCACTTCCTGCCCCTTGTGGGACCACTCAGAGTTGATAAACGCCTGCTGCGTGAATAAGGGGATACGAGACCGCACCTCATTCTTGGGTGTAGACTGATAGGAATGGGCCATGTGACCTCTGGCAAGTAACTTCTCCTGTGATCTCGTTTGCCCTTTATACATGTTCTGTCCCTGCTTCTCTCCTTTCCAGATGGGAGACTAAAAATAAATCCACTCCAAAAAATAAATGAATAAATAAATAAATCCACTCAAACCCTTAAACACAGCTTTGAAGGACACCCATCCAGCTTAGTTCATTCTTTATTTTATTGTCTTGAGCGTAGGTTTAACGATAAGGCCTTTTTGGGAAACCCCTAAAAACCAGGTGCATCCAGAAATATTTGTTCTAGTTTTATTGAAACCTTGTAATGTTAGTCTCCTTGGGCAGAAATGAGTTATATTTCTGTTCATTCTTATACTTAAAGAAGACCCAGATCGAACAAGCCCTTAACCTGCTAGTTATTATTTGCCAGGAAATCTTCTGTAAGAAACTAAAACAACTCCAATGTACAAATTAAAGGGAATTTAAGAGACTAAACTCAATTTCTCAGTGAAAGAAAAGCTTATAAATATTTGCTTTTCTGAGACATTGGAAGACATAGAGCTCCTGTTCTTTATCTGTGTCAGGATGCTCTTTTCACATTTTTAAGAGGGTTAGTATGTTCCTGAGTAGGCCAGTAGACCTATAATCTTTAAACCCAAATGAAAGGGTCAACTGGTCCTTGAGGGTTATTAGCAGAATTTAAATTTTTATTCTAGTCGTTGGAACTGCAAAGTAGTTGTGAGATTTTAAGAAATGAAATTGGGGTGTTTGAGGTTGGAACGTCTTTCCTTTTAAAAACTATAAATACTCGCTGTGCTTTAGAACCAGATGCCATTGAGGAAATGGAAACTGTCTTCCCCAAAGGTACCAACTAGAACTATGCACAAATATACTCAAATAATTATTCTTACATATGACTGTAAAATAGCTGGTGTCACCAAACTCTCCAGTGTTTCTGTGCCTTATTGACATTGTTTGACAAACTACTGAAACATCTGCATGTGGGGAGGCTGGCGACTTGGTTCACAACACAGCGTAAAGGAGGTCAGACATCTGTAGGGCTAGGAGCCCAGTGACGATAATGCATAGGAAAATACACGCCATTTTTACTTTTCTGTATCCCAGGCAACTTGAGGTGTCCTAACAACGAAGCGTTCGGTTGCACTATGACCCTCTTGAGGGATGTGCGACTTGGTTCCTCTCCCATCTTCTGTTCCCTTTTAATATGCAAACGTGAGCGTGTGAACTTCAGTGTGGCTGCATAAGCTGACTTAAAATGAATTTAGGATGTTTTCTGGAATATCTCCACTGAAATGAATCATGAAAAATTACACACTGGGTGAGGATGTTTTGCTACCATATTTGTATTTTTTATCATTAATAAAGTGTAAATCAACTTTAAACTGTTTTTTCTTTTCCTTTTCAGAAATAGTTGACAGGGACCATAGGTACAGAGAAAGCTCTGCCTGAATAAACTTTAGTTGCCTTTCTATAGCCTAGGGTGAGAATGTGCTGTGGCTGTCTGTGGTCAAAGGGGTCTTAGGACAGAGGGCAAGAGTAGAATTTTCCATCTCCCTCTCTCTCCCTGTAAATACATGATATGAGCAGTCCCCCAAAGGCCTCTTCTTTGCTAATACTTAATTCCGTAGGTTCTCAGATATGACTCTTTTTTTTTTCATTTTACTATTCCTGAAAACAGTTGTCCAGTCTACGAAGCCTTAAATAGTAGAAGTCCAGAAATAACCTGTGTCGAGTCACTGGCCGGGGTGTTGGTTACGTCCTACCCGAGAATCGCTCATGAACTCAGCCTCTAAGTGGTTTGGGAGCTTCCAGGCCAGTACTGAATGCCTGGTATAACCATAACTTCAGTTTTCAACAATTTTCTTATCTTGCTCGTGACCTTTGAATATTCTCTTATTCCTTTACAGGAGCCAAAACAGAGGGTGAGGTGACAAATTCCCCAGGGCAGTCAGCCTGACTGCACCTCATACAGCACCATCTTTGTCATTCATGGGTTTTCTGAAGCTTATGGGGTCCCCTTTACTCCCTCATCAGTCAGTTGTCACCGACCCAATACTGTACTGTCCTTGTCACTATATAGCTATCTTAGGTATCTGATGGAGGAATTGTATGTTCTTGAAATTTACCTGAGTTATTCTTGACTCTCATCTTTCTATAAAGGGTGGAATCAACTTGACATGTTCAATGAAAATATTATTGTGACTTTAACTGGAATTACTTTGGTTTGTAGATTAATTTGAGAATTAACAATTTTGAAAGGTTTACTCTTTATAAATAAGAAGCATCTCCATTTAATATGAGCTTTTAATGTCTTTGAATGATGCTTTAAAATGTTCTCCATAGTGGTCTCAGACATTTGTATTAGTTCATATATAGATAAGGGAACTGTTTTGACTATGACTTTTGTTACATTTTCTCAATTAGTACTGTGTATAAGGAACGCTACTGGTTTTTACATTTGGTCCTTACGACCGTCTTGAAATTCTTTATCTGGTTCTAATAGTTTGTCCATAGATGCTGTTGGAAGCAACCTTATCTGCAAATAAGGACAGCAGTCTCTCCCTTTCTAATTTTTGTACCTAATCTCTGTTTCTCGTCTTAACTTTATTTGGCTAGGACTCCAGTACAGTACTGGGCTAGATTCAGCGATAGTTTATCACAAAACTTCGTTCTTCTCAGAACTCCTCAGTGTATATCACACAGCCCCAGTAGAAACCCTAAGCTTAATGTTACAATGTAGCCCAAGTATAATTTTCTTTTTTGCATTTGATTTTTAGGTCAACCAATGTTCAACTTAAATTTCTGTGCTGTTTTCTTTGTAACGCATGCTTATACTCATAAGCAGAAAATGAGTGGCCATTTATCCTCAGCCACCCTGGATGGCTTATCAGAGTCATCCAGTATGAGTACACAAAACAGGCCGTGAGGATACTGAGCATTGCTGTGTTAGATTTTGAATGCATTTCTTAATCTATGCCACTGATTTTTAAATTGGAAATGGAGATTTTGCTTGTCACAACTGGGAGAGACTTCCACTGGCAGTTCTTAAATAATTGAGAGAGGCAAGAGATGCTGCTGATCATCCACAGCCTGTAGGACAAGCCCCTCAGTGAAGTACCTGGTCCAAGTGTCAGTAGTGCTCAGGTTGAGAAGCCCTAGTGTGTTTGTCACTGCATCTCATAAATGTAACACTGACTAACACCACAAAAATATATTCACAGCCTGACCCACAGTGTGTTGTTTTTGAAGTATCAACCTATAGCACTCTTAACAGGAATGTTCTAAATAAGTACAGATCTTCAGGAATGTTTGTCTTCTGTGCAGTTCTTACAAGTCTGGAAGGAGTACCCTAAGTGCAGAAGTACAAAATAGGCTTTCAGTGTGTCTGATTGCATCATGTATTAAACTAATTTGAGCTTTAAAAAAAAAGCAGATGCTAACACCTGCCTGGGGCGAGGGCGGACAGTAATGGTAACATATTAATAGTTTGCGGCACACTCTCTCTCCTCTGAGGCCCATCCCTGTCATCAGTCACACCTCTCACTCCTCGCCCTTTGCTCCCTTGCACCCAGTGAGCTCCCAGAGCTCCAGGTTGCAGCATCTTACCGTGAAGCTGTATCCCTGTCTGAAGGGCATAGTGAAGGGCAGGCTTCGCTCCTCTTCCCCCCAGCGGCCCTGGATCTGAGTGTTTCGGACCACAACGTTTTCATCAAAACGAGGGTTCAGGTGGAAGGCGATGTCACTCCCAGTGCACAGGTTGATGTGGAAGCTGGAGTAGGAGCATCATATGGACCCTTTCTGTCCTTGAGCTTCAACCTCTGCCTCCCCCCATTTCCACTCTGCTTGGAGCCAGGGGATGGCTCTCTCCTCCCTGAGAGCCCTGGAGGTCCCGTCTTACCTCTTAGCGTTGTGTAGGATGATGCCGGACACAGTGATGACCCTGGCTGGGAACAGCCCACCTGGGATGGAGGCGTGGTAAGGAAGCTGTTGGCCGGATGGGGACAGGTCAGACAGTAACAGCAGAGAGCAAAACCTCTAGAGCGAGCAATTCCGTGCCGAGTGTCATGGACTCGGACAGTCATCCAAGTCTGAAACCATACCTGAGAGTAGTATGTCTTTCCGGCAAAACCAGGACATTTTTACTTGGTCCATGAAACGCCGAGGGAAAATTTCCCAGTGTTCCCAAAGCAGGATCCTTCCCTGGAGCAGACACCCCTGCCCAGGACTAGCCGGCTATAAGTGGCACAAGCTTCCTGCTTCCCCATAGTTCGGCTGTATTATATTAGGAGTCTGACTGAACCCTAATTGGAGCGTGGCTCAAATGGGCATGTCATGTGGCCGAGTTAGGTGAGCCTAGCTCCTCCTCCAGTAGCTTCCTCTGAGTCTTAAGACCTGGTCTGTAACGTGGCAGGGCCCTGCTGAGTTAACTTCCAGCCCAGGTCTGCTTGATCCCAATTAAATTATTTTCCTCTGAATTATGGCTTCCCTTACTGACCTAATGGGTTGCTGCTCAATTAGGACTCGCATGAATCCAGGTCCCCCTTTGTTCTCTCCAGCAAGGCAAGCAAGTGCCTCCCGCTCCACAGCCCTGCCTGTGATAACCGCCATCACCAGAAGCTTCGCACTCTGTCACCAGCTGTCTCAAACCGTACCCTGCTCTCCTTCTTTCCATGCTTGTAATGGATAAATCCTGGATGTCTTTAGTGCCTTTTGTCTTTGTTTCCCGGAGCAGCTTGGACTGGACCCAGACCCAGCTTTCTCCTGAAGCCTTGTTTTTGGTCTTTTGTTATTTTTAGCTTGCATCATATTGCTTCCCAGGAGTTTAGAAGCAGGGCCATGGTCCCAATAACCGCTCCTGATACTTCACAGTCATGAAAGGAATTTTGCCCAAACTATAAGCATTCTGGGGTGAAAAGCCAAGGCCATATAATTACCAAACACTCAAGGGATTATTTAATATTAAAAGCTCCGTTCAAAAAATTATTCATATACATCAATACTTTAAAAACTCAGCTTTGCAAAACTCTTTAGCTATGTAAGTCAGAGGATAACCCCAGTTACCACTACTACCTACCCTCACCATAGCAAACAAAATCTCCAGCTGTTCCCCAGGTGCCCGATCTGGTCTAGGATTTGGTACAAAAGACGAGAAAATTCAATGTGGGAGTGTTTTGTGTGTGCGCAGGCACACACACACACACACACACA
>NW_022900925.1:18754128-18766115 GCF_012274545.1 Fukomys damarensis
TAGGATTTGGTAAAAGACGAGAAAATTCAATGTGGGAGTGTTTTGTGTGTGCGCAGGCACACACACACACACACACACACATTCTGAAGGGGGTTCTCCAATACGAGACAAGTTGAGAGAGTGCAGCCCTGGAATCTTCCTGTCCACCTTGGTTGCCACATCAGCAACTCTGGGCCTTCCTTCCCCGTTCCCAAGCCTATCGCCTGCCTCTCAGCACCTCCAGCATGCAAGCAAAGCCCTGAAGGCTGAATGACACTTTCACACCTGCACAAGGTCAGAAACATCCACGAGTAGGTTCCTGGAACCTCTGAATACGTATTGATAAGCCCTGGAATCTTCCTGTCCACCTTGGTTGCCACATCAGCAACTCTGGGCCTTCCTTCCCCGTTCCCAAGCCTATCGCCTGCCTCTCAGCACCTCCAGCATGCAAGCAAAGCCCTGAAGGCTGAATGACACTTTCACACCTGCACAAGGTCAGAAACATCCACGAGTAGGTTCCTGGAACCTCTGAATACGTATTGATAAAGATGTGAGTCAGCAGGTTGCCTAGTGAGGCCAGCTGGGTCCTCGGGTGCTGCCCACACCTTGGGGCCACACAGTCCTCTTTATTTCTGTGCCCCAGTCCTGTGCAATTCTCTTGCCCATAGAAGGATTTTCCTTCTGGTTTGAAATACTTGGCTTCTAAAGCCAAAGAGGAACTAGTCACCAGAATAATAAACCAGCAGAGTTCCTGCATTTTCTTGTCTGCCTGGGAGCCAGAGAGCGGGTAATCTGTCCACAGGGACACATTATGATTCTGTGTCCCTGCAGGCATGCTGCCGGGTCCTCCTAGCTTCTCTCACCCGCTCCCTGTAGGTCCCTTCTCGGGAACACTGTCCAATGGGTGCTGAGGGGCATGAACATCCTTGGGAGGTGTCAGGAGCTCAAGGCAAGAGGGTCCCCTGCCAGAGTGAGCAACACTCAGAGCCCAGCTTCCTGCCCCTCTCGGGCCCAGCTGTGCCCTCCCCTCATTTCCTGTCTGCCAGGGACCTCGTTGGCAATGACCCAGGGAAGGTTGGGGACCAGGCTGTCATGCTCCTGCGTCCCCACACTTGTTGTCTCTGTCTCTGTCTCTGTCTCTGTCTCTCTCTCTCTCTCTCTCTCTCTCATGGGCCCCCTATTCTGGATGTAAATCCAGGCAGCTTCCTTTTCAGCTTTCCATCTAGGGACACTTGGCAAGTGCCTCAACCTCTCCTATGATCCATTTATCCAGACATGAAGTGGGGATAATAAGCCCTTGCAGGTTTAACTCCTGCCACCTGCTGGCCAGCAAAAAGTGGTAACGGTCGCGCCTTGCACTCCACAAGATGGGGATAAACCCACGCCTACTCCACTTCCGCTACGACCCCTGTACAGACGCCAGGCTGAACTCTTGCTTTGAGGGCTCCAACTCACCCCTCAGGGCACAGGTGCCTCCTCGGAAGTCTTCACCTCAGATGCCTGACTCTTGATAATCCTCAGTGCGCCCACTCTTATGGTGTGTCTGGCACACTAGGTGTGACACATCGCCAATAGCCGCCCCACTTTGGGACATGGGCACGGGTATCGTGCCCGTTAAACAGATGTAGAAACTGAGACCCAGAAGTGAAAGTCCCTTGCCTGTGGTTGCCCAGGTACTGAATGGCTTAACCCCAGAGACCAACTCTGGAAAAGCTGGTTTAAGTGCCATGCCTGTGAGCTTTTCTCTACCCAGAACACTGCTCTTGTCCCCTTCATGCAAACTGTCACCCTTCTAGATAATTCTTGGCCTGTCTTTCCCCAGAACCTAAGATAGTGCAGGCAACTGAGGGAGATCAGTAAGTGTTAAACGCCTGAGTTCCACTGATTGATATTCTTAGATCACTGAGGTCCTGCATGGATGAGAAGCCATGGAACAGGATCGGCATCAGGATGAGCTCCTCGGACATTTCTGCCCTCCTTGGGACTATTTGGGCTTCGCCACCACCAGCCTACCACCCCGTCCTTCCTCAGAGACCCACAGCTGCTTCCTCCTGGCTTTGTAGCCTGCCCAGACCTGGCCACCTCCACATTTACCTGGTATGGAATGTTGCAGCAACTCATCATGAATCCACCTGTGTGGCCACCACTGTCTTTCACACCAGCTCCACTGTTTCTGCACGGAGCTGGACTTTATGAGGAAATATAAACCAACACATTTGGCAGCTATTCAAGGGGGAGAGGCTAACGACAAAGGAAGTGGGTGTGGAAAGAGAAAGGTAGCTGTGGGGGCCGGCTGCAGATGGAACTTGGAGGGAGGCAGAGACGTGGGCCGTCGCAGCCTGAAGACTCCCTTTCCTTTCAACTCCTGTGCACACCCAGAGTTTGAGTAACCTTTAGTCTGCACATACGTAAAATGGTACTATCGTAAATGGCTAAGTTAGGTAGAAATTAATGCACAGTCAGAGAGAGACTGTCAAGGAAGTCAGCAGAAAAAAAAAATAAAGACATTAGAATTGTGGATGGAACTGCATGTGAAGAAGACCAGGCCTCAAGGTGAAGATGTGATGACCAGGCCTACAGGCTTCTCTAAGGGATCAGCAGTAACTTGGAATGATACTGTAATTAGCACCTTCCGGTCCAGTAAAACCCAGTTAGACATTGGCTACCCACGTGGGTGACCAGAGCATCCAGACCCTTCCCTTCCCCAAAATGCCTTTGTTCTTTCCCTGTACCCTTGCTACGTATGACTTGCTTCTCTAACAGACCGTTGTTAGCTAAGCAGATGTACTCGTAGTCTTATCAGTTTATTATAGTTTGATTCATGTCGTACTCACCTGTGATTTTGTACCCACCCCAGTTTCACTCTATAACACATTCATAGAGAAGCAGGCTTGGTGGCAATCTCTTTAGGTTCCCTCCCATTCCTCAGAAGCTCTCTCAATAAAATTTTCCTACTCTTAACCTCTGTTGTCCCCTAGAACTCATTCTTCGATTGTGAAGGACAGGAACTTGTATTATCTGAAATCAAGCAGGGTAGGAATTACTGTTTCCCTATAACATTTGGAGGCCCCAGCAAGATACTGGGAAGGAGGTAGGAATTTGCTTTTGTTTCATGACACCTCTAAACATTTTGACTGGATTCTGGATTGTGACTCATTTAGGTAATCAAAAATTGTCACCCGTTGCTTACTGGCTGCTTGTGCCTTCTGTTGGTTTCTTGAGCCATGTTAAACATTGTGATCAGGGAAGATCGTGATGGCTTCATGTTTAGATGTCACTGATGGGGCATTTTTTATTTTTGCAGGCAGGGCCTTGTATTCCTGTTTTGTATGTGCTGCATTTAGACTTACTTCTACACTGGCCACTTAAATGACTTCTATTCATTTCTTGACTTGTTTAGTGGTGATGAGATGGCTTTTTGTCTTATTTTAGACAGCTGTTTCTAATGACATTTTAACATTTTTTATTCCTTTCTACTTCACGATCCTGGGCATGTCTGAGGCTAGGGAAAAGTTTTTGATAGTTCACCTTTGTTATGGATGGCTGTTTTCATTGCCAGTAAATTGTAATATATTTCTCTTTATAATCTTGAAAATCTTTTTTCCATTTCAGTTGGAAGCACCCAGCTGTCTCAAAATGCAGCAGAATTCCAAAAGACATGAGAGTCCAAACTGGATTTAGGGGGATTTATTTCTGTTTCAAGGTGCACGCTGGCTCAACGGACTCCTAGACAAAGGAAAAACATTGAACAAAGAAAAGTTTCCGTTTTTATACACTTGATCAAAAAGGGGGGTTGTATTTCTAGCAATGTGAAACTGTGGGGAGGGGGCTGGGAAAGCAAGGTTAAGGAGCAAACGAAAAGCAGGTGAGTCACGACTCACACTACAACAGTTTTGTTCCTTGTGAATCTTGTGAGAATGGGGCATCAATAACTTTGCTTACAGGACATAGTTGCCTTTTTATCCCTACCCTGTGAGAGCATATGATTCCTTGGAAGGCGTAAAACTTTATTTACACGAGTATGACTATCCTATCAGTGGGGCAGGGGTCAGCCTTGAAGGAAAGCAGATTCCCGAGTAGAAGGCGATCACAGGACTCCGTTAATGAGACTCTGTGGCAGGGGCAGAGGTCAGCAGCCACGGGAAGGGGGTGAAACCCAAGTGGGCAGCTGCTAGGAGAGATTGCTTTCAGCTAGGAAAGCCAATTTTCTTGTAACTTCTGCTTTATCATCTCCTGGGACAGTGAGGGAAGAGCGTGGCCTTGCTCAGGACAGAACATCCTCTGACAGCAAATTTGCCTTTGCACCGGTCCACATCCCCAGCCCACTCTGGCTTTCACTTTGAAACGAGGTCTTGTTAAGTAGTCTCAGTCCCCAGGGTGGCCTTGAACTATGGTTCCTCCTGCCTCAGCCTCCCAAGTGCTGTGATTACCTGTGTGTGCCACCGAAGTCCCTCTTCCAGCTCTTGCACTGGTTTCTCACCATCTTCTCTTGGCCAAAGCTCAGGTGGGCTCTCACACTGGGATCAGTGGCTTGGAAAACAAGACAGCCAGACTTTCTGGGACTAACTTCAGGACACCCACAGGCTGAGTTACCTGCACCCTAGGCCTGTCCTTCTGCACAGGGCAAAGCATGTGCATCATTTCCTCCCAGGCTCAGGACTTGAAACTGACCAGGACAAGAGCTGTTACACAGGGGGATGGGAAGCAGAGAGCCAGTGTGGCTTGGAGGAGAAAGCAGACAGGGCCCGTCCAGAAGACAGAGTAGGGACCTAGGTTAAGGCAAGATTCAGGGCTATAGGGCTGTGACAAGCTTGCCACCCTGGCCCTACCCCTGCCCAACTCCCATCAGTGGGTCCGGGTCAGAGGGAGGGACTGGTGTAATTCAGAGTGTTCAGGGACACATCTACAATCTTTAGGGCTTCCCAGGAACAAGGAAATGGCTGTCAGCAGGTACCACACCGGAGGAACTCTCTCAGATGCCAAGCCTATGTGCCTATTGAGGAAAAGGAAGGATATTTGCACACAGCAGGGTCCAAAAGCCAACCAGGCAGGAATCTTGGATGATTTTGCATTTGGACAGTGGAGGTGGAAATCCTCAGCAGGCTCCCTGCACACCTGCCCACCTGTGGGTGCTGCTGTCAGCTGAGAGCTCAGCTGGAGCAATGGGCTAGAACACTGGGAGTGGCCTTTGCTGTGGCTCCTCCTAGTGCTGTGGCTGGGGGCCAGCAGAGAGCTTCCGAGTGGGAAGGGTGGTGGATATTGTAACTTTTTTTTTGCAGCCTCCTCTGGGAGTCTTCAGGGCCACTTCTGCCTCATTCAATCACACACATCCCACCAAAGCAGAATTTAAAAGAAAATCAGTTTCACCTCACAAAGAATGGCTGCTATCAAGAAATCCCACAATAGCAAATGTTGGCGGGGCTGTGGGGAGAAAGGAACCCTTTTCCATTGTCGGTGGGAGTGCAGACTGGTCCAACCACTGTGGAAATCAATATGGAGATACCTCAAAGAGCTGGGCCTAGAGATTCCATTTGACCCAGCCATCCCTCTGCTGGGTATCTTTCCAAAAGAATTAAAAGAATCATATCACAGTGATATATGCACACCTATGTTTATAGCAGCACAGTTTGTAATAGTTAAAACTTGGAAACAGCCCATTTGCCCATCAGTTGGAGACTGGATAAAGAAGATGTGGTTTTTGTATAAAATGGAATACTACTCAGCCATAAAGAATGAGAAACTAGATTCATTCATAGGAAAATGGATACATTTTGAGGATATACTCTTAAGTGAAATAAATCAGTCACATGTGTAAATACCAAATAGTTTCTCTGGCGTGAAAAACTATAATAGTACATAAGATCCTAATGAGATAATTAACAATGTGAAATAGAAAGAAAAGGGTTAAAGGTGTAGGGAAAGTGGGAAGGGTAGGGGAAAGGGAATAAGGGAAAAGAAAATAATATGAGAAAATGGAAATAAAGTGTTTGTAAACGGGGAGGGGAGGAGGGGGTGAAGGGAGCACAGGGACAAGGGGAAAAAATGAGAACCAAGACCTGTCATGTAAAGGTACAAGATCCCAATAATGAATGTAACTGTACTGTATCCCTAAAATGTACGAATAAACTCAATAAAAAATGAATAAAAGAAAATCAGTTTTCCTCACTGCAAGCAGTCTCTCCTAATTTCTGCAGCTCCCCACTCAAGTTCTGCCCTGTCCCTCTGTGTAATTGCTGATCTTTGCTCTGCTACAGATAAGATAAACAGCACGCTTCTAGCTCACAGAGACCTATGATGACCTGATTTCTCACGAATCTGCCTTCCTTCAAGGCTGATCTCCTCTTGGGAGCAATAAGGCAGACAGTTAGATTTCTGCAAATGAAATCTTGTAACCTTTGAGTAACTGTATGCCCTCGAATGACACAGATAAGGTTGGTGACGTCTTCCTGTGGACAAAGTTTTACGACATCATGAAGCTCCTGATATTTGGCTCTCAAGGCTAAACTATGAAACTATCACTGAGGGGAAAAAAAATCTTGTTTTTGTTCCATTTTGCACCAATTCTATCAATGAAATGTATAAAAACTGGGGCCTCTCCTTTATTCACTCTTCAATCTTTCTGGACAGGAGTCCAACTGAGTCAAGGTGCACTTAATAAAATCCTCCAGATTTCCAGGGATTTCTCCTGTCTCTTTTATCCTGAAACACCACTACTTTTCATGGGGCAAGTGGGGAGCACATCCAACTTGGATGTGTACAAGAATTGGTATGTTTGACAAACACAATGACCGCTAGTGCCTCTGCACAGGCCAATGCCACAGACCTCACCAGTAGGCTTCTGAATAACTCTGACAATCTGAGAAAAAAATAACTTATCTTCTATGCAATAGTTTAGCTACAGTGTAAACTAATAGGGAGAAATGTTCCGTAACTGCAGTCGAACTTACAATAGTATTCCCTAGTTATATCTTTTTTTGCAAAGAGCAAAAAAAAAAAAAAAAAAAAAAAAAAAAAATGCTCTGAGTGCCCTTATATTTAGGCTTTCCTGGGTTTAGGAAAAATAATTCCTCTGAAAAGGCTCATGTGATGTGATCCTGAAAGAAACCCCCAAAAGAAAATTGTTATCGTTGATGTCCCTCTCCAGACACCCTCCATCTCTCAGGGGGATATGGGTCCCCATGGACTGTTTAATAAAAGATGCTACACTGTGAATTTGCCTCAACCTCTTCCTCATCACCCACGAGTCCACAAATGCCCCTCACCCTCCCCGAATGACTCAAAAGCTCCATCTGCGCTGACCTCTCAGGGACGCCCCAAACTCTCCAGTCTTCTCCTGTGCCCTTCAGGCAGCTTTGAGCCCCACACAACATCCTCCGTGGTGCTTCTTCCTGTTCTGGCTCCAGCTCACCCTTCCCCTCGGAGAGGTCACAGGAGTGCAGGGGATTGTATGGGTCCAGGGCCTCTTCTAGTCCAGATCCCCAACAACGCACCGAACATTTTCCTTTGATTCTCAGAAGGTCCCAGTAGGTCTGTGGTCGGGTTTCAAGCTTGGTCCCTTGAATGTGACCTCTTATGACAAGATGACTGATCTTCCTTGGTATTTGCCGTACCTCAATAAAAAAAATAAAGTTATGCAGATGAGCATAACATGAGGGGACAGGAATCACCCCAGAGAGGCTACTGTCCCTCTGACAGAAGCAAATTGCAATTACAATGCAGCTGATGGACTAGACACAAAGTCTAAAATGACAGCTGCTTTTCTCATGGGAAGAAAAAGACACATCAAGAAATCTGTTAATTATGTAATGGTGAGAGAGATCACCGGCCAGAGAGGTAAATCCAGGTATCTTTCATAACCGATTAGAGGAAGCTTTCTGTATATCTACATACTCAGATTGATCCTCCAGGGAGGGACAACACTAGGGAGAAAATATTTTCTTGTAAAGAAGCCCCAGATATTTGGCACAAGTTCCAAAACCCTCAGATGGGTCCTCAAACCCCTTTGGCCCAAGTGCTGAACACTCCCTTTGCTGGGTGCAACAACTGGGAGGAGGAAGAGGGTGAAAGGGAGAAGACAGAACTAAGGCAGGCCGAGTTCATAGCTGCTGCACTTGGCAGGGCGGGAAGCACATGCGGGTGACCACGGCAAAACCCCAGACAGGCAAGGAAAGGATTCCTGCTCTAAACGCAAGGACGCTGGACCTTGGGTGCAGGACGGCACTGCCACTCCCCAGCCCTGCTGTGTGTGGCAGGCTGCTGATGTGACTGATCCATGCCCTGGAAGCCTGACAGTCCTGCCAGGCAAGGTGTGGGCCAGCAGAACCTTAACCTCTCTGAGGAAGAGGCCAGAAGGGGCCCTGGGAAAGTTGCAGAGCCCTTGTCCCAGAACATCTCCATCTCTTTCCAGAAGTCCCTGGTGACTCTGGACCTTGTGGGTAAGTACTTTCCATTCCTTACAGTCGCAGGGGTGGCTTACTCTGTGGTAACTTCCTGCTCTGGTAAACTTCCTCTAGCTATAGCCACCACTGGGGTTAAAGGGAGCCCTTTACTCCTGTTTTCAAATGTTCATTTTAAGATCTAATGTTCAACTATGGCTTCTTAATTCCACTACGGTGTCCTTCCTCCATATTAGCAAGATATTTGCTATTAAAATCCGGAGCTCCTCTCCAATTGCAACCAAGTATGTGGCGACACTATGATAGGTTTTCCATTTGATCTTCTGATGGCCACTAGGATTATTTCTACTTGGGTTATTATGTTTAAAGCTGCTGGGAACTTTTCACACATGGCTTTGTGGGAACATAAAATTTTACTCACCTTGGGGAAATAAGAGTAGAATTTCTATGCAGTTATGTTATGAGCTTGGGAGAAACTGCAGAGACCATTTCCAAAGCACTTTACCACTTTCTAGTCTCCACAGTAATGCATGAAATTTCCAGTAGTTGTATATTCTTGTCAGTACTGAGTATTGTCTGGTTTGGGTTTTATTTGTATGACCAGGTTGATGAATCAAACTTTGATTGGATTTTTGTTCTACAGTGCTAGGAATCAACCCTCTCACCTCTGACCTCTGAGATAAGGGCTCTAACACGTAGCTGCAGCCCTAGCCTGGAGTCTTTGATTGCAATGAAGTCTAATTTGCCTTTTTGAAATTTTGATACTTTTTGGATGCTGTCTAACAAGGCTTTGCTAACACTAGATCATAGATTTCCTACATTTTTGTGTTCTAAAACTTTCATTTCCGTTATATAGTCACACTTACAATTCATTTTTTATTTAGTTTTTGTACACGGTGCGAGAAATGCCTCACTGATGCCTATTTTTCCAAATACACAGCAGATTGATCTGCCATCACTTGTTACAAACTTTCCTTTCTGCCTTGAATTGCTTTGCGAGGATCCACTGAACAAATAAGTGTGGGTCTATTTCTGAACTTCACACTCTGTTCCACTGATCTATTTTCTATCTTTGTGCTGACTGTGCTAACATTAGAGTAAGACCTGAAATCAGCACGGTGTGAATGATTTCTCTGTTCTTTTTCAAGGTCATTTGACTCATCTAGAGCCCTTCTCTAGAAGTGTGGTAAGTAAATTTCTGTTGTTTATAAGTTACTTGGTTCAGGGTATTTTGTTATAGCAGCACAAAAGGACCAAGACATCAATATCATTTCCAAGCACACACTCCTCAAGCAAAATGGGGCATTTATTCACATGCATATCTTTTGAGCTGGGCAAACATCAAATGAAGTAAGAATAAGCAAACCTGACACATCTCATAGCATTGCTTCAAAACCAATCCATTTCGATATCTGTGCTTCTGCGTGACAATGTGTTGAAGTGGTAGCAATTAATGTTTTTCTTTCCATTATGATATACAACTAGAACAATATTGACTCACATAGTATTTTCTGATGGGAAACTCTCAGTGACTTAGCGGAAACTCACACTTTTCCTACACAAGAAAAGTTATGTATATAAGAATGCCAGTGCCTGAAAACACAAAAATGATGTGAATATTCTTACCATTGCTGCAGTTTATATTACAAGACTATCGGGCCAGGGGTGTAGCTCAGTGGCACCATGCCTGCCTGGCATGCACAAGGTCCTGAATTCGATTCCCAGTACCAGAAGAAAAAAGAGTATCATTCACATAATATTAATTGTATGTATAATTAATTGCACTGTACACATCTCATAGCTAATGACTATAGCAGAGTGCTTCTGAGAATCTAAGTAATTTAATTCTAAACATTGGAACACTGGAAGCATGTATGACGTCTCTCTCTGGTATCAATGCTACTGTACAACTAATCAATGCACAGGCCTCTTCCCTACAGAGCGGGCCCATGATACAGGCAGTTGCTCTAACTTGAGATACAGGGTTGCATTTGACTCAGATTAATTTGTATTATTTATCATCTAGACACAAAGTTGAATGTCAAATTCATGCTCATTGTTAGCCAAATTTTCTGTTTCTCAGAAAATACACACAAGAAAATCAGAACCTTCTCAATGTAGTATTTAGGATGCATGCCACTTCACCATGTCAAACCAATTTATTTTAGTTCAGATTTTCTAATATAATTATTCTTCTTTCTAGACAAAGCCTCTATTAGGTATTTCAACTTTATTACACATATATCTTTTCTATAAGCTGTCTCAGCTAAAATTTGAAAAGCATATTAGTGATTGCAGGAGACTGCAATATTGATTATACTCAAAATAGGCTGTAAGTAGTGCAGGCTGTAAAGAGTTAACCCTACCATTGGCTTGTTTTGAGAAACGGGTCTGGCCGAAGCCTATATTGCTGAGGTCAGACTAACACACACCCAAATTTTGTTCCCACAACTAAAATCTAACTAGAAGGACAATATTCTAATTGCAACAGTATATTTTGTCTATTTTGTTCCTATTTGGAGAATGCTTTGTCTTACCCTTCATGAGCATTACTTACATTAATTTCCATAGGAAACCATGACTGGGCATCCACACACATAGTTCTGCCCTTGTATGTAGTTTGCCTTTATCCCAATTGATTATCAATAAAAATCAGTGGCTTGGACTGGCCAGCAACTTTGTCAGTTGCACCTGCATTGGTTTTCCTGGTACTCTGCTTTCTGTCTCTTAGTTCTGCCTGTTAGGTTTTTCTCTCAGGCCTGTATCGTACACTGAGTAGGAGACTGGAGCCTACTGCAGAGGTTTCTACTAATGTTTCAGGGTCACCAGTAGGTGATGATTACAATTGCCTTATTTAATAAAAATATTTTACTGTGTTTATGATCACTGGTGATTTGAATATATCTTCTATTAATGTTCAAATTTATTTTCCAATTTTTATGATAAAAGAAGTTGAGCAATCCTTGCTGCTGGGAAGAACAGGGTTGAGGGAATCCTCTAGATGATTGCAAAATCCTATCTGTACAAGGGCCTTTGTACCTATTTTTATGTACTTTTCAAAAGTCTCTGAAACCTTCACACTTGGGAGTGGGTTTTGGGTCAGTGTTAGAGCACATTCCTAACAACAGTGAATCCTTGGGTTCCATCCCCTGCACCACACACAAAATTAAAAAAAAAAAATCTATACAATGGAGCTCTGTGCTTTTCAATCATCTGTAAATCATCAATCATTATAAAGTTTAAAAAAAAAATGCTGGAGAGAGGCCCAAGCATATTGCAACTTCAGTTACACTTCGTATTTATTTAAGACCAAAGGCAAAGAAAGAAAAAAAAAAAACCAGCCCTGCTTTGGCAAAAAATAGAGCAAAAACAGAGACATCATCTATCACTGAGCAGAGATTATTCAATGATGTCCAGGAAGCATCAGCAAAATGGCCTGGCCCCTGCCTGAGGCACGGGGTTATATCTCACCTGGGACTGCGGTGGGGTGTGTGGCTTTGCTCAGGACAGCACATCCTGTGTACTGATCCACAATTTCTAGCCCCCTTTTTTTTTTTCATTTTGAAACAGTGTCTTGCAAAGTTCCTAAACAACCAGGGCTGCACTCGAACT
>NW_022900925.1:18766181-18812810 GCF_012274545.1 Fukomys damarensis
TGTAAATCATATCATTATAAAGTTTAAAAAAAAAAATGCTGGAGAGAGGCCCAAGCATATTGCAACTTCAGTTACACTTCGTATTTATTTAAGACCAAAGGCAAAGAAAGAAAAAAAAAAAACCAGCCCTGCTTTGGCAAAAAATAGAGCAAAAACAGAGACATCATCTATCACTGAGCAGAGATTATTCAATGATGTCCAGGAAGCATCAGCAAAATGGCCTGGCCCCTGCCTGAGGCACGGGGTTATATCTCACCTGGGACTGCGGTGGGGTGTGTGGCTTTGCTCAGGACAGCACATCCTGTGTACTGATCCACAATTTCTAGCCCCCCTTTTTTTTTTTCATTTTGAAACAGTGTCTTGCAAAGTTCCTAAACAACCAGGGCTGCACTCGAACTATGGATCCTCCTGCCTCTGCCTCCCAAGGGCTAGAAGCACCTGTGTCTGCCTATTGTGTGAGAACCGTCTTATTGAAAAAGGCCCTCTTCCAGCTCTTCCACTGACTTCTCACCATCTTCTTGTGGCCCAGGCTCACCTGGGCTCTCACCCTGGGGTCAGGGATAGGGAAAACAAGGGACAGCAAGCCTTTCTGGGACCAAACCAGGAGACCTACAGGCTGAGCAGCCTCCACTCCAGGCCCGCCCTGCTGCATAAAGCACGATGAGTCATTTCCTCCCAGCTGAAAGACTCGAAATTGACCGGTTTAAGAACACTTATTTGGAGGAACGCGAAGCAGGGAGGAAGCTTGGCTTGGAAGAGAAAGCAGTCAGGACCTGTTTAGATGGTAAAGTGGGAACAGTGGCAAGGGCAGGACTCAGGGCGGTGCCCAGCTTGCCGCCTCTACCCTACCTCTGTCCTCCCCTTGGCAGGGCCCCACCAGAGAAGGGGACTGGTAAAATTCAGAGTCAGGTAATCGTACTGCAGCCGGCTCCTAGAAAGAGGGCAAGGCAACCACTGACACGTGCCAGCACCCAAGGACTCTAATTGCTGCTATCCGGCTGGTGGATTCTTCTCTCAACCCAGAAACAATGACAGACAAGGCAGAAGATCAAGAGAACTGAGCACATTTATTGTAGAGGGAAAGGAGAAAACAGCATTTATTGTAAAGTGAATGGAAAAAGCCCCTGGAATCTTTATCTAGGGGTTTTTATTACAAATATGACTACGTCTCAGCCACACTGAGATCAACCTATGGGGCTACAAGCAGGGAAGTTTGACTTAGAAGTGGTCTATAGGAACCCGGGGTAGTAGTGGCTGTATTTTTGTAAGTAGCATAAGTATGTTTCTAAACGTAGCAGAACACAGCATGCTTTAGAGAGGTATGAATATCTTATTCCTGGTGAGAAAATCCCACCCATCCAATGAGGTCTTTGTTTGCTGAGTCTCAGGTGCCCTGGCCTTGGCCGCGGTGCTTGTCCTTGAGTCCTTGCTGGCTGCCTGTCCTGTCTGAGGGACCCTTCACACACATACACAGGCCAGGGTCACTCTGAGAAATCTTTCACCTTTCCTGAGGGCCCTGCTCCTTGTAAACTGATTGTTTGGATTGCTGTTGGGAGCCTCTTGTTATTTAGGAGAATGATGAGAGAAAATGAGGCCTAAGGAACGGACTTGAGAAAATGGAACCTACACCCAACCACACCTGCGGGGGCTCGCGGTTCATTCTCCCCAGATCTCTGCTTATCTCCCTACTTCATTCACTTGGTTCTCCATCTGCTGCATAGCCTGCCTCATCGTGAACCGTAATGCAACAGTGCCAGCTGAGAACAGAGGAGAATATTTGCACAGAACAGGATCCACAAGACAGTGAGTGATGCAATAATCTTGCACAACTTTTGAGTTTTGGGGTTGGGGGTGAGTTGTAGTCAGAGTTTGCAAGGAAAATAGATTTAATATAGGACAAATAATTTATAGGAATATTTTATAGTAGTCACCCAAAAAGTCAAGTGCAGAGGAGTACAAGAGTTCTAACTGTGCACTAGAGGTCCAAAGAATCTGGCCAAAAGCCTGGATCCCACAGCAGAGTCCTACGCAAGTCCACCTGAAGGCCTAGAGTCCAAGGTAATGTCCTTCACAAATCCAGCCAATGTCCTAGAGCCCACGGCAATGTCTCATGCAAGTCTGTATCAAGGATCTGCACCAGGAAGGCCTACAGGTCAGTGGTGGAAGCCAGAAAACCTGCTGCGCTGGTGGGGTGAAGGATCTGTGCTACCAGGCTGAGGGATTCACACTGGAGGCAGGAAGCAATGCTCAAGGCAAAGACCAGAGCTCCCCTGACTAGAATAGCAACTGTTCCCAGCAATAGTAAGGATCCGAGATCCTCCTTGAATAAGAACCGCCAAGTTTGCATCAGGAAAACCAGCTGTGATAAGCTTCTCCAAGAAAATCAACAGCCCACTGTCTTCCCCTCCAGGTCTCTTTTTATACCATTGGTAACAGTCCTCAGGGGGGTCTTCCACACTCAGACCATGCTGATTCAGTTCAGCCAGGTGTTCCAAGTTGACCAACAGGTAATCCACCACGAGGGGGAAATCCTCAGCGGGCTCCTTGCTCACCTGCCCACCTATGGGTGCTGGTGTCAGCTGCGAGTTCAGCAGAAGCGATGCGCTGGAGCCTGTGGCCCCTCCTAGTGCAGCGGCTGGCTTCTGAGTGCTACCGGGTGGATTTTGTAACTTCTTTACAACCTCCTCTGGAAGTCTGCAGATACTCACTTTGAACTACTGGTCTGCAGAGAAAATAGGAGGTTTTCTGATGGTGTTTCCTCTGGCCAGAGGAGGGCTGAACCTCAGGGTCTGTACCAATCTCCTCCTATTCTAAGCAGCCTCAGGGAACCATAGAAGCCACCGGGCTTTCCCTTCCCAGAATCAGTCTACAGCAGGAGAGTTTTCTCCCTTCTGAGAGCTTCACATCTGAGGAATAGGCCTGGGAAGATCTCTAAAAATACACTGAGGAACCGAAAAGAGGCCAAAGTCCCTCAATTTTAGCTAAGCCAGATTAGAGGCTCCATTATTAGGGCTGACCTTTAAACTCTGCAAATAGCCTTCCATTGCCAAAGAATAGATTAACCAAAAATCAGGTTTTTCAGGAATTGTAACTGAGCAGTTTCCAGGAATTGCAACTGGGCGGTTTATTCCAGAAACTGCAGCCAGGTCAAAGTATGGCAAAACCGGCTGTGGCAGTTAGATAACTAAGATAAATCTCCCGCGCAAACCCCTGCCCTCGCCCAAATAGTGTTGGGTCCAAGTTGCAAAATCCCCAAGAAGACCACCAGGAAACTCTTCTGATGTAAATATACGAGCAGTTTATTGTAAGCTCGAGCCTGGACTCCCAGTGTCACCGACACAGCGGCTTTAAATTGGAAGTCCTGACCCACTAAATTAGCCTATTTCTATAGGGTTTGGGTGGCTTGAAATTCTCTTTATTCTATTGGCTTTTTTACAATTTCTGCTGATTCTATTGGCCTATAATTCTAACTTACTATTGATATTATAAGATGTAATACTTCAAACTTATTGGCTACTATTTGGGCGCGGGCAGGGGTTTGCGTGGTCGATTTATTTTAGTCATCTAACTGCCACAGCCGGTTTTGCCATACTATGACCTGGCTGCAGTTTCTGGAATAAACTGCCAGTTGCAATTCCTGGAAACTGCTCAGTTGCAATTCCTGAAGAACCTGGTTTATAGTTAATCTATTCTTTGGCAATGGAAGGCTATTTGCAGAGTTTAAAGGTCAGCCTGAAAAGTGGAGCCTCCAATCTGGCTTAGCTAAAATGGAGGGACTTTGGCCTCTTTTCGGTTCCTCAATAGTAGCCAATAAGTTTGAAGTATTACATCTTATACTATCCAATAGTAAGTTAGAATTATAGGCCAATAGAATCAGCAGAAATTATAAAAAAGCCAATAGAATAAAGACAATTTCAAGCCACCCAAACCCTATAAAAATAGACTAATTTAGTGGGTCAGAACTTCCAGTTTGAAGCCGCTGTGTCGGTGACACTGGGAGTCCAGGCTCGAGCTTACAATAAACTCCTTGTGTATTTACATCAGAAGAGTTTCCTGGTGGTCTTGGAGATTTCGCCACTTGGACACAACAACACATAGTCCTCATTTTACAACAGGGTTACACATCCAATACCCAGTATAAGGTGAAAATATAATAACGTTGAAAATGCAGCTAAACACCTGGCCCGCCAAACACCAGAGCTGAGCGATGCAGCACGCAGGAGAGACCGTGGCTTCCGTGACTGCGTGGTGGGCTGGGGCTGCCTGCATCGACCACACCATGGAGGACCACACTGGGCGTCACAGTGAGACCCTGTTTGTGAAACAAGCGACATCTGGAATCAAAACCAATAGGTGAAAATCGGTGTCATTTCTTTCAATTGGAACGCAGCCATAAAATAAGTGCAACACAATGTCATTAAGAAAATACCCTTAAAAAGTGATTAAAATTCGTAACGTCAGAAATAGGAAAGGCAGCTGACAGTAAGAGAGAGGGGATGGATGTCAGAACTCGTTTGGGGAAGATGAAAAGGCTCTGGAGCTGGATAGTGGTGATGGCTGAGCAGCGTTGTGAATGTACTGAATGCCACTCGAAATGTACACTCAAGTAGGAAGGAAACGCTCAGATGTGGAGGGGAACACAAGAGGGGGAGAAGGGAGGGGAGGAAGGGAACAAGGAAAAAAACTAATAAAAGGAAAAATGGAAACAAAGGAGAGGAAAAGGGTTGAAGGGAGGGCAGGGGAGTGGGGAGAAAAAAAGAAAAATCAAGATATATCATATACAGGTACAAATTCCCTGCAATGAATGTGATCATTTTGTATATCAAAAGTGTACCAATACAATTCATTTTAAAAAGAAATGTACATTTTAAATGGTCAAGTGGTACCTTTGGTTATGTATATTCTCCCATAATAAAAAAGAAGGGCAAAGGCTATTCAATTACTGGAGGATGACGTGTTGGCTCCTTAACTCTGAGCCTGCCCTCTGTGTGGCAGAGGGAGGACCGTGCTGGTGGGCAAAGCCTTTCTTCCCAGGTCATCGGAAGGGCTGAAAGATCCTTACAGGAGAACAACTTTCTCACTGGGAGACTCCAGGGCATCTGACTGTGTATCCTTGTGCTGCCTGAAGACCAGCTGTTGTAGTGCCCTTGTGCAGCACACAGTCAGTGGCAAGGACACAGTTCCCTCCCTGATGCTCCCCAGGGCTGCTTGGAACTGGCCAGATGCCTCTCGTGCGTGACCCGGGCTGGGCCAGAAGCAGCCACTGGGTGGCCTGCAATTCCGGTCTGCAACTTTGCTTCATTTGTCCTGTGAACTGCTTTTAAAAATGTAAGAAAACATTTGATGAGAGATTTCACATAAAAACCCAGAGTTTTGGCTTCTCTTTAAAAAATTAAGTTACTGAAAACCAAAAAGGCAACACTGGGCTCTTACTCCCATGAAGTCACAATTAGCCAGAGCTGAATAGCGGCGGCCACCTTAGACAGGATGCATTCTTTAGGTGGCCACACCGCTGTGCTCTCACTGAGGGGCCGACACCAAGGCAGCTGTCCTTCCTCGCTGCACTTCTGTTGAGTTGTTTTTTGTTTTTTGTTTTTTTTCCTTCGGTACCGGGGATCGAACTGAGGTCCTTGTGCTTGTGAGGCAGGCAGCAGAACTGCTGAGCTAAATCCTCAGCCCCCACTGAGTTCTTCATTGGAGGCAGGGTGTCGCTCTATACTTATGTCTCTATCAAAAGTAGAAATATAAGCTAAAACAGCCCGAGTTTATTACAAAAAAAAAAAAAAAGACAGAGAGAGAGAGTATTTCTTTGAACAAATGAAGGCTGTTCCTGTGTATTTTACAAGCAGGTACACAGTGTTTCGTTGATGCAGCACACTCCTTACCCCACAGGCTTTTTCTTTGCATCCCCGATCTACATCAAAGCTATCTGACATCCAAAAGAAATAAGCAAGTCTGTCTTACTAACTGGTGGCAGCCATATATGAAGGTGGCTGGAGAGTTTGCCAGGACAATGGGCAGGTGGGCGGGGGCTCTGTGCGTTCAGGATGATGAACACAGCACACCAATACACCACTTTGGGTGCTGCCCAACTTGCCTTCTTTTCCAGGGGCTTCTCACAGTCCAGCCCAAACTGCAGGAGAACCGTGGGCCAAACCTGACTTTTCTATGAACACAGAACTTCCTTGTTGAGCGTGCCCAAGAGGCAGCAGCCCCTGCAAGGGAGAACTGGGGGTTCTCTGCATCGGGAGGGCCGAGAGCAGTTTCAGGCTATGGCCTCTCCGAAGTTCTGTCCTGTCCACTTCTTACTCCAGGGGCTTGAGCCAGTCCAGATTCCACCTGTTCAGCTCTCCCAGTGCTTTTCGCCTCCCCATTTCTCTCAGTGTCCCAGTTTGGAAATACACTATATGGTTGCCTTACTTGTAACCAACCCCGTCTTCAGTTTATACTAAAACTTAGGGAGTTTATTCAGTTATTCTGCATTTGTAAGTGAGCCTGGTACAGAGGGTGGTGGGAGATGGATGTGAACATGGCCGGGCCTGGCTGCCTCTACTGTAGGTGGCAGCTCGAAAGCCAGGGCAGGACAGAGGGCTCCACGTCGCAGGGGAAATCAGCCCCTCCCAGAGCCATCCCAGGAGATGATCAGGCTGATTAAAGTCGCCAGCACAGTTCTCAGGAGCTGCAGCATTTTTTGCACCTGGCTCACTTTACTGCCCTGGCACATTCAACTATTCGATCTCTGACAAAGGGATGAAAAACATGCACTGGAGGAAAGACAGCCTCTTTAATAAATGATGCAAGGAAAACGCTGTTGACATGCAGAAGACTGACTCTAGACTCATCTCTCACTGCGTAGTAACCCAGAATCAAAATGGATCAAAGATCTAAATGCTCAAAGAGAAACACTTAAATAAGAGTTGAAACCCTGAATAGAACTCCAGTTGTACAGGAAATAGTATCAAGAATCCACAAATAGGATCATAGCAAATTAAAAAGCTTCTGCACAGCCAAAGAAACAACCAACAGAGTGAAAAGACAACCCATGGAATGGGAATATCTTTTGCCAGCTATTCCTCAGAGGGAGGACTGATGCCTACAGCACATATAGAACGCAAGAAAATTAGACCTCCCCCAAATAAAAAAACTGATAAAAATGTGTAAGTGAAATAAACAGATCCTTCACGGAAGTATACATAGCAAGTAAGTACATGAAAAATGTTCAACATGCCTGGCCATTAAAGAAACACAAAGACTTTTTTAAAAAATCTGCAGTAATTCTAAAAGGTTTACCTTAATAGGTGATTTGTTTGTTGATTTTCTCTAGCAGCTTTAAAAGTTCTGTCCTTGTTTTAGACTTCTAGGGTTTGTTTTTTCTGATCATGGCTATCTGGGGTGCTATCTGCATTATTTATCTGTGATGAATTCTTTCCCTATTCTTGGAAAATTTTCTGTTTGTGGTTTCTGTAAACAGATTGCTTGGCCATTTGTGCTACCTTTCAATTTGTAATTCAAATTCCTCTTAGGTTAGTCTTCGTTGTGTCATCTAGTAGCTGTTGGACCCATTTCTCATGATCTCTTGTCTATATGTCTGAGAATACGGTCACCTACATCAGCCCTATCGTCTTGTTCTGACACTCTTCTCATGTTGGCCATTTCTGTGGTCCGTATTTTGAAAATAATTTTATATCTCCTGGATTTCTGCTTGCTACCTTTTTATGGACTCGAATTCTTTGCTAAACTGGTCATTCACGTCTTGAATAGTTTTGATTAGCTCAGGTAGGTTATTTGTATAAACTTTAAGCTGATTTTTTTTTTATTAAGTCCATTTTCTGTTTAGCTATATCATCTTTGAAGTCATCTAACACCTTACTGATCTGTTTCTTCTTTTATCACTTTGTATAATTTAGCCTTTTGTTTTTTGCACCCCTTCATGTTGATGCCCATTGGATCAGCTTTGGGGGAGTCAGAAGTGTTAAGCAGTATTTTGCTGCCTTTCATTCTCATTATTTCTTTTCTTTTTTTCCCCATTCTTTCTCCTGAATTTTTGTTTTGTTTTGTTTGGTGCTGAGGCGGAGGGCTGAAAATCTATTAGAATGGAAAGGCTTTCTTCCTAGTTTGAAGATCTATTTATTTAGTGTCGTTGCTTTCATTGTGTTTTGTATTAATCTGCCCCTTTGATCTACTCCGTTTAATAGGATTAGATCTGGTTGCTGTGCTGCAAGGAGAGAATCCCTACTATTTATATCAATGTCAACAGATCCAACCACATGGCACTCTTGCTTAACACTTGTTAACATTTGTTTTAACAATTTCTCCCTTTTTTTCCATGGCCCGTACAGACTATACTCACACGACTACTAACAGGTGGGCTGGGATGTGATAGGAGGGAGGAAGATAAAAGAGAGAGGGAAAAGAAGGGAGCAAATCAGTAAGAAGAGAAGGAAAGAAGTATCAACAGATGAAAAACAGACAGGAGATCAGATTCTGTGGGGATTATTTTTAAAGCTGGAGTAAAGGGCTAGTGTTGAGGGGGGCTTGACAGAATGTTTGTGGGAGCAGGAGAAGATGCAGAGGGAGGATGTGCAAGTGGAGACTGTCAGGTTATCTTTGGATCAGATGACTCCGACATACCCATGGAAGTTATTATTTGGATTAAAACACTGGTTTCTATTTTCCTTTGCATGCGCGTGCGCGCGCGCGCGCGCACACACACACACACACACACACACACACACACACACGAAAAGAGAGGGTAGATAAATGGACAAAAAAAGAGAATGAGAAGACAGGAAAAGACAGAAAGAGAAAACCAAACAGCCATAAAAACCCATGTAGCTGCAAAAACACAAAACTGAAGCATGACCACAGTCCTATTGATATTGCAGTCTCAGTTCAACTAGTGAGCCTGTCCCCTCACATTCACAGGTGGAGGCTTTATTGAAACTTCCTGTAGGGATGGGCACCCGGGCCTGGCTCGCTCCTGCTACCTGGTCCTTCTCTGAACATTTGCTGTGACCACAGGCCTCCTCTTCTCCTCGCCCTCCCGTCCAGCATCTCTGTTTGCAGGTCTCCGTGTTGGTGCCCCCGATGCCCTGCCCGGCTGCCCCTCTGTGAGTGTGGAGGCCGTTGGTCTGGCCTGGACCTCTGAGCTCACCTCTTTGCCTTTGAGGTCCAACCCTCCCAGTTAGTCCAAGGAGGGGAGGGTGTAGTATGGTTGGTTTAGTACCCAGTTTTCTGATTTCTACCAAATTCCTTTTACTTCCCACTTTCCCACTCCCTTCCCTGCAAATCCTGCAGCGATTCTCTATTCTTCCTCCACGAGCCTTCTGCCAAGATGCCACTCTCCCTCTCTCCGCTTGCGGTACCAACCGAAGAATGTGGTGAAGCCTCAGGGCCTGCTGTGTTCCTCAGGCCCTGGCAGGTTGGCGGGGGCTCCAGAGTGAGGACTTGAGGGTGGGTGGTGGGTAGTGAGCAGGACGCCTGTGAGCACAACACATCCCACATCTGGGGAAGGCAGGGCGAGGGCCTATTCCACATCGTCTGGACTCCTCTCCTCAGGATCTCACCACTTAAGGCACTGCAAACTCGTGTACCCAAGCCATGGTCTTCTCAGTGCTCCGGTCCTGGTACCTGATCAGGATTGTGTGCCCGTCTTGTCCTCTCAAGCACTACTTTGTTTCTCTGAGGCCCTGCCCTGCAAGCACTTTGCTCACTGTGTTCCTCTTCCTCGTGGTGAGAGTAGAAAAGCAGAGCCTTTCCCAGTGGCCTGGGTGCCACTGAGGTACAGGCTTCCTCCCTAAGGGCGATTGATCCTCTCCAAAGATGGTGTATATGCTGGATCCAGGATGTAGAGGTTGCCGTGGTCTGGCTGTCCCCTCTAAGCTCCCTTGATTCTGGGCTTGCATCTAGTTAATGTCTCATTTTTCTACCGATATCCGGCTTTGCTGCTCTCTTTTCAGCATACCTGAATCTTTCTGATACAGTGTAGGTCTTGTAGGAACCTTCTCTCACCACTGCCACCTAGTGGGCTTGGTGGACTCCTACTAAAATGGAATCTAGGATTTTCTACCTAAATGCTCATACCATCTGCCACGGGAGTTAATTTACTTCGTCCTTCTCAATTTGGATACGTTTTGGCTTAGTTGCTCTGCTTATGACTTTCAGTTCTATGCTGAACAAGTGTTGAGCATCCTTGCCATGTTCCTGACTTTTGAGGAGGAGCTTTCAGTCTTTCTGCTGTGTGTTTCTCAGGTGTGGCTCTGATGCTTAGTTTCCTTCAATTCCTAGTTTGTAACACGAAAGGATGCAGAATTTCCTCAAGTGCTTTTTCTGATCAATTGTTTTATTATTAGTGTGGTATCAAACACTGATCAACTTTCACATGTCAAACCACCTTTCCTTTGTGGAATAAACCTCGCTTGGTCATAGTGAATACTTTTTTAATATCTCAACTTCAGTTTATTAGCAGTTTGTCGAGAATTTTTCCACCGATGTTGATAAGGAATGCTGATATGTAGTTTTTGTTTTGTTTTTGGCATTGGCTCTGTATCAGGGTGCTGCTGGTCTTTTAGCAGGAATTAAGAATTCCTTCCTTTTACTAAGAAAAGCTTGAGAAATGTTACCATTGGCTCTTTAAATGTGGCAGAATTAAACTGATAGGTCCAGCCAGGGCCTTCTCCTGGTGATTTTGAAGTACTGATTTATTCTCTCTAGCTCTAGGTCTATTCAGTGTTTTCTTTGTGATTTAGTCTTGGTAGGTTTTGTATTTCCAGGAACTTGTCCGACTCATCTAGGTCAAGGGTGGCGAAACTGTGGTGTACATGCTGCAGTGGGCTGTTATTACTGAATGCCCTAAAAGGTTATCTAACTTGTTGACGTAAGATTGTTATAGCGCTTTTACAGTCCTGTTTCTGTAGAAGTAGTAATGTTCTCCACTTTCATGTCTGATTTTAGTTTGTTTGTTTGTTTTTTACCTTAGTTCATCTAGCTAAAAGCTTATCCATTTCACTTTTCAAAGAACTAATTTAGTTTTACGGATTTTCTCTAATTTTTAAATTTCAATTTCTAACTTTTCTATTCTCTGTCCTTATTCCAGTTCCTTAATTTGTAAAGCTAGGTTGCTTGAGTCTTTTTACTGTATGCATTTATAGCTATACATTTCCCTGCTGGCACTGCTTTTGCTGCATCTCATAAATTTTGATATGTTGGGCCAGGGATTTAGCTCAGCAGTTCGGTGGCCTGCCTCGCAAGCGCAAGGACCCCAGTTCGATCCCCGGTACCACAAAAAACAAAAAAATTTTTGATATGTTGTGTTTTTGTTCTCATTCATCTCCAAGTATTTTCTAATTTCCTCATGATTTCTTCTTTGATCCATCAGTTAAAGATGTGTTAATTTTCACAAACTTATGCATCTTCTAGCTTTCTGTTATTGATTTCTAGTCATCCCATTGTAGTCAGATAAAATACTTTGTATGTTATCTAATCTATTGAGACTTAAAATTTGTGGCCTACCAAATGGTCTATCCTGAAAAATCTTTCAGACATAGCACTATCTTTGGACAAAATAAGAGCTCAATAAATGTCTGACCAGTAAGTTCTTGGCCTCTGATGAAAGGGAGGTCAGAATCAAAGCAGAGGCCTACGTAACCTTGCTCAACACCTTACTTAACTTTTCACCTGTGTTCCCAGTTGAAACATCACAATTCCTGCCTCGCAGCCTTGCTGTGAGAACTGGATTAGGGTGAGATCATGCATGGTAAACACCTCCTTGACATAGAGCAAGGACCCTACAAATGCTGGCTCTTCTCCCTTACCCGTTGTCCTAAAATTGGACTGAAATAAATGCGGCCACCCTCACTCAAGGCTTCTAGAATGCAAAATATACCCCTGCCAAGGCGAGATGAATTCAATCTGGGTCTGCCCACTGGCTTTGATGCTGTTGGTGGCTGGGCAACAGAAGTGTGCACCATAGGCCTTAACTTTTCCTCTCCATTCCTCCATCTGCCTAGACACTTCCCTGAAGGGCCAAGAACAGTTCTCTTTTCCTTTGTGCCTTAGTAACATTTTCATCACTGGGACCTGATACCTGACACTTGGCAACTTAAGAAAGAAGTTTATTTTGGCTCATGTTTCACAAATGTCAGTCCATGTGTGGCAGGCTGAAAACACAGGAACGGGGGTGGCAGGGATTAGGCTCAGTGGTGCTGCTGCCTGCCTTGCAAGTGCAAGGTCCAGAGTTCGATCCCCAGTACGACCCCCTCCAAAAAACAAAACAAAACAAAACAAAACAAACAAACAAAACCCCACAGGAACAGGATGGGAGAAGGGCCGGTGTGGAGGAAAGCTGTTCACATTATAGTGGCCAGGGAGCAGAGAGTGAGGAAAGGAGCCAGGGTGAGAGAAAACCCTTGAGGGCCATGCTCCCAACAACCCTCCTCTTCCAACCAGACCCTACCTCCTAACAGCAAGTCAGCCGTACAGCCCCCATGATCCACTTACCTTTCAAAAGCCCAGTCTAGGAACGCTGAGGTTCCGCGGGGGACATCTAGACATAAACCGTAACACTCTGGAAGGAGCTCCTTAACCGGTGAGGGGGTTGGAATGGCCCCACCCCTCCATTTCTGTCGTCCTAGACTATACACGTGGTCCCCGATTCTCACTGGAACTGACCAAAGCAAACACAAGGCCCAGGACACCTGGGTGTAACTTTACTCACAAACTTCAGATCCCTGGCCAGGCCCAGCACAGAGGCCGTGTTCTCACCAGTGGAAAACCAAACACAGAAACAAAAGCACACACAAAAAAACTCCATACAAGCATGTCTGTTAATACTAACCATTTTAATTTAAATTAATACCATTTGAGGAAGACAAACGCAATTGATAGAAAATATAAAAACTTTTACTGTACAAATTTTACATCACATTCAAAAAAAGCAAAACGTGTGCCTCGTGGCCACAGAGGACGCTAGGTGTGCACACGCAGGTGACATCCTGGCCAATGCTGCAGCATGGCTGGAGCCTCCCTCGGCGTCACCCCCATGTTGCTACAGCACAACACCGGCCAGCAGGGCCTGCCACACCCTGCTGAGACCACATGAAGAAATGCCCGCTGGCAGAGGGGGTTTTGATCTGGTGACACGGAGAGGTCAACTCTGCTAATACACTGCTCACAATGAACCCAGGGCTAGCTGAGATTTATGCCTGCGCGTCACACAGCAGCCTGGGAGCTGCAGCCCTGGTGGTTAAAGGCCTTGGGGTGAGGTTGAGAGCTACAGGTACCTGCAAGGGCCAAAGCACGGACTATACTCTCAGAGCCCGGGTGGGACCTCTGCAGCCCCCAGCCTTCTCCCTCCCCTTCACAGTGGGCCGTGAGGGCTGAATTCACAGTATCTGTCATCCTTCATGTGTTTCCAAGGCAGACAGGCAGAGCACACAGAAGGGCAAACATATCTTCTAACCTCAATTCACAGTCACTGAAATAAAAACGGGACAAAGGGTACTGTGGGGGATCTTCTCAAATGCCAGCCAGGGCAGAAGTGGCCAGCTGAGAGCCAGGCTTTGGAGAGGACAGGGGAGGCCCTGAGTCTCAGCCCTATCCTCAGAGTCAAGTGGTTCTTGGTTGCTGGCCCAAAGCAAATCATCATTGCTTAAGGTGGAAATATTGCTGCTCCTGTATCTGGGGCCCCAGCACTTGCACAAGACCAAGTACACAGCAGGGGCTGGGGGGGCACTTCCTGTGGACTAAGGGGACACAGCCAAACCCAGACTCACTTTCCAGGGGCTGTGTGACACCCACTGTGGCCTGGATCTGAGGGTGGGGAGGCCAAGGTCAAGAGGGAGATGAAGGGCTGCCTCTGAGAAGGGGCAGGCACGTGACAGATACAGAGCCAACGGCTCTGGGGTGGGGAGGTCCCTCTGGGGAGTGATGTGGGAGAGCGAAGGGACCACGGGGGTAAAATGACAGTCGTGTCGCAGAGCGGAAGTCACCCACACAGAGCCGAACCCAAATAGTTTACAGCTCCTATGGCTTCTCCCGACGCTGACTGAAAGACTTCGAAGGCCCTGACCCAAGGGTTGGCTGTGCTCACCGAGGTATGCGGGGAGGTGGGAAGCAAGGCTGCTCGGCCTGCAGAGCAGAGAGGCAGCTCCACCTCTTCTCGCCAGAGTGGCTCATTTCGTGTGACTTGTGGACCGGAACCTGAGGCTAGGGAAGGCTCTGAAGACTGGGCATTGCCAAGTGGATCTCACTGAAGGGAGGGAGCCACATGGCCACCCCCATCTGAGCTCACAGCAGGGCCTGGGTCCAACCATGTCCACCTCCTTTCTGGCTGTGGTGGCTCCTGCAGCCTAACCTTCACCAGCGGCCTTCTGTGCCACTGGGAACTTTTCTCTGCAGCTGACGGTCACTGGCTAGGCCAGATGGACACCTTCACATCAAAGACTCTCCGAATCCAACCCCTCCTACTCGTCTGACACAAGCAGAAGGCCTGGCACTGCTGCGAGGGGCTCTGCAGACCAGGCTTGGGCGGCAGGGCGACAAGGGGGACAGTCTCATGCTCCCAGTTTAGCTTAGAGCCTGGATTAAGGAATCAGGAAGGGGAAAAGGGTGTCCACTAGGGCAAGGAAGTGGAAGAAGTGGGCAGTTCCAGAATGGTCTACCGTGGCTGCAAACAGGTTTCTGAAGTGCCAGGGTCACCCTGTGGCCAGGAGAGGGATCAGATACTTGCTGTCTACTTCTCCCTCTCTCTCTCTCTACCATTTTCCCTATTCTCACTCTTGAAGACCTCCTGTGCCCTCAGCTGTATGGTCAGATGTCAGGCAAAGGCCCTGACCCCCGGGCTTCATACAAGAAACCCTAGCTCAAGGATGTCTTCTCACCAGGCCATAGAAACTCTGGCTAGGAACCGCTAGATCTGCCCAGATAGCCCTCGGATTCTATCTTTACTTTTCCAGTGAGAATAGTCTGGATTCGAGGGGTTGGAAGGTGGAGCCTAGGTCTCCATGACTTCTTGTGCCCTGTAATTTACCTCAGTTCCTAGGCAGGGTCTTTTCTCTGCAAGACAGGGAAGGGACAGTGTACCACCAACGGGGGTTAGGGCCAAAGCAGAGGCCCAGCAAGCCTTGTGCTCCCACCTCTTCCCACCCTACCCTTAAACCAGCCATACCACAACATCTTTCTTTCTTCTGACCAAGCACTGGGCTTCTCAGTGCTGTAAGATCTTCCACGGGGACAGCTGCATCTTCCATCCCCAGGTACAGCACCCTCAGGCATGGACCGTATTATTACCTATGTAAAACACCAAGTTCACTGGGCAGAAACATACGTGTAAACATTTGCTGTCGGTTGGGACCAGTCTGGTTGTCACTGGGGTCTTACTAAGACGGCAGGTGCAGCTCCATCTCCAGGGATCCACGTGTCTTTGCGACGAACAGTCAGAATGGAGGACTCACCCCCCTGGCTTGCAGCGTTAGGTGGAGTGGCTTTTCATTTTTCTTGTTGCTGTGATGGTTGTTTGTGTTTTAAAAACACATTTTAAAAAGAGACAGGCAGCAGAACAACTGCACGGCTGGCTACATCTTTGGGTTACTGGACTCCAGGGCACCAAGGCCGAACCTCTCAAAGCGGGGTACAACTTTGCTGCTGTTAATGCTGCAAAAAGGAACAAAATCTGGGGTTATGGCTCTATTGGTCTTGACCAGAGTCAAGGGGACCTGGCCCACACCAAGAAGTGACAATGATTGCTCAGCCCACAGCCCTGGCAGAGTCCTCGGTCTTGGCCACACTCTCCACTCCTGGAGGACGGCGAGGCGGCTCATTCATCTGACTCCTAGGTCCTAGGGTGCACCGCTAACTGCTGTGAGTTCAAGGGGACCATTTCTATACTGGCAGCCTTGGGATGTCCTTGTTCTGTGCAGTACTAGGGGGAAGAGGAACCTGAGCCCCAACACCCAAAGGTGTATGCTCCTTATAGAAATGGTGCTCAGCTGGACCTGCTGGTGCACACCTGTAATTCCAGCTGCTCAGGATGCTGAGGACCACAAACCTGAGGCCAGCCTGAGAAAGTTAGTGAGGCTGTGTCTCAAAGTAAAAAAAAGGTGTGGGGGGGCTGGGAAAGTAAAAAACCAAGAGGGCTGGGGATGGAGCTCAGTAGTAAAGCTCCCCTGGGTTCAATCCCCAGTACCTCCGAAAGAAAAAGAAGTGCTCAAGCACTGGGTCCATGAGGAGGCTCTCTGGGATGGGCCGAGATCTGGGGTCAGTAAAATTGGAGGGAGGACGAAGATATGTACTCAGCGGCACGATGACCCGTGAGCTCACAAATGCTGAATACTGACCTGACTGTCCACAGAGCCAGGGTGGGTGGGAAGGGAGTGACATGGCAGGGGTGGGGTGGGGCAGCAGCTGTGCTTCCATTATTGAAGCTTGGGGATAGGCACCTCTTTGAACGAGGTCGACTTTTCTGTGCCACTGAAGACACAGCCCTTCTCAGCTAGTGTCTTTCACAGCAACAGGACCTTTTGTGTCTACCACCAGAGGCAGGAACCTAGAGAAGGCTCTGGGACCATGCTGCTGGCCTCAAGGCAGCTCAGCAACCATTCCACTCCCTGCAGGACAAGGTCTCCAGGGGTTAGAGGGGTTAGGAGCCAAGCACCCCTCCCCTGTTCTCAGAACACGATCAGCAAGAAGCCTATTAAGGTGTTAGTGTAGACAGGGCCAGCCCATCCCTCGGAAGAGCCAGAGAGAAAGAAGAGTCACGTCCACGAAGGCGCTGGAAGTTGTGCAGCACTGCAGAGGAGCCTGGCTGGCGCGACCCTCTGCCGTCAGAAGTGACTGGGGCACATGCAGGCCACATGTAGAGGGGAGGAGGCTGCTTTTTAAAACAGCACAAGAAGTCTGGAGAGAGACAGTGAAGCAGCAGAGACGGCATCCCCTGGGTTAGTGCCCACTTGGCATTTTGCATTTTAGTAGAAGTCACAGAGCCGAGTGGTCAGTTGGGAGGCAGAAAGTTCCTGGGGCATGCAAAGCAGCCAGGCTACAACCTACAAGGGACAGAGAAGAGGCAAGAGAGGCATCAGAAGCCGAGCCCATAGGGTACCCAAGCCCCAGAGGCCTGGCCAGAACTGCCAGACAGGGGAAGCACTCAACGTCACCCCTGCCAGGGTGGCACCCAGGCAAGCCTGGGAGGAGTCTGCGAGCAAGAAGCCTTCTTCAAGGTCCTGCAGGGCACAGTCACAGGCTTCCACACAGGCTGGCTGACGGCCCCAGCTCCTCAGCTCCTGACTGTCAATACTGACTTCTTGGAGTTGACCACCTCAGCTCACTGGATTCTCTTTTGAGCTCTGGCCAGAGCGGGGACCCTGGGCACACAACAAGCCACCTGTGCACTCATGGTGTGGACAGAGGCCCCGCCATATGCTGTGGGTCTCTCCCTCTACTGAGAGAAACACAGGCCCACGTGGCCCTTGCTGGTGGCACTCTGGCTGCAGGACATCACTCTGGAGTATGGGGATGGTTATGAGAAGCTGGGGTGCAGAAACACAACGGGAAGTGGAGGTGTAACAGGACAGCCACACACAGGCGGGGAAGAAGGGAAATGAGAGAAACACACTATTCTTCTAGAACCGGACAGGAGTTCTTAAAGTCGGGGTGGCCATCACGTCCTTTCCCATAGTAGCGGCTCCGCCAGCGACTGCAAGTGCCCCGGGACCATTCCAACAGGGGCAGGAAGAGTGCCGTCCAGCCATCAGCCAGCCGGGCAGTGGACAGGTACAGGAGTCAGGATGGTGGGATGGGGGAGACACACGTCCTTTCCCATAGTAGCGGCTCCGCCAGCGACTGCAAGCAGGAAGAGTGCCGTCCAGCCATCAGCCAGCCGGGCAGTGGACAGGTACAGGAGTCGGGGTGGTGGGATGGGGGAGACGACGGGGCAGGCCAGCAAGTCCGCCACCCGCCCCCAAAGTAAAAAAAGCAACAAAGCCAGTGGGAAAGAACAGAGAGAATGAGAATTTAGAGGCTGAGGGTGCAGAAAGTAGAAATTATCAACAAAGGCTTGGACACAGACTCATTCAGATCTGCTGCATTTTCCCTTTACAGGGCTTAAACTGATGGCTGTGAACTGATGGCTCAGGCGGCAGGACCAAGTTGGAGCACCAGCATCCACACTGAGCACACCACCAATGCTAGGGGCCCGGAGTTAGAACTTGAGTTCTCTCTTAGTCTGCAAAGTCTAAAATAATTATCAGGTCCTTTTCTGCTGAAGTGTGTGCATCCTGGGTATTATCTAGCCCTACTTTTTGAAGGTGTGGGAAGTAAGGCCCTAATAAAGCTCCGAATCCTCATAAAAGGTCATGGCAGGACAAAGGTCTTTTTAAGTATTCCGGAATAGGTGGCTAGAGGGACAAAGAAGAAAGAGAACAAGACAGCGCAGGAAAGATGACAATGGCTTCGGCTGGCCCATGGAGACCCCCACACACACCATGGGGGCAAAGGGTCCTGTGACGACGCGGAGGACAAGGGGATCTGGCATCTATGCCAGAATAAAGACAGTGATGCAGCCTCACAGCCAGTGGCTAGCTTCTTGGGCTCGTGTCTGAGTCAGTGCCATTTTAAATAACACTGGCTCTGCCTACTACAGGGGCTTCTCAGTATCCATGTGGATCTGCCCTCCACCCGCCCATCATGCCTCTCCCAGGATGAAACCTTCTCACCCTGGCCTCGCATAGGTCTGGCATCAGCACTGGTCTAAGAGCGACACGCAGCCTTTCATAGATGTCAACCAAAGGTGCTCATCTGTCTCCAAAATAAACCCAGTTAAGTGAAACCCTGGCTTCTCTCTGGCTAATCTGCCCTACATGCTCCCCAGGTGCAGCAGAGGGTGCCCCCCAAGATCCCAGGTGGGCACCTCACTGAGGAGGTACTCACTCAGCTGACTTCCAGAAGTGTCCAGGGTGCGAGAGCCGCCGGTTCAGCTTGGGCAGCTTCTCCAGCATGTCCATCAGCAGGCTGAAGCTGGGTCTCTCCTGCAGACTGAAAGCCCAGCAGGCAGACAGGATCTCCTGCAAATGGGACTGCCATTAGTGCTGTGTGTGTGTGCTGGCCTGGAGGGAGGAGGGCATGGCCGGGGCACCCACAAAGCATCCCAGCAGTGCTCTCAAATGCCCTGGCTGGTGGCCCCCTGGAGACACTGCCAACAACACGAAGGAGCTTCACAGCAACTGTAAGAAAAGGGGGAGGGGTGGAGAGGAAGAAAAGACCAGACTACCAGAGACACAAGAAGCTGTCCGCTCACGTATTTTCTGTCTCCACTTCCTCACTCCCTGGCCTCAATTTATTCTTACAAGACTTGACTTCCACACTCTTCTTTACAAGAAATCCTTCCAACTAGTTCAGGTATCTTCAGAGGGCTTATTTAAAACGATGTCATATTTAATCTACTTCGCTCCACAGTGGGACCTGTCACCAGGTTGAGGTACAAAATATTCCTGCATGCTCGATCCTCCACTAATGACACCAGAAGACTCATCTGCAGCTTCAATCCTTCATGGAGAGAAATCTTCCCAATTAGTTCTGGACTCTGGCTATGTTCCAAAATTATCTGAGGAGCTTTATTTAAAAATAAAACACCTAGGGCCGGGGGTTTGGCTCAGTGATTCCACCGCCTGCCTCGCAAGCACAAGGTCCTGAGTTCAATCCCTGGTACCAAAACCAAAATAAAACATATATACATACTCTTTTATACAAAGAAGTCCTTACTAATGCTACTGTAAAGGTAAAAATTGGAAGTGAACTAAATATCCAGTGACATAAGGACTTATATTATGGTACAGCCACAGGACAGAAGGGCAGACAATAAAGATTTATTAGAAACGTGAGATAATAAAGTGCCATGTGGAAAAAAGTTATGACACAAAAATAACCTACATGTTATCATTGTGATTTTCTTCAAGATACATATTTTTTTAAGACTAGAGGCCAAACCAGGCATTGTGGTACATGCCTGTCACGCCAGCCCTCTGGAGGCGGAGGCAGAGGCAGGAGAAGCGGCCAGTCTTGGGTTACACAGTGAGTTCAAAGTCAGCATGGACTACATAATGAGACACCGTCTCAAATCAAACAAACAGACAAGGGAAGGTAGTCAGGCGTGGCGGCACAGGCCTGTATCGGCACTCTGATAGGCTGAAACAGGAGAACTGCAAGTCTGAGCACAGCCTAGGCAACTTGGCAAGACCTCGTCTCAAAATAAAATTTATTTTTAAAATTTTATTTATGTATTTATTTATTTATTATGTACCGGGGATTGTGCTGGAGACCAAGACCTATGTGTGCCTCCACCCTCTGTGTGTGCCCCTGATAGGAACTTTACACCCTCCCGGGGACATCCTAACCCCTCCCAGCGACATTCTGGCCATGCCCTACCTTATCTAGCTAGACCAGCCTAGGTTAGGTAACCTAACAACCGGGAAAGTCCCTGCTCACCCCTGCCTGCATAAAAGCTGCTGTGTGAGAAGTAAAATTTGTCAAATTTGACCACTAAAAGAGCTCTGTTTGGTTCTTGTCTTCCTGCGTCGTTCCTGTTCCCGATCCGGGTGCTCCCCTTCTCGAGCCCTACTAATAACGAACCCCGTGGGCCGGGGCAGGATTGAACTCGGGTCCTTGCATTTGCAAGGCAGGCCACCAAACCGCTGAGCTACATCCCCAGCCCCAAAATAAAATTTAAAAAAGGGGGCTGGGGATGTAGCTCAGAACGAAAGCTCTGGGTTTAATTCACAGTACTGAAAAGGAAAAAAAAAAAAAAAGAAAGAAAGAAAGAAAGAAAGAAAGAAAGAAAAGAAAGAAAGAAAGAAAGAAAGAAAGAAAGAAAGAAAGAAAAAAAAAAAGAAAGAAAGAAAGAAAGAAAGAAAGAAAGAAAGAAAGAAAGAAAAAGACTGGAAGGCAATAGCTGCTTGTCCCAGCATTTCCCTCCTAAGGTGCCAAGAACACATCCTGGGCAAGGTGGTGCCGGCTGATGCTGGCTGAGAGGCAGGCCCCAGAGCATCAGGGAAGCGCTCGTCCCTCCACCCACCCGACATCCCAGCTGCAGCTGTACCGACTGGCCAGAAAGTCTGGTGTCAGAGCTGCAGATTAGCCTTTTGACATCACTCTTGGAAAATATTTTGCACTTCGACCTAATGACATATACTCCTGTGGAATACAGTAGGTCAGATACAACGTCACGTTAAACGAGCCCTCTCAAGACACCTCAGTGGCCTGCTACTGGTCAATAAAGATCTCTGAGGAAGGACAGCCTATTCAGACCTAACGCTGGGAAGGGCCAGGCGCTGCCCCCGGAAGAGCTTCACTGGGAGCGGTGCAGTACCTGTGGCAGTTGCTCTGTCCAACACAGAGGCCCCAGTCGCCACCCATTATACTGAAAATGCTCAGTCCAGGGTTTCTCGGCATGAGACTGTGCCGTGACATGGAAACTACCCATGCAGAGAAACCATTCAAGGAAAACTGTCCGGAAACGAGAACGCAGGGGCTGCAATTAAGATTCAGCACTATGAAACGAGTCTGTTGTGGGAATTTTGATTTGTTGTTGAATAGCCATAAAAAACATGAAGAAGAGACTTGATACCACAGCATAACCTCACTATATGTATTTTGTTTTGGGGGCTTTGTTTTATTTTTTTTAGTACCAGGGATTGAACGTGGGTACTTGCGCTTGCAAGGTAGGCAGTGGAACCACTGAGCTAAATCCCCAGCCCACTATTTGTATTTTGATCAGTGATTGTTTTTATTTTCATTCTTGTCAGTAGTATATAAGGCTTGATTTTCTTTTCATCTCATAAGTCAATTAAAATGATCTTAAGGAAATCAAGACAGAAGTTGACAATGGCATGATACCGATGCTTTTTATTTTCTTCTCTCTGCTTCCCTGCTTCCCCCCATTTTTAGTAAACTTCAAACATTTTTAGTAAATTTCAAATATGACACCACCCGGTGACGAAGCCAGGCAGGAAGACAAAGGGCAGCCGGGCCACTCAGCCTACCCCTCAAAGTCCCACTTCCCCCCAAGAGCAGGTGCTACTCACGCTGACTTCCTTCCCCAGGCTGACGGAGCCCAGGACCCGCTTCATTCCTTCTCCGCTTCCAATCTGCCAGATCAAGGCCTCTGCAGGCTGGTGCTTAAAGGGCCAGTCTCTTGCTTGTAGCTCATACCACACAGTCCTGTGGAGACCCACTGACGGCATGAGCTCCTGAGCTGCTTGGCCTAGTCCATGCCCAGAAGTCCACCCCAGCCTTCCTTCCCTCCAGCCTTGAGGGGATGCTATGACAGCACCTGAGAGACCCCTCCTGGGCCTCTAGGGACCTGGGCCCTGTGCCCCTGCTCCCATACAGCACAGGCCTGGATAGAACCCTGACCTTGCTCTGACCCAAGCTTAACCCCAGCTCTGCCACTTCCTAGCTGCAAGCAAGGTCCTGGTATAACTGCTCAATCTCAGTAGGCTGATGTCTGTCATGAGGTTGCTGGAGGAATAACAAAAATGTCAAGCCCAGCGCAGGGCACGCATTGTGCTTTGGCAGTGACACAGTTAAAGGCCAGGGAGGAAGAGATAGCACTCAGGCCGCAGCACAGAGAGCATAGAGTAACTGGGAGTGAGCCGTCCTCAGCTGCTCCAAATCCCCTTAGCTTTCTCAATTTACTAGGACAGGGACATTCTAATTAGACTTGCACTAGCCAGTGGAGGGGCCACTTCTTACATGAGGCTACTGAGCCGCTAAAGTGTGGACTGCAGCATGCTGCACATAGAAAATTCACACTAGATTGTGAAGACTTGGTAATAAGGAAGTGAATATAAACTGTCTCTAAGATTTTTATTCATTGCATACTGAAATCATACTTTAGATGTGCTGAGTTAAAATAGACTGTTGAGACTATTTCACTTGTTTATTTTTTTTAACTGAAAGGATATATATATATCTGGTTTGCACTGTATTTCTCTTGGTCAGCACCCCAGCGCTGCATGGGCACTGGAGGCCAGTTGGCAGGACGCCCAAGCATCCCAGGGCGAGAGGAGCAATCGCTGGTTGGCTCTGGCAAGTGTCCCAGCAGATCAGTGGGTAAAACTGACAACTAGCACTTAAACCATGACTTAATTTAGTCCTCGTGAAACAACTGTCTTGGAAGTATAATTATCCGAGTCGGGAGGCAGGTCCGTCAGCCAACAAGCAGCAGAGCTATGACTCAAGACCGGGTTTGCTACCACTCCAAAGACCAGGCTCTAAGCAGCTCGGCGGACACCTCCCCTGCCTCCAGTGGCCGCCAGGGCCCTCTCTTTCGGCCACACTTGGGCTCCAAGCACCAGGAGTCTGCTTACCCAAATGCATAGACGTCCGCAGCTTTGGAGAAGGGAAGCTGGTCCTCATCCTTCCCAGGGGTCATCTCGCGCACGATCTCAGGGGCCAGGTAGCACAGCCAGTCATGGGACAGCTTCAGCTGGTTCTCACGCCTGGAGGCCGGAATAAGAGCACAGCCCCTCAGCAGGCCTGCCTGGCACTCGGCTGCCCTCAGGCCAGGCAAACACCCACGCGGTGCAGGTATAGCACCTGAGTGCACACACTGATCCTGCCCTGGCTTCAGCTCTCACAGAAGACATCACTGTGCTCTTCCAGGGAAGCAGGCCAAGGGCAAGTACTGGGCCTGGGCTCATCTCTGTCCGGGAAACCAGGCCTATCTGCAATCTCACAACAGCCTGGAGACTCCCTGCCTGGCTGCCAATCTTCCCCTGGGGGCTCCCCAGACACTCAGGGAAGAGCCTTTCACTTCACCCCTTTAAGGATGGAGGAAATAAAAGCTGGATGTTTTTTCTCATCATGGCAATGGGACCTGGACCCTCACCCATTTCGCTGATCAGCCAGGTCAAAAGTGAGCTGGGGACTCAAATACCACGAGGGGCTGAAATATCACCCAGGCAAGATTCTGACCAGAACTATAGGGGCCAGCCTGTAGTTGCCTGGCCCTCTCTACAACTCCCTACAGGGAGGTCTGCTTCTCGGCAGCATGGCCAGAGTACCTGGACCCCGAGCAAGCCCACCCAGGACCCTGCTCCTCCTGTCCCACCCAGACACCCAGGGCCAACTCACCTCTCCTCTCGGACCACACCCGAGATCCCAAATAGCCCGAAGTCTGTGATGACCACTTTGCCATTGTCGTAAAAGACATTCTTCGATTTGAGATCTTTGTGCACAATGCCCTTGGCATGCAGGTAGCCCATGCCCTGGAAAACAGCGAGGCTCACATCAGCAGGAAGAGAAGATGAGGGGTGATGCTGAGTTTCAATCCTGTGACAGGTTCTGCACTAGAAGCTTCCCCAAGTCCCCTCATTTAATCCTCACAATCCCATGCTGCATATTGTCCCCATCTGACAGATGAGGAAACGGAGGCTCAGAAAGGCCAAGGTACACAGCAGTTAACCAGCAGAGCTCAGATCTGACTCAGCCAGTCCGTGCTCTTTCCACACCACCAGGCTGCCCAATACTCATCTTAGATCTGGCTAGGGTGTGAGGTATAGACAAGTGCTCGCTAGGAACCTGGAGAGGTCAAAGAATGTAGAAAAATGATACTGGCTGTGAGGGAAGCTCAGTGGCAGAGCCCCTGCCCAGCATGCACAAGGTCGTGAGGTCCCTTCCCAGCAATTCAAAGGAAAACAGTCAACAACACCACCCGCGTCAGGTCACAAGGGTCCGAACAACTCAGGGTGTCCATCAGGATTTGCACAGCTGATCTCTGCTCTCAGGTAACATAAAGGTCAGGTGGGGAACTAGAGATTCCCACAAAAGGGTCTCCACATGTGGCCACTGCCAATGTCCATCCGGGGTTCAAGCTCCACCTCAACTCAGACCCTAACTCATTAAGAGGCCTCAGGCAGTGTTCACTTCTCTGTGGCTCAGCCTCCTCATCTATCCACGCAAGGGCAGTGGGGGGTGACTTCTCACGAGCGGCTCTAGAATGGACACCGATGGGCTGGGTGCATGGACACAGGTGACTCCACACAGTATAATCTCATCCAAGGTCAGAGCTGTCTTCAAACTCCACACCCACGGCTACCAGGTACTCTGACACCCTTAGGGACAGGGGAAGACGCCATGGCTGAATGGCATCCCTGGCAGCTTAGAAAGAAGCAGCAATGAAACTACCCTCCACCCTGCAGGCACATCACACCTTCTGCAGAGATGTCCCTGGCTAAAAGGTGTCATAGGGAGGGGGGTGGGGATAACTAGTGAAAAACACACTGCATTTAGGAAACAGAGTCAGCCACAAGCTACAACCGCAGAACTCAGCCCCCAGTAAGAGCTCTGTCCCAAGAGTCAAGAGCACTGGAGATCCATTTAAACGAAGCAGATTCTCCTCTGAAAGGGACAAGAAGGTGTGAGGCTACTGGGGCCACTTCCCTTGGGCCTGTGGAGAGTTGTCTCCTTATGACAGGGTCAGGGGGCTCCAAGAATGCTCATTCCCCAGACTCTGTCTTGATTGCAAGGTGGTCCTTCCGGAAATATCTGCCCATTTCCCAAACCAAACCAAGGCATGAGCCTTCCCCGGTAGCCAGACAGAGCCAGACTCTCAGTGGGCTGAGTAGGGACCAGCTCTGGAAGGAACTGGACAAGTCCCTGTACTGCTCTCAACCTTATTTGTAAAACAGGTGTCACAGCCTGAAAGGACAAGCATAAAGGGACAGGATGAAGGGCTGGGTCTGGACACTGATGTTCCTTTTCCCGAATTCTACAGCCATCTCTATACTGGTCTAAAAGTTGTAAACCCTCTAACCAAAGGCCCAGTCTGTTTTATCTCTTTGGGCCAAAGCATCACAGATAACTCCATAAAGGAAGTGGCTCAAGGGCCCCAGCAGAAGGAGAGAGGAGGGTTTCTCAGCAGGATGGAAGAAGCCAGCAGAAAAGCAGCTTCCGGCTCTGCAGCTCTAAAACTTTTTAGCGACTTATCTGCTGGGTCGGGAATCATCCTAGGGCTCCTCATCATGACTCAGCAGCAGCACCCAGACATGCACTCCCCAGGGAGCAGAGACAGAGAGGAGCTTGAGGGAGGGGAGCAGACTTAGCAGGGCTGCGGGGGTGGGGGTGGGGGAGAACAGACACTGCAGGTCCCACCGGCCCCTCTGAAAGAAGATGGACCACAGTGAAGGCAGAGATGGCATCTTTGGGCTTCAGTTTTCCGAAGTTTAACACGTGAGCTTAGTGCAGAAATGGCAAGTGGAAATCTTGGTTTATCCACAAATGTCATTATATTTTCATCTTTTCTAAAGACATACAAAGAGACACCAGAAGAAAAAAGGGAAGGGAGGAGAGAACGGAAAGGAAGGGGAGGAGGCAGGAGAGGATGCAGGCAGGAGAAAAGGGAGGAAAGAAAGACGGGAAAAACGTGGTGGAGCTGGTAAAATTATCAACATAATTTTTTAAAGAAAGAAAAGAACGTCTCTTCACCTGTATTTCAGTTTTTATTTGGGTCTGTTTACTGCTACATAAGCAACAAATGAGCTCTTTCTTCACTTTTATTTAATTACTTTTTTAAGATAATGCAAGAAATGAAGGGGGCTTTTCATTCGGGTGCCAGGGCCTGCCCTTGGGAAAGTGGCCTTGCAAACTTCAAGAGAGAAAGCCTGGGTCCTTCTGGTTCTTGGAAGTTAAATACCACTCCTCCTTCCCGTGGCGCATCCTAACAGAGCTCACTGGGGGCTGGGGGCTGGGCCACATGCTATGCATGGATGACTGCACTTTATCTTTGCATGGATCCAGTGAGGAATCCCCATTTTACAGGGAGAAAACCAAGGCCCAGAGAAGCTAAGGAACCTGCCCGAGGCCACACGGCTGATGTGACCAGCAGTCAAACTGCTTTCAGAACCAGCTGAGCTCCTCCCCATCTAATTCAACTCTACCGACGCTGACCAAGTAAATGGCTCCAGCTCTGAGGAGGTGACACAGGAACAGAGGCACGGAAGAGCCCCGGCTGGGAGAGGCGCCGCAGGGAGCCGCACCCCGCCCTGATGTTGGATGCAGCAGGAGGAAGGATGAGAGCTCCGGGAGCAGCGCTCCAGCTGCTGGCTGCCCTTTACCTTGATGATCTCCTGAGCGATCTGCCTTGTCTTGTTGATGTCCAGCGATGTCTTGGGGTCCCTCACGAACGAGTGCAACGTCCGCCCCTTGCAGAAGCTGTTGAGGATGTGGGCTCAGTCAAGTTGGGGACTGGCAGGGTCATGGGGACCAGGAGTCCATCCACTCCCACAGAGCCCCCCAAAGCATGTCTGTCCTTAACCAAATCTGCCGCCCATTCCCGCTAGGGCCTGGCCTGTGAGGGCCCCACCTAAGGCTCATCGGGTCTGCCCTACACAAGGAAACCCAGTTCAACCAGCCTGCTTGCAACTCTGGGTGGCCCAGTGGCAGGGGGGTCAGGCAGGATCAGGAGCAGTGAAACTCAAGACAGCCAAGAACGCAGCCTTTAATGCTACTGCCAGACAACATCAAGGCTCTGGTGCTCACTATACAGTCTCGTTACTGCTTTTTTTTAAATAAAGCCATTCGTAAAGAAGGCCAAGGCACTGGGGTGGCTGTCAGGGGATCACAGTGGTTATGGGAAAGGGAGCTTGTGTTCTGGGGCCTCCTCTTATATCAGAAGAAGGACTCAGGCAAGGTGTATGTGGTTCCCTTTCCTGTTTGGGGAAAGCTGGCTCATGCCATCTTAGGGAAGGACTAGTCTTTAGGAAAAGTCTCCTGGAAGTAAGGTCCAGGGCGTCTCAGAGACTTTGAGAACCAAGAGGCAAGGGCTTTGGAACACTGGCCGATAGTCTCCCAATCTGTGTCCCATTTTCCTCAGCATATTTCGGAAAGACACTGTTTTCTTGTTAGTGAACCTTCTGCTGTTTCATTATGTGCATACCCACTCTGACTCCCATCTCTGAAGAGATAGGGTGCATAGAGGAGAGGAGGAAGGATGGGTGGATGGAGGACAGCAGCAGGGGCTACGCACTAGGGTCGGGGGCTGGGGGGCCACACTCAGGCTCCCTGGGCATCTGCTTGTCTCGCTTTGGGCTGCAATTTTATTCCCCTGGTAAGGAGACTGTGGTTATCTCATACTGCCCAGGAGTTCTGGGGATGATTACTTACATCACTTTAAACAAGCAAAATGGAAATTAATTTCTACTTCCTTCATTGCTTTGAAAAGAAAAAAACATTTTCCTAAAGTATAGGATACAGGTATGGAGAAGACCATCTCCAGGCTAATGAGGATTCTTAGTTTGATGAGATTAAAGTGATTTTTAGATTCTTCTTGAAATGCCTGTTTCAGAATTTCTCTAATGACCTCATATTGCATTTCCTAACTTCAAAAGTAAACAGTGATATAATAAATGCCACGGGAAAAACTGTTCCAGTGTCACAGCTCTGAGGAAGAGACGTGTGGGATGGAAGTGGAACAGTGAGGACTTTCCAGAGCAGAAATGGACTGCAGACATCAAAACACCACTGGCTGGGGATGTGGCTCAGTGATAAAGCCCTCAGCGCGTATGTGCAGGGACCTAGCTTTGACCCTCAGCACCAACACACACACACACACACACACACACACACACACAAAGAAGAGAACGAGCCCAGCTCTACCGTCAAGTGAGAAAAGCAAGGGGTGAACCAGTAGGGTCTTTCCCATGTTTTCATAAAGGAATACTTTAAAAATCTCTAAGCACATGCAAAGTCTTTATTTTAATGCAGGGAATGAAGTTCTTTACCATATTCACCTCTGGGGACAAGGCCCCGCCTGGGGTGGCAGAAGACTTGGCTTTTGCTTTGTGCCTTTTATGGAAAGAAGAATCCTTAGAGGGCATCATTTTCTCTCTTTTTAATGGCAGAGGGGTTATGTAAGCAGGAAGTGCCACCCCATTTTTGTTTTCTTCTTTGTACCACTTTCTGTGAAAACTCGCACACCCTTCAGGGCTGCTCACCTGGTGATGATGGCCAGGTGGGGAGGATTCATGCAGGCGCCCATGAACAGCACCACGTTCTCGTGCCGTGTCTGCCTGTAGTTCATCACCTCCTTCTTGAACAGCTTCAGGTGGTCCTGGTTGTGGCCGTCCATCTCCAGCAGGCGAATGGCCACCTCGCCGTGCCAGCGGCCACGGTGCACCCGGCCCCAGCGGCCCTGCCCGATGAGCTCTCCCAGCTCCACCTGCTCGAAGGGGATGTCCCACTCTTGCAGGTACACACTGGTCTGGCTGGCCTTGCGGGAGATGGGGCCCCGCCAGGGCCGGCGGGAGCTTGGTAAGTCGTCCACCTCATCCTCGTCATCTTCTGCCTCGGACTTGCCAGCCTCTGGCTCCTCGGCCTGGAAGGAGGGGAGACCAAATAGAGAACGGTGGTGGCAGGTCAGGGTCCTCTCTTCCCTTCTGAAAGCCCTAGCCAGGTGAGGGAGGAAAGGCCTGGATCTGAGAGCTGATTCTAGAAACAGCTCTGCACTGGCTTTTTTATTTTGCTATGGACAGTGGGGAGGTCACTTGGCATCCACAAAATATAGTCACTGGCCCAGGTTATCCCACAGTCCTCCATCCTGCTAATGCTCCAAGATCTACCCAGGAGCAACACCTAATCATTCAAGAAACAGCACTGATACCCCAGCAATGGAGGAACTCACTCTTCTGGTACTCCCTTTTTAAAGCAGTTTCTGACTCTCTTCTGTAAGCTACACTGCACGGCAGGGATCCAGGCTCAGTTTACGCTTTTGATCAAAAGTCTAGACATTGGTTCTTGACCCTGGCTTTGAGCAGAATCACCCGGTGAGTTCTGTCAACACGGAGACGTCTGACCCCATCCTAGACTGAAGTTAGTCTGACCAGAGTGAAGACAGAACTGTGACCTTACTTCAGGTAGCCCCAGAAACAGAAGCAAAGGAGGCAGTGTCTCTGCTTTCTCCCCACCCTGTGCCTGTCCCACACCGTGCAGCAGGCCCCGGGAAGACCCTTTCTGTGCCGCAGAAGCCCCACATTCTGGGGAGGGCAGGAAACACCAACGGCCTTCTGTGGCTTCAGCTGTGCCACCCTCACGCACCTCCACCTTGTGAGCCTCCAACACCTCGGCTTTCGGCTGGTCATCAGGCCTAAGAGTAAAACAGGCTTTGTCAGGGGGACCCTGGGCCTGCCAGGGGCTCCCCAGGGGCAGGCCTGACGCAAAGGCTCTCTATATGGACTATATGGTGACCCACCTGTGGTAGAGACAGGCTGGATGCTGGGGACCAGGCCCACCCTTCCGGGGCCTCAGCCTTCTCCCCGGGCTGAACTGATGGTGGCTGGAGACAAGGGGAGGGCGGTAACCACCAAGGACCCTTTCAAACGTGACACTGTAGTCCAGGAGTTCAGAGCACACACAGGCCCGAGGATCCAGCAGGCTTACCTCTGAGGACCGACCCTGCTACTTGCTCACTCTGTGACCGACCTTGTATAACTCAGTCTGTCTGGGCTGGCTGTACATTAGGGTTCCTCTGTGGACTACACAAGGAAGCCCGAGTCGAGGGCTCAGCCCATCTTTGGAAGAAGGGCTCCCTAAGTGGGACCCATTTTTCATAGGCCTTACTCCGAATGCCACTGTCCACCTTCCCGGGCCACCAGCCTGCTCCAGTTTGCACGAAGCCCACACACGCTCACTGTGTTGATGCAAATAAACCCTTCCAGGGGGAGTTATCTGGTACAGACAGCAATCAGCCCCAGCCAGCCTCCATCCGGCTGTGCCCGGCCTGGCAACACCCACAGCGGGAAGGTCAGAGATTTAAGAGTCCAGGTGGGAGGCAGCCAGGGCCTGAGTTCAATCTCAACAGGTCTCCAGGCAGAGAAGGAACTCTTACCAGGTACTGTCGGTGGCATCAGGGAGCGGGGCTGCCTGTGGAAAGGCCGAAATGTCTGCAGGAAACAAAGCATCAACACAGAGTGTGAGGCCACTTTTCCCAGGCCCAAGACCCCACACCTGCCTAACAGGAGGAAGTTGCTCCTCTCGGAGCAGCTGCACCTCTTCTCCAGGCCACTCCCACAGGGGCCCACTTGTGCTGAATCCTCAAAGCTGACATGGACTCAGCCTCCATAGCTCTTCTGTTCACACTGCTCTGTCCCAGGAAGGCTCAGCTGGGTAAGAAGCGGGGGCTCCTCAGTTAACACCACTTCCGGGTACCCAAAGGGACTCACACAGCAAGCAGCAAAAGCCAGCAGGGCAACACTGGAGGGGAGGGGAGCCAGAGCCACTCTGTGGAAGGTCTTCCTGGTTGGTGGCAGGACTGGCTGTCATAACTCTGGAAAGTAGGGACACTGGACAGCAGCAGAACCTGAAGGCTCCTTAGCGACACCTGGTGCAGCTGCTGGGAATTTCCAGAACACCCTCCTCTGGAACACCTTGCTGCCGCGATTGGGTTGTTCCAAGTTGAGCAGCTGAGATTGACCCCTGGGCCTCCTCCGGAACACCTTGCTGCCGCGATTGGGTTGTTCCAAGTTGAGCAGCTGAGATTGACCCCTGGGCCCGCGGCCGTGGCACTGTAAGCCTCCTGCCTGCCTAGTGACACCTGAATGGATGGTCAACCCAGTGCTATGAGGTCTGGATGCTACAAGACTGCTGGCCCCAGGGCTGGGCTTGCCTCTACACTCTCTAAAATGAGAGATAAGTAGTGGCAGCAGCCTGAGCAACAGCAGCCCCTCTCCTGCCTTCCCCACTCAGCTGTAAAGCCTTCCTTGCCCTTTCTCCAAAGCTTCCTCTAAAGGTCGTCAGAACCGCAAGTTAATATGCCTACTACTCCTTCACAGACTTGGACAGTCTGCTAGAATCTTATCATGGCGACGCACTTACGTGCCTGACATCTTGTGCAGTTTCAGAGGGCCCTGGACCTCACAAGCCTCTGCTGAGGCCTTCCCAGACACCGCCACATGTTGTCCAGATTGCCAGCGTTTCCACCCACCAGCACTTCCAAAATGTCTCCACAGAGGATAAACAGCCGGGGGTCAGGGAATGGGAGACAGGGGGGTAAGAGCCCTCCAGGTGGCTGAGCAGGGGTCCTTTGGGGACCCCATACTTTTCCTAAAAATTAAGAGCGTATTGTGATCCCGCTCGAACACACATCTGTGTCCCTTCTCCTCCCACGAGGTATCTTCAGGACAACATGGACCTTCCAGAGAACCATGTTTTCCCAGTCTGGGAGAGGGGCATGCCCCGTACATGTCCCAGAGCTGGTAAGCAAGGAGGTTCTGGGGGAGCCACAGCAAAACCTGACGTGAACCCTGACCGGTCCATGGGGCTCTGGAGGCAGAGCCCATGTCCTGACTGTTGCCAGTGGGCACAGGCCTGAACACAGCTTTGTGGACAGAGACTCACAGAGGCTCCAGGTCAGTCCCCTAATAGGCAGAGTTGAGGAAGAGAGAAACTTGGAATAACCAAAACACGGACTTCAAGATAATCTTGTTTAACCCAGAGGGGAAAGAAACAATAAAGTAGAGTTAAAGTCTAAAAAATTATGCTTGCCACCTTTGGCTAAAGGAAAAAAAAAAGAAATGTATAAATTCCTTCAAGGGACAGGAATATGGTCAAATGCAAAGTTGGCACAAAGACTGGTCAAATGGAAACAATTTTTGTAGAAAGGAATTAATGGGTATCTTACTGAATTGAGATTTTTCTATGAAACTTTCTACAATGATGGCCAGCAGGTGACGCTGTGAAATGACTCAGGCAAAGACTACAGACTCACAATTGGTTAACACAGTTTCCCATCCTTATGCAGGGGAGCAGGACATGGTGACAGATGCTCATGAAATATCAACAAAAAGCGCCCCCCCATTCTGCAAACCTGGGTTCTAGTCCTGCTTGTTTCTGCCACCTCCTGACAGTGGGACCTTGAACAAGTTGCTGGTGTTCTCTGCGCAAGAGGCAGTGCAGGACGGATTCTAGGGTCCCTCCCAGCACAGCACTGCCACTAAGGGGCCCACCTCCATGGACTCAGGCACTGGGGAAGAGGGCACCCGGTGGGCTGGATGGAGGGCTCACGGCAAGGGGCAGTTAGCGGGACATGCAAAGGACTCACCTGGGAAGATAAACTGCTGTCTATGATGAATGAAGTAGGCAGCTTTAAACAGAAGAGGAGGTGAGTCACACAAAGTGGCAAACGCAGTGAGGAGGATGCGTGGGCTGGGGAGGCAGGACCTGGTTACTGGGCTGGGCTGGCCCCACCCCACGCTCCTGGCCCCTGATGGGCCCAGCGAGAACGGGCTGAGCCATGCGGGAAGGAGGGAGGGAGCTGGAGCACACGGTGCTGGTGGGAGCCCCGAGAGTACAGGGGGCTGCACCGGAGGACCAGCTGCGCGCTGAGACCGCTCTGGGCAGCCACCTCGCTGCCAAGCTCTCACCAGCACCCTGCTCTAGAAAATGCACGGGAGCCCCGAGAACAAAATACAATGCGGATGGAAAACAGTGGTTCTGAAAACGTCTGTGTTTAGCCCACCCTGACCCTGGAGCCCCTCAACTGCCCTCACTGACCCTTCCTAAATACATACAAGCTCTCTCCTAAGAGACGTACTGGGGTTCTAGAATGTGACACAGAGGGATTTGTCTTGTGTTTTTGAGACCAATCTTGCTATTTTGCCACCCAGCCTGGCCTTGAACTCCTGTGCTCCACTGATCCTCTCACCTCAGCCTTCTGAGTAGCTGAAAGCGCTGTGCCTGAAGGGACACAGTGTTCTAACCTCAGCTTTACCTCTTGGTCTTGGGGACACTGGCTAACTTCTCCAGCTGCCACACTGCAGGACAGAGTACTACCTTTCCCAGATGTATCTTTTTTTGGGGGGTGAGGGTACCAGGGATTGAACTCGGGTCCTTGCGCTTGCAAGGCAGGCCACCAAACCGCTGAGCTAAATCCCCGGCCCTTCCCAGATGTATCTTGAGGGTCACGGGCAGGGCTCCAGAACAGCACAGAGCAGCTGAACAGCAGGAGGTCTCAGAGCTTTGCTCCCCAGCCCTGCCCCACCTGGCCAGGCCCGGGGTCGGCCCCAATATTCTGATAAGATCATGGACAGTGAGATCTCTGACAGGGGACAATGAGGGCCCAGTTCCCTTGTGAGATATCAGTGAAAGTGGACACGGTTTGGCTGATGTCACAAAAAAAAAAAAAGACTTTTTCTGTGGCTGTTGTTTCAAACAGGCCCTTTCTTTTAGAAAAACCCAAACTAAGTGGGTTAGCAAAAGGGACAATGAGGTTAATCACTGAGTCAGGAGGAAGGGTGGGGCATGTTTGGGACAAGGAGTTCAGGTCAGGAGAGATCCAGCCACGTGCATATTAAGGCAAAGGAACAAGCAAAAGAGAAATATTCTACAAAATCTCAATCTCTCCCTGTCCCCAAAAGAAATTGCTGGGACCCTGAAGATCTGAGCCCTGAGAGGCAGCCTGGCCTGCTGCTGGCTGTGTGTGGCTCCAAGCAGGTGGCCTGGCACAGGGCACAGGAGAGAACTCTGGCCCTCAGGCCTGGAGCTTCAGTGGCCAGTGACAGGGCCTCGCCTGTCCCCACGGACAAGAGAGAACAGAGGGCCTGGGTCCCAGCACCCCTTCTTTGCCTGGGATTGCAAACTGAAGTGCACGGAGGACTGAGGCCAAGGGCAAGCGGCTGGGGCTTGGCGTCCTCTGCACAACGAAGCCAGGACTGTAACTTCCTGTGGTCTCCTTGTTTTACATAAAGGGAGGGAGAGGCCCCCTCTGAGAGGCTGTCCCAGTCGCAAAGGGGGCAGGCAGCAATGCTCTCCTAGGCCTGGCGTCCTATGCTGCCTGCCGCGTCAGCTGGAGCTCAGAAGCCAGCCCTGACACAGCGACAGTGCTCAGCAGAAGCCACCACACACACAGGGTAACAGCACGAAGATGAGGCCAGGAAACCAGGCTGGGCAGCAGACGAACTTTTGTTTGATCCTGGCTCTGGCACATACAGTCTGTATAACTAACTCGGGCAAGCCACTCCCTGTCCCTGAGCCTCTGTCCCCATCCATACAGAGGGTACAGCAACAGCCTCAACCTCAGAGCTATGGCGGGAGCGTGTGACCCTGAACCTGCAGGGTCTGCTGAGAAGGGGGATCTGGTCAGACCCACACAGGCCTGGCGGGGTGGTACCTGGGAAGTTGAACCTGCTGTCCCGCTGGCCAGGTGAGGGGTTGGGGGGTGTGGTGGCACTGGACGGGTTGGACGATGTTGGGAAGGGTGCTGGCGAAGAGGGCGTGGAGGACGTGGTGGACGACGGGTTGCTGCTGGAGTCCAGGTGGTTCATGGCCGGAGGGTGCTCCTGCAAGACCAGAGACGTCGAGGGTGGACAGGGCTGGACTGCCCAGCCAGCTGCCTCCACATCTGAGCCTCTCTTCCCATGTGAAAAGAGGAGCTCAGTCCACAGGCCCTTAGTTAGGGTCCTGTTTCCCAACTCTGACATCTTCCAGGTCTAACACGTTTGAGGAAAGAGGCATACAAAGACCCTCCCCTAGTGGATTCTCGATCATCTGTCCCATTATCACTCAAACACACTTCCTGAACCCCGGTTAGGACCATGCTCCTCCTCATTATCCTCCCATAGCTCCCAGCAGTGCTTCAGTGGGGCATCACAACGACAGCCGGTTGACTGCAGAAGCAGAGACAGTGGTGAGCAAGGCAATCATACAGTCCTTGTCCTTACAGAAGATGTCCCCAGAGTGCTGGGGACTCTCACAGATTGTACTAAATTGCAAAACCCTGAAGAGGCAACAGCTTGGACTGGTGCTGTCTGGCATCCTGGAGGGTTGCAGATTCCAGAGCTGGAACGAAGCTTCTAGAAGATGACCAAGGAGCTGGTTTGTTAGGACAGGCCTGGTTCTCACCAGTTATTCCAACTTAAATGTCACTGCCATCTCCTTTACACCTAAAAGTATAACTGATAGGTGACTAATAAATGGGAACCAGGACCCATAGTAGCTTGGGCCCTAACAAGACCAAACGGCCAGTGGGGGGAGACTCTGAGGGGCTTCTGTGTTGGGCAGCGCTCTGGACCTGACCTGTGTTTCGCAGACATAAGGGGTGGGAGAGGAATTCCTTAATCAAAATACTTAGGGCCACACACTGAGTAAAATGCCAAGCTCAAAGTTTTCTCCTCTGCAGGCCTGGAAGGCTTTGGGAGATCACAGTGCATTCTGGGACCTGCCAAAATGGGGGAAGGGGTCTCACTGGCCAGAGACAGCTGACCCTGAAGGGTGTTGGCTAAGGAAGGGAGGCTGGGCCCACTGAGCACCCTCTCTCCCCATTCATGCTCCAAGGCTCAAGGCCCCCCCAGGTCCTATCAGCGGGGCCAGGCCTATGACAAGGCAGCAGAGACCGGCCATGGGGGGAAGCTGAGCCACAGCTCCTCTTCCGGCCTCGGACACACGCCCAGCCTTCCTGAGCCACAGTGCACCATCTACGAGACAGGGGAGCACCAGTGCAGCAGCACGTTACTCATTCATCCAACCCTCAATGTCACGGCTCCCGCTGCTAGTGTGTGTGTGGGGGGAGGATCAGCAGGCCTTTTCAGGCCATTGGTGCCAAAGCCAGTGGAGGGCAGAGAGGAGAGATGGCTGGAGAAGAGGTCCACGGGTGTGGGATGGATCCGCCATGCTTAGCACGCTGGTCCAGTACCGCATGCTCAGGTTGCAGTGGTGACCCTAAACAGGACACTGCAATGACGAGACCGGGCCACTGCCCTAGTGACACAGGAGAGACCACTGGCACCCCCAGGACCTAGATGGGCCCAGAGGAACTGACATGAGGGCTGAGCTGCTGTCCAGTAGGACGGGGGCAGAGGAGCAAGGTGCCATGCTATGAAGGGACACAAGAATGTGCAGGTGTTCAAGGACTGCGTGAGCATGGGGCGGGGGCTGGGTGTCGCTGGAGAGGAGAGGGCAAGGCTGGTGACAGCGGTGTTGGCAATGGGAGCTGCTGAAGAATCTCACCTGTCTGTGATAGGCTGAGAAACCACAGGGGACAGAAAGCTCTGAACATTCCCTCACTATCCTCATACACCCTGTTAGCATTATCACCCTCACTTTACAAACGATGAAGCTGAGGCTTAGGGAGGTCATGCATTTCACTCAAGGTCACAGCGAAGAGAGAAGACTCAAACCCAGAGCTATGGATCTGCCAGGACCCGAGCGTCTATATCCCCTAACCCTCAAGGTGACAGCAGTAGAGGTGGGCCTGCAGGGTGACTAAGTCACTACAGTGGTCCCTTGTGAATGGGGTTAGTGCCTTTATAAAAACGGCCAGTAGCACGGCTGCTGGACCCCTGCAGCCAGCGAAGACACAGCAAGAAGACCCTCCAAGTGAGGAATGGGCTTCCGGGGGACCATGGGGCTCAGTTCCCTGACTGTAAAATGAAGATATCAGCACACCCTTTGGAAATACTGTGAGGGTCAAACAAGACATGGTGGGAAAAACTCCAGGCACAATGAGGGTTCAGGAAATGCTCCTCAGGAGGATAAAGGGCCTGGGAACCATAGCTACGGAACCACAGATTGAACATAAATGTGAAGCCTACTGTTGGCTAAGACCACCCTAAAGGCATCCCCCACCCCCAGCCCAGACTGTGGTGTCCTGTCCTGCTCCCCCACTAAGCCTCCGTGTTGAGAGGCACCAGAGCTCAGGGCAGTGAGAACCTTCGGGTGGGGGTGGGGGCTGCCTGCATACCTTCTTTGTCAGTGCCTTGGGAAGGGTTCCAAAATGGGGTTCAGCGGCTCTGTCCACGGGGTTGTTGATGTCCGAGGGAACAGATTCTGTCCTCCGCAGCCTAGTTACTGTGTGAAAAGGGGAGCCCATCAGCAGGGAACAGATCACTGTGAGGAAGGTTCACCCCAGTTCCTGGAGGTAGAGGGGAGAAGGGGCAGGCACTCACTTGGAAGGAAGGAGATTCTGCAGGCGGGGGCTTCCTTTGTACACTTGTTGTGACATTTCAACCTGGTTAAGGACACGACATCAGTGAAGCCAGGGCTTGGAGAGTCAGGCGGGGGAGCTCTGCTTAGTGCTCACCCGTGACTCCCTGAGCTCCCACAACCTTCTCACACACACAAGCTCTCCAGTGCAGCAGGGCCAGTCCGCTGAGCAGGTGTCACATGTACTGTTGTCTACCCGTCCTCCAGGCACAGCGGGCTGCACTACGCCCACTTTACCTTACTGCACACACACACACATCTATTTCTGTTTCCAAAAGAAAAACAGAGAGAGACCTTCCACCGCTTTCAGAAAGCTCCAGACAGATCTAAACTTACACACACATGCGCGCGCGCACACACACACACACTCAAAAGGAGGAGGAGGATTTGCATTATCAAAGGATTGCAGGGATTCCACAGGCAGCCACTGCATTCACTAGGTGGCCGTGTGTCCTGAGGGGAAGCCCAGGGCCCAGAGCGGCAAGGGCTGGGTTCTCCTCTGGGCACTGCCTAATGCACCGTCTAGTTGTTGGCATCGACAAAATGGGCTGATGATGGCTGAGGCCCTCCCAACCTCCCACTGCAGCTGTAGGGCGGCGTGGAGCTCAGGCGTCCTGCACTTAGCACCCCAGGATAGGAGCTGGAGGGCCCAAGTTTATCCCAGAGCCAAATGGCCAGGAGCCACAGGAAACCTGGACTGGAGAGAAAACTCCGGGACCTCTCGGACGTCAGGAGTCCTCAGGAAGGAACCACCCAGCTGACACCCCCAGGACGCATCCCTGACGGATGACTGCACTGGGGCCTGAGGTCTGCCTTGAGCACAGGAGCTCAGAGGAATTGGCTCACAGGAGCTTGGAGGAATCTCTATGGAATCATCTTCCCAGATGTATAAATGGAAAAAAAAGAAGTCCAGAAAGGACAAGCACAGTACCCCACGTCACACAGCAATGCAGGGTCAATGTGGGCCAGGAACTAGGAATAAAGTAAGGGCACCCAAACAGCTAATGACAGACTGCTCTCTCCCCACCCGCCACTGTCCCCCATCCTTGGTTCTTCACATCAGAAACCACCGTGCTGTGAGAAAAGAAAGCCAGATGCCTACAAAATCCACATTCTCTTCTCATTTTGCCAATTTATAAGTAACTCTTTTTTTTTTTTTACCATGCCTGTCTCCATTTTCCACCCCTTGTGTTCTAAAATTTAAGGTAACAAGACTCCTCGATTTCCTCTCTGCTTCTGCATTCTTTTTCTCTTGGTCTACCTGGTAAACCTCTATTCATCCTCTCAACACCTGCCTAAAATGTTTCTTTCCTCCAGCAGTGCCTCACTTCATCTCCCCTAAAAGGGCCCCATCGCCCCGCTACGCTGGATGGGATTATGAGTGGTTGGTTCACAGGAACTCCTCCCACCTCTGACTTGACCCAAGGCCAAGAACGAAGCAGTAAGGCTGCCCCTCATCTGAAAGTATTGCTCCCCAGCCCTCGCCCGTCACCTGCAGTGTTTGCACTTCACTCCGAACATCATGCTCTTCTGGCACACGTGGCAGACCTGCGACAGCCAGGACTTGGTGGAGAACCTGCCGGGGATGCACACATGTGGGACTGGGGCCCGGTCACAAAGCGTTTCCAGGGGCACAGGGAGGCTGGACACGAGGGCTGTCTCCGCGGACCCCTGCTTCTCCCAGTTGTTCAGATCACTCGGCCACAAAGTTTGTGTGCTTACATTTGGAAAGAGCAACCTGAATCCCCGGTGTGCACGCCCTCAGACACAGTGACTCTCGTCCTTGGAGTTCACCTGAGTGTCAAATGTGTGGACCAGGTACTTTACATAAGGACTGCAACTTAAAAAAGTATCAAAGTGCACATCTTACATGCAATTTGTCTGAAAAAAGAAAGCAAAAAACCAACATATGTGTTTGTTTATATAAAATATTTCTCAAAGGACACAGCACTGTTGAGACCTGACGTTCCCATTAGGAAGTCCAGGGAAGGAGTGGGGGGGACTCTGACCTCTTTGCAACCTCTTGAATTTTGAACCTATGAATGTATTTTTCGGTCCAAAATCTAAACAGTTAAAAATGAAAGACGGCAAGAATGATGGGGTTTGAGTGGGTGGCACCCTCCAGAAAAGAAGGCCAGTCAGTCCACAGGGCAGGAAGGCCTAAGAGCAGACATTTTATTTTTAGAGAATAGATTTAAAAAAAAAAAAATAAGCACAGCACATCATAGTAACAACAAAAAGAATATGAATAGTACTCAAGGAGGATTTAGTGATCCATCCATAAGCACTGGCTCCCCTGTCATGACAACCATTCCAAGAAGTTAGGCAGGTCTTGGGTACCCACATGGTATACAGGCCAAGAAACCAGCCCAGAGAGGGCAGGCAAAGGGCCTAAACCAGCAGTTTGTGGGTGCCCTGGACCCTCCTCCTGAGGCTCTGGTGTGCAGGGTCCGAGTCCTGACAGAGTTCCAAGCAGAGGTCCCTGCCGCACCCCCCCCCGACTCAAACTGTCTCACAGGTACTATAACCTCAGACATGTCACTGAACCTTTGGGAGATGGGGGTCCCCCTGCGGTGAAGAACTCCAGGCCAGCATAGGCTGAGAAGAGCTCACACTCCCTAGGAAACAACAGGCCCTGGCAAGTCACAGTACCTTTGATCGAGCTCCCTACTGTGCTTTCAACAGCTTTTAACAGGACAGCAAGCACACGGGTATCCCAAGGCACTGTCCCGCTGGCCGTCCACCCGGATCCTTGTCACCACACATGGCCTCCCAAGCACTTGGGCAAAAGCCTCTGAGTGGTCCCTGCTGGAGGTTCCTACAAGGCTCTCTCTATAGGTATAAGTGTTGGTGAGGAAGAGACCCCAGGAGGGACCAGCAAGTCTCTATGGTGGCTCGCAACAAGGCAAGGGCTCAAAGATACAGGGCTCTGTCACCCGGAGGAGGAGAAGGCAGGTAGGCAGGAGGCACAGAGCCCTGAGAAACAGCTCTCAAAATAACTGCCAAGCTCAGCAGGGGCTCCCAGCACCCAGTACCCTGCCCTACTCAGACCTACCTGTGTGTCACCGATAGCCCAATGTCCCTTCGTACCATCTGTGGGGATCCATGGGAGAGATCTGTGAGGAAAGAGGCCAGGTTGGGCAAGCTGAAGAAAGGTCTGGGATCTTCTGATTCAGAGGTCATAGGCCGGACAGGATATGATGGTCACCCAGCAGAGAAATTAGCTAAGATCTACCAAAACAAGGACAGGCCAGCTAAACCAGCAGAGCAACATGGTCACCCACATGCTAGGCTTGCTTGCTAGTCACCACACTGCTGGGCCTCTTCAAATACTCAGTTGGCCATTCCTGCAGATTTCTCCCTGATCGGCACAGCCTCAAGATGTCCAAAAGCAAAAAACAAAAACAAAAACAAAAACCTCTCCCCAAGGCAATGCGAAGGTGAAAAAAGTTCCCCCACACTCACCTCTCACCTTCTCAGGGACACACCAGTCTTTAACAGCTTGATTCTGCTACCACTCGTTAAGTGAGGGAAGCCTGAGCTCAGGCACAGGGCACAAGGCTAGTTGGCCGTGTAGCTCAATCCCTACCCTCCCAGCCTGAACACCTAGCAGACCCTCCTCTGACAGCCAGCCTTGCTAGCGCTTGGCAGGAACAGTGAGGACAAGGTGAAGTCCTCACATGCCCAGGACCACTGGGCTCTGCAGGCAGAGCCTCTAGGTATGGATCAGGCACCGTCCCTCTATGCTAAGTGAAGGCCATAGCCTTGGACATGCCCTCTGCCTGCCTCGCTGGAGTGATCCTGGGGCTCCCTCAAGGATCAGGCAGCCCAGTGTTTAAGGCAGGAGGGACTTGGGCAGTGGGTGAGTGCCAGATATGGTCTCTACCTACCTGCAGCCCCCAAACATCCAACTCACACTCCCTACCCAACCTTGTCTCCTCCTAAGTCCTCAGATGGACTTCAGGGGTCCAAGAGCCCTCTGGATTGGTCAGCAGGATGTCAAAAGCTTTTCCCGGCAAACAAAGTCTAGACTTTCATCCAATTATTAAAGGGATCCATGACCCAGAAAGTTCAGGAACAGTGTTTGAGTGATCTGTGGTCATCTTCTGTCCCCTGACTGTGCCTCCCACTGGTGGCCCCTCCTCCATCCTTGAATGCTGGCCTGAGCACAGCTGGTGCTTATTAAGTGATGCTTCACTTACGGCCAAGAACCCTACATCCAATCCCCCAGGAGAAGGGTAGAAGTACTGATCCCAGCCCCCATACCATGGAGATTTTGATGGGGACAAAAGGCCCTCTGCCACCCTCCTGACCAATGGGGTCCCTACAGTTCTACCACCTGCAGCTCTCAGGCACATCTGCCATGGAGCTGACCCTCCCAACTTCCTCCAAGGGCCACTCCACACTAGTCAGCGGTCAAGGCTATCTAAACACACAGCTCCAAGAGGGGCCAGCTGCCAAAGGAGACACTGGGAATGTAAGAATTCAACCGCCTGGCTCTGAATGCAACACGACTTATACTGCCCGCCAAAGGCCCATGTGGCAGGCATGATGGCTGTCTGACCTGCATGCGAACACTGGCCCCGAAGGTCTGGTAGCCTCATTGTGGTGCCAGTGCCACGTTACGAGGCCAGAGCTCTCTCCTAGGGAGGGAGGAGCTGGCTCTGCTAAGGGCCCTGGGGTTTCTGCGTATCCCCTGGAGAGAGGGAAGCACAAGGATTCTCCATCCCATCCTCCGTCTCCTTGGGGTCCCTAGAGCAGCCTCCCTCAGCAGGTCATTGCTTGCTAAGCCTCTCTTCTTCCCAAGATCTCACCCACAACGACACTAGTCTCCTTAACTAGCTATGAACAGTAGGAAAATATGCTGCTACAATAGACCCTTGACTTATGAACTCAGTTCATTCATGAGGGCTGGTTATAACTCAAATTGGTCAGTTGAAGGCTCAGGCTCCTCTACACAGCCTTCAAAGTCTCTCTCCTGTACACAGGCAGATCTCAGTGTTCTCAGAGAGACCCTGGCCCAGGATTTCTCAGGTAACCCCACACAGGAAAGGATGTTGTAAGGTTCCTTCCAGAACTCTTCAAGGGTTAAATCTGCATCTGACACCACCTGGAAGCACAAGCAGCCAGCACTCAGGTCGTATCTCAAGACTTTGTTCACAAGTTAAAACTAAAATTCCGGTTATAACCCAAGTTGTTCATCTATCAGGCCAGTTGTAACTCAAGGGTCTGTTGTACTTAACTAAGTCAAAGAAAATCCTGCACGTTCCTGCATTTCCACTCAATTAAAAGCAGGCTCCTTGGTTGTGTCCCACAAGAGAGAACCAACAATAGAGCACATGCGATGCTGTAACTCATGCCTGTACTGCTAGCTACTCTGGAGGCTAAGTCAGGAAGATCATAAGTTTAAGGCCTGCTCAGGCAACTTAGCAAGGCCCCATCTCAAAACAAAACATAAAGGCTTGCAGATGTAGTTCTGTTGGTACAGAGCTTGATTATCATGTGGAAGGCCTTGGGTTCGTTCAGTCTTCAGTACTGCCCGCCGCAAAGAGACCCTGTTCCCAAAATTGAAGTAGAGCAGTAAAAAATGGGGCCCAAGGTTGCCTGTGCTTTCTCCTCCTCTCCCAGGGTGACAGCCATACCCTGCAATTCAGAGCTGTCTCCAGTAATGTCTAGTAATGTGAGAACTGGTGAGATGGGTCCAGAGGACTCTGAGGACAACTTAGGGCCCCAACTCAGTCAGGGGACACCTCCCTCCCAGCAGCACTGCTTTACCTGGCAGCCCAGACAGAGGTCACTGTAGGACAGCAAGGTGTAGACAGAGCTCATCACAGGGCTACCGTGGACCATGACACTCTCCAGGTCTCTACTTCCCAGACAACAGCCACAGCTGGGCTGGGGCCAGCTATATGTTAAGGCCACCTGTGTCAGAGCTATGTCCTGAAGTGGTCACCGGTGCCTCTGCTTCTGGACTATGAAAAGGCCAACCAGGCCAAGAGGATCAAAGAATCCACCTGATTGGGGCAGCAACAAAAACCAGTGGCAGAAGGGATGAAATGAATCACTCTTACCAAACCTGAAAGAGACAAAAAAGACAGAGCGGGATTATGTCACCACTTGGGCTCAGCAAGTTCCTAGAATATTACCCACTGGGAGGGAGCAGGCAAGGGGCTGGCACAAGGGTCAGAGGTGTGGCTTGGGGCCAGGCTGGCTGAGTGACTGTGGGAAGCCCTGTGATCTCTGTAGGGACATTTCCTCCACAGGAAGGGCCAGAGGGGCCTTACCAGGGGACACTGAAACAACACCCTGAGCTGTGCACTCTAAGACGTTAGCTGATTTAAGCCTCACCAGACACCCAGCATGGTTGAGTTCACCCTACTTCACAGCCGAGGAAACCGAGGCTCTTGAAGTTTTTCTAGGCCACATGACCCACAGGTGAAGGCAGAAGTGGTCAGTCTGCTGGAGAGGTTGTGGCTGGGGCAAAAGGGCAGAGAAGACAGCTACACAGAGCACCCCAAGAAGGGTCGGGTGGGGGAACACCTGAGCGACACATCCTGCAGGACTGGCGCTGCTCCTGGGGACACAGGAGCAGGGAGGAAGGAGAGCACTCTGCCTGCTCCCAGGGCTCACCATGGCCTGCACATCCATGGCAGTGCTGGTTTTGGTGGCACAGGTTGCGGGGAGGGGGTTAGACTCAGAATCTCAGGGTCTAAGGCTGGTGGTGTCCCTGGCCTGAGGCTCTGTTCTTTGCCCAGAGCATGGGAACAGGAGCAGGGCTTCCTAATGCTCTTCTTGGGAGAAGATGAGAGACCAGGCATCAGGGTGCAGTCCGCTGTGAGGCCCCCTTGAAGGACCCACATTCACACAGTAGTATCACTGTGTCCCATAGCCAGAGTGTGTGGGGCAGCCCGATCAGGAGGCAGCCAGGGTACCCTGGGCTCCTGTGCCCCAGCCGGACACTCCAAGCCCGCAGAACTCTCCAGGGTCCTTCACAGTGGATGGGGGGAGGGTGTCCTCCAGCCAATGTGACTCCAAGCCCAAGACAGACAGGGCCCAGGAACCCTCTAGAAAAGGGGTGCCCGTGTCAGGGAGAGAAGCCAGTTATACCCCAACCTTCAAGGATACAAGAAGTGAGAGGCACCCAGAGAAAAGAGCCTTTTGTCCTTCCATCCTACCCACACAACCAGGTCAACGGGAGCAATCTTTATAACAGCAATAAAGACAATGATCTAAGTGTCCACCAAAAGGGACAAGGTAGATAAACTATGTAATGGAACAAGTCTGTAAAAATAAGGGTGCTTGAATTACTGAAGATTCATACAAAATGGAAATCCTAGTTGGCTCCTGAAAGGGGAACCAGGCGGCAGGGAAAATGGTGAGGGACACACGTCTTACCATGTACCCCTACAGACAGACATGAGCCACAATGCTGACGCAGTCTGGACCATGTGACTGTCACCTATTCAAAATGTATAAATAGAAAATATTTTTAAATTAAAAAAAAAAAAAGTAAGACACTGCAAGATGCACTGACGTGGTGTTCTGATTTATCAAGGTACCGTGAAAACACAAGTCACAGGACCAAGTCCATGGCGTTTGATAGTCATTAGTGTTTTGAGCCAAATATTCCAGTTTCTCCTTCTGGCCATAATGGAAAATTGCATCATTTGTTCCCTTGTCTGTGCAGAGCCACGAACAGTGAGGAGAGCTTCTGAAACGGGTATGGTTGTTCAAACCCAGGAGGATTGGTTCCAGGACTCTCCTCCTCCACCACGGATATGAAAACCTGCAGGCACTCAAGGCCCCTATTAAAAATGGTATAATATTTGCATATAACCTGCCTATATTCTCCTGTACACTTTAAGTCATCTCCAGATTACTTGTAGGACCTAACGCCACGTAAATGTATTAGAAAATAATGACAAGAAAAATCAGTGTGTTTATGTTCAGGACAGACAACCACTGTAGGCGTAACTTCATAGTATGTGTCAGCAACAAGGTAACTTTCTCTTTCCAAGTATTTTTAATACGTCACTGAGCGACGTGACTCTGCAACCCATGGATACAGAGGCTCAACTGCACTTGATGGCCAGTGCTCACCATCTAGAGTTCACTCTTCCCTCTGTTACAGTGGCCAAGGATGCTCTACATAGTGGCTATTCTGATCCATCTGTGACCTGGAAGGAGGCAGACCCACAAGGGACAGGCAGCCCAAATGAGAAATAAATCTTTGTATCCTGGAGATTTGGGAGCCGACGGAGGCTGGTTATGTGGCATCATTTTCTTTGTGCATTACATCTACTGGGCTCCAGCCCTAACTGCTAAAGTCCGATGGGGACCAGAGTGAAAGACGGGGACACCTTTTGCTTTTCACTTCACACACATCTACACTGGCTGACTCTATCTGTCCCTCTTATGTACCTCTATGAGGAGGAAGCCACAGTCCCAACTCACCTCACTGAGGAGACCTCGTCGATGCGGTTTCCCAGCTGTGACTCATGCGACTTGCTCCGAGTGAGTGTGGGGAAGCTGGGCAGCAGCTGGAAGACCTTGCGACTGGGTGGGGGGGGCGTCCTTGGCGGCTTCAGCTTGGCGTGGCGGCGCAGCTGAGGCGTGGCTGGAGGGGTGATGAAGCTGTGCAGGGCGCGGGGGGTCAGCCGGCCGCTGGTG
>NW_022900925.1:18812840-18822846 GCF_012274545.1 Fukomys damarensis
ATGAAGCTGTGCAGGGCGCGGGGGGTCAGCCGGCCGCTGGTGTGCAGCGGGATACAGGTGTCTGAGAGGCCCTCGCTGAGGCCGGGAGCGAGGGAGTCCGAGGCGGGCAGAGCCGACACAGAGACAGAGCGGGGGCCCTGGGCACCGCCGCCCACTCTGCCCAGCAGGGAGCTCCCTGGGGGCCAGGGCAGGCTAGCTGGTGACAGGGTGTCCACGGACGGCCCTGAGCCACTTTCCCGACGAGCATCTGAAGAGCTCCAGCCAGAGTCCTCTTTGTGCTCCCCTCCTGTGGACCAAGGGCACATGTCACAGAAGGTTGGGGCTAGCAGGGATTTGTAGGTGTGAGGAAGGTCTAGGGAGGCTCTGTTCCTTAGCTGAGGCTCCACCCTCAGCCTTCATGCTGGGCTTCACACAGGGCCTCTCCTGCACCCAGGGTACTGTCCACATCAACCAGCTGATGTGAGGCCATCAGCTCAGTTACAGTATGACCGTCTCCACTGTAGGGGGAGCAAGGCCCAGAGAGGAACCGGCTCATGCAGGGCTCTTGCTATCATGTCTGGGGATAGCAAGCTGGGAAATGCACCCCAACACAGTGCAACCTCAGTCAGAAAGGAAACAGTAACTGAGCCTTGGGACTTAGGAAAGAGAAGCTGCAATGTGCAAAGAAAGGGAAACTTCAGTTAAAGAAAATTCAAGGGCTGGGGTGTAGCTCAGTGGCAGAGCACTTGCCTAACACATGTGAGGCCTGGGTATGATACCCAGCATCACAATAAAGAACAGAGAATGATTCAGATGTCAGCAAAGCAGACTGCCAACTTCAGATAGCCATTCCCTTCCCAGAGGAGCTTGAAGGTGACTCTTGGCTGCCTTCACCATCACCCTCTCCTGGCCACTGAGATCTTGAGGCTTTAACTGAGTTTTAACTCAGTGGCACAGTCAGCCCCCTCATTCAAACCTCTGCTGGATACTGGACATAAAAGTATAAAAAAGACACCCTGAGCTCGTTGAGTCCAGTGAGGAGTGACACACAAAGTGTGCTGGGAGCTGTGACAACATGGGGGCCCTGGAGAGGAGGAGGACCCAGGATCAGCCTGGGGGTGAGGGCAGAGCCAGTGGGCAAGAGGAAGAGGAAAGTGTACCAGGTGGTGGTGGGGAACAGCAAGTGCAAAGCAAGAGAATACACCACCAACAATCCAACAGCTGCAAGATGATTCAAACAAGACCATAGGAGTCAATAAAAAAGCAAGAATCAGTACAAAGGACATAAAAAACCTGTTCACAGAAGTCATGGGAGAACATGGCACCTTCGGACAATGAGAGTCCCTTGGACCTCAAGAGGCTGGGACAAGTCCAGGAACGACAAGAAATAAAGACGGAAGGGTCAGTCCAGCTGTAGCCACCTCAGGCAAGGCCTTGGACATCTTGCTAAGGATGACACAGGTTTAAGCCAGGAGGAGGTACTGAGACTGTGAAGGATGGTGGGCAGGGGAAAGAGTCAAGGGCTGTCAGAGAAAGGAGAAGCTGCATCTCTCTTCTCATCCCCATGGGAGAGTGAGGATGGCAAGGGAGAACACGCACCTCAGCACTGGAGCCCTTCCACTGTGTGCTACAACACAGGCCATCTCCTTAGGCCTCCCCCACAGTGCTTCTCTTCTCCCCAGTGGCCAAGTGAGGTCGGGGACACTGCCCAAGGTCAGATGGCTAAGGGTGTGATGGGATGGGAGTTGAACCCCTCCAGTCTCGACCACAGCACCATGCCCCTTCTCTCCCACAATACTATGGATTTTGTGTACAGCAAAACATCTTCGGAGGTAATGACATGTGCAAGGTCATCTGAGGAGATCGGGTCTTGCCATCTATGGTCTATGGAAGTAGAGAAGGCTTCACGTTCATAATTCATAAAGTGCCTTTGTGCGCTCTATCCCTTCTGCCAACAACCCTCCTCCCATTTCCCTTCATGGTGGCTTTCTCTTCTGTCTCTAGTTATCTGGGCAGGGCTAGTTAGCCTTGTCTGATGCTGAGGCTCCTTTAGAACTGCACCACAATAACATGGCTTAAGACTGGCCTCCTGGAGGCACTGGATACGTGCTTTCTGCTCAGGGGACAATGAAACAGTTCCTCAAATCTGTGGGCTAGTCTGCCATCAAGGAAACAGGCTCCAGATTCTTCAAGTTGCCTGTAATCACCACTGCTTTGGGTCAGCTCAAGGATGGTGAATGGGGACCTGCTGTGATGCCACCCAGTCACAGCAGCAGCTGTTTGACAGTGACTGCGGAGCCGCTCACAGAAGAGTTCATGGACTGACTAGTGATGCTGTGTCGGATAAAGGGTGGGGAATGTCAGGGAGAATGATCGTTCTCTGCTCACCGGCACAGAGAATCATCTGTCACTCTCCTGTCCTATGACCGGAGATCACAACGGACATGATGTCAATCACTCCACAAGCCTAATACTCAAAAAAGCAGTGCCTAAGCACAGCACCTGAACTTGTTTCATCTTCACAACAATCCTGAGAGAGGGGATGCTATGATCTCCACTAGACAGATAAGGAAAATGAGGCACGGAGAGCACAAGTACCTGGCCACGGTCCCATGGGTTCTAAGAGGTCACACAGAGGTCTGCAGTGAGACGAGCTCAAGTGTTACCCAGAGATCCCAGCTAGGGAGCTCAGCCTTTCCACCACCGGGAAACAACCCAGTCACCGGTGGAGTCCAAGCCTCAACCTCAGCCATTAGCAGCTGATGTGTCCTCGACCAAACCCTCCTCCCTCTCTGGCTGGATTCAAGGCTCAGCCTCCTCCTCTGTAGGGATGAGAACATGGGTCATGCCACTGGCATTTATCTCCAGCACCTGCCAGGTTGCCTGCAGATCAAGATTTTCTAAATTGGGTGAAATTCTCTACACAATACTCTGTTCAGAGGCCCTGGTACAAAACAGCTAGGGAAGAATTAAATTTAATACTCTTTGGGGAAAAAAAAAATCAAGCAGAATATAAACCTTACTGATTTCCTTAAGCCCCAGGCAGCCAGAGATAAGACAGGCAGCTCAAATAATTAAAAATGGGCCTAATTCCATTCACTAGGCTCATTTTAATGCCTCATCTGTGTGGAGAAGGGGTGTTAAGTGAGGCATTTGAAGCTATTTCCAAGACAAGATTTAGAGAGCCTGTGAATAATTCCCAAGGTCCTCATCATAATGTAAGATTACACACTCAGCTGGGACAGCCATATACATGACTCCAGCTGAAAAACCACAACATTTTTCTAGTTGTGCTTGGCTCAGGCTAAGCCCACATCAGCATGTGTTTCTGAGCACAGAGCTCAGCATGCCACTGGGGCTGGCAGCAAGAGGGGAGAGGGCTGGGGCCAGACTGGACAGAATGGAATGCAGGAAGCTGGCGGAGAGCACCCCCTACCCCACACACCTTCCCTGGGGGCAGGTCACACAGGGCCAGCCAGCAGGGATTCTAACAATGGCTAAAGCTTCCTGGGCTTGACTGGCCAGACCAAGTATGATCTAGACCTGTGGACCCTGGGAAGCCCTCCTTCCTGGCCCAGGCCCATCACATACTTTCTGAACATCTACCCCAGCCTTTCCTAACTGCCCAGAAGCCCCAAGCCACATCTGCCCTGCCCCACGGCCTGCTTGGGCAGAGTACCCACCTCCTGGGGCCAGAGCTGGGAGTCAGACATGGGCAGAGGTCTGGGGCAGAGGAAGGAAGCAAGGCCCACCTACCTAGGCCCGTCACCTTCCGCAGGCAGGTGAGGGCTTGCTGCAGGCGGCCACACTCCTCGGCGCTGGCCCCACAGCGCTGCAGCGTCTCCTTCACCTTGGCCTCGTCCATTTCCAGCAGGGCATCCAGCTGATCTCCCGTGAGCTCGCGGAGGATCTCCTGAGGGGCACAAGTGAGAGCCGGGTGAGCAGTCAGCAGGCGGCAACATGGCATCCTCGGCCCGGCCTCCCTGCTGAGTGGCAGGGGTCAGCTGCGGGCTGGGCCAGCCTCCCCGACAGAAGCCACCACTTGTCTGAGGACAGAGGCACCTCCCCACCCTCAGTGCTTCCACAGACAGCAGCTGAAGGGGAGACGCTAACTTTGGGGTAGGTGCAGGAAAAGGAAGAAAACACAGGAAAGCTTTTCATGAGGGAGATTCTTTTTATTCCTTTGCACAGGAGTTAGGAATCACAGTCACTGTTCACAATGACCAACACTTCAAAGATGGCCCTTTACAACTATGTCCTGCCTGAATCAGACAAGAGAGATTTCTAATGAAAGTGATCCCACAAAGGATTAAAAAAATAATAAAATAAAAGAACCTCACCAGGTACCACAGAGGCACTTACTAATTTGTTTATTTAACTCGTTCAAAATTGGCCACCCCTGGGGAGTGGTGGCACACGCCTGTAATCCTGGCACTTGGGAGGCTAAGGCAGGAGGATCACCCTGAGTTCAAAGCTAGCCTAAACTACATACTGAGATCCTGTCTCAAAAAACTCAAAAAGAACAACAACAAAAATCCAGTCACCCAGCCTGCATGACACCTAAAGAGAGAGGACCAGACAGGACATGTCACCTAGTAGGGAGAGGAAACTGGAAGGATTTTAAGGTGATCTACGACCTTCACCCTAGGTACTATTCCCAGTGATGTTATATTACATGGCAACAGGGAAATAGGCCAAGAAGGCTTACAAGAGCCCTTCAAACACAAAAGATTTTCTCTGAATGGCAGCAGAGTTAAATGTAAAAAGAACTTGGTAAGGACTTTGTGGAGATAAAGAAGGCAACCTGAGAAAGAATGGGGGCAGCCTCTTCAACAAACGGTGACATCAGTAGACAGCCAGCAAGGAAATGGGGGGACCTCAGGTCCACAGCCATATGGGGCACTGAGAAGGATACCCCCAAGGGGAGGCACTCTGGGGGCACGCTGAGCAATACGATCTAAACTTAGGAAATTAAAAGGCCTAAAAGTAGGCTTAGCATCAGTTCCCTCTAACCCTGTACTGCTTCTCCCTCCAATGTTCTCTCTGGAAGTCTTATCTGCATTAAGACCAGAATGCAGGCTGGGTGTGATGGCACATGACTATAATCCCAGCATGCGGGACACTGAGGCAGGAGGACTTCAAGTTCAAATCCTGCCTAGGCAACTGGGCAAGACTATTTCAAAAATTTTTGAAAACTAAATAAAAAAGGCTGGGGGAGGGATGCAGTTCAGTGGTAGAGCATCCCTGCGCTTTGACCCCTACTTTCAAAGTGGAGAGAAAAAAAATTAGGCTGCAATAGTGAGCACCACTGCCTCTGTCCCACCTGAAATCTGGCATCTACCTCAAAAAAGAAGGCTGCACCTGCATGGCCTTCCACTGCAAGACAGTGGGCTGGTCACCCAAATTCCAAGAGAATTAGAAGCTACTTTTGTCTCTGGGAACATTTATTCCCTAATTATCACTTAGGGCCTCTACGTTCCCCCTGTCCCACTCCCCTTATGGGAAAGGGGCATATAAGCCTGGAAAATGATTTGGGCTAATGGGGAATACGGTATGTGACTCTGTCTATGCACATAGAAAGCTCATGTGTCTTTTCTATTTAATCTGTCTCTGTTAATTTATTTCAAGGGACCATCAAAAGGCAGACGGGAAACTGCCTTTCACCCCTAAAGCCATAAGGAACTGAATTCTAACAACCTAAATGAACTCAGAAGTGGTCTCTTCCCCAGAGCTTACAAATAATAGGCCTGCCTGGCCAAGGCCTTATTAGGCCTTTTAAAATTCTAAAGCAAGGAAGGTAGCAGAACCTACCCAGCTTCCCCTATTCATTGTGAGCTGTGAGCTAATACATGGGAGGACTCTAAGTTTCTAAATACATTATGTAGCAATAGAGAAGTAATACAAAGAATTAATATTTGAATCAGGCCTAACTGAATTCAAGCTTAGGCTTTTTTCAGAAGGAGGTCCATAAAGGCCTGCAGCTGATAAAAAAAAACAATGCAGCCGTGTCCCTTCCCTCCCAGACTTGCAGTCACCCGTGTGTGTGTGTGTGTGTGTGTGTGTGTAAGGAGTTGTCAATATGAAGAGCAGAGAGAGAGAGAGCGACAGCAAGCGCAAAGAGGTACATGACCAGATTGGGTTCTTTTTTCTTCTTCTTTAGCCCTTTCTGCATTTTCCAGAGTTCCTGTAACAAGGAAGGCCAGATATGATCCTGTAAGGTTCACAGTTCTTGAGAATCTAATTTTCAATTTTTCCCCCAGCAAGTTGTGTCTAATTTTATTTTTAAAAAGCAACGTCAATGTCAGCACCTTCACAATGCTGTACATTTTAAGGCTCAATTCTCAACACTGAACATAATGAAGAAACTGGCCAGGCTCTGAGCACAATGGTGGGGAGCCCCCAAAGCCCTCCCCCCACAGTGCCTTGGGGCAGTCACCTCTGTGCCTTGCCAGTGTACCCCCCACCCCACGGTCCAGGGACCTGAGTAAGATTCTCCTTGCTGTTTAGGGCCATTAACACCAAAACAAGAAACAGATGAGTAACAGTACCAAGAAGCTCATCACTGTCAGAAAAACCTTTGATTGTCAGAAATCCCTCAAGATGATAAAGAGGAAAACAGGAAACCGCTGATAAGGCCAGCACAGATGGGGCAGCTGATCAAATACTGATCCCAAACACACGTGCCTTCCTCTGTTCCCCTCAGCAACTCTCCACTGCAGTCCAGTTTTGACATCAGTCCCCCCTCTCTTTTACGTGAGGGGACTGCCAGGGCAGAACAGAAGTGACCTTCCCTGCTCGGAGCAACTCCCCACCTTCCACAGCATGGAGCCCTCTTGGTTCATCACCCACATCAGCACCCACCAACACCCACGAGCAGCACACGTAAGTTTTCCAGGCTGTGGTAACTCAACCGTGTGCTGGAAAATGCGATCTGTCTGATGGTGGCTGAGAGGGATTCGATCCCCAAATCACCATCACCCAAATGGGGTTTCTTCTTCCCTTCTTTTTTATTCCCCACCTCCCCACCCACTCCAAGTTTCAATTTCTCAAACAAATAACTACATTCATTATTAGAAAACAGCAAATGTACCCAGCACTAGTGTACATTATCTCCACTCTAAACCATCCAGCAAGGAGATGCTGTTCAGTCCGTTTGGTGGGGGTTCTGAGACCTCCTGTGAGTTAATAAAAACAGCTGGGCCAGAATGAAGCCCAGATGTGCCAGATTCCAAAGCTCCTTCAATGATCCCATGCTGTCACTTGTTCATTTGGCACAGCCTTGGAACTTAGAAGCTACTTTGTGCATGGGGGGGGGTCACTGTTTCAAAGTAAATTAAAATTCTACCTACTTCCGAAAAAACTACACTGTAAAATAGAATGTTTTCTGTACTCCATGCAACTGTACTAACTCCCAGGAAAAGATAAAGACAGAACATGCTCAAATCCATTGCCTCAAAAAGTGAAAAATGTAAAAAAGAGAGGATACCCCTATAGCTTCAAATGAACGAGAAAGTGTCTCTCAGGCCTCTATGGCTTCAGGCATCAATGTATTCCCCTTAAATGAGGTAGGAGGAGCGCCTTTCCTTTCCCCTTCCTTGAGTCCTCTCTTTATGCTCCAATTCTAGTGGTAAAGGTGGGCCAGACCAAACTGGGGGTTGGCCAAGGGTGCTGGGCAAGAGAGCCAGTCTAGGGCCTTTATTATAAGAGGTGCCCCTGGCTCTCCTAGGATAGGCGACTGCTTCCTGGGCCATGAATGAAGCATTCTCACAATGAGGAAAATGGTCACTTAGCACACCACTGCACCCAAGATTATTGCCTTCATTCCTAAGCAACTGTTCCATGCATTGCTCAGTCCCTCTTCCCTGAAGGACCAGCCTGGTCTCCTTAGAAGCTGCCATCAAAGGAGTTATCCATCAGTGCGCAAGCAGGTCAGGCAGAACGATGGTCTCATGTGCTTTCCTCCTTAGACAGCAGCAATGACACAAGAGAAGCCCATAGGGCAGCACTATACCTTTGAGTATTAAAGAGATCTGAATTTTTATTTTTGAATGGCTGATTTTTACATGATGGCAACTAACTCAAATCTGTGCAGACAGAAAAAAAATCACATTCACAGAGCTACTAGGTCTGAGTCTTTATACTGTAGGAAGCGATGTGATGCCTTCCAATGGTCAGACTAATCAACGACTTTTTTTTTCTTTTTTTGAGACAGGGTCTCACTATGCAGTCCAGGCGGATCCTAATCTCGCTACATAGCCCAGAATGGCCTTGAACTCATGGCGACCCTCTTGCCTCAGCCCTCAGAATGTTAGGATTACAGGCGGAGAGGGACAACTTCCAGCAGTAAGGACTCTAGGTGGCCAGTCCTACTTAGCGAGCCACCCACCCTGAATACACAGTGCTGGCATCCAGACTATCTTGCGGCTCAAAGTTAACCAAGGGAAGAAAATGCATTAGGTAGCTATGCTTGAATCTGGGATTTAGTATAGGAAGAAAAACATGCCCTGACAGCCTAGACCTCCAGATACAGGAGTTTTCCTGAGGAGGCCCGGGGGCTATGCAGATCCTCTGAGGTGGCCCTAATATCATCCAGTATCATGGCTCAATCATGCCCCAAAGCAGCTTGGCACATTTCAAACCTCATGGAAGGATGTGACCTGCTACCCCACTGACGGGCACAAACAAGGCTGCCTTATGCCTTAAGTCACTTCAAGCAAGAGTAACTCGCTTACGACCTCTCTAGATGACATCTAACCAAAATGAAGTCAGGGAATCAACTTCACCTCCTGCTGAAGGTGAGCTTCAGGTAAAGCCACTGAGAAACACTCTCAGGTCTGAGGGGCCCTGTCCCCCAGAGGGTGTCCCACCTGCCCAGAGGCCCACAGAAGATGTTAGGCTGTCTCCAAGCAAAGGGCAAGGGTCACGTCCTGTGCCACCCTGGAATTCAGAAGGGATGGGGGCTTCGAGTCCTTAGTGCTTCCAGGAGAATCACTGCCCACCCTAGTTTCTGCCTAAGGAGGAAACTATGGGACTAGAAACCAAGAGAACACATGGATGGATGCCAACCTGTTGGACAAAGGTGCTCAGTCCTGGGCCCAGTGTGCCTCGGGTTAGCATGGGAGCGCACAAGTGGACTGCAGAACACTGCCTCCCTGGCTCTGCTGCAGCCCTTCAAACCACAATCAATGTTTTGTAGAAGGGACATGAATTTTTCTTTCCGGTAACAGTGAGACAGCAGGGCTGGTGGAGCTCTGACATGCCCCAGTCTGTGGCAATTAAACCACACCATGAACAGGAAACTACTGGTCTCTTCTCCACAGCTGAAAGCAGGGAGGGTTTGGCCACGTGGATATCACAGGCCACACTGGGACTTACCAGCAGCCACGGGGTGGCCTGGTATCTATATTTAGAAACCTGTGCCACTGACACCAGGAGCTGTCTGTACTACTCAGTCAGTGAAAAGGACCGTGGATGTGCCAGGGGCCTTGGCAGGAGACCTGCACAGATGTGCTACAGTGCAAACAGAACTGAAGGGACAACTGGGTGGGGAGGAGCAAGGAGCAGGTCTGTGTTTTGCATTTCTGCTCAGTCTCGGGTCCTGGAGCACAAGGTCAGTCAGCAGTGTAAGAATTTCTACTCCATGAGAGCTGGAGGCACAGCCCCCAGCTTCCCTGGCTGATCATGAATCAAAAGGCCAGGTCATACCAGTAAGGCCAAAGGTGGTCGGTCTCCTATGGCCCTGTGGATGGTGACAGAAGACCCCATACATCCCTCTGAGGCTTGGGAAGGAGACGAAGAGGAGGAAGGGGAGGGTGTTTCTGTGGCAGTCCTAGCAGGGAGCCTGCATACCTCAAACTCACAGGGAACACCTGACAGATGTTCCTTCCTTCCTCCTCCCACTGCTGGGCTGAGGGAGCTGGAGGAGTGAGATTTGGATAATAATAGCCAGATATTCTGGGAGGCAACAGAGGGGCTGAGGCAGCCGGGGCCCAAATGGGCAGCCGGGGTGGGAGGTAGGAGGGGAGGT
>NW_022900925.1:18822880-18851156 GCF_012274545.1 Fukomys damarensis
GGTGGGGGGGTTGTTTCACCACAGAGCTCAGCAGCGAACTTGGGGACATTGGCTTCACCTGGGGACAGTTCTGGACTCTGCCTATCCCATCCCCAAGGAAACCAGCAGAAAGGATCAGTGGTCCTCAACCCTAGCTGCACCCTCAAATTTCCTGAAGGGCTTTGAAAAAAAGAATCTTGATGCCCAAGCACAGGTCATCAAAGCAGAATTTCTGGGGGTGGGACCATGGGGCCCTAAAGTTTGACCAAAGTAGCCCAGGGAAGAGAGGCTACCTGAACATCCAATTCAGAAGGCAGATCTGGCCAGGGCAGGGCTGCACCAAGGGTGTGTGCTCTGTTCTGTTCACTCAATCCCAGCCTAGCCAGGCTTAGAAGTGTTCCAGGACATGGCTCTCCCACATGCTGGTACCTCTCTCCCCAGATAGACAGGGCTCAGTGTGGGAAAGAGGCTGGATGGGCATCTGGAAGGACTGGCTATCTCTGAACTACACATCAGTACATCTAGGATTGAAAACCTCAGAAGTATGGTGCAGCAGTGAGGTAGAGGGATGCAGGCCAAAGGGCAGAAAGAGATGGGGAAGGATTAAGAAAGGGCAGGTGATAAGCATTTACTACACATCTGCTCAACACCAGGCACTCTGTGAGCTGAATATATAGGTCAACATATACAATCTCATAACATCTTCATGTAAGGCTTAGAGAGGCGGGTAACTTGAGAGACCGTGCAGCATGATGGCTGAAGCTGGGGCTCCTTTGCACAGAGCCCAGTTTTGCCAAGTCACATCTGGCTTCCGTGAACCCCATCCTCCCCTATCCCGACCCTGTTTTAGAGAGAATCCTTTCAGGAATGGGATTGAAAGCATGTGCAAGTGCCTTCCCGGGGGTCTTCTCGCTGCATCAGCTCTTCTCTGGGTCCTTAGGGTCCTTAGAGGGGGCTGGTGCTTTCCAGCTCTGCCTGGGACAGACCCTGGGCTGCTGGCTGCACCTTCTCTAGGGGTCAGTGCCACTTCCTGGAAGTCCCCTTCCCATCAGCACAGAAGGGCCTCTTCTTTCACTTTACCAGGCAGCATCCAAACAGCAAAGACAACTTATAAACAGAAAGGTGAAACACATTCTAATGATACTTATGGATACCAAAATGAATTTCACATCATTTTCACTGTGTCACAAAATATTCCTTTTGTTTTTTTTCTCTCCTGCCAGTTAAAAATATGAAAACCATTCTTAGTTTGCAAAGACGCAGTGGTGGGCTGGACCGGACCTGGCCCACAGACCACAGCTCTTTAATCCCAATCTGGTAGCTCATTCAGCTACTTAACACCGTCCCCATCCCCATATCATGCTGGCTGTATCCCCCAGTGACCCTGGGCATTGTGGCTCCTCCTTTCCTGCTTCCCCTAAGCTGCCTTTTCTTCCCTGAGCCAAGCCCAGTACACCATCAGCAAGAGGGGGACATCCTAGACAGGCTTCTGGGCAGGCACACAGCTCCCACATAGGCAGCCTGAGCTTGTCGCCCTTTTGTGTTACCAACACAAACTTCTAAAAACCACTCAAGCGGCTGCCAGTTGAAAACGACCTCACGCATCTAGCACAAGAGGGACACACATGCACACACCAGCTTCAGGGCCACTGTTTCACCTGAGGCCACACTTCCAAAATGGGGGTGCTAATGGGCTTCTCCTGGTAGTTTCCCTAGGTTGGGGATTTAGCACTTCACAGGCCTCAAAAGCCCAAGCTCCTGAGTTTGATCCCTAGTACCAAAAACAAACAAACAAACAAAAAATGCCACACTACAAGTAGTTTTCCATGTACAAATTGCTTGCAGGTTGTAATTTTTTTTTTTACACTATTATCTTCAAGACCCCAAAGTAAGGCTCAAGTCAAAAAAAGGATACTCTTAAAAACATACATATATCTCCATCCCCAGTACAAACATACACACACACACACACACACACACACACACACACACACACCCAATCAAAAAGAAGACTGGCTGGGGTCAGAGCTGCATTTACCCTTGGGTGACACTTGGCTTCTGAGAACACACGATGGGAAAGTCCTCCTGTACACAACAGGGCCATACAGGGGGGCCCTCCCTACTCCTGCCCTCTCCAGGGCAGCAGCTACTCCCAATGTGCAGGCCCTCCCTGGAGTCCTTTGTTGCTGCAGCAGGTGTGAGGAAGAATGAACAGGTGACAGCTGGATGACAGAGAGAGCGTGAGCATATGCTGTCCCATCGCAACAAGATACTTCTTGGAGGAAAGTGGGAGCTGTGACGAGATGCCTACGTGAGGACAAGCCCAGTAAACAGGGGTGCTTGCAATCCCATGCAGAAGTCCTTAGGAACAAGGTCTGGATTGCAATGTCTCCCTGTGGGGATCCACACAGGATTAAGACCCAGACCGAAATAAATGGCTATGGCCATACCTCATCTTTATTGGCTTGCTGGTCCCCAATATCTCCCCTCCCAGTTCCCCCATTCTCCTACTTACTTCTGTCTCCTCCAGATTTACAAGGTGGGAGCTCTGAATCCAGACAGTGAAGCCTGTTTTGCCAGAGTGCTCTCGGAGTGGCAAACAGGCCACTGTCACATGCCTGACCTCGGCCTCAGAGTCTTGTGGGATCAGGCGCCAAATCACAGCACCCCCCTCCACCAGAGGGCCACGTCCAGTGTTCAGCCTGAGGCATTTGTCCTCTGGAGCAGTTTGTCTGTCTAGGTTGGGGATGAGCCAGGCAGCAGGAAAGAAGCCCAGAGCTGGAGACCTGAGAGCTAGCCTCTCCGCCTGCAGACAAAGGCTGCATTGTTTCAGTGCTGCCCACAGTGTCCAACCAGGAGACCAGGATCTCTTGGGAGATCCTAGAGGTCAGAAGCCCTCTGTAGTTTTCCAGAAATGCTCAAAACAACTACTGTCCCACATCAGTGCTGGGCCTCAAAGCCATGAGAGCCCAAAGAGCCTCAGCAATGACCATGACCTAAGCCAGAAGACTATCACCATAGCTATCAGGTTCAGAGGGAACAATGGATACTCCAGAGACAGAAAAAATGCTTTGTCACAGTCAAGACAGACTTCAGTGAGGCAATCTAGTCCAACACTTACTTTATAGTGGAGAAAACCAGGGTCCCAAGAAGGGACGAAACATGCCAAGTCACCTGAAACAATAGCACCAGGACTAGGTCCCAGGTTTCTGTACCCTGGCAATAATCAAGTCCCTGGGAGGACTCCCCATCCCCCATGGCAGGCACCATACCCAGATGTAAAAATCTAATTCCTTCCATGTGTTCTGAGCAAGAAGGAAGTCATTCCCCTAAAGCCTGCAGTGAGAATCATGTCCAAAGGCAGCTGCCTGGAGATGCCAAGCCACGTGCTCGTCTCATGGGCCCAAAGCCCTGTGCAATCCAGAAGCGACTGGGTCCTGACTGTCCCTAACACTGCCTTGCAAGTCCCTAATCTCTTGGTGGCTCAGAAAACAGGAGACGGGCAGAAATTCTCAACTCCATTTTCATCCACCCTACTGACCCCCCACTTTGGTGAGGGGGGACACTTTCTTCTTTGTGAAAAGAAAAAGCCAAACCCCACATCACCTGCTACACTCAAACACCAGAGTTCTAAGATGATACCCCAGATCCACATCAAGTTGTGGCACAGTGATTCTTACTTGGCTTCTCAGCATACTTCCCCTTTTAACCACCAGTCTAATCATAAAAATAACAACTACTGGTACTACCATCACTAAATAAGTGGGCTGGGCACATGGTAGCTAAGGAAAGTGAGGTTCAGAGAGATTAAATTACTCATCTCAAGACATGGCAAATAAGTGACGTTGGCCACTTGAATGTGTATCTTGGTACGGTAACTCCAAAGTTAGCATTCACAGCCTGTACGGTTCGGCCTCCCTAGTCTGTTTGACCAGAAGACTGAGGCAGGACCAGCTCAGCCCACGTAGCTGTGCATGCAGCATGCTATAAACGTGTGTTTTATTTTCAACCAGAAGCATGACAAAGACCCAAAATCATTCACTAGAAGGACTGGGAGGAGGGTCTACTTGAAGAAGATTCATGAGAAAGACAGGGAATAGAATAATGAAATGAAAGCTACCTTTGACACTAACATGCATATTTCCCTGGGCATGATCTTTAAGCTAATGAGCAAAGCGAGGACTCAGAGTCCAGCCACACATGCCTACTACAAGGACCTTGGAAAGGCCTACCTCGCAGCCTTCCTCCAGTGCAGGACGGACCAGACCTTGGGCTTCTCTTGGCAAGACAGGCGCTGTAGCCCCTCTGTCCCTCGAAGCCTTGATCTTCACCCAGCTCCACAGACAATACATGATGAGGGGGCCCGAGCACAGGGTCCCGGTAGCCCCAGGCCCCAGTGCAGTGTCCCGAGGAAGAACAAGGCAAGGAGAGGGGTTTCTGTTTTCATGACTGTAGTGAACAGCCACTATGGCCAAAAATAGTTTGTGCCTGGGAGCTGGGGAGTCAGCACATACCTCCCAGAGCAGGTGCTGGGTGTGAGGCGCGCAGGCTCTGGCAGCCTTGTGGCAGGGGGTGGGGACCTGGGACTCTAGGCCCCAAATGGAAGTTTTCCTTGCCTCAAAAACTCCCTCCAAAAAGTAGGACCTGAGTTAACAAGGAACAGACATCTTCCTCCTCTTCATGAGTAATCTGGGGAACCCCCATGCCCACATGAACTCGAACTACCCCTCAGTTTTCCTGCAGCCTCTCATATATTTGGGGCTGGGTGGTCTGAACACTCATAGGAAGAGCCCTGTGAACAGCAGAATGCCCTGGAGGGTCCTTAAGATAGCCACTAGAAAGCAGGCTCAGCTGCCACACTGCTAAAAGTGCACCCAGAAAGTGAGCTTTCCTATTTGTGAGTGGGAAAGAAATACAAAGAAAGTTATGTGTGAGATGTGGTACATGCCTATAATACCAGCTGCTTGGGAGGCTAGGGCAGGAGGATTAGAAGTTTGAGGCCAGCCTGGGTAATTTGGGCAAGATCCTGCCTCAAACGGGATGTAGTTCAGTGTAAAGGCCCTTAGTACAAGTCCCAGTCCCCAAAACCAAAAACAGAGCAAAACACCTGAAAGTTAAGTGCTGACTATTAGTGCCTGGTGGGTTATGTAGGTATTTCATTTTCTTTCTTAAGCTCTTCTGTGTTTTTTAATTTTCCTACAATGAATATTTGTAATTAGACTTAAAAATGTTAAAATAATAATTTAAAAAAATAAATAAAAATAAAATAAGGAACAACCTTGGGTGTTACATGATCCTATCCCTGAGAAATGAGAGAAGAAAACAAAGAGGATTTTGTGATCCAACTTTGCAGCAAGACTTCCCGGTTAAGAATCCCAGCTCTACCACTTCAGAGAAGTGACACCTACTTACTTCCTCTACCTCTGCTGCACACTGACACCACCCACACTGCCTCTGTGGAAGTTAGCGGGAGGACGGATGAGGGACCTCAGCTGACAGCTCGGTCCCAGGTTGAGTTTTGAGGGCTTGCAAAAAAATTACAGCATAAATTCATGAATAAACTGCACTGGAAGAATTGATGGGTGGGAGAGCGGGAGGGCAGGCAGACAGGCCAACCGAGCAGCAAAGAAGGCTGCCTGGAAGGAAGCACGCTATGTGTATAGTTTTTATCCCTCTGAGTAGTAAGATCACTACATAGTCAAAAGACAGGAGCTATCATTCTTTTCCATACTTTCCACATTTCAAGTATGAACATATGTGTGAGTTACTGGATGTTACGGGAAAACCCAGAAAGCCAAGAACCCATAGTATTTCTGAGGATTATTGGTGTCTTCTTTTCCTCTGTGTTTTCTGAAATAAACATTGGTTACTTTGATAGTGAAGAAAATGAGAGGGGCTATTAAAAACAAAAAAATGGAGGATGGGCCCCCCTATTGTATTCTAGCAACACAATCTCCGCAGAGCCATCCCAGGGCGTTCTGCTTCCTGAGGGGAAATGGAGGCGCAGTGGTCACCGCAGATCCCCAGGAGACCCACTGCCGCGAAGCCTGTAGGGAGGGGTAGCGCAGCAGCTCAGGCTGCAACTGCTACTGCATCTGACCTCGCAGGCTCCTCCACCAGGCCAAGTCCTCTGAGCTAATCAGAGTTCTCCATCTTCCTCTCCTTGCCAGGATTTGCATGTGATCAAAGCCAAGCCAATCAGACACCTCCGTAGGATCTTGCAGCTATCGTTCTGGAGGAGCAAGCAGCTTTACAGACAGATACAAAAATGGTGAAAGGAAGGAAGCTTAGCTGCCGGTGCCAATCACGCCAGCTACATGGAGCACCAGCTGAGCCCCTGCATCCATATTTCCCTGGATTTGTTACATAAACCAATAAAAGTCTCGATCTTAATCCCACCAGTACTTAAACTTGCTAAAGAAAGTTCCAACCACCAGTAGGAAAATATAAGTTTGTACTTGCTGAGTGCTTACCATGTGCCCATTATCCTGCCATTCTTCCATCTATCCATCCACCCGTCACCCACCATCCATGCATCCAATCAACAGCTCCTGAATGCCCAGTGTATGCCAGGCACTTTGCTCAGGACTAGGAACACAAGAGTGAACAAAATATAGCCCTTTCCTTAGGGAGCTTACATGCTAATAAGAACCGCACAATAAAACACAAATTCAAAACCAACTAAACTATGAAAATGAATAACGAGTAATTCCTAGTCAGGAAGAGTATGCTGAGGGGAAGTGTTGGTGGTGGGAGGCATCTAGTTTTACACAGGAGGCCTTGCTAAGAGCTGACCTCCACGGCTTGCAGAGAATATGAAGGCACCAGCCCTGTGAATCTAGAAATTTCCAGGCAGAGGAAACAGAACATACAAAGGCCCTGATCTAAGAGAGGAAACAGCCTGGCTTGTTCTAATACCAGGGGAAGAGTGAGGAGAGACAGGGAGGGAGATGCTGACTAGAAACCCTAAAGGTAACGATGGGTTTGAACTGAGGACAATTTAGTGCCAATGAAGCACTAAACTCAGAAAAGTGAGATTACTACAATGGGCTTCAAGAAAAATCTCTCTTGGTTCATAAAGAATCAAATGAAGGGGAGGACAAACTGGATACAGAAAAGTGATGTCATATGTGCCAAAGGAGTCCAAGCGATTGCTAGGACAAGAGAGTGATGAAGGTGGTGATGAAAAAGACACAGACAGGGATGTGTTGTTTAGAAGGAGATTTGCTAGTGAACTGAATGTTCAGGCTGAAGGTATCAGAAATCACTCCCAAATCTCTAGCCCAGAGCAACCAACAGATGAAAGAGAGGCACAGAGGTTAAGGAACTTGTTCAAGGTCACACGGCTGGCAAATGGCAAATCAAGACAGTGTCTGCCGCCTTCCAAGGCCGGGCCCAGGGTCATCTACTTCTGGAGGTCACACTCTTTAAGCAATCCTGTTTTCCAATCCTATTGCCTGCCAAAGGTATACTGCTGAGAGCAGGAATCACAGGAATTTACCTGCTTCCTTTTTAAAAAAGAAAAAGAAAAAACAAACAAACAAAAAAGAATTTCCCAATACAATTTGGCTCATCAGATCTGTTCTAGAGCAATCTTGCCTTTGAGGTGGTCCCAGGAGTAGTAGAAGAGAACAAACATAAGCTGACAGCTCAGAAGCTAGTGGTCCCCAGAAGAGGCTCAGCACACACCATGCCAAAGCCATGACACTGTGGAGTACACGCACACAGTGGTGCTCAAGCCCAGCCTGTCACCAGCAGACACCACAGGCATCCTAGGAACCAACCTCAGCAGGCCATCAGCAGACACTCAGTGCCCATCTTCCCTCTCCAAAGATTGCTGCAATAAATCCCACTCTCACTGACCCAGACAACACAGCTCCTGTAACACTGTGGCCCAAAGAACCAAAACCCTTTGGATGATCTTACGTACACACAGGCATTCAGCAAGCACATCTAGTATGTGCCAGACACCAGGGACACAGCCACGAATAAACAGCCGGGTCCCTGCCCACATGGCATTCCCCGTCCAATCACTTTGTACTGAACTTGGTAACCCAGGAATCCAAAGGAGAAGGTAATAGGCTCATGGTTCAAAAGCGCCAAGCAGCCCAGGGCTATGCAAAACACTCTCACTCATTATTTTCAGATTGCTAGAAGCCAGGGCACCCTCACCCTAGAAGCCTGGCTGAGGATTAGAAAAATTAATTGCTTCATCAACTGAAGACGGTGATGTATCCGATCTCCACAACAACAAGTGCTCAGTGCCTACAACAGCACCCAGCACACAATGGTGCTAACTGTACACTCACCGAATGAGTAAAGGAAGGAAGAGGAGAAGATGCAGAAGGAGGCCCTCTGCTCTGGGCTATACTGCATTTCACCCCTTCCTCTCTTGGGCCCATGAATCAAATCAGCTTTGCACTGTGGTTATTTGCAGACAGGCGCATCCCATCAGCTGTAAGCTCCCAGGGCACACTATTTCACTTGGCAATTAATCCCCTGTGATATTCCAGGTGCCCTGCACAAGGGAAGTAATTAAGGGATGCGTAATGAATGGAAAGGGAAAGGAAGGAGGGAGGAAAGGCAAGAATAGGAAAGAAAGGCAGCCGACTGAATGACATGACTATATATATACATCAGCCCCAGACTCGGTGCTCTGGGTAAGATCCGAGTTTGAATTCTGAGCTCATTATTAACTCACTCTGTGATGCTGACAAGTTACTCAACCTCTCTGAGACTCAGTTTGTTGAGCTACAAAATGAGGATCAGAAGAATATCTCCTCTCTCCCTGCTCTAGGCATAAGGATTTAAGAGGACGATATACATACAATGCTGATCTTGCCATCTGCCCCCTCCCCTTCCCTGTCCCAACTTCAGCTCCTCTGGCTGGGTGACAGGAGCGTGCCAGTCCACCTCTCGGGCCTCTGCTTCCCCAAAGTGGGGAGGGCTCTGTAGCCCAGTGAGCTGAGCTGGGACTGAGATCTAGCACCCAGTACCGCAATCTCATTTCCTCTGTACCAGGCAACCCCAGGCAGCTGGGACTGACTCATTTACACAGATCCCTCCGTGAGGCAGTGAGGGCACATGCAGCGTCCTGAGGAGGCTCCCAGTTGCCAAAGAGCAGGGCTGTTGAAACAGCTGTGCTCAAAGGGGAGCAGGGGGCCAATGGGAAAGGGGAAAGGGGAGGCCAGGAGGGAGGGCTGCAGGATTCACATCCCATGCTGTACCCCACGAGTCAAACACAAAGCATGTGTTTCTTTCTTTTTTCAGTTTTTTCAGACAAAGTCTTGCTCTGCTGTCCAAGCTAGCCTTTAACTCACTAGGTAGCCCAGGCTGGCCTTGAACTCACAGCAATCCTCCTGCCTCTGCCTCCCAAGTGCTGGGATTACAGGCACCCAGCTCACCCACGCACTTTTCTGGTTTAGTTCTTATATATCTTTTCACCCTGCACAGCCTACGTTAATTACCACAGCCACTTCCAGCCAACGAGAACCCAAGATGGTAGCAGAGGTTACATAGCTTCTCCCCTCATTCCAAGAGAAGGCCTCACTTTAAACCTGAGAATACAAAGACAGAAGAGAGAGAAAAAACTGCACCTGTCAGGCCCAAAGCAGAAAACCCCTTACTGGACCCATGGGCATCATGTTCAGCTCAAAAATCACTAGTAGAAAAAGCTTATTCAAAGAGCCATGGCCAAGAATTGGTCCTGGAATCCTAGGCTCTGCTGCACCTCCCCTGCCCACTACAACAGATCCAGGCTGGCACTGGTGACTTCCTTTAACAACTTTCAACAGGGAAATTGCGGAAGGAAAAAAAATGGCTCCACGCCAGCCAGCTCTGAAATCATTTCCCCAGCTGCAGCTAGAACACAAAGCTATGATGTTCAGACTAAACCTGTGGATTGAGGGTGGCTGGAGTCTGTCACATTGTAGGGGGGTGGGGTGCTTCTGAACTCACTCTCCAGCCCTGCCACCCTCCAGGCCACCCAGCCCTTCCTCCACTCTGGCAGCCGGTGCTCCTCAGCCTCATGCCTCTCATCTGAGGCTGTGTGAATCCCGCCTCTGGCCAGGAGCTTATATTCACTCTTCCTCCCTCATCCCCTCACACACACCCTTCATTATCCCACAGATGAGCCCCAGCCCTGCGTTCCTAACATGAAGAGGTCCCAGAACGCACCCAGTGTCCAACCCACTTTCTGGACTGGCCTCCTCCAGTCTCAAGTGCCTTGTATGAGGACAGCCCCAGCTTCCTTGCATTCAGGGTCTTAGCAGATCCTATTACCTTGTCTGGGGGTTCTTCCTTATCCCCCGTGGTTCTTGGAGATTGCAATGGTCTTTCTTTATCCCAGGCTGGCCTCTGCGGGGGCACCTGATGCCAGCTCTTGGTTTGCATTTCACCCTAGCCTGGAGCCAAGGAGTCTGTCCCGGCTGCTAGCGCAGGACACTGCCCCAAGTAGACCCTAGACCTGGCAAGTCCCCCAGAAATAGCCAATGTATAGTTAAAATTCATTACAATAAAGATGAAAACTTCAGGCTCTCAGTTACACTGTGTACATTTTGAGTGCTGCCACACTGGAAGGTGGGCCCGGAACATCCCTGTCATCCAGAGCGCTGCTGGCAGGATGAAGGGTCAATGTGAGGGTAACCACAGAAAGAACTGCCTAAGCTCTCTGACTCCAGTATCCAGCTGAAGGAGGACAAGATGAATCAGGTCACACATGTCCAGAAGTGCCACAGCAGACTGAGCTGGAGGGCTGTGATGTGTGTGACTCAGTTGGGGACAAAAAGAAACCAGTGCAGAACCAGTCACCTTAGCCCTTCCTAGAAAAGCAGCTATCACCAGGTGACCACATCCATACCCACTTCCTCTCTACACATCCAGCAGAAAAGGCACTGTGTCCTGCAAACTTTCTGACCACAAACACTGTCCAATCTGCAGACGAAGGCCAAAGTGATGTTCAGATAACCCTAAGAGGACAACACCGAAAACACCCCCACCCCCACTCACACAGCTTCACACGCATGATTCATGTGTGTCTTCCTAAGGGAAGAATCAGGGGCTGGGTCATGGAACCATGAAGAGTCAAGGTCAGCAGAGGCCTGAAGAGGCAAATTCCACGTCACAAAGACCGTCCCCAGAGGCCTCGGGACCAGCCCTGGGTCAAATCATCCAGAGGTATGGGCTGCACCAATGCTGGACCCCTTCTGCACTGATGGAATTAGCAAAAGCCAACTGCTAGGTCTCATGGATCTGGCAGGAGGACAGACAGATGCTGAGAGAGACCCCGTTTAAGTCTGGCACCTCCAGCATCCATCACAAAGGGACTTCTGTTCATTCCTATCATTCCTTCACCAGCAAATATTTGCCGCCACCTTCCATATGCCAGGCACCATGCCGCTGGGCACGAGGCCTCTTCAGGGTGTCTGGCTTCTTCTGGACACAGGTTTTCAGCTCTATCACTGTGTGCACCTACGTGAGCAGGGGAGCATGCCCTCAGTCACTGAGAAGGGTTTGGGGTTCTTTTGTTTCTTTTTTGTGGTGGTGGTCATGGCAGGGATTAAACCCAGGGCCTCACACATGCAAGTCAAGTGCTCTACCCCTGGACTATGTACCGTAGTTCATCATAACCCTATATCCTGAAGAAATCTCTCACTATTTTACTGGTTAAGAAGAATGCGGAGGATTAGTACAGACTAATAGAAAAATAAAATTAAGACTAAACCCCTATAGGATGATATATGTTGCATGATCACATTTTAGCAACCCAAAACAGGAAGGAAACAAATTTGCATGTCAACTTCAATGACTGCATCATGCGTGAAGAGTTTGATGGGGCATCCACCAAGTTGGGAACAAGGCTGTCACCCTGGAGTGGCCCAGCAGGAGTACACTCACTCGCTTGGTGTGAAAACAGGTTAAAACTTACATTTCTCAGAATCTTTGGATATCTGCTTGCTTCTTATTTCACTTTATGTGGGGAGAGAAAGGGTTTAAAAAAAAATACACACACAAGGAAGCTATGTTCAAATCCTGGGAGATAAAAGCCTGGCTTGGGGGCACAGGAAGTGGGAGGTAAAAACATTATCCCTATCTGCAGGGAAGAATTCTTTGCTCCAACATGGGATAAAAACATTACACGGGAGCCAGGTAGGAAAGCACAGTGCTGTGCAATTCTTTCCAAAAGACAGTGGTAGTACAGTTGACGGGAGAGAGACAGCTGGGAGACAAGGCAAAGCCATCCTGCACAGGAGGTGCCCATGGACATCTTCCCCAAACCACACCACTTGATTTCTCCTGTTCTAGATTTCTTTACTCTCCAGGAGAAAACTGGCTGAAGACAGGGCTTCAGAGACAATCTAATGTCTTGTATGAGTTAAGTGGAGGACCAAGGGATGAAGTACCTTGCTCAAGATATCACCAAGTATAAAGGGTAGAGGGAACCTCTTGAGACATCCATAGAATCCTAGGTCCTGCCTGCCCGCTACCTGGTCATCCACAGCCAGTGCTCAGGGAAACAGCTGTACCTGTGGCCAGCCTACCTGCAGCTCTGCCTACGGGGACCTACAGAGGCCACGTTACAAACTGTAGCCAGGTGAATGTGGTGTGTGTTAATTCTTGCCTGGAAAAAGAGGGGCAGATGCTGTGGCTTTCTGGTCTCCCATTCACATTCCACTCCCTCCTGATGTTGGTGGGGCTTTTTGGTTCAAACCTCTCTCAGGCACACCACCAGGGATGATTTCCTCAGGGAGCTAAGCTCTGTATTCTGTGCCGCCTTGGAGAAGACTCTCCTCAGGCCACACTTCAGGGTCTGGCAGAGCGGAGGCCAGCTATAGAAATATCCTCCCGGCTGGACCAGCTACCTCAGAGACCCCCGTGAATCCATCCCTGCCTCCCAGATTTCTAGAGAGCCCAGTGGGCTCCAGAGCCTTGCTGAAGCTTGATGGGGGCAGCCCCTCTCCTACAAGACCTGGACACTTGAGGTAGGGCTGTCCCATGAGGACGATGGCAGAGCCTTGGCACTCCTCCCTCTCAATGAGAGCCAAGCTGTCCTGCTGGCCCTGGGTGAGTGGGTAGGGGGTTCTCTAGCTTTCACTAGGGGAAACAGACCAGACCAGGGAGAAAGTGGCACTGAGCCTATAGCCTCCAAGGTCTAACAGAAAACAGCACACACCCAAGGCTCCTGGTCTCTCCTCTGCCTTTCTGACTCCACATGCATGACCCTACGTAACTGCGCAAAGAGCAGGCAGGGACAGAGACAGGCACAGGACTCCTAACTACCACCTAACCAAGCACAAGTCTAGGAACGGTCTTACTGGTGGCTTACTGTTTGTTCCGTATACATATGGCACGAGTCTCTCTCCACAGGGCCTGTTTTATAAAGCTGAGCAGAATACTGCTTTGACTGTCCTACAACATTTTAAAGGGCATTTGTGGTGTTCACTAAAATTCAGCCTGAAGACTTCAGATCAGATCAGCACGGAAGACCGCTAAGAGGAGATGTCAATGGAGCCAACACTAGAAAGAGGTTCACCGATGAGTCAGAAGGACACCAGAGAGGGAAGGAGCAAGTGCAAAGGTCAGACCACAGCGAGCAGAGGAGAGGGAGTGACATGAAGTCAGAGAGGCGGGTAGGGGCAAAAGCACACGAGGCATCTGGCACTGACTCTGAAGGATGCAGGAAGCCATGACAATGACATTGTCTGACGAATGTTTCTCAGTGGGCCCTCTGGATATTGAGTGGGACATGGGATGAAGAGTGTAAACAACACAGAATAGCGAATGGGCTGCCGTGGGGGTTGAGGCAAACATGGCCTGGACCTCACTGCGCAGGGTGGGACGGAGAGTGGTGGATGGGTCTACAATATGTTTCGGGCAGAGCTGCAAGGCTTGCAAATGTGAGAAGTGCAAAGGAGGAATCTGGGATGCTCCTGGGTCTGCGGCTTGGGCAAGTAGGTGGAAAATATATGGAAGTGGGGTGACAGGGTAGGAAGAAGGCACCCATGTGTTTGTGGAAGGGAGACAATAGAAGCCCTGCGTGAGGCATGTCAGTTTCTGTGCTGCCTCATGATCTCTAAGTGGAGAGATCACAGGGAGGCAGGGCGCGCTCCTGCTGTCTTGCCCTGCTCCTCCATTCCTGGAGCTCTCCGTCTCAAGGAACATCCTGTCTGCTCCAGCGGCATTTGGCACAATCGGAATTGTGCTGCCCGACCCCTGGATCCACCTGAGCTAGCTGCTCACCGATTACCCAGCTCTGCCAAATCACTCATGACTGTGTAATTTACACATCACCTGACTCAGTATCTGCTGCACCTTTCTCTGGATCCCCCAGAAGACTCCACCTGCCATCTGGGCAGAAGTAGCTCCTGTGGCCAGCCCAACACCCCCTTCCCGTGATTGGAGAGAAAGGCCCCTGGAAAACAGGCCCTCAGATTTGTGTATGGTCTCTCCCACACGCACTGCCCTGCAACCTGAGCCCCACTCACATACCTGCGCCACCTCTGGCCTGACGCTGAAGGTGTCCAGCCAGTTGCTGAAGCGTGGGTAGCTGTTGAGCTCTGGGGTCCTGTCGCCGGGGGCCACACTAAGCTTACACTGCTGCTGCTTACAGATATATCGCACCAGCCTCGCCTGTGGGAAGTGCAGGAAGAAAAGGCACAATCAGTGGTGGCACAAGCACATGGTGGCCTCAAGTGACTGCAACAGGAAAGCTCAGGCAGCCACAAGAGTAATCCGATCAGGAGGGGAGCCTGAGGGGCCCTACATTGATATTCACACAGCCATGAGGCCACACATAGGGAGAAGGAGGAAGAAGAAGGGTCCAAAGGAGCAAGCAAGGAGCCTGGGAGCCACCACAAGTCCCCTGCTACATTTGAGGCTGGTGGCACAGCCTGCCTGCAGAACCACACTCTGCAGAGCGTAACGGGCAAGACCAGTCAGAACACAGACCGGGCCAAAAGAAACAGCCTTCTGCCCACGATAAGCTGGGGAACTGGAGAGGACTTGGGGACTCGGAAGAGTGGGCTACCAGGAGGCTTCCAGCCTGCAATCAGACCATCTGGGTTGGGATCCAAGGCCTCAAGTGCACCCTGGCTCTATGGTCCTGGGGAAATTACTCAACCCCCTGGGAAAGCCTCAGTTTCTTTCTTCAGAAAATGGGGATAAGAATAAAAACTCCCTGATGGAGTGGGGGATATAAGTGACACACTCAGCATGTGTTGGTCACATAATGAGTACCCAATGGGTGACTGCTGGGCAGGGACAGAGTTAGTAAGAGCCCTAGACTTGAGATCCATGCAGGCGCTCGGGGACTCAAGTTTTGAGAGGCATACAAATTCCAGACACGTGAATCTGTGTATCTCCTAAGGGAAGAGTAACCAAAGGTTTCCCGAGACTCTTAATACGGTAAGTATGGACAAGGACAGCTTGACTGGAGTCAGACTGGAGTGACAAAAAGAAGGGGGACCATTCCAACCAGAGGTAGAGGACATGAATCTGCCACCCCAAGAAAACAAAGGGTCTGCCTGGCTTGGCTGAGATCTAGCAACCTAGTGACGAGTGCGAGCTGCTGAGATGGGGACACCATTCCATTGGCCTCCCACTGGGGACTTCCAAATGTCCCCAAAAGGCAAGCACCAAGCTGGGCGTGAGGGTGCGCACCTCTAATCCCAGGACTCAGGGAGGTGGATGACGCTGTTTCAACAATCAAAAAGTGAAAAAGGGGCTGGTGATGTAGCTTAGAGGGAAGGCCCTGGGTTCGATCCCCAACACTGTGAGGAAGAAACAAAAACCAAAACAGACGACGATGACAACAACACGAATGCAAGTACCATCTTCAAAGTGTGACACTCCTCCTCGGGCCCTGCTGCCCTCAAGAGTTTTGTTATCTGATTGCTAATTCATTTCTCCTCCTTTCATCTATAAATATCTCAGTATACATCTCTAATGAATAAAGATTCTTGTTAACATGCTCCCATATTAAAACAGTAATAATAATTTTAAATTTCAAATACCTAGAAAAGCTTCCAATTAGAGCAAGAGATTAACTCTATTTTGGGGCCATGGACTACTTTGGTGATCTGCAGAGGCCCAGACTGCTGAGAGCAATGCTGTTAAATACATAAAACCCACAGGATTACAAAGAAAATCCATCATATTTAAATATATTTTTCAAAATACTTTAAACTGTGAGAGGGTAATAAAGCTTCTTTATTAAAGTATTAAATAATATCTAACAGTAAGTCTAATAACTGTAACTTTGAAGTTTTGACAAGGGTAAACAGCTTTTTCAAATAGTACCATGACTGTAATATGATATGAAAATATCTGGAATTCCTCCTGATGACTGAGTCACCAGTGTTTACTGACTGTGCCTTGTTGCCCACAACCACACTAAACAACATACTACACTGTAGATAAGGTTAATGAAAATAAAAGCGCATTTTTTTTTCTCATTTGTGTCCACAGACCCCAGGGAAAGAATCCCTGTGGCTAGACAGAGTATAAAAAGAGACTCACGATGACAATAAAACCTGCTGCCGGACTGGCCTTCCTGAAATTTCCCCTGGAAACTAATCTGGGCCCATCACTGATATGGTGAGTCCTGACTCAGCCTACTCAGGTCACTGGCCTTCTCTCATGTGGCCCCAAACTCCAAATCCTACTACTTTCAGGCTGCCGGAGGATCAAGAGCAAGTGGGGAGCACCACTAAAGAGGGAGCAACAAGTCAGAATCAAAGTAAAACCACTCAATGGTATGTTTTTGATGTTTGGTGAAAGCACTATTAAGAGAGGTAAATGGGGGCGGGCAGGGATTTGGCTCAGTGCTTCTGCTGCCTGTCTCACAAGTGCAAGGTCCCGAGTTTGATTCCTGATACAAAAAAAAAAAAAAAAAAAAAGAGAGAGACAGAGAGAGAGAGGTAAACGGAGGGCATCGATGCACCAGCTGCCCCTCCGTTACCCAGGGCAGACAGCCTCAATCAAACAAGCAGAGGCGTGCAGCTCTGAGCAGACACTGCTAATCACTCTCTGCTGAGGCTCATAACTCCCAGTCGCCACATGTGTTAAGATGTCTACTTGCCATTTTTGGGGCACAAAGCTCACAAATGTAATGACACATATGCCACTTCCTTTCTGCATACCTAAGTAGGTCCCTCCCAATGTGGCCAGAGGCAAACTCCAAAATCAGGGTTCAACCTCCTCTTCCAGGCTCACTCCAGTCCACTGCCCCCCCCCAGGTACCCTGCCCTCCAGGCACACACTTTCCCAGCAATTCCTCACATCCTTCTGCTCAAATTACCTTTCTACCCCGAAGGCCCTCCCTTTCCCCAGAGACTCCCCAAGCCAAGTCAGGACTCTGCTCCCCTCTGCTACTCTATTACAGCCCTGACTACAGTGGGCCTCACACTCAGGCTAACAGTTCTGCTGTGCAAACCTGAGCTCCCAGGAATAGAACAGAACATATGCTTCTGAGATGAGAAGATCTGGATTCAAATCTGCCACTTATGCTTGTGTGACCTCCAGAGAGTCAATTCATTTTTCTGAGTTCCCTCATCTGCCAAGGAGGAATGACCAGTTCATAATGAAATAAAAGCTAGGTCCCCTGGCACAAATGAAAGCATGGACTTGCCCACCTCATTCATTATTATCCCCACAAGCCTTTTACTGCGCCTGCACATGACATGTGCTCAAAAACTGGCTGAGGAAGGAAGCATATGGGCTTCATCCCACATTCCCCACAGCCAGCCCTTCCCTCCATTCCAAACAGCTCTCAGAGACCAGCTTCAAAGGGCTGGCCAAAGACAGAACCATCAACCAAATAGCTGTGCAAACTCAAAACCACCCTTTTCCACAGTAACTGAAGAGGCTGCGCTCCTGGCACTGAGCTCTTGGCACCAACCACAGCAGCAATAAAGGTCACCTTGTCATCAGCATGGGGCTTCATGGGCCACCTCTCTGGAAGTGATTAATAATGTATCTACTCCGCACACGTCTTTGGCGATGGCCAAACAACACAAATAGAGCCAACCGGGCTTGGCCTGAGCCAGTGTGCCAGCCTTCTCCCTGGTCTCCCCTTCCAACCTGTCCAGTCCTCTTTTGGCCTCAAGGTACTGTCCCTGGGCCAGGCGGACTCTTCCCAGGGATCCCTCAGCTGAGAGCCCCTTCTTCCAGGAATCCTTCCGAGGCCTCCAGGTAACTGCCACACACATGACCTAGAGCAGCTCTAACTTTTTACTTGTTAGCTTCCTTCTTTAAACTGTAAACTCTGCACTGCTGGTCACCACTTGATCCAAGGTATCCAGTACAGTGCTTGGTACTCCATTTGCTATTTTAAAACCTTTGTTGCCAGGATGGACAAGTGAACACTTTTTGAGCCCAGATAGGCAGGGGAAAGGAAAGAAAAAATATGAGAAAAGGAGAAGATGGAAACAAATTCTTTGTAAATAAGGAAGGGGGAAGAAGAGAAAATAAGAACCAAGATACATTATGTAAAGGTACAAGATCCCAAGGATGAATGTAACTGTGCTGTATACCTAAAATGTACCAATAAACAATTTTTTTTTTTTAAAAGGCAGTGGAAAGCAAACACCAGCTGGGCAAGTGTCAAGCACAGGAGTCTGAGCATTCCAAAAACTAAGGAAAGTTCCCTGGAAAAGGAATGAACAGTTTCCTTCCCCAACCCCCACCCCACAGTACTGGGGCTTGAACCTAGAGCCCCATGTGTGCTAACCAACTGCTCTACCAGTGAGCCACATCCCCAGACCATCTGTTTTTGAGAGATCCCTGCTGAAGAATCCAAAGCAGGCCCAAGAACTGCAGTGACTCCTCAAAGCACACAGATAATGAAGCCTATACAGCGGGTGGTGCCCTGGTCGTGGGACAGGAAAAGACACCAGTGCACTGTTACCATCTGTGAGTGGGTCTGGAATCCGGCAGCTGCCATCACCTGTAGATTCTGACTCCGTTGAGGAGCAGAGCTCCCCTCGCTCACAGAGAACAGAGGCAGCGGCATGCAGCGACTCCCCGCAACAGTAAAACAGAGCCACTCTCACTTTTTGGAAAGTTGTGGTAGTCACAGAAACATGCAAGGGCTATTTTCCCAGACAAACCACAGTGGGGCCTGCCAGCCCAGCCCAGGGGCCTGCCAGGGGACCTGTCATTGGTGGCATAATTTTCTCTTAACCACAAAAACCACAAGATATAAATTTTCCGGAATAGAAAAGCACCTGAGGTTCCAGTGATGGGACCAACAGCGTGAGGGGAAGTCATTAGGACTCTGGCCCCAAAGGAGGGCCTTGGCTGGAAATGAAGTCACCCCTGCCCCAGTATTCTTTTCATCCCTGACACACAGCTTGGTTATGGAAAGAACAGAAGAGCTTCAAGGCAGCCCAGACGCAAGCTGTCAGGCACACTGTAAACAGCAGGCACTCTCTATGTGTCCTGGGCTGAAAGAACCAGGCCCTGACCCCAGCTCTGATCAAGGATCTTAGAGAAGCCCCCTCAGCTTAGCTTCAACCTCCCCACCTACAAAGACAGTCACTTTACAGAAGCCAGGGCTGAGTGAGCCGCTACATACCAAAGTATAAGGAAGGAACAAGAAAAACACAGGCCCTACAATGCTATTGTTGGTTAGTCCAGCCATACCCAAGAGACAACACAGCTCCTTGAGAGGAGGGATTCGAGCTCTGGAGATCACAGATCAGCCTCAAAGCCCTTCGCCACTACTCTCCCCTGGAGGCGAACACAGGCAAGGGATACATCTATCAGCCTCATTTCTCATCTGTAAAATAGGGTTGGTCTACCTGAAAGGATACTGTGAACAATTACATGACAAAATATGTTTGTAAAGTGCTCAGCAAAATGCCGGGATCCATGGAAACTGGCTCAGCAAAAGCTGTGGTGGGTAGTGTTCCTATCAAGCCTCCTTCAGGTCCACTCTTATTACCTCTGGGGCAGGAGGGACAATGTGGCTGGGATCTCACCTATCTCTGAGACGGGGCTAAGACACTAAAGTCTAGTGTTGGCCTTGGGGATGAGCTGATGGAACTCGCAGCCAGGAGCATTTATAACAGGAGGGCTGAGACCCAGGCTCCCCTGCATGACTGGGAACCCAAGCCTTGCTATTCTCAGGACCCTCACCTCTGCACTCAGCACCAGAGGGCAAGATCAGAACACAGGGGTGTCGACTATGGGAATGATTGCCTGCACAAACATCTGCACTCCCACACCTAGTGCCCATGGATCCTGGATCCACCCTCCAGGGTACGTCACAGATGCCACAGGCAATCGGAGGCCTGGCTGATCTGGGAGGCACAGAACTGCCCATCCCTTGGGGGCTGCCACAGGGAACTGAAGCAGTGGCTCCACCCAGGACACCAGCATGGACAGGCTGTAAGGGCGGGACTCCTCTACTTCATCTTAGTGAAGAAGAGAACATAACACACCCCACAGCACTGCTGGGGACTCAAGTCTGCAAGTGCTTAGTCCAACATCCAGCATTCCTGACCCAGGGCCCCATGGCTGTAACTCCTGCTCAGACACAGAACACCTCACTGAGAGGAGCATATAGACCTTTCCAGGTGCTATGTAGGTCATACCTCACCCCGGCTTTCCCGTACTTCTGCAGAAAACACCTCTTTCCAGACAACTGACTCTGCAAACAAAGTCAGCTCCGCCCTAAAATTGCAAGGCCTGGTTTAGGGAGTTCCCTTCTGTGGTCCTCTCACAAATCTATGATTTGGACTTTACAAGCAACCAGATACCAAGACATTTGTCACTCTGTCTCGGACAATGGCTGCCATAGGGCCCTCTCAGGGGCTCAGTCGATGGCTCGAAAGCAGGGCAGGAGGTTAAGACTACAGTTACATATGTGACAGATGTTGAAATATGGACAAATGAACCCCAAGCAAAGGCTGAGACAGATGCCAGATTCCCACATACAACAGTAGGCTGCCTCGGCGATGGAAAGCATCTTGATACGCAACTGTCCACTTGGTAGTACTGACTCTTGGCTCCATTCGTATAGCACTGTATCCCCTTCTCTCCCTGGATTCCCAATGACAATTCCAGGAGGCAGGAGATGTAGTAGATCCCAAACGGTGCAAGGGTAACATCCCAGTCTTCACACGACCCCAAGTTTGGCAATGTCCCTGAAGCATGTCATTTCCCTCACAAAATACTGTCCATGTAACTGACTGAAAATATTACAGAGCCTTCTAGACTTCTGATGGGAAGAACTGTGTCCTCCAGACTGAACGGAGAGAAGCAAAGCTACGATGAGATGCTACGAGTACTGCGCAGCCAGCTCAGTTCACTTGCTGGCTAAAGGATCCCTGCCCACCCTGCAGGCAGCAAAGCCCACAACTCTGGGCACAGTGACAAATTGCTGCTCATTATTAGACAGACACAAACAATGAAACTCATGTGTTAAACCCATGAGACACACGGGTGTTTTATTATCCCCATCTTACAAATGATAAAACCAAGGCACCATGAGCTTTATAATTTTTCTGAATTGTGCTGTTAAAAAAAAAGAGTTGATCACCTAATGCACTGTCCCTGTGTACCATACCATCTCCCACTTCCCTCAGCTAGTTATACAAAATCTAGCAAAGCTAAGGTTGTTTCAGGAAGCAAACACTGTGGGTAAAAGCTGTGGGCTTCTCCATGCCCTTAAATGTGTCTGCACAACTGGGCTACCACCTCTGGTCCTGATTTGCAATAACCTAACTGTGGGCTACAGCTGATTCCTGGCTTCCAATCAGCACTAAATTTGCCAAAACGCCAAATCCTTGCCAGGTACCTGTGACCTCTTCAAGACCCCAGCACGCTTTGTAGAGTGAAGCATCTGGATGCTCACCTCACTCACCCATCCCTTTCCTCTTGGTTTACTCTGCCTTCCAGCTGGCAGGTGCAGCTTTTGGATCAGCCTCCAGCTCACCAGCCAGCACCCTTCCTCCCAGTTAGGCAGCACCATACTTTTTTATTTTTTAATTTTTTTTGGTACCGGGGAATCGAACATGGGTCCTTGCGCTTGCAAGGCAGGTGGTGGAACCACTGAGCTAAATCCCCCGCCCTGTACCACACTCTTAAATAGATGCCTATAAGAGTGTTGCTAATGCCAAGTCCCTATCTATACAGTCGCAAATTTCTGGCAGTCACCAAAGCTCTTGACAAAGCTAAATACTTACTCCACCCTTTCCTGGATGGTTCCCAAAGCAGCCACCCCTTCCCTACCACCTGAAGCCCTGCTCAGGCCTCAGGGTTGTTCCCTTGAGTCTTCTGCTTCTTCCCAAAGCTGGAGTGTGTGTCTGAGGATTTCCTGCCAATTCAGCCAGTTAAGCAGTCTGGCTCCACTGCCAGGGCCAACTTGTTGCAAAATGATTTCTGGGAATATAAGGAGGCCTCTGGAGGTATATCATGGTGCAGCTGAAGAATCCACATCCGGCACAGGCTGGCCACAGCACTCAGCTCCAAGGGCACCAGAGTCAACCCTGGGCTCAGAACACTGCCAGGGCCTCAAGGTATCCCGAGGGGCTGACATTAGCGAGCAGGAGAGGGGCAGAGTGAGTGCCCAGGCACAGTGAGGCAAGGAGAGGAGACAGCACAAGCGACCTCAATCCCCACACGGGGCATTTCACAACAGCCGTCCCTCACCCAGCTTGTCCTGCGCCTGGCTCTTCTGGGGAAGCTGCCAGACGTGTGCATCTGTGCAGAGACAACCTCCCCGCCAAGCCTCCCACCAGCAATCCTGCCTTGACGTCAGAGCCGCAGTCGGAGAACTTCAAACACAAACAAACAAGTCTGCCCCAGACCACAAGTGGAGATGTTCCCAAAGAGGCCAGGGGTGAGAGCAGTCACAGCTGGGGAGGCAGGGCTTCCCACCCTAGCCTGGGCGCTCTAGGGCTGAACTCTGGGCCTGCTGATGGACTGCCGGTAGGTGGTTCGACTACAGGCTGCCACAAACCAGATCACTCCGGGGCCTTGTCCATGAGTGTGAGCGTCCATTACCAGCTGCACCGTAGAGGGTGCGGGAGACCATGCCCTGAAGCACTGACACCTCAGTCAGCTCTTCTGTGCAACTGGCACCCTTGTTAGATAACATCACCCATTCCAATCACCCTGGGACTAAGTACAGTAACCCAGGACAGGAGACCCAGAGGGTTAGAGGAACGCGCAAAGTTTTCTGGGAAACTCAGAGCATGAGCCCTGTAGGGTGGACAGCCAAGGACTGGACTTTTTCTCAGGGACATCTGCTGATCCACTGCACCCTCCAGAGGGCAAAAGCCTCACCAGCACTTTCAAGAGGTGGGCACCTGCCTGACCTAGTATTCTGAGCATCTACTTCAGAAGCCAAAAGATGAGCTCTTCAAAAAGCTACTTTTATCTTGAAAAGCTGGTGGGTGATCTGCCTTAAATCTGCCTTCCAAATTTTGTTGCTAGCCTCACTTCAATACTACAACCCCATAATCACCACAACCATCACCACCAATACATCCTCAACATCAGCAGGGAGTCAGGGAGACAAACTGTACTAAATCATGAGAAAGCGAGACACACACTATTGCCCCTAACTTTCTTGATCCTGATCTGCAGTAAGGGGAGAAGCACATCTATCTATCACCCCAGTCATTCAACAATCAAGAAACATCCTCCTGGTGCCAGGCACTGTGTCAGGCATCGCAGCATGGTCCAAAAGCTCAAGGAAATCAACTATGTAAGGGAAACACATGTGTCCACAAAGGTGCCTGGCTGAGGAAGATGGAAGGCAGAGATGTGCACAGCAAGTATGCCCACTCCCTGAGCATCGGTGACACAGCAGCCTCAGGGTTCAGCAGCCCCAGAGCTGGGAAACCAAGGGGACCCAGGTGTCAAGGCCACAGGGGTGGTGCTCACAAACCAGGTCCTTCATGGACACAGCATGTGTCCCACGTCAAACACTCCACGTGCCTGTCTGAATTCACCAGGCCCACAGGACACGGCCATGAGCCAGTTTCCCTTTCATCTCAGTTCCAATAGGAAACCCTGCAGAATTCCTGACCCTACTCACTCCCAGGGATCTGATATGAACTACCAAGGAGAGGCCACTCCTAAGGGCAAAGATGGATGTGGGCCCAGCCCTTTCCCTGTCCTTAAGACCTGCTCCCCTGGGAGGGTGAGATCAGGAAAGCTAGGTATTTAAGACTCACCTCAGAGACGGAGCCCAATGGTGCAGACATCAAAACAATTCCTTTCCAAGGACATGTTTCCTTAGTATCTCAGGTAATCACAGAAAAGGATGAAGGGCTACTCAAGGGTCCAGGGGTCAAGGGCAGATGAGTATCTGCCACATTAGGGTTAACTAAATAGCAACTTTTCAGTGATGATGGCTGCTCATGAACCAGCTAATACCCACGCTCAGCCTCTTCCTTGCTCACAGAGTCCAATTTTGTCTGGGGTGGTATCATGCCCAGTGATGAACTAGCCAGTGATTCTCAGCTGTCTTCACACTACATCTCCTGAGCCCGAGCTCCAAAGATTCCCGTCAATTAATCTGGGTGACCCAGTCCCCACTTCCAGCCTCCCAACATGTCACTGTTCTGCCTAGTGAGGCACAAGGATGTATCTGCTGGGGAAGGGCAGGGAAGCAGGGAGACTCTCTGGGGCTGCTTGCCAGGCCCTGACCCCTGTGAAGACAGACTAGCTACAGCTGACCATCTTGCAACCATTAGAACAGCCAAGAGTTGCCCAGGGAATGACCACTGCCAACATCACATGTGCCAAACCAACACACACGGGCCACCAACTCAAACTTGTTACTGTAGGAGAAATGCAAAGGCCTACGTAAGTCACACTTTCTACAGCTAGCAACAAAAAGTAGTTCTTTCTAACATTTATTAAGTCCACACTATTCCAACCTTCCTCCTGAGGCTAATGTTTCTCTGGCTTCCAGAAAGCCTACAAGAAAATAAAGTATCTAATTAACCCTTCATTCTCGAAACTTGTGTCTCTCATCCAAATACATTCTTCCAATCTTGGCAGGGGAGATACCACGATCACAAATGCATTCTTTCGAGAAGCCTTCCAAATTTTGAGAAGCAACTTATTTTTTATGAAATCCACTTTACTAATCTTTTTGCTTAGTTTATGCTTTTTATCCTCTAAGAAATCTCTGCCAAGTTCACATCCACAAAGATATCCTCCTAGATTCTGGGAGTTTCATAGTACTATCTTTTCGGTCTATGACCTACCTTTAACTATGTTAGTCCAGAACTGTTTTTACCACAGTTGTGAGTTTTGTTGTTTTGTTTTTTTTAAACTGGGCATTCCCACATGCCAGGCACTGTGCTGTGCATTCTATGTGTATTATCTCCTCTACTACCCACACTCTAATCTCATTTCACAGACCAGGAAATAAGCTGAAGATACTATTTATACTAGAGAGAGTACCCTCACATGCTCTAATCCAGTGGTGGTGAACCTATGAAATATTATTTTTCTTTTTCAAGTTGAAAGATATTAGTGTATGGATTGTTTTTTTGTTTTGTTTTGTTTTGTTTTGTTTTCTAAACTAAAACCTCAGTATTCTGGTTCAACTGCAGTGTTGGCACTTTGCAAAAAATAAGTGTGTTTTGGGTTGCAGTCTGGGCACTCATCTCTACAAGATTCACCATCATCTATTTGCAGTACTTTAGAACACCTTCAAGTCTGTTACACAGGACTCAGAGTACAAATGGACATTAATACAAGTGAAGACCCAGAGAGATAAGGGATCCTTGTTGTCCTAATCTGTCTGGCATGGTCACAGCTGCATGCTTGGGAATACCACGTCCTGCTACTCCCCTGCTCTTAGGAAGACCTCTGATAGCTCAATTTCCAGGAGTGCGCACAGTGGGCATAAGTGTGGATGGCAAAAGAGCCCCCAATCTTGGCAGTGGGTGGCAAGAGCTATTCTCCCCCACTGGGCAGTCTGAAGATCACCAGAGGCTATAACCATAGTCCACTCTCATTAAAGAGTGGGCCAGGGATTTAGCTCAGTGATTCTGCCCCTGTTTCGCAAGTGTAAGGTCCTGAGATCAATCACTGACACACACATACTAAAAAGATGACTTCATAGAGTACTTCATAATCCTCCAGTCTAGAGGGCTATTTTCCCTCCTCTGGAATCTGGGTCAGTCTGTGGCTGCTTGGTCCATTAAGGTCCAGAGTGTTCTGGAGCTCACATGGAGATGGAGGACATGCCCAGGAGCCCAGCTTGCCATCTGCCCACCAAGGTGTCAGGTGGGTCAGACCCTCCAGACCAGGACAGCTGTGCTACATGGAGTGTGCCACCTGGGCACCGTAAGAGAGGTCTGTGTATACAATATGGGGTCTCAAGAAGACTGGGCCAAATTCTGTGGGGTGGACTGTCTGCAATGCTGAGAAGCACCAGAGAGGAGGTTATCCTTTAAATGAGTTCAAGGGATTGGGGATGACCACAGGTTGTGGCATGTGGACAGACAGAAAGGGGTAGGGAAAGCATGCCAGGTAGGGGCATAGCATAAGCAAAGGACAGAGTCATGAAAGAACTGAGGATAGAGAGTAGCTAGAGACTACAGGGATGGAGGACAGGGAGAACAAAGTCAGCCAGAGATCAAGACCACCTCATGCAGTCCTGGAACATTCCAGAAAGTTCCAGAACGTTCTGTAAGGCTACATTGAGGCATCTGCACTCAATCTTGTGGGCGTGGGGAGGGAAGAGCTAGAAGAAACGTGATCAGATATGCATTCCTGAACAATTATCATTCTGGAAACCATGTGGAGGACAGACTGAAGTGGGTGTGGAGAAACCAGAATAGGAAAACCAATTAAGAAGGCACCACAATTCAGCAAATGATGAGAACAAGAGGTAATTTGGTTAGTGGCAGTGACAGTAAAAAGGAAGAAGCAGATTCAAGAGATGTTTTATTAGCATTTTTACTATAAAGACAAGACTTTCCTTCTTGCTTGTCCGGGGAATTTCTGGCATACCAGCACCTTGGAATGCAGGAAGCTAAAGCTCTGAGTTTTTCCAGCAAATGAGACAACCACAAAGAGCCCAGTTTGTTGTTTGATTTATTAGACTAGGCACTTGGTAAGGGAGGTCATTAACTAAAAGTCCAACATGGCTGGGCACAGCTTATATCAGTAAATAGCCTGGGCTTCTAAGTGCCACACCTGCCACAGCTCCTGGGCAGAGGAGACCCTACACTTTCCCAAAGCAAAAGTCACTGCTCTAACAGGGTCATCTCCAACTCTTCCCTGTAGTTCCAGAGTTACCATATTTGCCAGAGTGACCAGCCAGGGCAGGGGTGGGGTCCCTATCTTAATCAGAAAGATGATGGAGATTAGAGTTAGAGAGACTCCAGTTCAAATCTTACCCCCATCTAGGGGACCAGGGGCAATGGATAGAGTGTCTCTGGGCCTTTATCTCCTCTGTTGTAAATGAGAGGAGAAGATCACCTTCAAAAGATCACAGTGAAGACAATTACTGTCTTACTTCTCTGCAGCCTGAATCACAGGAAAGGCTATGCTTTTGACAGCAGACAGGGAGACCAGGGGAACTTCAAATGATGAGCATCTGGATGAAGAGTCTCGATTATTATCTGTTTGGTGAGTGAGGAAAGTAATCAGCTCTCTGGAAACAAATGCTGGGAGTGTGGGGGCAGATCAGCACCCACACCTCATTCAGGATCCATCGTGCACCCCAAAGTGAACTGAGCATCCCTTTGAAAGCAAACCACCAAGCTGTGTTTCAATTCAAACCACAGTGATCTACTAGTGATAGCTATGACCTTCCTTGCCTAATGGGAAGCATAGCAACATGATGACTATGCTTTGGACACCTGGGCACAGCATCTCACACAGGGTCACAGCAATTCACAGCTTACTGAGCACTCTGGAAACACAGCATCTCATTTGAATCTCATCAAAAACATGTTAGCACTAACATCATCTCTACTGTAGAGGGACAGAAACCCAGGCTCAGAGAAGAGACATGGCCAGAACCACGCACTGTTGTGGCACCAGCTTCATGCCTCCCCACAGAGGAAAGCATGACTTTGGGTTGAGATATTAAAACAGAGGCCCAGCAAGGCCACTGTGGGAAACCCCGGGGGCTGCTTCACAAGGACGTCCCACCTCTTTTCAGAAGGGAGCTCAGCTGGGCATGATAGATCATGTCTGTAATCCTAGCACTTGGGAGGCTGAGGCAGGAGGATCACTGTGAGTTCGAGACCAGCCTGGGCTACACTGTGAGTTCCAGGTCAGTCTCAACTGTATAGTAAGATCCTGTCTCAAAAAA
>NW_022900925.1:18851343-18902403 GCF_012274545.1 Fukomys damarensis
AAAAAAAAAAAAAAAAAAAAAAAGAAGGATCTCAGAAGGGCAGGGGATAGCAAACAAAAAAACAAAAAACAGCAGAAGGGATCTCAGAAGGCCATATGACTACCCATAACTTTTCTCCTTTATAAAACTTTCAAAGTTCTTTTCCTAAGAACCACTTTATCTCGGCAATAGGCTCACACATCACCAACACAATCACCAGTGGGGATGAGAAAGGGCTCGGAAAGGACACCACTGCTGAGCGATCCCAGGACAGCCAGGGCATTCAGGGAGGGATGGTCAGGGGCTTAGCTGAGAGTCCAGCAGACCCAGATTCACACCCCATCTCTGCTACGGACTAGCTACCTTGACAGTAAGCTATGCAGCCTCTGGATGCCTCACTTTCTGCCCCTGTAAATGGAGAAAGGGGGAGACAAAGTGCTTAACACCAGGCCTGGCAGATTGTTAACTCATCATCCGCCATCTCTATCATGAAAATTCCAAAACCCAGGTGTCTTTGAAGGCAATTAAAAGTCAGACTTGTTTACTGCTTTACGATTCTTAAGCATGGGCACGTTTACAGGACAAATCCCAAGGTACCGGCTCACATTCCCCAAACAGGACAAACGCAGGGGAGGTGGGCACGGCTGGAACACACTCTCCCTGGAGAAGCACTCATTTTATCCCCAGGAGGCCAAGAACAGGTCAACTGCCAAGACACACTGTGCAACACGAACCCCCACAAGAGGCCTGAGCAAGCTGTGGGGAGGCTCACAGCCTGAGGAAGTGAGGGAGGGAGGGTCACAGGTTGGAACAGGAGCTGTTCTCCAGGCCTGGGGTGGGGGCGACACAGCTCAAAGACACACAGACATACAGGTGCGCAAACCTCCCACACATGACATGCTCAGCTGGACAGAGAGAGGACCCATTTCAAAAAAAGAGTAAGGCTGCCAGCCTCCCAAGAAATCAAATGACCACACTTCAAAGAATCAGATAATCAAAGTGCATTCTGATAAGACATTTATGGTCCAGGCACAGCATTAAGTCCCCTACTAACTCACACGTACACCCAAATGTATGGGAGATGCCCTGATGTTCTCCCCATTTTACAGAGGGGAAAAACAAGGACAAGGAGCAGTCTGAAGTCATGCAGTTGCCAGTCAGAGGCAGAGAGAGGATTTGAACCCAGGCAGCTTGACTGCTGAGACCCTGCGCTTAGCCACTGGCCACGTGACCTCTCTGAATGGATGGGGGCGTGGCTACTGAGCACCAGGCCAGTGCTGGACACGTTGGTAAGAGTATCTTCCTTTAAAAACGTGAACTCAGAGGTCAGCGTGCCAAGCTAGCACCACCAGCCAGTTCACATCAGAGCCAACACACACACCAGGCCCTGTGTTGCCTGCAGGCCACCCTGCCCCAAACTCCTGGTTCAAAGGTAAACCCTTCCTGCTGTGCTCTACTCCACTAAAGCACACAGACACAGCACACAAACCCATGCAAGGTGCCCGCAGGCTGCTCTGCCACCTGACCAGGAAGTGGCCAGAACCTTGCAGGAGGCCTGGGGCCAGCAGACTTGGGAGAAAACCCACAGCCTCAATCCCCTTCCTCAGCACACAGTGACTCCTCCTCAGGGGCCTTCAAGCCACATCACACTCCTTCCTACCGATCAGGATTAAGAAGCACAGCCAGAGTGTATTATTAGTTCCTCGAGCACAAGGGCTCTGTGTTCAGCCTTCTGCTGTGACAGCTCATAGCAGAGACTCACACATACACTCTTGTGTAACACCCATCTCACTCACACACAGACCTGGAACAATGCAAGCAGCAGCTGCCAGAGCACACTGTAGCCAGCGTGTCCCAAGGGGGCAGCCCATACCTCAAGCCACGCTCACCCGGCAGGACAGCACATGCCTCACATTCCCATTCCCCAGTGACCCAGATACACAGCTCCAATTAATACTCCAGGAGGAGGATGGCTCACCTGCACTGAGAGAAAACCAGGGGAACCCCAAGGGGCTTCGCATCTCCTGCCCTCTGGTCTGTGGAGCTGGCCTGAACCAACAACTGAGACAACCAGCCAGGGCTACTGACAGGCCTGGACCCATCTGAAATATCTAGAAATATCCTAGAATGTTCTAGGATGAGAAATACCATCAGGGTCATCGCACACTGACAGGTAAATAACTATGAGGAAACCGAGGCCCAGGGCAGGACAGCAACTCAGTCCGAGTCACACAGAGTCAAAAGGCAACATGAGGATAGATCGTGGGACTTAGCTCCTGTCCTGCATCTTTCCCCTTACTGGATGGCAGGGGTCCAAGCAAAGATAGCAAAGACAGCAAGACCACCCTCTCTGACAAGAGCAGCCCAAAGAGCAGGTTCTCCCGTAAGTCCCTGGGTTCAAACTACTACGTGAGCCAACTGTGTTACTGGTCTGTCGGCTGACTATTTTTATTTAGCAAGCCAAGGGCTATTTTAAGAAGTGTGTAAATGCTAACTCACTTCATCTAAGAAGATCTGAGCTATTACAATCCCCATGGGGGGATGAAAGACCCAGAGATAAAGTAACTGTCAGGGTGGGATATGAAGCTGGCAGATCACCCCACGGTACCCCTCAGGAGGCATGCTGGCTGTCAGCAGCGGCTGGAGTACCCCAGCAGGCTCTGAGCGGGGAATCTCAGTGGCCCCCGATAAGCAGATGTTTCCTCCCAAGGCTCACTTATGCAACACAGGGAGTGGATTTCCCATGATGGGGCCAAGTCTACAACCAGGCAGAAAATGGATCCTGATGTTCACTGTGATCAACCCCTACAGGGATATGGAGTGTGTGACCAGAGTCACCCCTCCATCTTCAGCTTACTGTCAGGAAAGACTTAGCCAGGCACAAGGCCCATGGCCCCTCCACCAGTTTGGCCTCCCCCGGCCTGTAGCATGTGCAGCCCCAGGCCTGAGGGGGAGGAGGGACAGGCGGGCCATTACCACACGTGGCATGACTCTGCACTCCTGTGTGTGGCCTCCTCGAGGCTCAAGAACTTGCGTTTTCCTCCTGAAAAGGGAAGCCATTTCTCAATATGTTGCTACACACAGATACTGAGAAACACAAACCAAGAGGCCAGGCGGGCACAGGCCCCAAAGAGAGGTGAGGGAGGGGACAGGGCAGCTGAGGGGCCTGAATTAAAGGAACAGCAAGGAGACAGGGCATACAAACTTGTCAATCCCAAAGCTGTTTACAAGAATGACACAGGGAAACCACCCAAGTCCTGAACAATTAGAAGCACAGCTAAGTGGGTTACGGTAAAACCACTTAATAAAGTATTACAAAACCACTGAACACATTTACAAAAACATAGGAAGTTTTCTGTGTTTTTCTACTAAGGACAAAGACAGAACAAGAGAACTATATGACAGATGGCTACAACTAAGGGTGGGGGGCTTGAATAATCTTTGTCTAGAAAATGTCTAAAAATAATAATAAATACACTGCAGCAATGTCAGCCATGAGTGAGTTGAGTGGGAAGGCTACATACAGGTAATCATTTTCTTTCTCCTATTTTTCTGTGTTCCGAATGTTCCATAATTACCATGTACTGATTTTATAAGGCTATTATCGCTAATGATACATTTTAAACTGTCAAAGAGGCGGTGATTCTCTTCCAGCAGGGCAGAGAGGTCGGGTGGCCTGCCAGCGATGTCCCACTTGAAAGGACAGCTGTGCTTGGCCCACACCTGGCCTACCCACCACAAGTGGCCTCGATGGCTACGCACCTGCCATGCTGGCTCTGGAGGTGTAGCAAGACCTCTTGGGCTCAGGAGGGAAAAGAGGGAGTAAGAAAATGATGGGATGAGATGGCATCAGCCTCCCTCTGCTGAAATGTGAGGGTTTTTCTTTAAGTTGGCTTTCTTTCAAGAACAGAGTGTTTCCATCTGTCCATCCATTCCACAGTGCAGAGTACCAACTGGTTGCCCAGCATAGTGTGCCATGCCTAGCCCATTCATACAGGGATGAGTAAGACCTTGCTTCCCACCCAAAAGACCTTGGATTCCAGAGGGAGCCACGGGTGTGGAGCTACCGTGCAAAGGGGTGTTTGAGAAAGGCTGTGGTGGAATTCAGGGTGGAATTCGCACATCCACCACAGAGAAAACGCTGGTGTTAGGAAAGGGCGTGGGGAAAAGGTGAGCTTTGCGCTGGGTCCTGAAGAGCCAACAGGAGTCCAGGAAAATGGGCCCACTCATCTCAAAAGAAAGTTACACACACAAGCAACCATAGCAGATGCTGTCCACCTCGCTGATAAGCAAGGAAATACAAAGTGAAAACAAACGGCTGAGACTTGGTGACCCTGGCAGGGTGGGATGCTGGTACAGCCTGCCTGGACGACAGAGGACACACTCAGCCAAATGGCACAGCCTTGGAGTCAACAACTCTACTTCTAGGGATTTATCCTAAAGAAACAATTAAGCCTAAGCCTGAGGTGACTCCCAGAGGTGCGACTTAAGATAGCCAGCCATGAGGAAGTAGGTAACTGGGAGCTGGTGTGTCTCTGACAGGACGATGAGGTGACTGAAAGGAAGTCCTGCTTGAGAAGGACTACGACCCAGGACGGTGTCAGGGATACTACATACATCAAGATAACAACTCAGGATAAAGCTACATTCAGTGTAATCCCATTTTGACTTTAAAGCGCGTTTTTACCTTTTTGTACTTTCTACAAAATGTCACATTTTTATAATCATAAGGCAATGTTCCTTAGAATGGCAGAGAACTAGAGTTTCAACAGAAGTAGGCATTGTAGGTTTAGAAAACAGCAGAGGCCGGACCTGTAATCCCAGCATCTAAAAAGCTGAGGCAGGAGGTTTGAGAGTTCAAGCCCAGCCTGGACAATTTAGCAAGACCCTGTCTCCGAATAATAGATTTTAAAAGGCTGGGGACAGAGACAAAGTTCAGTGCAAAAACCCTGGACTCACCTCACAACCACCAAGAAAAGGGGGGAAAGGAAAGAGAAAAAAAGAGAAGCCAGAAGTAAAGAGTAAAAGCACAAATCTGTGCTATGGAAAAGAAAGGGCCAAACTTCAGAGTTAGAACTTAGCTCGAATCCTAGGTCCTCAGTTTTGTAATCTTAAACAAATTACAGAGCTTCCCTGAGGGGAGAAGACTAAACATATTAACTCTACCAAGCACAGCCTGATACACCAGCCAAGGCCCATCAACTCTGTCACAAATTAATGAAATCAGAGCCCTTTCTACTGACCAATAAAGCAAAATCCATCTAATAGGCATATTCACTTTTAAGATACACCATCTATGTATTCACATCATGTTGGGGAAACAAAGATGCGGTGCATAAAGACACTGTACAATGCCTCCCAATTTCTGAAATATTAAACTAGGAAATATATCCAAAAAAAATCAAGAAAATACAAACTTACCTCTTCGAAAAGTGGCATTAACCGAGATAAAGCATTTGATCGACACCCACACCTTAGCCCTGTTCTCATGCTTCTAGGAGCCGACCTGTGCCCCAGAGAGGACCCACAGCCAGGTGTGACCCAGAGCAGACCTGCCAAGGAGACAGCTCTGGAGCCACAGTGCTGCTCCTGCAGCTCTCCCTGGAGCCTCCTCATGAACCTGTGTACCACAAAGCCTTGCCAAGCAACCCAGGGTGTCCTGTGCCCCACCACCTCATCCTCTTTCAGATGAAGAAAGCACCTGGAACACCAAAGTCAGCTGCCCCAAGGGTAAGAGGCTGCACCTCAGAAAAGCTTAAGGTTTAGCAAGAATGCGTTGGGAAGGAAAACGCAAAATCAGCAACCAAACTGGGAAGGATCAAGAGCCGCTCCTCCTCCTAATGCCAGGCTTTGGCAAACCCAGGGAGACAAGCCCTGAGAGAAGGAACGGGAGACTCCGCTCAGGCCCTAACTAAAGATAATCACAGCGGCTAATCCTTACCACGGTTCTCACCGTGGGCCAGGCGTTGTTCCAGGCGCTTTGCATGTGGTAACTCACTCATCCTCCCAACAGAGGAAAGCCATGCACGAAGAGAGAAACTAACTCATCCAAGGTCAGAGCCAGAACCAGCCCTACAGTGCCTTCACGCAGTGGAAACGTGGCACAGCCTTGCACAGGCTACATGGCGAGCCTTGTGCAGTAAGAGGCTGGTGAAAGGCCCAGCTGAGATCTGAGCCCAGCCCACCTGTCTCCCAAGTGACAAGAAGACATAGCTGCACAGTAAGTGACCTGAAAGTTCCTGCAGGCCACGACGTACAGACCTGAGTGACTGAGTGCGCCCGTTCTGTGTGCCCAGAATGATCAGATCTTCAGCCAGGGTGGGAAAATCCGATGTTTACAACTTGATGGGAGAAAGCTTGCCACCATCTCCAGTGGGGGTATTTCTGAGCACCCTTTTGGCTTTTAAGAACACAGTACACGAAATGTAATTTAACCCTTGTGAGCATTCACCACCCCTGCTGCTGTCCCTTGCCCTTTCCTGATGCCCAGCCTTCGGCCTCTGATTTCTGACTTGTCTTTCTTTGCTCCTATATTTGCTATCCAATGTCTGATTGTTAAGCTTCCTCTGGCTTACAGCTCTTCCACACACTCGGACCTAACTCCTCTTTTCACGATGACCAGGGCAGTGCCCAGCAGGCCCCTCTGCAGACACTGGAGGCTGAACCCCTCCCGTGTCACCCCATCAAGGGGCTGGGAGGACTCATACCTGGCCTGAAGCACTTTCCTTCCCGTACCCCTCCTCCTTCCTTGCAACCCCAAAGGTCTTGAGACACCTGCGGTGTGCATGTGCCCATTGCTGAGTCTCCCCCTCCCCAAAGTGCTCCTGCCAAAACCCCAGGCTGGCATCCTTGCTCGGGCCTCTCCCCTATTGGCCTCACTGAAGCACATGGCAGCGTCCCAGTTCTCCTTCTAACTCTAACAACTCAGCAGCCTCCTCCCCAGGCCTCCAAATCAGAAACTCCCCACCCCACCCCTCTTATGAGCTCCACGCCCAGCAGCCCTCCAACGCCCAGATGCCTGGCCAGCCAGCATGGCCCAGAGACACTTCCAACTCAACAGGCCTGAGCCTAATTCATTCTCTCATCATGTAGGTGCCTCCCAATTCCCGTTCTTTCTTCCTAACACAATGCTGATGTTCAGCTGGCCTATTTCCATCCTCCCTTGCATTTTGGTATAGCTCTGTGACTAACATCTGAAAAATACCATGTAAGCAGAATTTCCACAAAATGATTTCAGAGAGAATGAAGGACACTTCCTTCTCCAGCCTGTCATCATCATTTCTACTGCCTGGAATGATGATCTGATGGCTTGTGCTCCAGCAGCCATCTTGAAACATAAGGGCAAGGGATGGCAAAAGGAATGAGCTGGAAGGAATCTGACTTTCCAATGACTTTCCACACCAACCTTAGATGTCCTACCTCTCGACTTCTTTAATGTGTGAGAAAAATTCAACTTTGCTTAAGCTACTGTTATCTGAACCTCATTTGCAATACAGACCTAATGTTCTATCCAAATGGGTCTCTTCGTGCATCCCTTGTCTTGGTCACTAACATCAATGTACCCTTTCAGGAAATCTCCCTGCTCTTTATTTGCTAACTTTCCCCATAAGACTGTAAGAACTTGATGTCAGGAGCAGGTATCTCATTTTATGTAAAGAAAATATTCCCAGGAGACAAATATGATACCCTTCCTGTCTAGGGATCTATATTTTTCTGCTACATTGTTTTGTTTGTTCATCTTACAGGAATGACATCATTACTACATATATCCTGTGACTTGACTTTCTACCAATCTTTTTCTTAAATGTAGCCTTTATTGATAGATTTCCCAGCCCACAAGCATTTGGTTTGCTTCCAGCTTTTCATAACCATGGGCAATGCTCCAGTGCACATCTCTGTTTCTGCATGAGAAACGGCATGGTAGTGTTTCTAGTACCAACACTAGAAGTGACATTTCTGGAGGTGTGAGGGCTGCATCCCCAGCTTTACCACACACAGGGAAGAGCCTACTGGTTGCTGTACTGACCCACACTCCCCAGGTCTGTGGGGAAAAGGTGACTGCTACACCGATTTCTGAAGCACCATGATGGCAGCAGGACTGCCCTTGTGTTCTTAAAGCTCTGTGCGCGCTACAGCAGGAACAGGCACCCTTTAGCCTGAGCTGCCCTCTCCCCACCCCCACCCCCAGCAGCTACTTGAGGACAGGCAGCCCTGCAAAAGGTGATCGAGCTGGGTACTGACTCCTGCAACATGGAAACAGACTCTGCCCCACCACTGCCACGTGCCCATAGCGTCTGGGACAAACTAGTCCTCCACATTCACCACCCCTCAAATTCGCTCATACCACAGCCACCCGCCTTCCCCAAAATACCAACACAAAGACATTTAAAGGGGTCTGATCCTCAGCAAAGCCCTCCCTCTTTCCACACAGCATGCAGGCTGCCGAAGAGACACATCTAGTCTTGCAGCATGTCTCCTGATAAAGGAAAGTCCAGGCAGAGAGAGGGGCCATCTTGTTTATTTCCAAACTCAAGCCCGACCCCAGCTGTGGCACCTATACTGGAACTGCTCACTCAGGAGCCAGCTGGGTGGAAGGGCTGGGGGAGGGGGATCTGAGGCTGTCTATTCTGAGGTGAGCCAGCATTGCCAGGATCAAGTTCACAGCCTCTGCCCAGCGCTGTTCGTCCTGACTATGCCTGGCCGTTATTTTTCATCTGAATGTGCCTCAAATGCAGAGGGCAGCTGCTTCTATCCACTTAACGAGGGGCTCGGCAGAGAGACAGATGCTCCCCCGGCTCAGGATGCTCGGCCTGGTACCCAGCCTCCCACTCCACATTTACTGGGTGCCAGCTCTGTCCAGGCACTGGTGCGTGACGATGGCCACGACCTGGAATCTGCCCTCTGAAGCAGAGAAAACAAACGCTTGTGATGCTGCGTGGCAACTAATGTGCAAGTGGAGCACTTGTCTGTACAGCTCTGGGTTTGATCCTCAGCATGGCAAAAATAAATGAACGGATAAATAGTGTGCAACACAGAGAGGAGCACAGAGCGCAGGGATATCGGTCCCCTCACCAGCCTGAGTGATAAGCAGACACTTTCATCTTCCTGTGACTGTGACCACCCTCTCGAGCTCCACAGCAAGAGCCCCAGGGTGCTGACCTCACCCACCTCTATGACAGCAGCTTCACCAACTCATGGTCTTTCTTACAGACAAGCTAAAGAAAGGGTAAGGACAAGCAGCTCAGAATGATCCTTTCAGCACTGGCTAAAAGATTCTGGCCCAAGGTTCTCAACCCTGGGCTGTGGATCAGGGTTGCCAGGAGGGCACATAAACCAAGATACCCAGCCAGGTCCCCCCAGAAATACTGTCACTTGCTCTGGGTTTTTAAACACCATTATTATTTTTTTCTTTTAGGTACCGGGGATCAAACTCAGATCTTTGCGCTTAGCGAGGCAGGCGCAGGAACCACCGGCCCTTACACCATTATGTTTTAAAAGCATCCCAGGCTCATAGGGGTATGGTGATTTCCAGAAAATGCCAGTAACAAAGACAGGCAAGCAGGGAATCCTAGCGACTTGGAAGCCCACCTAATCTACCTGCTTCCAGCCTGTCAGGTGCCCCTCCCCGAGGCAGGCCTTGCTTGCTCCTTTCGTCCACTAGGAGAACAGCTGTGGAACTATGGGGCGAAGGCGGCATCCTGACCCTTCCACTGGACAGGAGGTCTCCTACCCCTAGGAAAGGGAGACAGCAGGAGCTGGGACCATGGGGCCCTGGGAAACTTGGGCGGGCACAGCCTGGCCTCCCTGCCTGGCCAAGCAAGCCTCTGAGAGGCCTCTTTTGGACAAAGGAGCAAATGAACAAAGGTCCACTGTGATGCTCTGCAGGGAAAAGGCAGCAGAGACAAGGAGACTCTGGGGCCAGCAGCATTATTAGCATTTCATTTATTTATTTATTTATTTCCATTTTAGCTAGCAAACACCTCAGCAGGACAGCACTTGCTATGTTTGAAGTCCTTAACTTTCCCAAGTTAACACCCTAGGAGAAAGAAAAAAAACTCTCCACTGGTACATAAGCCATCCACAATGTTTACCTGCTGCATTCTGCTACCATCTGATCTGTAACAAGACATTCCTACTCCCCGTACTGGGGATTAAGTACTCTGCCACTGAGCTACATCCCTACTCCTTTTAAATTTTACTTCGAGCCGGGGATTTAGCTCAGTGGTTGGGTGGCCTGCCTCGCAAGCGCAAGGACCTGAGTTCGATCCCTGGTACAAAAAAAAAAATTTTTTACTTTGAAACAAGGTCCTGCTAAGTTCTCCAGACTGGCCTCAAGCTTGCCATTCGCCTGCCTCAGCCTCCAGAGTAGCTGAGACTACAGGTGTGCACCACTGCCTGGCTGAGCTGATGTGTTCAAAGTCTTCACAAATTGAAAATGAGACGCTGTCCAGAGGGTCCCTGAGGGTCCGCGTCCCTCATTCATTTCTGTATCAAGAACATTAGGCTGATGTTGTGGCACACGGCAGGTTTTAATAACGAATCAATCACTTGAACTGTTAGGCTGCTTTAGTTTACAATGTTTCCTCCTCCTTCAATACGCTCCTGCCTATGTCTGAAGCCCCCAGACGATCTATTCACAATCATGGCTTGTGAAACGCACAGTCACATAGCACCAGACCCTGCTGCAATGCACTCGGCCATTCATTACACAAAGGCAGGTGTTTGTTTTGTTTTGTTTTGGGTACAGGGGATCCAACTCAGGACCTTGTGCTTGTAAGGTAGGAGCAGTGCCACTGAACTAAATCCCCGGCCCCACAGCAGGTTTTACATAAACAAGTGGGCCGGGGGATTCCTTACAATCTCCAGGGAAAATCAATCAGTCTTCAGTTCTTTAGGGCAGCGGTGGAGAATCCGTGGCACATACCGTGGCAGGCTGGCTGTCACCACTGAGAGCTCTAAAATTCATTAGGTTCGCAATCACCACTTTAGGATCTTCCTAAATCCAGGTGTAAAAAACCCACCCAATACAATGCATATTGGACAAAATTTGCGATTTATTGTTCAATGAAAACAGAAGCAGATTACAGGGCAGGAAGTCAGGATGGTCTGCTTTTTACAGCGTGTTTATTCTCTGCATATGTGTACATGCCAGGATGGGAGGAAAGGGGTTAAGAACAGTTTTTAAAATTTGTTGTTTCAATTTTTCCATTAACAAACATATACAAGTTTTACAATCAGCTATAAAAAGGATAGAAGGGAGGAAAGAAGGCAGAGAGGAAGACTTCACTCTGCAGTAACATGGAAAGGGGGCAAGGGCAACAGCAACTGAGACGTCTGTTTTGGTTACCCGGTAACCAAGTAATAGATTTATCTCTGTCCTCGGGTGAGCACAGCACAGAATGGCCTCTTTCCAAATGCCTTCCCAGGGCGGCCCAGTCCCACACTGGACACGGTCCCATCGATGACAACGACGATGACCGATGATGATGACGACGACGAGGAGGACAGCTCTTCTCACAGCGCCCCGTGTGCGAGGCGCCACTGCAGTAACGCATTCTCCTGCGTTTCTTACGATGGCGGTAATGCCACCATTATCCTCTCGTTACAGATGAGAAAACAGACAGAGTTGGGTAACTTGCCAAAAGTCACACAGCTACCCTTTCTTGATTTTCACCTTTTGCTACTGCTTGTAAGGCACAGAACCAGGTTTTCTCCCTGATGTGCTTATAAAGCAGACTTCACCTTACCAGAGACAGATGAGATAAAGACGAAACAGTGATGGGAAATCGAGCATTAAGTCAGCCACATAAAACCAACTGTCGGTATCACTTTGATTGCGGAAGATGACTGGAAACTCCCTTAAATATCTATATGTATATATATTCCGACTCTCTTAACTGAGTGGCCAAGAGAGATCACATGCCTCAGAGCTGGTAAACAGCCTGCTCAAGAGGGCTCCGCCTGACCTAAAGGAGTCCTTCACGCTCTCTCCCGAGCCTGTCCCTCAGTCCGCGTGCATTTCTATCCTCTTTCCTCCCATCCACAGGACACAGAAAGCACAGCTTTGAGGGTGAAACGAGCCACGGTAGCAGCTAGGCAAGGCGGCACATGCCTGTATCCCCAGCTACCAGGGAAGCTGAGGTAGTGACAATTTAGGGAGCCCTAGTTTCAAAAAAACAAGAACTGTGGTATCTAGACACAAGCACACAGAGACAACAAGAGGTGACAGCGATGATAAAAGAAGTGGGAAAGACATAAAACAAAACAACAAAACCAGCGTTCAAAAAGCAGCAGCTTCTGTGGCAAAAGCAACTGTACAACACACACCGCAACAGGGCTTCCGAGACACCCAGCACAGAGGGAAAGGTGGTTAAATGTTCAGAAGAAGTCATGCCTTCCTCACTATTTAAAGTAATTAAAATTCATTTGGGTGCTTCCAGAAATAACTGTTAGTTGCCAAGGAAATTAACTTGATGTGAAACAATCTGTTCCTTTATCAGTGTTACCCAGTGAATTGTGGCACCTGCTACTGCTGTCTCTCAGGTCCATTCTCTACTTCCTTATCTTCGGGGAATCCTGGCTTTGTTCAGGTAATGATGTGCTTGGCTCTCAGATTCCCTTCAACCAGTGGTTGCTAGGCAATTCAGTTCTGGCCAATGAGATGTGAAGGTCCTTGCAAGATGTTAGTTTTCCTCATTAAAAAGCATAATGAACAGTTGGCAAAAGTCAACATCTTGGACCAGGATTTAGCTCAGTGGCACCACGCCTGCCTCACAAGCACAAGATCCTGAGTTCCATCCCTGGTACAAAAAAAAAAGTCAACACCTCACCTGGAATGCAGATGTGATGCCTAGAGATAGAGCAGCCATCTTGACAGCAAGAGACTACATGTTAAAGATGATAAAGCCAAAAGACAGCAGGGAACATGGAGCCTGGGGAATGCCTACCTCTGGAATTCTTTTTTTTTTTTTTTTTTAATGAGAAAAATATAGCAACTCTTTCTTTAACCCAGTGTTACATGAATTTCTGAAATATGAAGCCAAAGGAGCTCTAAGCGACATATTAATATCACATTACGATATCAGGGTAATAAACATGACATCTGATGTCTCATTTTGTTCCTGCAAAGTAGCCTGTGGAGTTTTGCTGCATCTTGGGGTGCCCCAATAAACACGGGCTTCCTAACCGTTATTTACTGGGAGCTTGCCTAGCAGTTGCAAGTGGCGAAAGGCCATTAATTGGTATTGTGTCTTTGCAAAGCTGGCTTGCTTTTGCAACTTGGAATTTTGCTGGGAAACAAAGAGCGCTTTATGGCAAAGGCGTTAGTGCCACAATGGGACCTTTCTGCTTTGATTATGAAAACACATTAAGAGCTTAGCTGCACACCAAGCAGCATCCAGGAGTCCAGGCTGAGGCACGGGCCTTCATGTCCACTCTGCACTCCACATGCTGGACAGGCACCAGAGCTGCTAGGAGGCACTGAGGCAGACCAAGGCCACAGGCACAGGGTGCCCAGACCCCCTGGACGGCTGTGATGAACAGGCTGCGTCCCCCACACCACCGGACGCCCTCCACACCAGCTTCTAACACTGGCCCCACACCATTCTCGGGCCCCACCCAGACGTCAAACCTAGGCAGTGCACGAGCCTCCGTACTCGAATGCCCCCAACCCTGCACCAGGGATGCGCCCGCAGCAGGGGCTCAGAGACAACCAGGACCGTTTGCAGTCCCACCTCTAAGCTCCACTCCCGCTTATAAGGCGAAGGTAAAAACGGCATGAGATGTAGTGATTTTACTGCCGTGCACTGGACAGAGTGTGCACTCACACACATGCGCATACAACACACTCACACGCAGATGTTTACCGAGAGACGTCAAATAACAATTACAGCAGTTTTTGGTAACAGCCTCAAACTATAAACAAACCAAATACTGACCAGCAGGAGAATGGTTTTTTAAAATGTGCTAATCCACTGGAATAATACTCAGCAGTGAAATTAACAAATTCAGCTACAGGCTACAAAATAAATGGATTCACAACCAATGTTGAACAAAACAAGCCGTATAGGATGGTCTTCCTTGCAGAAAGTTCAAAGAATAGTCAAAACTCAATTTCAGTGTTTAGGGAACACATATTAGATGGAAATAATTGTCTTTAAGAAGCAGGCCAGTGACTTCTACGAAAGTCAGGCTAATTTATTCTCAGCATAAGGGAAGGGTTGACGGCAGGGAAAGTCTAAGGTGCTGGCAGGGTTCCAGTTCTCAGTAGGGACGTGCTTACAAGGAGTATCAGTTTGTGATAATTCGCCCAAGTGTACATTTATGTTTTGCACAGTGTTCTGAATCTGCATTATATTTTACAATATAAACAATCTTTTAAAAAGCAAAAGGGAAAGAAATAAAATCTAAATGCACACCCAGCCTACTGTGAGCACTCAATACATCTAACTGAACCTAGATCTTCAGCTCCCGTACAAGCCTCTAAGTAGCCTGTACCCTTCTCACTCACATTTGTGCTCAGCCTGAAACTGCCGAGGGTGCTGCGATTCACGGGTATTTTAAACTCTACCTTCCAAAGCCAGAATTATCCGGCCAGGGATTTAGCTCAGTGGTTCCGCCACCAGCTTCACAAGCACAAGGTCCCAAGTTCGATCCCGAGTACCAGATGAATAAATAAATAAGTACCAGAATTATCCCCCTCTGAAAGAACAGTGACAGGAATATACACAGCTCCTGCACAGATTGGGGACAGATATCTACAATAAAGACACTGCACTCTGAGAGCTCAGTGAAAGTCACTGCAGGGAGCAAGGTATGAGTCTGTCTGGGGACAGAAAGACAAAGGCTACACAGCCAGGCAGTGCTCAGGACCTAGGACAGGAGACCAAGAGTAGCAGGATTGGCCCCCTTAGTCCCACTCCACAGGCTCTCACAGGTGGCATCTGAGGACTCCCAGGAGCAGGCCGCTGTCCTACCTTTCTCAGGTGCAGGCCCCAAGTGCCCACAGGTGGGTACCCAGCTTCTTCCCTGCAGATGCAGCCTCAGTGCCCACCATACCCTCTGCTTCCCAAAGGCAGGGCTTCCTCCCATGTGCTCACCAGCTGCCTCCCCAGAATGTTCATAGCACTCAGACCCGGAGGGAAATGAGAGACCCTTTCTGGCGCTGAGACGTCAGGATGGGAAGTCTCTCCCCATGTGTGTCAAGGGTCGGATGAATGTCAAGTTCTCCAGCCCCAGCCAGCTGCCTGACACATTTTGTGCTCCACCTACCTCTTCACAGCCAACTGCTCTATGAGAGGAAAACATACTAAAACTTTCTATCCAGGAGATAAGAAATTTGCTGCTGCTTCTTGCTTTTTTTCTGAGCAACTGTAAACAGCAAAGAAAGATGACAGCAAGAGGTTCTAGCACTGCTAGATGATTTGCCCAAGAGGCAAAGGCACGCTCAGCCCCGCCTTCCAAGACTCCATCTTCTCAGGCAAGGGCAATGGCTGTGCTACCTTCTCAAGACAGCAGTGAGCATCAAGGATTGTGAGGGCGACGCTGGGACTTACAAGACATGCAGTCACTGGGGTTGAGCAGCTCTTGACATTGAGCCCCCACTGGTACACAGCATGCTCAGAGGAGGATCAGAAGGTATTTGCTGCAGAAATGAGCCAAGAAATGGTAACTACACACTTTGAAAAGACACTAAAAAGCGTTCTAGGCCGGGGAGTCAGCTCAGTGGTGCTGCCGTCTGCCTTGCAAGCTCAAGGACACAAGTTTGATCCCCAGTTCCAAAAAAGAGTATTATCTCTATAGCTAAGCAGGTCATACTACCACTGAGCACTGGGTACGAAGCCACCAGACATACAGGATCTCACTCAAATCATCTCAACAATCCCACCTACAAACAAGGACACTGAGGCTTGGGAAGGTTAAGCTTCCCAAATTAACTTAAACTAAGGCCACTCGGCTACTCATAGCAAGGGTTTAGATTTCTCCAATTCTGTCATATCTGAAAACTGGCCACAAAACTCAGCAAAGATGACCACCACACTGGTATCACACTGTCTACCATCAACCAAGCCCTTTCATGGGGTCTCAGTCTGTGCAACGCCAGGATGTGTTCAGTTCCCACCAATACTCCCCTTTCACAGATGGGGAAACTGAGCCCTGCAGAGGAGGCAGAGACTTGCCTGAGGTCCCTGAGACAACCTTGCCAGGAAAGCGACAGTGGAGGAGCGGCCCTGCCCTCCACAGGACAGTCAGGGAAAGTTTTCTGCACTGCTGGTTCTACCACAAGTCACAGCCTTCAGAAAGCAGGATCAGAAGTCCACAGAAAAGGGGAAAACCACAAAGGTTTTCTTAGGCAGGGGCCACAAGCTGTAAGCACATGGCCCAGGTGGCTTTAGGCACAAAGGACAATTGCTCATGACCCCAGGATGCTGAGAGGAGGGGTAAGGAGAGGGGCTGACTGTGGGTGCTGCCCTCGGGCCCCGAAATTAAGATTATATAATGACTTCTCTGGGTGTGATGGTACAGGTCTGTAATCCCAGCACTCGGAAGGCTAAGGCAGGAGGATCACTGCAAGGTGGACAGCCTGGGCTACATAGTGAGTTCAAGGCCAGCCTGAACTGCACAATGAGATCCTGTCTCCAAAAAAAACGTTATATTATGACCTCCACTAGCTGGGGAGCCGAACTGCCCAATCTGCGGCCCCTAGATAAGTAGGCAAGGCCAAGGCTGGGTTTCAGCTATCCTCTCCCACCACAAGCCTAATGGAGGGCTCTGGCCTCTGAGTTCTTAGTGACTTTAACCTTGGCCCGGGAATCAGGGCTGTAGGAAAAGGCCTGAAATGTAGGACACGGGGCTCTCCCCACTCCCACTGCTGAGAACCCAAAGGGGCCTCAGGACTGGCTGCCCAGCCCCGTAACACCCTGATTCTTACCGGGTCTGTTCAAAAATCTCAGGCCAAAAGCCAATGAGCACCTCAGAGGCCCAGTAGAGACAGGAGCACAGATCCTTTCTGCAGGACAGGACCCTGCACCTAAACCACCATGCTGGCCTTGTCCACACCTGTGAGGAGGTGTCCAGCTCTCTTATTTTCATTAAGAAATACAGTGGAGGAAAAGAGGGGCTGGGTCCAAAGAGGAGTGTTGTGTAGCAAGAAGAGGACCTTGAATCCAATGGGGGGGCGGGCTCACAAGCCCCCACCACTTACTAAACAGCAGGACTCCAGGCCGACATGTTATTGCCAGGGTCCTCAGTGATCCTCACCTGTAAAATGGCGGTCATGGTACTGCCCAGTCGGGCAGGAGGACTCAGCAGGGTGATGAAGGGTCCAGCACAGGGCCTGGTGAGCCATAGGGCCCCAATCAATGGCAGCCATTATTCTAGATGAAGGGTCCAGCACAGGGCCTGGTGAGCCATAGGGCCCCAATCAATGGCAGCCATTATTCTAACCACCCAAAGCCAGGACTCCAGCCATGGCTCCTAACTTCCTCTGCCCAGAGTCCACCCTAAACCAGCCACTTCACCCCAAGAGAATTCCCATTCCCAACACCCTAGAGGTACGTCCAGGTGCAGACACTGCACCCCAAGGTACTTGCTCCTTTTTAACCCAAGTGGCAGGTCCAGGATGGGAGGGACTGGGGCACAAGGGGTGTGGGTGCCCTTCTAGGTTTCACTTCTCTGTCTCCACAATCTAAGCTCGCTAGAGTGGGACCTTCTGACACAAGCTGATTAAAAGCCTCTGTGGAATGCATTTTATGTTTTCTAACAGCCATATTTTAAGTAAAATCAAACAGATTAATTTTAATGATATATTTTATTTAACAAAAAATACTCAACATTGTCATTTCAACCCACAATCAAACATATGATATACAAAATCAATATAAAAATTAATGAGTCATACATGCTGATGCATATCTGTAATCCCAGCTGCTTGGAAAGCTAAGACAAGAAGATTACAAATCAAGTCCAGCCTGGGCAACTGAGTGAGATCCTGTCTCAAAATAAGATACAAGAGCTGAGGGTGTAACTCAGTGGTAGTGTGTTTGCCCAGCCCTGCACTGGATCCCTAGTGTCGCAAAAAAACAAGATCTCTGGCTTTTTTTTTTTTTTTCAACCTGTCCTCCACGAGTTTTTATATGGAGGCACATCCCAATCTGCAATAAACCACATCTTCAATACTCAGCGGCCACCTGTGGCCAACAGTAACCACACTGGAAAAGGCAGACTGAACACCTCGATCACTGCAGAAAGTTCTACTGGACAATGTGACTGTCCTTTCACTAAATCCTGGGTGGCATGGGTGGGGCTCCTCTCTCTGAATTCCCAAAGGGGCTGGTTTCTCTGACAGCTAGGGGCTAACAGGAAATACCTGTTTGACTAGCTATGAAAATCCTTTCCCCTCCCTCTTCCTGGGGCTTGGGCAGGGCTAGGGGGTTTCCATGACTTCTGCAGAGACCAAAGCCTTGTCCCCCAGGGAACTAAACCAATACCCAGACCAGAAAAGAGAAAAACACAGCTCAGGGGTCATGGGGGGAGAGGGGAGTCCAGAGATAAAGGCTGATGCTGAGCCACCTCTGGCCTGGACAAACCCCTAAGAACACCAAGTTATGCACACAGAGAGGTTTGATTCTAAGGTCCTCCCGGCTGTCAGCTCTCAAAAGGGTTCCCTGCAGAAAGATGCTCAAAAGGGAGTGAAAGTGGAAATCACTTAAGTGTCCAACCCCTGATACAGGCTAGATAAATTCAGTCATGTGTATCCATATACCAGAGTCTCAAGCAGCCATTAAAAATGCTACAGTGAACATATACAACGAATAAAACAGCCATTTTTAAAATCAAACTCCTTTAATTACTGCACCAAAGTCATGGATTAGAACAGTATTGTTCCCATGCTACAAGAGACAAGAGAGACAGCCAACCTCTTCACAGGAACATTCACTTGTCTGAGATGGCCCACCATACCCCAAAACCCAAATTTGTTACTCATACTGACTTTTGTGAGGGCAAAGGGGATTTGGGGAGTGGGGTTATAACATTTAAAAATATCTTAGTCAGGCACAGTGGTGCACGCCTGTAATCTCAGCACTTGGGAGGCTGAAGCAGGAGGATTACTACAAGTTCAAGGCCAGCCTGAACTACGTAGTGAGACCCTGCCTCAAATAAACAAAAAGAAAGAAAAAGTCTTTGCTCTATAAGTACAATGTTGTTTACTAGATAGGAAGCACGGAATATGAAAATAGTCTGGTTAGATAGAGGGCTACGATCCAATTATCTTTTACCATATTATTCATTTATGCCATGCATCTTTTGAAAGGAAGGGGAGAGGAGGGGAGGGAAGAGAGAGGTACCAAGAAGGCCAACTACACACAGAGCTAGTCATGGAATCCAGGCTTGAACCATGCTGGCAGAGATCTGCAAGCAAGCCTGGAAACACATCAATTACATACACATTTAAGAACCAGGCAAATCATCAAAAAACAAAATAACAGGGTTAGGGATTTAGCGAAGTGCTTCGACTGCCTGCCTCGCAAGCGCAAGGACCCAAGTTTGATCCCCGGTACCAAGACAAAAAAGAAATACATAAAAAACCAAATAACAAATGCTGGCAAGGATGTGGGGCAAAGGAAATGCTTCTACATTATTGGTGGGAATGTAAACTAGTACAACCACCGTGGAAATCAGTGTGGAAAGTCCTCAAAAATAGAAACTGCAAGATGAAAATAAAGTGTTTGTAGATGAGGAGGGGAGGAGGGGGTGAAGGAAGGGCAGGAATAAGGGGAAAAAATGAGAACCAAGACCTGCCATGTAAAGGTACAAGATCCCAATAATGAATGTAACTGTACTGTATCCCTAAAATGTACCAATAAACTCAATTAAAGCTGAAAAAAAAAAAAAAAAGAAATTGCATTTGGTCCGGCTATCCCCTTCTAGGTATCCTCCCAAAAGAGTTATATTCATCATATTACAGGGATACATGCACACCCAGGTTTATAGCAGCACAATTTATAATAGCCAGATCTTGGAAACGGGGCCTATGCCCACCAACTGATGAACAGACAAAGAAAAGGTGGCATTTATAAACAATGGAGTACTACTCTGCCATAAAGAAAGATAAACTCAATGAACACAACCTGAGAACATAACAGCAAGTCAGACACACAACCATAAACATTGTATGCTTCTCCTACATGAGAAAGAGTAAGCAAAATGGAAGATAGATACATAGAAAGTAGAACTTCAAATAATTCCTCAATATTGATTCTGCTATTCCAAAAAATATTTTAAGAAATACTAATTTGCTTCATTTATACTACTAGCTTCTTTTGTTCATTGAAAAGAAAGTGTTGTCGTTTTGCTTGTTTCTTCTTTGTAAGAGAGAACCTTTCAGACTTGGCTTGTACTCTGAGTAACCTTTTGGCCCTTCTTTTAAGATCATGATACACAGGGTATTAACCACTGCTATTCTCTAATCATTTTGTTATAAAATTTTGTTATTTTTTCATAAAAGCATTTTTATATTTTCCTTATTAATATATACTTCTATTACATTAAAATAAAAAATTTTTAAAAGAAAAACTTTGAGGAGAAAGAGAGGGAGAAAGGAAAAAAGGAATGAACAGACAAAACAGGCAAGGCATGGCTGATGACAACCCCAATCCTTTATTTACCTGGCACAAAATGGGATAAACATAACAAAAATATGCACAGCTACCACGCACATGATGTCTCAACACCGGGTTAAGCTTCTTGGGGGGAAGAGGGAGTGAAGTCTTTTGCATGTACTAAATGTACTAACTTATTTAACCACACAATAATCCTAACGAGACAAGGTCTATCATAATGCCTGTTTTACAGAGTCAGCAACTGAGTGACAGGAAGATAAGTAATTTGTTCAAGATCACACAGCCAGGGAGTCACAAGGCTGGGATTCCAACCCAGGCAGTCCGTCTTCAGAGCAGGGAGTCTCGTCTTTCTGTCACACCACCTCTGACAGCCGTAAGAATAAACCTCTGTGGCCTGTGCCTAAGTGAATCCCTGAGGTACAGACTGCTGGCACCCTCTGGGATGAATAACGATCTCTCCTGGACTCATCAGGGCAAATATGCAGGAAGCACACACACTGTGGGCACCAGAGGGGAGGCCTCAGGGCTGGGCCACGCAGAGCCCACAACTAGTTACAATCAACTCTCTGGGCAAGAGGCCCCTCTAACAGGGAGGTAAGAGTTCCTGAGGGCCTGAGCTGAGTGGCTACAAAGGAATATGTCAGCCTTCCTCCCTGGCTTTACAGCCCAGCACACTCCCCACGCCCACCCAGCTTGGCAGAAGGCAGGTAGCCAGGGCTCCCCGACCACGTCCCTTCTATAGATGGGAAGACTCAGGCTCCTGGGGGCATGAGTCAAGCTGTGCTCTGCTCAGTGTTAGGGTGGCCCTCCTGGCACTAAACAGGTCCCCAGCCTCTGAGGGAAGGAGAAGAACTGACAGAGTTCAGTGTGCTTCTCGCACAGAAACACACGGCTCAGGGCACAGGCCACTCAGGGAAGCCGGTGACTTGGCTCAGGCCAACTCAGAAAGGCCAGAGGCCCACCCCTCCTCAGGGCCCCCTAAGTGGGGATACCCCCCCAACAGTACTCCTTGCTGAAGTCCCTTGGGACTGGGGTACATGTTGTCCACCTGAACTCTGATAAAAATGAAAACACCCAGCCCTCTTCCTGCCCTGTACCCTGTCCCCAAGCAGGCTTTCTTTCCCCAGTGCTCAGAGTCACCCAGCTGCACCCCCATCACAGCCCTGCTCACTTTCTACCCTCTTCCCCCATCTCTAATTCATTCAACAAACATTATGTGCCAGACACTACAAGAGGCCCTAAAAAGATAAAGATGGACTTTGTCCTCAGAACACGCACAGACTGGCAACAGACTGAAAAGCACTTACTGAGGTGGATCAGTGTGGCTGGCTGGCTGGCTGAGGCCCAGTCTGGCAGAGCCAGGTCTGGGTGTGACTGCTGGATCCCAACAGGGGCCTCATCAAAGCTGCCTTGTGGCTGATCTTCTCAACTCCCTTCCATTTCCTCTATAAAGCAACCTGCCAGAATCACTACTACATTTCCCTCAGTACAGGGCCAAGCACAGTATCCTCACTGAAGTGAGGCATCCAGACAGTCAGGTGCCCAGTCCAACTCGCAGCTCTATTTTGGTTCTAGTTAAAATACATCGGTCAGGATCAGACAGGCCACAGCAACATTCATACTACACAGCCATTGTGAGTGGACTTGGAGCTCTACCCCAACTCTGTCAGCAAAGACAAGATGCAGCTCTGTCTTCTGGGAACACAAGGAGGAAAATAAAAGTGGCAATCGCAGGAGCTCAGAACCCCACTCCCCAGGGGCCCTTGCCTCCCACTCACAGCTCCTCAGCTCATGAAAGCGCCCTGTCCACGCCTAAACTGAAGGCAGGAAAGTGCGACCCTGCCATGGCTCGGCACAGTGAGGACCCGAAGATGGTGAACGGCACCAATGACCACCAAGCGGGATGGAGCAGAAGTCACCGACATCGAGCTGGATGAAAGGCTGACTTTCTTTTTCTCTCTAGATCAGTTTCCCTGCTTCACACTGCTAACCATTTGAGGACAGATCATTTTTTGCTGCAGGGGCTTCACCTCTACATTGTAGGACATGAAGCAGCATCCCTGGCCTCCACCCACAAGATGCCAGCAGGAAACTCCCCCTCCAAACTGTGATACTTAAACCGTATCTCTCCGTACATTCTCAAATGTGCCCTGGGGGACAAAACTCACCCTCACTTTAGCACCTCTGCTGTAGGCTTATACAAAGGATAATTTCTCTTGAAGAGTGCAGAAAATAATGACATCTTTCTCCTCCTCCTCCTTCCTCAAGATCTCTTACTCAGAATTATCTTAACAATCTTCTCATCTGCGGTGTAATAATTATTATAATGGCACCCACCTCCAAGGGTCACGGGAGTAAAGTGACTGCCATAAAACAGCACAGGGATGGCACCCAGGACATGGACAGGGGCTGCTGGCCATGCTGTACTATTACCATCTGCACCGCGGCTAGCACTACTATCAGCAAAGAGAGAGGGCAACAACCAGGCATGGATTTTTTTCAGACAGCCTGGGAACCAATGGCTTGACCCAAGGTCATCCTTGCCCAGCAGCAGGAATCCGAGGCTGTGAGGCATTTGCACCCCAGGCCCTAAGGACTAAAATCTAACAACATCTGTGCTGTGATGCCAGCTGGTGGCAGTAGTTCGAGAACGTGCTGACACTCCAGTGTGGGCGAGCACAGAAGGGTGATAACCGGTGTCCGCCCTGGGAAGGGTGCCCCCAAGGGACTGAGTCACACAGGAGCCACCAAAGACCACCTGTGAGCTGTACGCAGCTGGAGGCCAGCCCTGCCTCTGCCAGCATCCACACCCCTGCTTTTCACCGGCTGTGGGGAGGGCATGCAGGAGACTAGCAAGAGAAAGAAGAATAGAGCACGCAGGAGGATTGTCGGATTGTCAAGATTTTAAGATGGTAAATGTTTACAGAGCCTTCACATCCAAGACTGCAGGTTCTCGGAATCAGCACGGAACATTTTTAGGTCACTGAGGGTAAGAGACTACTTCCACACACAAGTTCTAGCCACACGAGGGTCCAGGCCATACAAGCCAGTCTGATGAGCACGTGGTTGTTTCTTCTCAGCTCTGATTTAGAGCACCCACCCTGGAATCAACAGACCTGGCTCCAAGTCCCGGCTCTGCCATTTCTGGGCTGTGTGGCTCTGAGGGGCTCTCAGCCTTGGTCATCCATTATAGCCACCACCTGTGGTTGTGCAATCAGAGCCCTGAAGGAAGGCGCCAGTCCAGGAGACGGGCATAGAGGCTGGGATCCGGCCCGCACACGGACAAGTTCATCCTGAGGGACACAGTGTAGCCACTGGCATGAAATCTGCATGCTATGCTACAGTGGCTCACCTGATCTTCAATCACTCCCCCTCAAAATAGGGGAAACAATCTTCAAGCCCTCACAGAGTCATTATGAAGATTAACAACAATGTACGCAAAGTGTTTGGCAGTGCCTGGCACCACGGTCATCGTAGTGATAATTAGGAGAACTCTCGATGATGACTTCATTCAGAGCCTTGGTCGATGCTCTCTGCCTCAAAAGCAACCAAAACAAGCCAAAATGCTGGCTGAAGTGAGGATTAAATAAGATGGTGTATGAAAGGAGTTTAGCACAAAGGGAAGAGCTTGATAAACTTCAGCAATTAATTCTTACAGGCATACACAGCCTTCGGCCTGAATCCCACAGCTTTCACGGTATAATCTCAGCATCCTGCCTGGCAAAGAGAAAGAGCTCGAAGATGTCAGCCGTTATCATTAGTACACAACCTGCACACCCTCTGGTCGGAATTCTGCAGCCTGGAGCTGCACATAGGTTTGATCTGCTCCTGGTAATGCTGTGCTGCAATTCGACATTCACACCTGAAGGAATATGACGGCCACATCCAAGGCTGATCAGAGACCCCTCTAACGCCCTGCTCCAGCACTGCTGCCTCCTATTACTGTCAGCCCTGCTGCTACTGATCACAACCACTACTCCCTGCATGTCCTAGCTCTTGCAGGTAGCCACAACTCCCCTTCACTAAACCCCGCTTCCACGACCCTACAACAGAGCCTGTAGCCTGTATGAGAAGATCTGGTCTGGTCTAAGTGTCCAAGTGGTCTTTCTCAGGTTTGCTCTGAAATAAACCTCTTACCTTTGTTTCTTTTCCTTCTCTCTCCTAACAACAACAGCAAAGGGCAGGTGCCAAGGCTGGCAGCCAGAGCCAGGCCCACAGCCCCACAATCCCTTCTGCCTGCCCTCCTCCCCACAGGGGACCTCCTGACCCTTTGAAGATTGGTGGTCAGCCTCTCCCACAAATCACCTCGTCTCCTTTCTCATACCTCTGCACCCCAATCACCCACAAGATTGTCAGCATCTCTTCCAAAAGGAAGCCCCAGTTTTTCCTAGATTTTCAGTTACTATAATGCTGTTTCTAAAACATTACAATATTCATCAAAACAGTATCTTGGGGAGCTTGTTTGTTCGGCAGACTGAGGATCAAATCTATGGTCTTTCCACTGAATTACATCCCAGTACTTTATACTTCGAGACAAAGTCTCAATAAACTGCTAAACTGCCCAAGCTGGGCTTAAACTAATTTACTTATTATAATCCTTCTGCCTCAGCCTCCCAGAATGCTGGCAATACAGTCAGGTACCACCACACCCAGGCAACCAAACATTTCTACTGCCTGGGCATGGTGGGTTACACATGTAATCCCAGCACTCGGGAGGCTGAGGCAGAAAGATCATTCCAAGTTCAAAGCCAGTCTAGGCTACATAGTAAGTTCAAGGCCAGCCTAAACTACATAGCAAGACCCTGTCTCTAAAAACAAAACATCAAAAGTGGTTTCTAATATAGCCAACTAAGTTTAAAAAAGAAGAGTGGTACATACCCCAAACAGAACATGAACTCCCAGAGAAGGCCTGGCTGGTCCAGGTGGAAAAAGTCCTGACAATACTCAGCATCAACCTTTACTGGCACAGCCCAAGGTGTCCATCACCCTGCAGGCAGACACAATTCCAAGGAGTCACCTGGAGCACGACAGCCACTGTGATCTGCATCTTTCACATCCTCCAACCTAGACTGTGCAGTCTGAAGGTACACAGCTGCCACACACAAGCTGAGGGGTCTTGGACATGTCACTCCCACGGCTCTCATCACGTCTAAGCTCACCGGGGCCACTTCTGACTGACGCTACAGGGGAAACTTCAGGGGCACCACCTCCAGAAACCTTGTGTCCAGATTCACAGCTTTATGCTCTCTGCAGAGAGTCTTCCCTGTGCTGTCAGCCCGCTGAGCCCTGCACCTTCTGACCAGCTCACTGGTTGCTCTCCTGGCTCAGTCTCCCAGACTTGGGTCTTTGGGAAGCAGACCTTTACCCAAAGTGCTGCAATGATGCAGGACAGGAGAGGCCAGGCGTGGCTTCTGCCTGACACAGGCCCACTGATGAGATGACAGTGCTGGTACAGTCCTCACAAACCACTTCAGCACCCGCCACCTCACCATCCTTCCCAGCTAACCTCAGACAACAGGTACTCCAATGAACTGTGTGCCTGCTGCCGTCACAGCCTTGAGACAAATCCCCTTTACCTGCCATCCAAAAACAAAGCCTCATAGACCGCTTCTTCATCAAAATTCAAGGGCCCCTTCTATCTTGACGGTGGCTGGTAAATCTGAGGACACACAGCTTTATCTCACTTAGTTCCCATATCTGCATCTTTCCATGGAGACATGTATAACACTGTACCCACCCAAGCCAGACCCAGCTTCCCCCTAGGGAGTGCAGCAAACATCACAAGGGCTTTGCTGTACTCTGAATGGGGCCTCAGGCACAGGTCTCCAACAGCCAACAGTCCTGCCATTGGCTACCTACAAGCACACAATCAGCCTGGCATGCCTTGTTGTGAAAGTTGCACATGCTCATAATCCCAGCTACTCGAGAGGCTGTGTAGGATTGCAAGTTCAAGGCCAGCCTGGGCAATTTACAGAATTGGGATGTTTTGGGCAGCCAGATGAAAGCAGCCTGCACTTTCTGGCTGCCTCTGCTCCTGTATTTGCCTCTGTCTCCGCCCATTGTGGGCTGGGCTACCTGTGTCACCCAGGGCATAGCAGCAGAGGCCCTGCTCCCCTCCTCCTGAGTCACCACTTCTTTGTGGGCTTACGGTGCACTTGTTGCTCTTGTTCTGAACAATTTTTCAAGGACTCTTTTGATGCCTGGAGCATTTCTCAAAGCTGTTGACCCTCCCACCCCTGTTCTCACAGACTTGTGCTGCTCTCCCACAGCCTGGCTTACCCGCCTTCTAGCCCAGTTTCCCACAGAAGACCTCTCAGATCTGAGTGCTCTGTGGTTTTCTCTGCAGCCACACTTGTCTTCAAATGTCTTCTGGGTCCCTTTGCTTCTTTACCCGGAACATTCCCACATGTGGTCATGTTAATTTCCATAAAGGTCTCGACAGCCAAGCCTAAGGTTTTGCGCCTGGACTGAGGCCCCTGGAAGTAACACCCTCGAAATCCTCCCTTTAGCATCAGAATCAGAAGTGAGCCTGGTGAACTTAGACATGATGAAAGCCAATCTGGAAGAGACATTCCCAGCATCACATGGTATCTACCTGCCCATATAACAGAAATACCTGGGGAGCATTTAAAAAAATTCCAGCTACTCAGAAGGCTGAGGCTGGAGGATTACAAGACTAAGGCCAGCCCAGACAACTTAGTGAGACAGTGTCTCAAAGTAAAAAAGTAAAAAGGTCTGGAGATACAGATGCTGCTCAGTGGTAGAACACTTGCCCTGCAAACTTGAGGCCCTGGGTTCAATCTCCAGCACCACAAAAGGACAAAGAAAAAGAAATCCCAGATGGGATCCTTGTGGTGGGGTCTAGACCTCCATAACTTTAATGGCTCTCCAGAGGATCCCAACGGATGCCCAGAGGGGAATCCCCATGTAGACCACCATCTCAAACACTGGAGTGTCTGGGGATCACCTGGAGGCCCCAGAGGCCCGCAGGGCATGGTGGAGCAGAACCTGGACCTCCATGGTGCACCAGGACCCCCAGGTGACCCCTATAATGACTAAGGTTTGAGAACCAGTGGACTGTCTGGAAATGAAGAGTTTAAAACAGGAATTGGTCATTGGATTTTTTTCCCCTATAGAAACACCTGGGCTGCTTCCCTGTGGTTAAAATCTCCCAAACAAAAGCATCAGACCAAGGGACATGTAAGGACAGCCAGGCAGTCAAGGCATTTTATGTACAGGGGCAAAGCGGGAGTGCTGCAGAAGGTTAAAATGCACACACACACACACACACACACACACACACACACACACACACGCTCTCCACCCTAACAGCCAAACCAGCCTGAACCTGCCCATCCATCCCGGAAGGAAAGCACCACCCTGATGGTCTGGTGCACACCTACACTGACTGACAGCCCTTCCAGCAAGGTATCGTCCCCTGTTCCCTCCCAAGCAGGCACAAGCAACACTTCCCTGCCAGTAAGGCTCCCCTTTCTCATTGCATGCTCAGTACTATGGCCAAGCAGGGTTTCTCCAACGCTGGTCCTTTAGGAACTGGCCACCAATACTATTACTTTTCTTAAAAATATACTGTTTCTTTGATTTTTTTTTTTTTTTTTTTTTTTTTTTTTTTTTTTTTTTTGCTTTTGGTACCAGGGATCAAACTCTGGACCTTGCACTTGCGAGGCAGGCGGCAGAACCACTGAGCTAAATTCCCAGCCTATACTCAGTTTCTTTGAAAACAAACTCTACATCCTTAATAAAGGAGACAGTAGTGGCATGCAGAGATTTCTATAAAAACAACTATAAGTGGGCTGGGGATTTAGCTCAGTGGTTCGGTGGCCTGTCTTGCAAGCACAAGGATCCGAATTCAATCCTCGGTACAAAAAAAAAAAAAAAACCAACAACTATAGCAATGTTATTTAATAAAACAAAACAATGCTATAAAATCTCTCATACCCAGTGGCCTCTGGAGGGCTGGAATTCTAAAGAGGCCTCTTCTCCCCAAGGGTCGCTCCTTGCTTTTTGAAAAAGGAGAATGCGTTCAGACTTTGTCCTAGAAGCCATTCAAGGACTGTAAAGAAATGGCTTCTTTATCACAGGACTTAAGGTTATCTATCAGTGTCCTCTCCGGGGATCATCAAAGTCATCTGGATGCCCCCCTGCAGCTTGCACTTATGAGTTTCCCAGAAAGGGCAGCGTTAAAGTCAATGGGGTCGCTGCACCTATGGTAAGCAGACAAATCCCAACTGGGGCTCAGCCATGCACAGGGTTGACAATCCCTCATCTCTATGGGTGTGTGGAATGGGATTATCAATTAACACATATTGTAAGCCCTGAATGCCCCAAATCACAAAAAGATGGGACTGAAGGAGTTAAGGACCAAACACCTGCTCACTTGCTGACCTCAAGGACCAGCTCAGCATCCGGATCCAAAAAGGGAGGGAGGAAAGTCCCACTTATTGCTACCCCATAGAAAATTCCAGAACTGGGAGGATTTGGTGCTTCCTGTTTACACAAAAATGAAGACCAATGTGGGGCTTTAAAACTTCTGTGCAACTGACAAAGCTGGACTTCAGAGTGGCCTTGAGACCATATCTGGACATCCATGCCCCGGCCCCCACTATCACTTTAAGTGATGACAAGGCAGAGCTGTGGCTATTAGCAAATTCATTAGCACACTGCCAGCCCCTCAGGATGCCTCCTCCAGGGCACTTTTTGGTCTTGAATCTGACAAGCCAAAAGGAGGAAAAGGTACCAAGTCTGGGTGGGAGTGAGGGGCCCACAGCCCCATGTGAAATCGCAGGATGTGCTCAGGCTTCGTTCTCACTGGTTCCCATGATCCCAAAAGTTCCCAAGAGTGGATACTGTCAGCCAGAGGCACAAACCCTTTGGGAAACAGGGAGAGGGAAGGAAAGAGGACCAGGAAATTGGGTTGTAACAAATTTCAAAGTCTTAAAAATCAGAGATAGACTTGTGGTACGTTTCTGTAATCCCAACACCTGGGGGTAGGGGCTCAGGCAGGAGGATTGGGGGTTCGAGACGATCTAGGCAACTTAGGTAAACCCTGTCCTTAAAAAATAAATTTAAAAAGGGGTAGGAATGTAGTCTAGTATCAAAGCCTGAGGTTCAATTCCTAGTATGGGGGTGGGGGGTGCGCTTAGAATCAGCCAAAATTAACCAAAGGCTAGACAAAACAGAGAAAAGGGCAGCAAGTTTCCCAGCTTTTAAAATTCAACTCATGAGTTTCTAGGGGGAATCTGGAGTTTTATTAGCTAGAATTCTTTTTGCCCATCCCTGGCCCTCATCTTATTAAATATAATGGGAGAGACAAAAGCAACCTCATGGCTGCCTCTTTCTGCTCATATATGGGTGAGTGGAGATAAGGCAGCCCCCTCAGGTAAACCGAAAGCACCACCTCCCCCATGTCAGGCATCATTCTCATGTTCAGGCTGCAGTTATCAGAGGAAAGACCGGCCTATTCTCCAGTTTGGCCAAAGGGGATTTAAAATGAGAAATCTGACCCATGAGGTCCTGAAAAGCCAGAGCCACAGGGCCTTTCATGGGACTCAGAAGGTTCAGGACTACTTACTAAAGAAGCTTGCAGAGAACAGTGCTAACCGCCCCTTCTAGCTCCCAGGGGCAACATTACGAAATAAAATTTTGTTGCCAGGTGTGGCGGTGCACGCCCGTAATCCCAGCACTCGGAAGGCTGAGACAGGAGGATCACTGTGAGTTCGAAACCAGCCTGGGCTACATAGTGAGTTCCAGGTCAGTGTCAACTACATAGTCTCAAAAAAAAAAAAAAAAAAAAAAGATTTTGCTAACCCTAATGACAGATATACAAACACAAACACACACACAATTCCAGGCTTTGATTTCCCACTTAGTGACAGGCAGTTATGAAAACTGCAGGCCCATCATCAAGTCGGGTCCCCCAGGGCCTATGTGATCGACAAAACGATGAACATTCTGTGAGATCTCACCCTGTTACTCTTGACCTCACGTGATCAAAATACCCACTTCACAGTCAGGTGCTGCTGGGTAGAGACAGTCTCACTGGACAGCGCTGCTCAAATGATTCTAGAGCTGGAAGGACACTTTGATCGCTAAGCTTCCCCTGGTGCCCATCTGCACCACTGGAGGTGGACAAAGGAGCAGTGTCCCAGGAAGCTCCAGGAACGAGGGCTAAGGTGTCATGGGGCAGACTCTTGGACCCACACCCTGAAACTCCTGCTGCAGACTACGCTGTGCCCGCCTTCCAGCTTTCTTTGAGTTACGGTATCAGTCACAGTCACACCTACAGATCTCACACAAAAACACGCACAGATAAAGTAGACTCTTCTGCCAACCGATACAGGACAAGGCCAGAGAAATAAGATCAGTGTTAAGAGACCTAGGGGACAAGGCACAGGGGCAGTGGCCTCTGCCACTAAAGCACACATTCTCTTCAAAAGCCCACAGACTCAGCTCCAAAACCAAGCTCTACTTAACTGTTCTTTCCCAGCCCAATGGGTGAAGCTTTCTGCTCAGTGCAGAAAACACACCCATTCACACACCTGGGGCCTCCGCCCAGAGTTGCCCACCACCCTTCTCCCTGTTCCAGCCCCTCTGCTTACCAACTGAGAGGGGCTCCCGTCACTGTCTCTCCAGCTGCAGAGTGAATGAGCAAGGGGAGCAGGATCACCTGGGGCACCTGCTCATGGGCTGGGCCCGGGGACACTGCCAGGGCCGCCTCCCAGGACTGGGAACCACCCAGCCACACTGAGTCAGCGGCCAGGGTCCACAATCAGCTTCCTGGAGAAGTAGGAGGGGACAGAACCCATAGAAACCTTCACCATCAGGATGTCACGGCAGACAGGGCTGCCAACACGAGCATGGTAACAGCTCCATCAAGTTTTGTCTGGTTGGTTTTTAAAGCACAAATGCCAGAAAACTCCTTCCTGCTCTTTATTGCTTTTAAATGTAAATTAAAGGCTGTAGGTATAGCTCAGCAGTAAAGTGCTGGCTTAGCATGGGTAAAGCCCTAGGTTCAATCCCTAGTAGCTCCAAAAAAAGAGCAAGTTAAAAGACCTGTTCATTCCTGTCTCTAGAACTCCAAATACCAGTCCTTCAACAAGTCTTTGGGAAAACCTTAGCTTTGTTGGAGTCAGACCAAGGAGACCGTCTGTGAGTTGGGGCCCATACCCTGAGTCCATTTAAGGCACTGACCAGGCAGGCACAGGACTCTAAGCACATTCTCCCTTTCACATTCCTAATGCCTGGGATAGAGGATGTGCTTCCTGGTTACTGCCACCTGCTGTTCTCCCTCTTCCTTCCCTCACAGGTCTAGAAAGCTCACTGGTTGGACTACCAAACCCGGCTGCACTTGTGACTTCCCATCTTGGGCAAGTGTGCCATTCCAGGGGTGACCCTACACACTCCCTGCACAAAAAAGCTTGCATCACCTTCACCCTCAAGTTTCAAGTCCTGCAGGTCCTAAAAGACTCGCTCTTGCTAGTGCTCTGTACTTTCTTCCCTGCCATCAGTGGGAGAAGAAACCCTAATTCCAGGTCACAGACCCTCAAACATTTCCAGACCCCTGCTCCCAAGTCTGAAGATGTCAAGGCCCCCCATTTATAACAGCTGCCCCAAAACAAGTGGCTTCAGGGTCCTCAGGCTGCTCTGCAGCCAAGCAGAGAAAGATGCAGCAAAAGCTCAGCCAATCACACCACAAAATGGGAGTCTCAGGTGCCTCAAATTAAAGGGAGTCAAATCGACAACCAAACCCTCTCCGCTGAGGCAGGGATTGTTTTGCTTTTTAAGTTTCTCAGCAGCAGCAAGCAAAAAGCTTCAACTCTGCTACCGAATATAACCGGTGCAACTTCCAAAGCTCTGCCGAGCCCATTATTTCCTGTTTGGCGCCCTCCCTCTTCACCATACCCTGTAATTACAGATTTAGGGTTGGGATTTTTTATGATGCTGCTTTTTAAGTGCATGACAACACAGAAGGAAGGGTTATTTTAATCCAAGTTAGAAGGGAAAAATCAGCATTGTTAAAAGGACAAATTAAGAAAACATTTCCCTATGTTTTAATTCAAGGTCACTTGGAACAATCAGGACAAAACTGAATCATGTGGCCTACAGGGGCGGCTGATGGGGCTGAGGCTCCATCAGCTCTCAGGGCCAGACAAAGCATAAGCACTGCAAGGAGCTGGTTGTTAATGTCTTCGAGAAATCTACCCAATTAGGACCTTCAAGGACACGAGTTCCTGTCTAGCCTGAGTGTTTTCATTGTAGACTCAGGATTAGAGCACCTCCTGGTCCCCCAATGTGCTTCCTGTCCAGAGAAGTACACCTGAAAATTTTAAAATAAGGACTGTGCTCCATGATGCAGTCTTGGTGGTGCATGTTGATAATCTCAGTACACTGACAGGCTGAGGCAGGAGGGTCACAAGTTGGGGCCAGCCTGGGCAACTGAGCAAGACCCTGTGCCAAAAATGAGGCTGAGGTAGTTGGGGATATAGCTCAATATGAAGGCCCTCAGTTCAGTCCCCAATATCACCAAAATAAATAAATAAAATAACTCAGATCTGAAGGTGCCCGTGCTGGGCTCAGCTTTACTATTCACTGCCTGAGCTCAGGCACCTTACTTCACTAAGCCTCGATTTCTTCCATTATAAAGTAGGAATAATAATGGTGCCTATTCACAGGATTTCCTAAGATTTGAGGAAGATTATGTATCTCATGCATCACATACGGTCAACTGCACAATACATGCTAATCATAATCAGAATGACAGCACTGAGAAAGGCTGGGAAGTTCCAGCGGCAACGCTTTCTATGAAGTGGCACTTATAAAGCAAGATCACTCCCATTTCGAAACCTCCCTACATGAAATACATTTTCCAGCTAAGACAAAAATGCAGGGTTTGGAAGGCCAAGTACTAAGTTCATTAACACCATTTAATGGAGTGCATATCACATGCCAGGAACTTAACCATATTTTCAGGAATCCTCTTTATCCTGAAAGGCAAGTATGGAGAACCACAGCTCAAAATGTGTCCCACATCCTCCCTGTTCCCAGCCAAACTCTCAAAGCAAAAAAGTGACAGGGCAGGGGTCACACCTTGTGTTCAACATGTGCACTTGGGGTCTGGAATTCTGGGGCCCGTGGCTCTTCCCCTGCAAACAGCATGGATGTGCGTATTACTCACAGAATGTTCCAGAGCCAGGAGAGAATAAGACTTGCCTCTTCCAATCCCGATTTAGGAATGTCGGTAATTCAGTCATGGAGGGGAAGTGGCTTGTCCAAGGTGACCTGGCCGGTCAGAGGCAGGGCTAGTCTGGGGCTGGAGAGAGAGCTTGCTAACATGTGCCCGATCATTCCTAGAGGAATACCGTACGGCACTGGGATCAAGCAGGTGTCACTGAACACATGTGGGCTTGCCAATGATGAAAAGATGAGCTAAAGAGACCCTCCCTCGCAAGAAGGCCGGAGAGCAAGGCTGCCTAACAGTGTTGGCCACCACCTTCTGCATGGCTAACCCTGATCCACAGAATTGAGACAAGCCACGTTAAAAGATCACCTTCCTAGATGCTCCATGAATTTCTACTTGGAAGCCACCCACTCAGAGCTGCTGCACACACCCTCCTAGGCTCCTGCTCTCTCCCATGAGCAACGAATCTGCTTGTCAGTACCACCTGTCTCCAGTACAGGAGTTCTGTCAGGTGGCTGACCCCGGTAAATAATTAAAGGGTGATCCCATAGCCTCAGCGGGGGCCTACTGAGACAGGCAGCCTGCTAAGTTACGTGGCCCACAGAGCAGCCTGCCTGCCTTGGGATAAGCAAGGCAGGAGCAAAGGCCTCTGTTCCCAAGCCTTGGCTTTCATAGGATCAGAGCCCCTTTGCTCTCTTCTGGCAAGGACACACACGACCCAGGAAAATCCACCATCCTCTTGGGATGTTTTCTTACCTCTAAGATGACTGGCATACTTTTATTTGCCTTTCTTTCTTTAGTTGGAGGAAAACACCGACTAGAAAGTAAAATGGCCCAAAAGCAATAGCCTTTTATGGGCAAGGGAAAAAAAAATTCCAGCTTCCTCTCCATCCTACCAAAGTTAACTACTGTCAGCAGTTTGGATGGAGTGAAGTCTTCCCAGCTGGTTCCTGCACTCGTAAGCACAAGAGTGCTTTGTGTATCCGTGTGTACACATACAGGCCTGGATAGGGGCAGATACATATTCAGATGCTTTTCAAAAATAGGACCAGGCTGCACACAGGGGTATGCACCACCCAGCTACTCAGGAAGCTGAGGCAGAAGGATTACTTGAGCCCAGCAGTTTAAAGCCAGCCTGCACATCATAGCAAATCTCCATCTCGATAGGTAGGCAGGTAGGTAGGTAGGTGGGTAAGGTTGGTAGGTAGGTAGGTAGTAAACACAGATAGATAGGAAGATAAGATCAAGTCTGGAATATCGTTTAAAGTCACAGTACATAATAGATCCTGGATTCAATCAACACACCGTACACATAAACATACGAAAAGTTCAATCATACTATATAAATGTTTGTGTGTCTTGTATTTGTTTACTTAACATATCATGAAAACCTTCCAGGACAGTCCACCGATCTACTTTGTCCATTTCATAATTGTATAGTATTTCAAAATTGATTCAGCTGTTCCCCCATTCTATACATTTAGGAGCCTCTAGCCTTTTACACACTCAACAGCCTTGTGTATCTGCTTGTAAGCATGTAGGCTATGGTTTCTACAAGTTGGACTGCTGAATCCTAAGAATATACAGTTTCAGTTTTACTAAGTACTTTCAAATCACAGTTCAAAGATAGTACCAATTTGCAAAACTCGACCACATATAAGAGTTGCAAATACTCCCTGGACCGCAGGAGGCCTCAGGGAGCCTCCTGCCCAGATTCTGCACCCCCACCACCCACCCTTCCAGCCATTGCAGCCCCAACTTCATCCTCTCACAATCTCTGGATGGGAAATTTTACTTGGGGAAGGAAAAGGGTTGCTTTGGCTAAACTGTTTGAGATGTATTTACTGAACTCTAAGGCTTCTGTCATCTGTGTTTTGAAAAATGCAGAGAACAAAATTGTTATTTTTACACAAAATTATTCATTTCACAATACAACCTTATTTTCCATAATAAATGAGCTAGTCTGTTAAGGTCTTTTACAGAAAATGTCAATAAATGAAAGACATCAATAATTGCTAACATTTATGTAGCACTTACTGTATATGTAAGGCCTTACAGGGAAACTCTGCAGATACTCTTAACAGCCCCACTTTACAAATGCAGAAGTGGAGAACTAGAGTGGTTAATTTGTAAGGTCAACTTAGTTGCTAAGATGAAATGGAACCGTATGGATCTGGGCAATCCAATGCCCAAGTCCCCTCGCTAGCCCAGGACCTGACCACCTTCCAGAATGGGGAGTGAGTACACAGACAGACAGAAAGACAGACAGGCGCACTTCCAGATCTCAGACTACAGGCCTCTTTGAACCAGTTTTAGGGTGACCAGATTCCTGGTGGGCCTTTCCTACCCAGACTGGTGAACTGAGGGAACACTCACTTTGAGAAGGCAGCCACACCTCCTCATTTCCCAGAGGGACCCTCTGAGCCACTTTCAGCCCCTTCCCCCCAGACACAAAGGCCATCATCATTCCTGCTGCTCACCCTTCTCGACACCCTCCTAAGCAGACCTGTGCTCTACTCCACCGCCTCACACCCTGAACAAGAGGAAGGAAAGAGGCCTGTAGCACAGGACCAGATCAGCGGGAGACAGGAGAGGCCCCGCATCCCAATTCACTGACAGCTGCCCACTGGGCACCATTCACGTTTGGAACTGGGAGAGAAAGAAAGAAGGGCAGGATTTCTGCTCACACGGATGGGAGAAGTAGTGAGGTTACAGGAGTTTTAATCTACAGCACAGATGAAGAAAGAACAAAAGGTGAGAGCAAAGGCAAAGGGGTAATGAGGAAGAGACAGATGAAGCAGAAAAGAGAAAATGAGGAGGCTTACCACAAAAACCCAAGTGCCCTGAGCTTGAACCCCCAAACTAGCCCCCCAGCCCTCTAAAGAAAGGCGAAGACAAGCAGAAGAGCGGATCCAGACCCTCACAGGGAGGCTGCATAATGGAAAGAAAAGGAACTTTTCTTCTCAGAGCACAGCCTGCAGCTGAGTTCCCACCAGCACACCCTGTGTACGAGCACCCCCATGGCAGGCAGCAACTCAAGGTCCAGCTGGGATCCCACAGTCTCCTAGAGCCTGGGCCCCAGGGGTGTCAGAGAAGGCGTTCCACCAGCCACAAAATGCCAGCATCCACAAGGCACACAGAGGCTTGCAGGAGATATCTTATGTGTGGAGGCCAGACTCACTGGGGCGTCTCTGCCTTGTGTGTTTGCACATTCTGGAAATGCCTGATGGACCAGAGAGGCTGATACGAAAGGACCCCTTATAGCACATTTCGATTAATGTCATTTCCTGGAAGCCAGAAAAATTATTGCAGCATTTTTGGTAACAGCAAACGACTGGAAACACCCTAAACATCCATCAAGAGGGGAATAGTTTTCAAAAAATAAAATACTGCTAATAATAATGGCACACCCATATATGTTGTAGAGCTGTTAAAAAAAATAAGACATACCAGGAATGGTGGCATATACCTGCAATCCTAGCTTCTTGGGAGGATCAAAAGTATGGCAGGAAGATCAAAAGTTTGAGGTCAGCCTGGGCAACTTAGCAAAACTCCGCCTCAAAATTAAAAAACGAAAAGGGCTAGGAATGTAGCAGAGAGCCTGGGGGTTTGATCCTCAGTACTAGGGAGTCTGGGGAGAGAGATACATGTGAGCAAACCCACCAGCTATAAGTTAAAAAAGAAAAGGAAAAAAGAAAAGCACAGAACATAAATAGCACATTCTTGTTTAAAAGAGAGAGGGAGTAAAAAGGAAGGGAAACGCAGAGGGTTTCTAGGAACTGGGAAGATCGTTTCTTAACATAAGAAGTGGGTATGCGGTGCTCACTGTAGCAGCCTTTAAATTGTATGTGTGCCCAGGCTACCTTAAATGATCCACCTGCCTCAGCCTCCTAAGTAGCTGGGACTAGCTTGTTATGTTTTTGAATGTGTATTTCACAATTTTAAAATTTTAAAGGTGGGAACACGTGTGCACATCTGTGGGTGTATATGCACAGAAAATCTCTAAAACTTGTTGCAAATGCTTTTGAGAAGGGAAACTGCAAGGCAGAAAGATAGGGTAAGAAAGAAGTTTCTTCTTTTACTCCCCATCCTTTTATAACTCAATTCCCCAATGTCTTTTACACCACATGCATGGACTGCCTTGCAAAAACAAAACAAAACAAAACAAAAAAACAGCAGCTGGAAATTCTCCAGGGTATTTCAGCATCATGATTGGGAAAGTACCCAACGGGTCAGTGTCTCCATTTTACAGCTGAGGAAGATTCAGCTCACAAGGTGAGTGTCCTATCAAAGGTCACATGGCATGTGGGTAGCAGACATGGAAAAGAACCCGAGTCTCCAGCCACGCAGGACAGTGTTCCCTGGCTCCCAGTCTCTCCACCAGCACCACTCAGGTAGGATGGCATATGCCTGTAATCCCAGCCCCTCGCCCACTGTCACAACAGTGACAGGTGCAGCCGGAGAACCAGGGGAGGGGCCCAGAAGGCCCAGGGTGGGAGTCAGGGACACAGTCAAGGTTACAGCCCCCAGCTCCGAAGACTCCAGCCCATCCCAGAGGGCTATGGCCCCCTGCTCCCACCTCCCATCCCAACATTGCGGCACAGTCAGCCTGCACGGCTGGCCACTCCTGTGTCCTCAGCAGGGATCCTCCCAGCCAACAGCCGCCCAGCAAACCCACTGGGGAGTTCCACGGGCTGACCACTTTACAGTCATAACCACATTTTGGGGTGGGAACTACTTACCCTGACGCTTCATGCCAGCCACTAGGCACCAGACTTCCCAGCTCAACGGCCACAGATCCCAGACCCAAGCCAACAGGTAGGCATCCGGAGCCAAACCACCCTTGCTAAAATACCACCCTGTCAGCGTGCTGACACTGAGGAAAATCCTTGAAGAGCTGTGCAGAAGAATCGTAAAACCTCAGAGCCGGGGGAGTTGAGAAAACAGAATGGTCTTCCCTGCAGTAAAATCCGCCCTGCCTGCTTTCTTTATTGGTGGCCAGAAACAATTTAACTGGGATCCTAATACTTCCAAACACTGACACACCTGAGTGCAGACATTCTTTTCAACAAATACGACCACCAGGCACAGTGAGTGCTCCAAGAACAACAAGAACCACTAACATTTGGAGACCAGGTACTAGACAGCTTAATATACACCAGGCCTGCTGCTAAGCTCTCTACACACTGTACCTCTTTAATCCTCCCAGTGGCCCCTGTCAGGACGGACAGTCTAGTACAATTCCATTTTACAAAGGAAGAGAGCAAGACTTTGGGTTAAGTAACTATACCAAGGTTTCAGATATAGCAAATGACCAGTTTGGCTCAAAAGCCCATTCCCCACCCACTGTCCACGACACAGCCCTGTCCGCAAGGAGTGTCCCCTCTACAGGGGTCTGGGACGCCTCTACGTCCACTGGGTCTGAGAGGGGCTGCTCCTTGACTCTGAAGTCCACCTGAACCTTAGAATAGGGAGCTTTCCGAGCACACAAGCCAGGCAGACAGTGGGGCCAGGGTGGCAGTTCCCAGGGAATCCACACAAAGCTGGAGCTGGCATCCATCCATGCCACTGCCCTCTCTGTGCAGCTCAACCAAGGGCCCTGGAAAGTGGCTCAGCTCACATGTTGAGCCACACCACGGTCAAGGTCTGGGAGAAGAAGATTTGGTTTGAAAGAGAGTAGGCCAGGAGAATAAGCTCACTGCCGCTGATTGACAGCTGGCCTGCACAGTAGGCCCAGGACTCAGAGGAGCTCCCTATAGGCAAGCAGGCCTGCTGGGCTGGGGAAGTGGGTGGGGCAGGTTCAGTCCTAGTAGGCTGCAGGAAATTCCCTCAACCTCACTGGCTGACTCCTACACTGTAACAGCAGCCTAACAGTCCATCCCCACATCCCATAGCAAGGGACGCACACTGTTAAAGGGACCTATGCATACAACCTTCTGAAAGTCTTGGGACATATCTTACGGATGAGGAAGCCACTCCTGTACAATACCACAGCCTCAACAAGTACCGTGCAGCTCCCCAGACACTCACATTCTGCCTGGCACATCCTCCATGTCTTCTGACTGGGATGTTTCAAGGTTCAAATCCACCCGGAGGCAGCCCTGCCCATCCCACCTTGCTCTGCAGCCCTCCCAAGCTCACAAGTGCCTCTGCCTCACACCAGAAAAAGCTACATGCCTGCTGTCCAGCTTCTCCTAGAAGATGGGTTCAGGGCTTCTTGAAAAGAGGCCCTTCTGCACCTCCAATACATGTTGGGGTACTTGCCATACACTAGATGCTGTTAATGTTTACTAAGTAATTTACAAGGGTTTTTGTTGTTGTTATTGTTTGTTGTTTTGTTTTGTTTTTTTGGAGAAAAGATCTCACTATGCAGTTTAGGCTGATCTTGAATTCACTATGTAGAACAAGCTGACCTCAAACTTGCAGCAATCCTCCTTTCCAGCCTCCTGATTGCTGAGACTACAGACATGTACCACCACGCTCGGCATGACCAGTATTATTATCTCCCTCTGAAATGCCTTAACGGGGCAGAAATGGAGGGTGGTTTGCCCTGGAGCCTCCAACGCTGGAACAGACCAAGACTACATGACCCTCCCTGATCTGCCTGCTTCCCAGCCAATGTCTCTCACAGAAAGACTAACTTCTCAACACGAAGCAAAGTCAGCCTCATCCGTACCTAGTGGAGGACACCATGGAGACACAACCCCAACTCTCCCCAAGCACAGACAGTTCTTGATGTAAGAGTTCCCATGAAGAGGACTTCAAAGAGGCTGCATGAAGAAAACAGAACTTCTCTTATCCTTTGAACGCCTGTTTTTGAAGATTTATTATTATAATGGACACGATGCAGTAGCACAGCAGCACATGCACACAATCTGTAAGTGAAAATACCTGTGTAGAGGGCAAAGAGTAGAAATTTCTTCACCAAGAGGAATGCAAGAGCAAGTCCGGGCTGGGTGTGCAGTAGTACATGCGTATAACCCCAGCACTTTCAAGGCCAAGGCAAGAGGACAGTGAGTTCAAGTCCAGTCTATATACAGAGCAGGAGACCCACCCTCAAACAAACATCAGCAAGTCAAGAGATGGCTGTGCACTAGGAAAGATGCCACGCCAAGGAGTAAGCAAAGGGCAAGGAGAGAAGTTTCCAGTGTTCACAGGGTAGGGGGCCACTAGGAGACAAACACAGGGGAAGTCTCAGAGAAGAGGTGCTAGGGGCCCAGGCCCAGCACACTCCCTACTGGGAGAAGATAGGACAGGAAACAGATGAGCAGGGTTATTCAGACAGGAAGAATTCCGGACACTGTGGGAAAGGGGGTTTCAAAGAATGAAAAAGCAAGGCACTGTGGCTGTAGACAGAGATCCCAGGGGCAGGGACAGGCAGCCCAGACAGGAGGCTGGCACAGTGCATAACTCCATCCTGCAGGTGCTGAGAGTGCTCCACCACCAACAAAGGCTAAAGAAGCAACTGCCCTCCATCTGCTTACTCAGAAACAAACAGCCACCTGTTTGGTGACATTTCAAGAGGTGGTGGTAGCAGAATCCCAGCACTTGGGCAGCCCTGTGCAAAGGGCAGCCCCGGGTGCTAGTCTCAGCAGCAGCACACATCTGTTCTAGGCACAGGGAGGCCCTCAGGTCAAAACTCATAAACCCTTGCAGGGCTGGGCTTATGACAGGCAGCCTGTTCCAGTAGTCACAGGGCCAGTCTCTGGGCACTGCCATGGTCAGTAGGCACATGTGGAGGGGTGAGCAGATTTACTGGGTCCCCATACAGGTCTACAGCCCCACGTTCACTGAAGACCCCAAGAATCAAAGGATGGGATGAGAGGGCAAAAAGACTCCAGGCTACAATCTCCCTTCTTAACAATGGCAGAAGCACTCCAGCTTCTCCTCCACAAACTACTTTCCTCAAGACAGGGTCTGATGCAGGTTTCTCAAGAAGCAGACTCCAAGACAGAGGGCTGCCTGCAAAACGCTCACTGGGCAGGGTGCAAAGAGGAGCAGGTGGGCTATGATTCAGTTGCAACTGAGGCCTCCACCACTCCCTTGGGAACCTCCTGAGCTAGGAAGACCCCTAGAATTGTTCCAGAGAGATGAGAGGACAAGCTTTGTACGCTATTCTCCGGGAGTGGAGGGAAAGTCCCTTCAGCTGAAGGTGACTCCTGAGGAGAGACTCAGCTATAAGCTGTCACCAGCCAACATCCACATCGCTGGGAATGAGGGAATGGGCTCTGAGGGCTTTGGGCAGCACGACACAGTGTGTTCAGTGCCTTTAGCCTCTGCAAACAGCTCCCTCAAGAAGAGTTTCAGCCACACAGAAAATCAGTTCAATGATCTCCTAAAGAAATGACAAGTTGTAGAGGAAGAGCACTTGTCTGTTATTTTTATGTCACTCACAACTGAGTTGATAGGATCTAATGTTCTCTTTCCTGATTTTAGATTATTTTTAAGAACACATAATTTTACTTCAAAAAAAACCTGCCGACAAGTTTCTCTGTGAATTTTCTTTCTATTTTCTTCCTCATCGTTCTCAAGCTTCCAGTTTACGTATCAAAAAAATATATATTTTTTGATCTTTAGACTCAAGCCAAATCACATGAGCAGATACTTGCTCAGTAGCAGGAGACAAAGTCTAGGCAATAAAATGGTTAAAACTTCATAATGGGGACAAATAATAATAAGTTACAGGACACATACTGTTTGGCAACCTGTTTTTGTTTGTTCTAGTTTTCAGTACTGAAGAGTGAACCCGGGGCCTCCTACATGCTAGGCAAGCCCTAAGCTTCATCCCCAGCCCTCTAGTAGTAATTCTTTGCAGGAAGTTTTTGGTATTTTTAATGGCCAAAGATCTAATGCTCCAGTTTTACTGATGCAACATGCCAAGGATGTACATTTAGGATATTAGATCTATACATTATTTGCAGTTCTTCATCAGTATGAGTTATGCTCCAGTGAGCATCCATGTGTCCAAATTCTCTTAAAATTCTAGTTGGTCCTTAACACAAATCCTCAGACCCTATGCTCACGTGACTGTTTAACTTGCATCTTATGAAAGTAAGTAATAGGCTCCTCAGGCCTGTAGCATTTACTAGCAGAGAGACGTCCACAGGCCTACTCTCTGCCGGAGCAACTCCCAGGAAGATGTGCTTTCCCCTTTGCTATTCTAGCACAGTAGCCTTGACTTTGGCTTCTCCCCCAAATCCCATGATGGACTGAGAGGCCCAACACTCCAGCCCTTACGGTGCACACACCTCCTATGGCCAGGCACACACTGAGGCATCTATCTAGCACAGAGATGGTGAAGCTTTTAGAGACTGAGCACCACACTGCGGCCCAAAACCCACTTACTTATCACAAAGGGCCAACACTGCAATTAAACCTGAATGCTGAGGTTTAAGTTTAGAGAAACCAACTCTACATTAATATTTTTTTATTTTACAAGAAAAGCACAATAACATGTATGCCATAGGTTTGCCACTGATCTATCACAGCCCAACACTGGCTCCCCTCAGGTTTCCCTGGAGTCCCATCAAATGTTTCACCCACTTTGTAGCCAAGTGACATTTAATTAATTCTAGATCTTTTAAATTTAAGAACCAGTTTTCTAACTGCAGCTTCTGGAGACAAACATCCTTCATCTCCACGTCACCACAGCATTTCTTTATTACCATCACCATCAGCGATATTTATGTTTTTTACTGAGCAGTTTGCATGTACTGCCACATTTAACCCTCAAAACCATGCTGAGAGAAATTACTGACCCCATCCGATGGATGAGAAAGCTGAGGCTGGTTCACTGTAAGGAATCCAATCAATGCACCCAACTGGTGTGACCTCACCAGGCTACTAACTGAACCACCTCCAGAGCCCAAAGTCACCAGAGTTAGATTTTGAAAAATCTGTAGTTCTGATGAGGCAGGAGAAGGAAGAAGAGCCCAGTATGGATGGGCTGCCAGAGGATGGAGGTGGCTATACAAACACTGGTGGTCCTGGTACTCATGCTGGGGATTTCCAGGGTTCCCAGAAGGCACACAGGAGAGTACGAGGGTGACCTATGAGTGAGGGCCACAGTGACAGCTTCCAACAACTCGCAGCATGCCTTCTTGCTAACATCTGATACATACATGCTATACACTTAAACTACTGCTAGTTTGGCCCAGGAGAGACCGAATTATAGAGTTAAAAGGTATCACAGAGGAAATCAGTTCGATTCTTTCAGTTTGCTTCCAAAAATAAGGGAACTGAGGCTCAAGGAAGCTAGGTGACAAAACCAGTTCATGGCAGACCTAGCTCTACAGCCACCCAACCAGTTGTCCAAGAGACAACTTGGGAAGTGAAATACAAAAATTCATGAGAACTGCACTGAAGACCCAAAAATAGAATTTCCAATTTAAAAGAGGTGGGGGGGAACGCTAGTTAGATTTTAAGCAAAACTGAGTATCTCAATTTATAGGACTTTGACCAGGGATTTGATCTAATGTTTATGATATCTGACATAAAAGAAAAGTCGCCAGACGTGGTGGTGCATGCCTGTAATCCCAGCACTCAGGAGGCTGGGGCAGGAGGATCGCTGTGAGTTTGACACCAACCTATTCTACGTAGTGAGTTCCAGTTCAGTCTTAACTACATAGTGAGAGACCCTGTCTCAAAAAAATAAAAAAAAAAGTCAATAATGTAAAGAGTAATAATGGCTAAAGACATGATAAATCCAGTCAAAAGTAATTTTATTTTGTAAATTGAAAGGATGTTGGTGCAATTTTAGAAGCCTAGGACACACCCTGCATTATCCAGGTCAACACAAAAGAAAACACTTATACACATGCGCGCGCACACACACACACACACACACACACACACACACACACACGAGAAAAGGAGGATCTCACCCAAACCCACTGGAGGCTTGACTGGTGCTACAATGACTCTAATTCTCCAAAACTGGAAAATTACTCAATGGATCCTGTGAGGCTGTGACAGCCAAACTGCACAAGGCGTTGGCAGCTTCCTTCCTAACTTTGCTCTTTTTTTTTCACTCATTTGAATACTATGGAAGAGTCTCCTGTGATTCAGTGCTGAGGCTAGCCAGAGAATGAAAGAAATAAATCCCTACATTTAGAGAGGGATTTCATCTGTGTGTGGGGGACGTGGGGAGTGTGGGGAAGCCGGATGGCAGAACAGCAGCTAGGTGGGTGGGGAAGGCAAGGAGAGCCAGCTGGATAAGACATCAGAAGACCTCACTCGAGTGACCTTTCAGCCAAGTCCAGAGGAGGGCACACAGGAGCGTGCCCCTGGGCACCAGGAAGAGCATTCCACCAGGGACAAAGGCCCCCAGGTGGCAACAGGAAGGAAGGCCAGCAGGACTGGGGCAGAATGAGCAATCAGGAAGGCAGAAACTGAAGTCTTAACCCTAAATGGAAAGGGAGTCACTGGTTCTCAGCACGCACTGGATGTGAGCTGACATATTTTAAAAGAGCCCTTTACTGTTCAGTCCCGGAACTTTACCAAGAACTCTAGTGCACTTTCAGACATCCCCACACATAGGTAAGTACACATACCACAGTGAACATCACACTGGTTCAAAGCCAGGCTGCCTGATCCCCGACGCCATATCCCTAACCCCATACTAACTGGTCTTTTGGTTTCATTCATCCTACTTGGATTCCTACTGGGAATGTCACCAGCACTGCCATACAGGTTCCAGAATCCTATCAATTCCTCAGCACTCACTATGTGCCAAGCACTGTACCAGGTCCTGAAAATTCTGGATAAAAGGGTCATGACACAGTCTTTGTCCTGAAGAGAGAGGAAATCCTTCCTTACTGCAAAAGGGCTTTAGTCACTCTTTGTTGGGGACAGGAGGCTGTCCCTGAAGCCTTCAATGATGTCCTGGGAGGGATGGAAGCCAGAGGCCGGGAGAAATCCTATGGGTTGTGATTTCCCTATACAGACAAAGCTCCATGGTCCAGCATTCTGTGACCCTGATCAGCCACCCTGTCTGGGTCTTGGCCTGTCACCACTAGTGTCCCCTCAGGAGGCTAACTCACCTCTCTGGCCTCAGCTGCCTCCTCCACAGTAGACGTGAGAATTGTGCTCTCCTCCATGTTACTGGGTCAACCAGAAAGACTGTTGGGCTACAGTATTCTCATCACCAACCTAGAACCCAGAATGCAGAGAGCAGTCCCTAAGTGCCACAGTTACAAATGTCCTCACTGACACCACCATCACCCCGTGTGGGCAGCAAGAACCATGAGTAAGTGGCCAGCCAACCGCGAGCTTCTGGGGCCACGCATAGCAACGTTTACTCTTGGAGTGCTTGGCACTTAGGGAGACCATCCCACAGCCAAGGCCTTCCTTCCTGGACACCCCACAGAGAGCCTGGTCCGAAGGTCCCCTTAGGAAGCCAGATCCTGACTCGCTGCTGGTTTCCAGCACAACTCAGGTGGGAAGAGCAAGACTCGAGGAGCCCTTTCCATGCCAGGCCAGCCCTGCTCCCACAGGACAGCTTCCTAGAAAGAGCTCACTGCCCTCACGAGCGGTGGTGGCTCTGGGAATGTCCCTGCTCCTCCATGGAAGCTGGTACTGACACAAACGAGGCCTGGGCCCCCAGGGGACAATGTGCAGGCCTAACCTCCATTCTACTCCAGCCGGGCAGCACCTTCAGCCTCCGATTCATGGGAACTCACAAGGGAACTCTCAACTCAACAGTCGCGGAGTATAGCTCCAGCCACTGTGTCTGAGCACCAACCAGCCCAGTGCCCAAAGTCTGGAAGGCAAGCACATGCTCATTTATTACTTTAACAAATAAATGAAATTATAATGACAATGAACAAAATTTTCCAGAAGGAAAACATCTCACCCAACTCATTTCACTTCCAGTTTTTTGCCTTCCACATACATATTTTTACTCATTTACATAACCATAAATGCTGCGTGCAGGAAACCTGGCCTTCTGCATGTTTATTTTCACTTAATGTAATATCATAAATATGGTCATGTTCTTATCCAGCCTTCATAATTAGCACCTGTGTGCATAATAACCCATCCATCCAGAGCTGGGCCACGGCAAACTTAACCATCCCCTGCCACAGGACAGCTACCTTGCTTTTTTGCCATACTAAAGATCAAGCCCAGGCCCTTACACATACTAGGCAAGCTCCACCACTGAGCTACAACCCCAGCTCTTTTCTTTCTTATTTTGAGACAGGGTCTTGCTAAGTAACCCAGACTGGGCTTGATCTCGTAATCCTGTCTCAGCCTCCTGAATCACTAGGATTACAAGTGTGCACCTCCATGCTTTCTTTTTTTCTGTATTACAGATAATGCACATATCCTTTTAAATTCTACTTTTCAACTGAGTTATTGTGCTAGGATAAACTCCCTTAGAGGGATGGGCAGGATCAAAAGGAATGCAATGTCCTCCTTTTACAGATGAGAACACCAGGAGAGTGCAGGCAAGATCTACTATGCTGGGCACTCAATAAATGAGTACATAAGGCTCACTCACATACCACTCAGTGGGTGGCAGAGGCACAAATTGCCCCGGGCCAGGACTCTGCCACCTTCCCACATGATTAGAAAGTGCACTTTGTGTGAGTCAGGAGCCAGGCTCTTCATAGTAGGTTAAGAGTCCTGATTCCAAACTCCCAAACTTTTTTAAAATAAGAGATTGAGGGCCAAGTTTCAAAATCTATTTTGGATTCCATAGGACAGAATAGGGTCCACTGAAAAGCCCACGAGGCCCAGACAGCTATTCTCATTAACCCTCTTCTCTCCCTCTGCCTTAGGCTGGGGAAATCCCAAGAATACAGCTGCCACTCCAGCAAGGGAGTGATAGGCAACCCAGGCTAAGTTCCGTTGAGCTCCAGCCCATTCATTCCTCCAGCTCTTCCTTTTAACAGGCAATGTACTTGATTCACTTATTATCAATGTCTCCTCACAGCACCAAAGCCTAAGTTTCACAAAGCCTACATTTTTGGCCATTATGTTGACTGTTATTCCGCCAGACTCAGAATAGTGCCCCATCCAAGAGTGGGTGCTAATTAAATACTTACTGAGAAAACAAATAGCAATATTACAATATAAGCACATTTGTATTCTGTGCCAGGCATTGTGCTTCACACAACTCCTCTCACTTACTAAGAACAACAACCCTATTATAATGCCCATTTTATCGATGAGGAAACTATTGCCCAGACAGGCTAAGCAACTTGCCCAAAGGCACACAGATAGCTGGGAAGGGAATGGGGTTTGATCTCGGGTGTGAAGTGCCACCCTCTGTGCTCTCACCTAGTATACAGTGTCATTCACCCTGCTGGCTTACATCCAAAGACAGAAGTGGGCCATAGACCAGCAGAGCTTTCCAGAAAGTGGCAAAGGACTCACCCTACCATCAAAAACAAGGAGGAAAAAGAGGCAGGGGCAGTGAGGTAGGCAGCAGGCCCCAGGGAGCAGCAGGTCTGACTTTCAGAACCCAAGGGTAGCCTCGTTTGGTAACCACAGAGTGACAGGGCCAGTTTGCTGTCACCAGTGGGACCAAGGTTTTGACAAGCTAGGTGTTAAGAAAACAAATCCTGCCAGGCCAGGAAACTACTTCAACCGAACAGGGCAGGACAGGAAGTTTAGTTTAAGCTAACAACAGATGCCCAAGATGAGGTCTGGTCACTTGAGGTCACCTAAATTTTTTTCTGAGAATAGTTAAAAGCCCCCTGTGGTTGAGGGGGTCAAAGGTGGGAGGATAGTATACAAGTGATCACATTTCCATCAGTCACATGGCAAATCTTCGCCCACATGGCTGTCTGCACATAGGTACTGCAATTTTGGTTTCTTTCTTCTTTAATACTTCTGTAACTCACAATTGGCAAAGTGCAGTTGCTAGAGTAGCCCGGTGCTCACCTCTCCTCACAAACCACCAGACCAACCACACAGAAAAAAAAAAGTTTCCTTTCCCCTAAAAAGACAAGTTTCCATTTGCTGATGAAGTCTTCCTTGCTCTGTTCCATCCCCTTGGCCAGACTGAGTCAAGGTCACCAAAGAGAATCTCCCCAGGGACTTGTCACCTTTTTCCACCTAATACAGGCCTCCAACATCGAAAGCACAGCTGTGCCCTACCAGTCACCTCCATCTAGGTATGGGTGACTATGCTGCCTTTCAGACCAGAATGCTACAAAGCAGAAACAAGATTCTTTGAGATGAAAAGGTTCTGTGGAATTAGATAAAACCTCCAAAAGGCCTGCCTCTCAAGGATGCCTCTCCCCAGCTTCCTCCTCGACCAGGAACCATCCACCTCTTACTCTGCATCCTTTGCTGCTAATTCAGGTTCCAATATTCTATTTTGCCCTACTGGCACCTCTGAGGCATACCCTTTCAAAACATTGAAAAAAAAAAGGAAAGATTTTGAAACCCTTTCCACATAGCACTACTTCATCCAAAATGACAAGCAAAGCCTTTTCTAACCTCTCTCTGTCCCAGAAAAGACCCAAAGTGAAGCAGATTTCTAAGGAGTACCATGTAAAACACAAATGTGAATTCAGATAATTTTAGATTCTAACACCTGTTCCATCTTGGATCTTATTTCCTCGTCTATCGAGTACACTCATAAAGCCATCATTCCTGAGGACTTCACTGAGAGAACTCCTATCACAAGCTGCTGTGTTGAAACTGGTCAGGTCTGAGCTGGGCATGATGGCGCACGCCTGTAATCCCAGCACTCAGGAGGCTGAGGCAGGAGGATCGCTGAGAGTTTGAGACACATGGGCTACATAGTGAGTTCCAGGTCAGTCTCAACTACATAGTGAGACCCTGTCTCAAAAAACCAAAACCAAAACGAAACTGGTCAGGTCTGTCTCAGGTAAGCCGTAAGTGTGGAAGGCAGGATGGAAACTCCCAGTTATTCTAACCCCAGGACCTGACCTTTCCCTCCCTTAGAAAAAGTTCATATGCAAGGAACTCAAGAAGATGGTTAACTCTGGCCAAAGCTAGCCCCTAATTCCACAAACGGTATCAGAGAGCCCTGTAACTTATGAGCCATTCTACATCCTCCACAATGGCAGCCAACATCTCCCATGAGGCCCATCTCCTGAAACTGCCACAAGGCGCATACTTCACCAGGTGAATACATTCTAGACTGTCCCAGAAGCAAGCATCTTCAAGGATCCACTCAGACCTCATGTTTCCTCTGCCTACCCTAAGAAAGCTGAGGCACACAATGCCCTCAGGCCTGTATTCCCACCGAGAGTCACTCAACAGTATCCTCAGTCAGGAAAGAGCTGGGCAGCACAGAGCAACCCAGAGAGAGGGAAGGGGGTTTCCCACATCTGCTTCTCAGACATGTTTCCCATAAGTGGGTGCCACACACACCTAGGCTCAGCACCCCCACATCTGAGCTGGCAACCTCAGTTCCCCAGGTGGCCCAGGTCCTGGGTGCCCCCCTGCTGGGCTGGAACCACCAGAACTTACATCAGAGAACTGAGTTCCAGTCAGCAACGTTACCACAGCCTAGAGTGCAGTCCCCAAGTCCCTGCACACCTCAGTGCAGAGAGATGAGTCAGCCGTGCATTCACACCTCACAGCACCTTCTACGGGTTTACTCATCCACAGACTCCCCCGCGAGGCTGAGTTTCTGGAGCACAATACACGTCTAATGCATGCCTCTCCCCCAGAAGAGGATCTTTCTGGTCCTTGAAGACACCAAGCTTATTTCTGTCTCCGGGAAGGAGGCCTAGCCCACACACCCCAACTGAAGGGGTGACTTCCTCTCCACCCCTACTGCTCCTACCCCAAGTCCAGCTGTCCTGCTGCACACCACTTCTCTCTACCCCCCGGCTTATCGTTCTCCTTCCACCAAGAGAACTACTCTGGCCTCACTGCTCTTTGCCTGCTGCCTAAGACAGTGCCTGGTGCAAAGCAGAGGCTAAATAAATAGGTGCTGAATGAATAAGAGGCAGAAAAGAGAAATAAATAGCAAAGGCAGGATGGAGAATGAATAACAGGGCAAAAAAAAACTTTAAAAATAGGGGAGTGGGAAAGGAAAAAGAAAGGCATAAAGACCAAACAGGATTATTAAAAATAAGTATTTCACACACACACACACACACACACACACACACACACACACACAAAATGTATAGACATATATGTGTATTTTCAAAACACACATAATATATACATATATATGATATTTATCCAGGAGTACAATTTTTAAGATCATCATCACTCAAAATATATACAACAGAAAATAGTTTAGAAAATCTCTCTCTCTCTCTCTCT
>NW_022900925.1:18902450-18914881 GCF_012274545.1 Fukomys damarensis
CTCTCTCTCTCTCTCTCTCTCTCTCTCTCACACACACACACACACACACACACACAATCGATGCTCTTTGACCCAGTAATTCTACTCCTGGAAATTACTCCAAGAAAATCAATTCAGAATAGGAACGAAAATAGAGGTACCTGTATAAAGATGATTCCAGTCACACTGTTTATAATAACAGATACACGGAAATAACTGAAATATCCAATAACAAGGGAATTACTTTGGCAAATGACAGCACATCCACTGAACAGGATATCATGCATTAATTAAAATGACAGAAAAGAAATATATAAAAGTGTTTCAGAATAATGCTAAATGAGAGATTTTTTAAAATACTGACCTCCTTTTAAGTATCAGGCAGTGTCTAGCACACCTTCTATATCTTGGTAACTGCTGAAGAGTCCAAGATAAACCTAGCCTTATTCCCTCTTCACTAACAAGAAGACTAAGGTTCAGAGAACTCAGGAACTTGTCCAAGGTCACAAAGCTACAAAGGACAGAACCAGGATGGAAGCATCTGAGGTCTTCCTCCCTGCATCACCCTCGCACACCCCATCACCAGACTGTAGCCACAACATGGTCCGTAACCTAATTACATCATGGTTGGGCCAAACTCGGAGACCTGAACAGCCAGCAAAAGTGACAGAGCACCTGAGAAACACTCATAAGAGAAAAGAGCAACAAAACAAGAACAACCCCAAGAAAACCACTCATGGTGGAGGTCAAGAGATGGTAAAACGAGGCTTCAGCAAGCACTGAGAAGATCCACACAGCAGATCCACAAAGGGCAAGGAAGCCCCTTTCTGGGAGCTGGGTCACATCACTGGTCACTACAGAGGTGATCACAGAGCAGTGTCTGCCTATCACAAAAGAACACATCTTCCCAGGGCCCACACAGCAGGACTCACCAGATGCGCACAGTACAATGTTCTGGTGTGGACAGAGCAACGAGGAAAAGCAGAAGAGAAGTCACAAGAGCCAGGGAGAAAAGAGGACTGGACATCAGGACACAGTGCACAGTGTGGCCGAAGATTGTGTGCCCTGCTCCCTTCAGATGCCCAGGTCTGCCTCCTGTGGAGCTGCATGAATGGAGACAGCCTTCTGGGGTGCAGCAGGAGAATGGGTGAGCAATCCTGGGGACTGGGGGTCAAAGCCAACTTTCCATGGGAAAAGGAAAGAATCCTCTAGCCTGCTCAAACAAGTACAACTCTATCAATAATGGGCTGGCCTGGACCTCCCTGGATCTCTGCTTCTAGGAGACCAACTGTCCAGGGCCACTTTTCTCAAAACTGGCTTCCACAGAGTGAGATGCTAGATGACATGTCAGTAATAAAGTCCAAAAGAAAATGGAAGCTGAAAGGGCCGGGGATTTAGTTTAGTGGTTCCGCCTCCTGCCTTGCAAGCACAAAGGCTGGAGTTCAATCCCCAGTACCAAAGAAAATGGAAGCTGAAAATCAAATGTAAACGGGTGCAGTGCTGCATACCTGTAATCCCAGCACTCTGGGAGGAAGAGGAGGAGGAGGAGAAGGAGGAGGAGCATAGCCTGAGCAACTTAATAAGGACCCTGTCTCAGAAACAAATAAATAAATGAATCAGACCCAAGCATTTCATCTAAAGATTCTCCAGGGCTGGCCTTGGCTAAAGTCTTTAAGGAAAAATTATTCCACTCTAGTTGGGACCTTTGGACCTTTCTCCCCCTACATACAACCCCCCCACCACCACCACCCTGTACTGGAGATTGAGTCAGAGCCTTTGTATGGCTATATTCCTAACCCTTTTTAAATTTTTTAAATTTTTGAGATGGTCTCTGTGAGTTGTCCAGGCTGGGCTTGAAGAGGCTCGACAAGTTCAAGTCCCACATGGGCAATCTAATGAGACCTGTCTCAAAATATTTAAAAATGTTCAAAAGGGCTGGGGGATGTAGCTCAGTGATAAGAGCGCCCCTGGGCTCAATCCCCCAGTGGAGCCTCCAAAATGTTTATTGTATCCCAAAAGATTTTCCACCTGGAAGAGAGAGGAGCTTGCAAACACAAATGGGTGGTAAAGGGTACAAATCAGGACTGTTGGGGTTCGAGTGCCAGCTCAGTCTCTCCTTAGCTGTGGGACTAAACCTCTCTGCATCTCAGTTTTCCATCTGTAAAACAGGGATAGGAAGGCCTTCCTCCTGATGTTGCTGACTAGTACATGCTGCATAAAATTCTTAACGAGAGGACCTCTATGCTCACAGTAAACAGCAGCTATCACAATGGGTCTGCCCAATTGGTAACGAGCACAGACGGGCGTTTTGGAAACCGCACATCCATTTGACTCAGTGATCTGGGGAAGATGAAAAGGAGGAGAAGTAACTCTGTAATTCTGAAACCTCAAGCAGGGGTGTAGGAGCCACAGCTCTGGCACTCTCAGAGCAGAGGCCCCAGACAGCCTAGGGCAGCGGCCCAGGCCTCTGCTCGACAAGGGGGACAGAAAAAGCTCCGCCTCCCAAAAAGCCACCACCAGAAACAGGAAGCTGCTTCCCTTCCTCATCCTTCAGAGCCAGCATTTCCTTTTTTGTTTAAAAAGCATTCTTTGTCTACAGCCCAGCCCTTCCCCTCCCCTCCAGCCCCAGGCTCAAACACACCCACAGCTGGCTGCAAGTCTCTTGCATTGTTTTCTGACCACCACTGGGATCAGAGGTTCCTTATATTTTTTCTTTTTATTTATTTTTTATTTATTTATTTTGCTACCAGGGATCAAACTCGGGTCCTTGTGCTTGCGAGGCAGGTGGCGGAACCACTGAGCTAAATCCCCAGCCCAGAGGTTCCTTGTAGACCAGGCTCCATGCACCCAGGACAGGAGGCAGAGCACACACTGGCTTCAGGCACGCAGACTCTCTGGCCATACTTTGCTCCTCTTGTGGGAAGGATTAAATGAACCAAGTCCTTCCCTGCTAATGTGGTACCCAGAAGGAGTCTGCTGCCCCTTGTAAAGCACCTCCCCCAACAAAAGGGAACTTCTGGCTAAGTCTGCAGAAACACCAGCCTCTCCTCTACCCATCCCAATGTGCCTACCACCTCAGAAGGACCTCTGTTCCATAAAAATCTAAAACATGCACATGTCTGGAATGCCAGAACTCTGAGAGGCTGTGGCAGGAGGATCTCAAGTTCAAGCCAAGCCTGAGCAACTTAGACCCTAACTCAAAATAAAAAAGGGCTGGGGATGTAGCTCGGTGCTATCTAAGGCTGTAGGTTCAATCCCCATAACTGTAATCAATCAATCAGTGGCTGAAACCAAGTCTACAGTTTATCATCTCTTTCTGAGCTCATGGCTAAAGCAGTATTTCCCTAACTGTGTTCAGTAGGAAAAAAGGCCCTGTGGATGCATAACTTTAGGACTGCTTGCTGCTGGACTCCTTGGGACCTCAGAAACACAAATCCTCATCCTCAGGGTGCTCCAAGAGGTAGACCACAAGCATCACACATTCTCAACTCCCTGAAGCCTCTTGCACAGGAGCACCTCTCAGAACGTCAGTGGGAAAGGCTCATTAGGCTCTTTCGTAGTGAGTGAGAATATTAGGCCACTTTTAAAAAATTGCCTGTAACTTATTTTTTTCTCATCAGCAAAAATCTGTGTGCACCCTGAGTGCAGCCGGTCCTACTTACCCTTAACAAAACAAACCTCAAATGAATGGCTAAACTGGCACAGGACTCAAAACCTCTAGGTGGCATGTGGTGCCACCCTAGAAGCAGTTCACCTCACCAGATTTGCAAAAAGCAAAACCTCGTGATCAAAATATTCCCAGTGAGTCCACAATTTATGCTGTATGAAAAGTTATTTTCCTAATCATAGTTGGTCTCCTCCACACAGTGCAGATTTTATTTTCCCTTCTTTTTCTTGTAAATGTCTTAATTTATTCTTGCAATTATTCTGAGGGTAGAAAACATGAAAAGGGCGAGAAAGCAACCAGCAAATAGGATGACTTCAGTTGAGTTATTTGCAAATGCAAGTTTCGAGCAAAAGCATCTAAAACACACTGTGGCCCACCTGCTAAGGAGCAGAACCACAGAGAGATACAAGTGTATAGGAAATGTAAGTGGGACAACAAAAATCACCCATAATTCTACCTCTGAAAGTGGATTCTTATGAACACTGCTGAATAGTCTTAGAATCTTTTTACCTCTGTATTTAGGTACAAACATGCATGCATATATAGAAATACAGGTTGGACAAATGGCAGCAGTGGCAGTTTGCATAGACTTTTTCAATGCAGGTCAGAAACAGGTGCACTTGGGAATAAATAACAAACATTATTTTTCTCAACAGCTTTTCCCACAGTATCCTCTGTATCTCCACACAGGTTCTAGAAGAGGAGAAAACCAAGATGGACACAAAGATACTCGATGAAAAGACTGTACCTTCTGGAAGCAACTGGAATTTATAACACTGGCTGAACAGCAAAACCACCAATGCATGGGGGTATAGAATGCAAAATGTGTATGAATTTTCAAGACAAACAGCAGGCCTCACCAGAGTGAAGGTCTCCAGGGGGTCTCAGTCAAAAGCTAAGAAGCCCCTAAAAGTACATAGTCGGGCCTGGCCACCATGGCACATGCCTGTAATCTCAGCACTCTGGGAGGCTGAAGCAGGAGGATCACAAGTTTCAACCCAGACTAGGTAACTTAGCAAGGCCTGTCTCAAAAAGTCTTATGATGCTGAGTGTGCTGACACACACCTGCAATTCCAGCACTCAGGAGGCTGAGGCCAGAGGATCACTGTGAGTTCCAGGCCTTCCTGAGCTACACAGTGAGTTCAAGGCCTGCATGAACTACATAATGAGACCCTGTCTCAAAAAAACCAAAAGGGAAGAGGGGCTGGGGATGTAGTTCAGTACAAAGGCTCTGAGTGCCATCCCTAGTACCACCAAAAAAAAAAAATAGTACAGTTGGGCCAAAGATAGTTTGTTCAATCTGAGCCGAGCCAAGCCAACCCACAGTATAGTCCAGAATGTGCTCCAAGAATCTGCCCAACCTCAGGGCCCCTAAGATACTAGATGGAGCTGGGAAAGCAAATGCAGAGGGGAACTGGAAGGCTGCTGCTGCACTAATATGTAAGGGTCTGACTCCGGGTGCAGAGCTCCTGGAAGGGCAGCTTTGTTAGTTTTCTCTAATAAATGTTCCTGGTTGTGTCACTCTCTGGTCTTCAGTCCCTCCCCTGCCAGGGAAGATGGCTGGAAAGGTGGAAACCCAAGTCTTCCACAGTCCTTAAGGGCCTGCAACTCTACTAAGTCAACCCCAAAGCCAGGCACCCCAAATAGCTCTCTGACCAATATTTGTAGTTGATGAAACAGAGGCTACAGTTAAGTTCATGAGGCTCAAGTGATCAAGACTTCACATACAACTGCGCTGTGCAAAAGTATCTAACACAGAGGACCCCAAAATTCAGCTCTTCCACTGATGTCTTGGAGCCAGGAAAGAGCCCTCTTCTCTTTGGTCAGCCCAAGAGGACGCCCCTTTCCTCAGGCAACCACAAAATTAGAATCCACAATTCCTGACACGTAACTCAGAATTTCAGACCCAAATCAACTGTAAAACGAGAACCCCTAATTCCTGACACACATTCCAGAAACCCAGCCACTGGGTCATGTCCTGTCTCTTGTTGAAACACTTGGACTTGAACGGGGCTAAGGATGCAACAGCAGAGAGAGAAGTGCCCATAAGCTGCCATATCATAAATTTTGACATTCCTGCTGAGATGGGAGGTTTCCATTATGCTCTAAAGATTCTAAACGAACAGACATTAAAGGTGTGTATACACCAGCAAATTCTACTTCCAGGAAAATACTCAGTGTAGCATATTAGGGGGGAAAAAAAACACAGCATGAATAGACAATATTGTGGTCCAGTTAGAAGAATGTATGGTCCTGATCACACAATGCAATGCACATGTGCTAATACAGACATAAGATGTTTAGAAGATTAACATCCAGGGCATGTTCCCCAAATACACGCATGCATCTTTGTATGCAAATATAGAGGTAAAATGATTCTAAGACTACTCAGCAAATGTTCACAGGAATTCGCTTTAAGAGGTGGTGTTATGGGTGATTTTTGTTGCACCTCCCTGATATTCTTTTAAAGAGTGAATGTACATCGTTACATATTTTTTAATATTTTAAGTTTAAAAAGAAAGTTATCAGAAGAATTGTTCAGAAAGAATAAGAGAGGCAGCCATTTAAAAAATTATGAGTAAGTTGATCTCTAGGCAGCTTCTCGTTTCTCAGAATGAGCCGAGCTTGGGGCCGATTGCATCACCGCCTGCTGAGGGCCCTATCTATGAGGATGTGCTGGGCTGGAAATGAGGGAAGAGGCCCTATGCCCAAACTCAGCCCCGTGCTGTGGCGCCCAGCCACCATAGCCTCCTAAGCAGCCCTTTTGGTTACCAGTTGTTTCCTTAGTATCCACAGCCATAGCCAGGGATTTGGCTCAGTGGTTATGCCGCCTGCCTCTACAGCCATGACCTTGGCTAGAATCCCTACCCCCTGGCAGCATGGTTTCTACAGACACTGCAGAGTTCAGAACATGAGTTCTCAAGTCCAGTCAACCCACCACCAACTACCTAATAACTCAGGCTCTTCACCCCTCAGAGCCTCATGGGGTCACTGTATGTACGTGATGGGACAGCACCGGCAAGAGCCTGGCGGAGTGCTCAACCCAGAGCAGGTGACCAAGAATGTCCCTCATTCCACATGGTCATTGCCAAGGTCATTCCCACAACCCCAAGGACACCTGGCAGCTTTCCCTGTGATCTGAATGCACCAAAGAGACTTCAACCAGCCTGCTCTGAAAGGATGTCCTTCTTAAAAAAGCAAAGCTTAGACAGAGACTCTGGCCATGGGCTTTGCTACCTCTCCACACCACTGCAGACTGTCACTGCAGGCCCACCCCTTTGCATGGTCCCTCTCAAGACCACAGCCAGTGGGCAGAGCCAGGAGAGTTCTGAAGTAAAATGCTGCCTTCCAGGATTTAAGGCCAACCCAGGTCACTAAGAGGAGCAGAAACAGCCCTGAAGGTAAGGAGGTATTCCCACCCCTGTCTTCAGGCAGCAAGCTCCAGCCTCTAAGCACTCAAGCTATCTAAGGCTACAGATGTGACAAGGCCTCCCTCCTGCACCCCGAGTCCTCCCCTAGCTCACAGCCTCTGGAAACTGCAGGTCCCCATACAGTCCTCCAAGGAACACTTGAAGCCAGGTGTGACAGCACAGATCTGTAATCCTAGCACTCTGGAAGACTGAGTCAGGAGGGTCACAAGTTTGAGTCGAGCCTGGGCAATGTACTGGCTTAGCAAGATCCTGTGTTAAAATTTTTAAAAAGAGGTGGGATGCAGCTCGGTGTCAGGGTCTTGGATTCAATCCCTGGTGCCACGGAAGAAAGAAGAACACCTGAGAAGTAGGTTTGTCTAAGGAAAAAGTTGCCAAGGTGAAAATGGACACGCAAAGGGACAACACTGCAACTCTGTGCTCCCTCAGGGACAACTGAAGTTGCTCAAGCAGAGAGCTAAAACTGAGGTGAAGAAATACTACACACCAGCAATGGTGAACCTTTTAGAGCTTTCAATAATAACAGCCGCCTGTGCATGCGTACCACAGATGCACCACCACTACCGTACACTATGAGAGTAGCCAGGTCAGAAAAGGAGGCCAGGTTTCAGTCTCAGCTCTGCCACAGACATGTGACATGGGTAAGGTCACTAAGACTCTGAAAAGATTTCCCATGGAAACAGAAAGCTGGACTGGCCAAAAGTTTAGCAGGATTCAAAATGCAGGGAATCCTGCTCCTAAGCACCCTCGGAGAGCTATAGCACTGGGGGCCCTGCTGTCCACCTGTCTGGCTCCCACTGTATACTGAAAGTGTACTTCAAGCTGAAGAGGCATCCCACCTACCTCAGAACCTCACCAGGAAAGTTGCTAGTCAGGAGCTGGGTAAGCATCACCAATAAGAAGGCTTGTCCAGTCACTGCACATCCATGCACGCTCTGGAGACCTAATCTGAGGATATGGGCAACCCTCTCCACTTCCATCAGTTCTGTCATCCATATGCTGGGGGGCAGAGAGAGAACTCAGGTCCTCACACAACACAGCTCTGACCTCTTTGCACTGCCAGTGAGGAACAGGGTCAGGCCTCTGTGACCTTCCAAGGACCAAGGAGCTCCAGGGCTCCCCAGGCACCTCCTGGCCCCAGAGCAACTGCTTGAGGAAGCAGCCAAATCACAGAGACTGTACCTATTCCCTAGAATAGGTACACTAGAATTCACTAGAATCCCCCAATGGCCCCTCCCAGCAAAGCCTCAGGATCACAGCCCTTTGGGGCACCCTTTTCCAGGCCAGCTTGCACAAGCACAGGTCAGGAGACTGGATGGGCAGAGCCCATCTCTGAGAAGGGCTAGTGGGCTGCCAGGAAAGAGCAGGTTACAACATACCCAAAAAGCCAATCTTCAGGAGGCAACACGAGCATCTACTTTTGCACATCCCTGTCTCCCCAGCACTGGCACACAGAGGAAGAAATCATGAAATGGCTTGGGGTGGGCCCAGCCGTGAGGCAGGCCAGGTGTCCCTCAAGGAGCACAGCTGGGGAACAGGAACCTCCCTGCTTGCCTCATGGAGTTCTCAAACCATAGGAGGGTCTAATGGGGACTGGGCACGGGGTTCTGCTGGGATGAAGTAGCATCACAACTTCTGTTTACAGATTCAACTCTGGCTTCTGGCTGTGTCCCCCTCCCCTTTTCCATCTAGAGAGAAAAAACGTGTGTTCCAATGAAGGTTGGTGGATCTCCAGGAAATCCTACAAGATCAAGAAGAGACCAGCACACTACTGGATACACAGGAAGCAAACATTAAAACTTGGCTCCTTCTACCCTTTTCGATCCAAGCTGGATGGCTCCCCAGAGGACAGCTAGGCATGAGCTGCCAGGCAGCGGGACGCCTGCTCACCATCACAGTCCGAGGCCTTGAGCAATCACAGCCTGTCCCTGGTCAGGGCCTTCCAAGGGACATCTCACTTGCCGCTTCTCCCACAAAGTGCTCATTTAATGAGGGCCAGACGGGGCTGAGGTACCTAAAAAGTTCTGCAACACGTCTGATGTCGCACAAGCCAGATCCCACAGCCAGACCCCTCTTAAATGCCAGGAATCCAACGTAGCAAGCTCAGTCTCTGGAGACTCAGCCCAGTACATAAAAAGAGCCTACAGAGCAGCAAAGAAAGCAGAATCGCCCTGCCAATGGCCCACCAGACCTTTGCACTGCTGCTGGTAGTAAGCCACACCCAACCAGCCTGCTGGGATGCTTCCCAGCCTGTGTCATCCACCTCTAAGAAACAGAGCCAGCTGTAGAAATTCCTCCTCCGATACATGCCCGATACATGCCCTGGGGAGTAAATGCCTTTGGGCGCTCCCCAGGGATAGTTTATAGGCAGTCTCAGTAGTGACAGCACACACCGAGAGACCGGCTGATATGGTCATAGGAGTAAGTGGTCCTCCCCACTCTACAGACCAGGAGCTTGACAGTAGATGCCATAGAACTTGCCTCAGATCACATGCACAACCAGGACTAATTTCAAAGCTGTGGCCTTTCTGTTCACCACACTGTTCCTATGGTCAAGACCGAGGTGGAAGGATCCCAAGATCAACTTCAGCTTGGCCAACTTAGCAAAATCCTGAAAATAAATAAATAAAGGGCTGGGGCCTGGCAGTGCACGCTTGTAATCCCAGCACTGGAGAGACTGAGGCAGGAGTTTTGAGGCCAGCCTAGGCTTCACAGTGAATTCAAGGCCAGCCTGAACTACATAGCAAGACCTGTATCAAAAAACAAAAAATACGGGCCGGGAATTTAGCTCAGTGGTTCCACCACCTGCCTTGCAAGCGCAAGGTCCTGAGTTCGATCCCTGGTACCAAAAAAATAATAATAAAATAAAATAAAAAATACAAGGCTGGATATATAACTCAGTGTGAAGGCCTTGGGTTCAATCTATAGTACTAGAGGGGAAAAAAAGATTCTTATGGTAATACATTTGTTTTCTGTCTTATCAGTCCAGTAAATCTGGATTTTAGACCTGTTCTAAACTGGGCATGGTGACATATGCCTGCACCCAGCACTTGGGAGATTGAGATAGGAGGATCACCAGGAGTTCGAGGCCAGCTTGGGCTACATTACATAGTGAGTTCAAGGCCAGTCTGAGCTACATAACAAGACCCACATGTCAAAAAAAAAAAAAAAAAAACAACACAAAATGGATATGATAAAAGAGATCACAATCATTTAATTCAACCCACAAGCCTCCTTCACTAAACTACAGAATGCAGAGCATTAAGAGCCCTCTGTGCTCCAACCTCCCTACTTTGCAGAAGAGAGAGAAGCCTGAGGCATCAAGGATGCACTGACTCACTGAACTAGCTGGTAGCAGCCCCCAGGAAACTAGGTCCAAGGGTTTCAATTCCCAATCCAAATAGTAAGCAACAGAAGGTCCTGCAGCCAGAGGGCAGGGTGACCCAGACTCCACACCAGCAGAAAGAACAGGGAGTGGGTGTTAGCCCCACGCAAACTGCAGATAGCACTTGGGCCTTCAGTGACTTTCCAGCTGCCAAAGATGACTGCTGAAACACACCCTCCAGAGGGAGGCAGGCCATTGAGTAACCAGCTCAGAGACCTCAACATCTGGATGCTGTGGGGTGTCAGGGTACCACACCCTTGTCAAAATGTGCAACTATGGAAGTCAGGATACTTGGAGGACAAAGAGCTATCTGCAGAGAATGAACTCTAAAGGAAGCCTTCTGAACAGCAGGTGGACACACCAACAGACAGCAACTCAGAGAACATTCTCTCAGCCCAACAACAGAGCAGTCCAACCACATACGGCCCGAAGACAACCCTCCCTCCTGGAACTGAGCCACAAAGCCCCCTATCCTGTGTGCTTAAAAATTGACTTTGCCAGGCTGTTCAGGAAAGCAGTTTCACTTGGAAAATAGCTATACCTCACAGGGAGGGCTTTGTTGGTTTGTTTTTTAAGAGAAGCCCTGGTCAGTCCCACTACAGCAACTGTAGAAATATGTATATATTGTGTAAAGTTACTATAATGTATACACTAATAGCCAGTAATGGTTGGATTCTTCTAATGTCTCTAGCTTTGCAGCTTTTAAAAAAATAAAACTAAGAGTCACCCCAAGCATTCTGGATCACACAAGGATTCAGACGTGTGGTGCGCATGGAGGGAGGACTGGTCTTGTAATAATTACCACAATCACTGGCTGGCCCTATGACAGCTGGCAGAGGCAATTAGGAATAACAAGGGGAGAGGGAGAAATAGAGGATCTAATGAAACAAAACATCCCCAGATTTACGAGAGCCCTGATGTGGCAAGGCAAGGTGGAAGGAGGGCAGCTAGAACTGGTCCCTGAAATTTCAGAGGCCTCCCAGTCCCTGGACAAAGGCAAGTTGTGAATGAACTAGCTTCCCTCTATTGTGTAAGGGATGGAGGAGCTGCTCCTCTGAAGACCCAAAAACCTTTCTGCCTCAACCCTTTTAATACTGCACTGCCCAGTTATAATTTGAGGAGAGCCCACATACCTTATTTCTTCTTTACATTCCAGGCCACCTTCACTATAGTGTCATCTTCCAACCAAAGGCTTCCTAGTCCAGCATAATCCTTCCTAAGACAAAACCCAACGTTTGTGGGGAGCGGGGAGGGGGGGCGGTCACACTTGGAGCAGTGACCGCTGGCATCGCTAAAGGAAAGCACCAAAGACTGAACAGCAAAAATGCAATTTCAGCAAACACTGTGAAATCCGGCAGACAAGACTCAAAGGAGAGCAAAGGAAGGGACAAGCCCGAGCCCCGGGCGTGCAGGGAAGGCAGAGGGCGGCGGGCCTGCGCTCACACTTCAGGGGACCAACCCCGTCACCCTGGCCCACGGCCGCTGGGCTCAAACACGCGGGGAAAAGTCCAGCGCGTGACTCCGTGGGACGATGGGCGGAACGTGGAAACGGGGTGTGGGCGCAGAGGGGACGAGGAGGGAGCCCTCACACACACGCTCCTATTTCTTCCATCCCGGTTCCCACTCCGTACGCCCTTCCCCCAAATCCTGCCCAAGGTGAGCGCCGGGTCCTGGGTCCTCAGGCTGCCGCATTAGCGAGTGGAGCAAAGGGAGGAAGCGTCCAAGGAGGCGACCCGGCACCACGAGGCAACTCGGAAAGGAGTGAACTGGATCCGATCCTCGGACCCAGTCCGGGTCCCGGACCATCTGGCGCCGCGGCCCCGAATTACCTCCAGGGTCCGGATCTCCTGCTGGGTGAGGTCGTTGGACACCGCGCACTTGGTGCGCAGCCCGCGCAGGCTGCCGATGGAGATGTCGATGAGCTTCTGAAGCTGACCGCACTGCTGCAGCGCCCGGCTGGCCGCGGCCCCGG
>NW_022900925.1:18915377-18934404 GCF_012274545.1 Fukomys damarensis
CCGCCCCACCCCAACCCGGCCTAGGGCTTCCCGCGACCCTGGATCCGGGGTTTGGGGGGGTGGGATATCAGGGGTCCTAGGCCCCAAGACTGAGGAAGAGCATCAACCAGCAGAGCCCTGGAAGATGGACACAATGAAGGTTGACGAGTTTTTATGTGGATTTAGGAGCCGCCATCTAGTGGGAAGAGCCTTAAAGAATTTTTCTGGGCTAGGGGCATAGCTCAGTGGCAGAGCACTTGCCTATCATGCGCAGAGCCATCCCCAACACACACACACACACACACACACTCCCATAGCACTTTATTTTGGATTGTCTACACCCAAGAGAATGCTCAAGCATGGGCACGACAGAAAGAATTTCTGCTGTGTCCTATCTATTCACCAAAATCAGTGTACCTTTTCGCTCCGGATGCCGGTGGGCAGCACAATGATCCCAGTAGAATAAGACAGCCTGGGTTCAAATTCGGATTCTCCTACTGCCTGGTACAGAATGTGACCTCGTGCAATAGCTTTACTCAAAGCACGTGAGTTTCTCCCACGGTCAAGTGGAGTGGTGATAGGAGTTATTTCATAGGATTTCTATAAAGAATAAGTCAACCTATGTGCAGCACACAGGTTGACTACTGGCATTTTAGTCACGGGGTAAACGTTAGCAAGTGTCAGTGTCTAACCTCAGCTTTCCTAAGGAAGGGCTCGATGGAGCAGTCAGTAGATATGGCAGCAGTACTGCTAGGGACTGGTATTTGTACCTCCTAACCCAGCATGCAAGCCCCACCCACTGTCCACCTTTCTCTCCATCAGCCCACTTCAGGTGTTCCGTTATCTGGCAAAATGGAAAAACCAAAGCTCTGAGCAAAGTTTCTGTATCGCTATATTTCCAACATCCTTACCAAGCAGAGGAAATGTTTCCCCTCTGAATCGTTCCTTATCATCTCCTTGATGGCAGATTTGTTCCTCTGCACCTTCTGCACAGAAATACAGTAGCGAGCATGACACAGGGCAGGGGCCCATGAAGAGGTGTGCCCTGTCTCCTGAGCTCTTTCAGGCTGTGCTGTGCTTCTCTTCATCTCTCAGGGCAACTGAGAGCTAGGCACTGCAGGGTGGGTGTGAATGGATTCACAGGCAATAAGGGTTTATTGTTGTTTGAGGCTGAGGATGAAACCAGAGGTGAGACCCAAGCACTATATTCCTGTTTGAGCTGCAGACACTAAAACAATCAGTAATGGGTGGTGGTTTGTGTTACACCTTCCTTTAGTATCATTTGGCATTTCAAAAGCAATTAAAGCTAGGCCTGGTGGCGCACACCTGTATACCAGCACTTGAGAGGCTGAGCCAGGAAGATCCTGAGTTTGAAGCCTGGGCAACACAGTAAGTCCTAGGCTGGTCTGGACTACATAGTGATGATAGCTTTATAATATACTTTTGCAACTAACTTGTGCTCTAGAGAGTATTTGTTTTTAAAAATACTAGAGAGTCCCATCCCCTCCCCTTAAGAATCAGTGACCCAGCCAGGTGTGATGATGAATGCCTGCAATACCAGTACAGGAGGATCGCAAGTTTCAAAGTGGGCAATTTATCAATAAAAGGACTTAGGGATGCCGCTCAATGGGAAGGCCCTGGGTTTGATCCCCAGTACCACCAAAAAAAAAAAAAAAATCACTGATCTACCGCTTACTCTGTTTGTAACAGGACCCTGTTACAGGGAATATTTATGATTCCCTCGACCCTGTTACCTTACCCCTACCCCAGCTATTGCAGCAGAGTAGTAACTACTCTGAAAAAGAAACAAGTTTTGGTTCTCAAACTCAAAAGTGTGTGGCCATTACCTGGAGAGCTTGTTAATCCCTAGAATGAGAGGCCCTGTCCCTTTAGGTTTTTATTTCCTATTCCTTTTTGTTTGTTTGCTTGTTTGTTTTATTTTCTTTTTTGAGACAGGGTCTTGCTATGTAGTTCAGGCTGGCCTTGAACTCACTATGTAGCCCAAGCTAGCTGGCCACAAATTCACAGTGATCCTCCTGCCTCAGCCTCCCTAGTGCTGGGATTGCAGGCGTGCGCCACCACGCCTGACTCACACAGCTTCCTCCTGATGGGAGAGAGCACATCCTAGTCCATCCCAGGTGGACTCCTGCCTTCTTGACTGGATGTAAGCCTTCTGTTGGCCACACTTTTACAGAGCTACCTCTTAAAGGTAGAGAACGGAGAATTTTAAAATCCTTCAATCATCCTTTAAAAATTCAGTAAGTATTCATTTGACTTTTTTAAAACTTTTTTATTTTTGGTTTTTTGAGAAAGAATCTTCCTATGTGTTTCAGGTTGGACTTGAACTCATGGTCATCCTCCTTCCTCAGGCTCCTAAGAGCTGGGATTTAAGGCCTGTGCAACCATGACCAGCTTTCATTTACTATTTACTTTTTTGGCTGTCTTGTGTGGGCTCTAGAAAATAATGGTAACAGAACCAGGATCCTTACTTGTGGGGCATTTGTGTTTTGGTAAGAGAAAACAGATAAGAAAGCCGAATACACGGTGTATCAGGTGGTATGTCACAGCAGGGTGGGGACAGGGAGTATGACACATACAGCTCTGACTACCGCCGTTTTAGGGCGTGCAGTTGCCAACTGTCTCTGAACTGCTGTATGACCTTGGGCAGGTCATTGTGACCTTGGGCACGTCTCCTAATCTCAGGATACAGCTCCTCTTTTACGAAACACAGATAATATGCTGCGAGGAGGAACAGATACTTATGTAAAGTGATGGCCATAAAATAAGGGTTCAGCATTTTTTTGATTAATATTACTCATACTTACACTGTTCCAAAGGCCTTATTGCTCATTTGACTGATATGTGTTACTTTCTTCCTCACCTTCCAGAGCGTCTCTTCTGTTGAGATCACCATCATCTCCAGAGCCGAGGCTTTCCATGGCACCTGTGGTGTACTGTTTCCTCCTCCCTCCCCACCCACTTAAATTTTTCTCCCAGGGCATCTAAACACCAAGTCAGCCATGGGAATGCGTTCATTCATTGGCCTCACGGGCATGAAGAGGGTACCTACCCTGTGCCAGACTCGAGTGGGCTCAGGGGGAAGGGAACCAAGGCTACCCATGAGGAACACAGATAAGGGTTGAGGCAGAAAGTTAACCACTCAGTGTTACCATAATAAATTCAGTTAGTGATAGGTTCGACGAAGAAGCGGGGGAATACTGGGTGGTCCTCAAGGAATGAAGTACTCCGTTCTACAAAGTGGTCAGAGAAGTCTTCAGTGGCTGGTTGAGCCCTGAACTGAGATGCAAAGCAAGGAGCAAGCCATGTGGAGCAACAGCAAAGGACCTTTGCCAGGCTGTGTGGGGACATCGTGTGCAAAGGCCCTGAGGCAGGAACAGCTTGGCACAGTCTGGGAACAGAACGAAAGCCAGTGTCACTACAGCATGATGAGAGAGAACACAGTTTGGTGGTGATATGGGACAGCTGGGCTGGGGCCAGATAGAGTAGAGCATGGGAAGGAGGTCTGGATTGTTCTGTGCGTTTTAGCTACTACTAATGTGGTTCAAGAACAACAGCACAGTATGGCCTGGGAACTTGTTAGAAATGCAGACTTGAGCCCAACCCCCAGATCAACTGAGCCACACTCTGCATTTTCGCAAAATTCCTACGTGACCCAAATACACAGGTTTTAGTAGTGCAGATCTCTTACTACAAAGAAGCCTCTTGGAAGATCCCTCCAGCTGCCAAACGGAGAGCGGGTGGTAGGGAGACAGGGGAGGGGCAGGGCACCTGTGTTGAGACCCCTGCAGTGGCCAGGGAGAGGTGGGAGAGTAGCAGCAGGGTGGAGTGGAGGAGATGGAGGAGCCAGAGTCAGCAGGACAAGCAGATGGGCTGGATGCGGAAGGAGGGGAGGAAGAAGGGTCTGGGCTGTGCTCCTGTAAAGAGAGGAGCGGACCCTGCACAGGCGGAGCCTTACCTGCAGCCAGGGGAGGGCACCCCCTCTGGTGCATCTCCACTCTGCCCTGCCCCCAGGCCCCCCCACCACCACCTCAGAAAGAGCCTAGGACAGCGCAGCCCAAGCCAGGCTTTCCTGGGTTTCACCTTCAATCAGATCACCCAAGAAACATGCAATCACCCTGCAGAGATGCACTTTTTTTTTTTTCTTTCCTTTCCTTTTGTAGTACTGGGAATTAAACCCAGAGCCTCACACATAGTCTAGTGCTCTACAGCTGAACTACACTCACAGCCCAAGATGCGCTTCTTTATGGTTATTACATACTATGGGTGCGCACGCATTCACTCATTCAGCACATAGGCACTGAGCCCCCAGGAGTCACTCGGCGCCACGCCACACTGAGGGTACAGCGATGACCCACAGAATTGTCCCTCTACCTTCAGGGGATGGGGTTCAAGCCTCCTGGTGGATTCCCAAATCCGCAGATGCTCAAGTCCTTTAGAGAAAAATGGCATAGCATATCCAGGTATGGTAGTATTTGCCTGTTGTCCCGGCCACTCAGGAAGCTGAGGCAGGAGAATTGCTTGAGCTCAGGAGTCTGGGGTCAGCTTGAACAACATAGTGAAAACCCATACCCGGCTTTTCATCTCTTAAGCTGTGGAGTAGGCTCAGAATAGCCTTGCGTAGCAGATAAGCTTGAGAGGTCCACAGGGCCAGAGGGAAGGCCCTTGTGGGCCTCATGCAGGAACCTGCACTTCACTCTAGGCCTGGGGGAGTCCCAGGGGGCCTTGCAGTTGGAGATTAGTATGGGACTGGCCTCACCAAGGTGGCCAGGTTTACTGTGAGTGCCAGCAGGATGGTCTGTTTGTGATGATGAAGTGAGTCACAGTTGCGCCTCCATATCCCTGGATTCCGTATCCCCGAGCTCAGCCAACTTCAGATCAAAAATATATTTTTAAAATTGTGTTTACAATGAATATTGTCCACACTTTCTTTGTGTGTATTTGGTGCCGGAGACTGAATCCAGAATCTAGCACATGCTGCCACTGAGCTCCATCCCCAGCCCCTTAGGCTTTTTCCTTGTCAGTATTCCCTGCACAACAGTAGAACCACTATTTACATAGCATTTATATTCTATTAGGTATCATATGTAGTCCAGAGAAGATTCAAAATATACAGGAAAAGCCGGGTGTGGTGGCACACGCCTGTAATCGCTGCACTCAGGAGGCTGAGGCAGGAGCATCACTTCAAATATGAGGCCAGCCCTGGACTACGTAGTGAGCTCCTGTCTCAAAAACAAAAGAGGAGTCTGATGAAAAAGCAAGTTTCCAGAAAAAATATTATATAGACACCCACAATTGTGATAAAGCATCAGGGGGCTGTAGTCCCCCTAAAGGCAGTCTATGAGCCCTAGGGCTGGAACAAGGTTAGTGCCCCTATCCTAACCCTTCACATTGAGCTATATTCCCAGCCTTTTAAAAAAACTGCTCTGAGATAAGATCTCATTAAGTCGCTAAATTGCCTGTGCTGGATTTGAACTTTTCCTCTTTCTTTCCTCTTTCTTTTCTTTCTTTCTCTTTTTTCTTTTAGTGATACTGAGGATTAAATCCAGGGCCTTATTGAGCTACATTCCCAGTCCCTTTTTCATTTTTTATTTTGAGACAGAGTCTTGCTAAGCTACTAAATTGTCCAGGCCGAGCTCCAGTTTGTGATCCTCCTGCCTCAGCCTCCCAGAATGGTGGGATTACAGGTATGTACCACCATGCCTGGCTTCTTTTATTATTCTTCCTCCTTGCCCTCCTCTTCCTTCCCTTCTTCTCCTGCTTCTTTTCCTCATCTCCTCTTTTTTTCTTCTTCTCCTTGTTCTATTTTTGTTATGGGGACTGAATGCAGGTTCTCATGCATGTTAGGTAAGTACTCTAACATTAAACTACATTCCTAGGCTATCTTTTTGTTTGTTTGTTTGTTTTCTTCTTTGAGACAGGATCTCACTAAATTGCCCAGCCTGGCCTCAAATTTGCAATCTTCCTGCCTCAGCCTCCCAAGTACCTAGGATTACAGGCATGCCCCATCACGCCTGGCTAAGTGAATTTTGCCTACAGAATTTATCTTTTATTTTTCCTCTACTGTCTCCCTAGCTAGATGGTGAATCTCCTTGGACTCAGTAGACCCTGCACCAGGATGGCTAAGCTTTCCCCTCTCTAAGGTCCCACTTTCTCGTCTGTAAAAATGATCATGATTGTCCCTCCCTCCAGGGTGGCCAAGTGAAGTCAAGAAAGTAAAGCAGTGAGGCCTGACAAATAGCAGTTCCTAAACCATGTCTGGGTACATGGATGACCAGATGCATGTCCCTCCTTTCGGGTACCCTGAGCCCTGTGACCCAAGTAGCTCGATCTAGAAGCCACGCCACTGCTACTGGTACAGTGCAGCAGACGGAGGCTGCGAGGAGGAGCCAAGTTGGAAAATGACCTTCCCTGCCCTGAAACTGAGGATCCCCCAAGTTATCCTGAGATTCTTTAGGCAACCTGGCAAGAGACCAAAGTGCTCTGGGAGCTGTAGAGAGGAACTGATCCGGGAAGGGCCAGGGGGTGACGTGGGTACCCTGCTGCACCCAGTGAGCATCCGAGCCTTTTATGCCCCTCCGCTTGGAAGATCCTTGCCTGTCTGAGGCCACTTAACACCCACTCATATCCTTCTGTCCCACCCCACCCTACGTAGACCCACACCCAGGCTGTTCTCATGCTTCTGACTCAAGTGATCCTTCTGCCTCAGCCTCCTGAGTAGCTGAGACTATGCATGTGCACCCCAACACGCGGGGAAAAATATCTTTCTTTCTTTTGGTACCGGGGACTGAACTCAGGAGCTTGTGTGGCAGGTGGTGGCATCCCCGAGCTAGATCCCCGGCCCAGGAAAAAATATCTTAACTATTACTCCCTGGCTGGCATCTAATAAACCCACCCTCTTTCTGCCCTATGAACCCAGCTAAATCCCAACCCTCCACATTCCTCAGGCCTGCCCAGGAGCAGCTGAAAGATGCTGGAGACAAACGCGCAGCCCTACTGATGGGATGCCCTTTAAATGCATGACCACAAACCTCAAATTGGCACTCCTGCCTGGCAAGCCTACTGGCCTTTCCTAGAAAGTTTACTTTCCTGTTCTCGGGGATGGCTTTTCATACCTTCTCTCTAGACTTCAACAGACCAAGCCCGCCAGCCTCCCGGCCTCTCTGCCTGTGAGTCCTGCTTCTCCTGAAGCACAGAGCAGGCGTCCTGTGCAAGTCGGTGGCCAGCAGCCTTGCTTGAGCTCTGGACCCCATCCTCTCAAGGAGGCTCAATTCTTCCGGCCATACAAGATGGTGCTTTACTGTGCATCATGATTTCCTCCCTCTCTGTTCTATGATTCTTGCAGGCACACAGATATTCTAATATCCTGGGCACACACGCGCTCTCCTATCTCCCTTTGTGAAGGGAAGGAAAAAAAGGGAGGGAAGGAAGGAAAAGAGAACTCTATCAGGTGGGGTGTGTCCTGGCGAGAATCAGAAATCACGCGGATTCTAACGGATACCAAGGAAGGAGCCAATATTAAAGAGGGAGAAGCAGGGTGGGGAGGAGTGGTGACATCTGCAGCTCTTGTAGCTGCCTCTCTTCCACGGCTTTGGTGACGCAGCACCTGCCAGTGGCCTCTCCACCCTCCAGGCTTCGGCTCTCCTGCCTTGACTTCCCTTGCTGATCGCCTTCTAAGTGTCCCAGCAGGAGAATCACGGTCCCAGGGCCAGAGTGGGACACGAATGGGCACAGCACGAATCTTGGGTAGGATAACTGGCCAGCACACATTCCCTTGTCTCTGTACCCTTCCAGCTTCTGCCCTGTTTCTGTTTCCCTTACAGCAGCACTTCTCGGAAGAATGTCTGTACCACCACCAGTCTCTCCAGCCTGCTAATCTAGCTGGGGTCCCTTTCACACAGTCTGATGGCTTTTCTATGAAATTCATCTTTCTAAAGCACCGGTGGCTTCCACCTTGCAAATCCGAGAGGCAGTTTCTCCTCAGAACAATTCTCTTGGCTTCCCTGACCCAAGACGTCTCCGCTTTTCTCTTCCCTCTGGCCACCACTGCTTGGACTCCTCAGCTTACCCTTTGCCCTCTAAATTGCCCCCACCGGCCCAGCCCAGCGTCTTTTCTCTTCCCTGGGTGGATGACTCTTCTCAGGTTGACCTCAACTAATACAGCATGTCCTCATCCTTCAGCTCTTAGCTCAGATGTCACCTCCCCACAGAGGTCTTCCCTAGCCAAGCTGTCAAAGCAGCCACCCCCCAGCCCCTGTCACAGGGTCATACTGCCCTCTTTGTTTCCTTCCACAGCCTTATCACTTTGTCAGCTGGTTGGTTTATGGATTTGTTTCCTTGTTTATCCAGCCGTCTTGACTGTTTCTATATCCTCAGTACTTAAAACAATTCATAATACACAACAGGTGCTAAACACATCACTGCTGGGTGCATGAACAGTAAGGAACTTTGCAAACATCACACAGCAAAATGAACTCAATAATTTAAAGGTGCTGTTAAACTTTTGTGCAAGACTGGATTTCCTGTTGTACACTTACACGTTCTGATGGGTCTTTGGAAGGAAATATCCTTTCCTGTTAAATTTACACTCACAGGTAACCTGAGCAGAGAATCTGACAGTCTAGCTTTGGAAATGGTGAGGCTCCGTGCTATTGTCGTGTAAGTCTGTAAAGTGAGATCGCCGCTTTGTCCCCTCTGGTTCTAGCTCCATGTGGCAAAACAAGGGATGATTAAGGGCAGGCTAAAGATGGGTTTCATTCTGGGTTTCAATTCTGTTTCTAATCCTCACTCCTGATGTATCTTTACCCAAGTCCCTTCATCTCTCTGAGCCTCAGCGTTCTTGTTTGCAAATTGCCTGATAGGTCATCAGGGGGATTTCGTGGACAAAGTACACAAAGCCCCAGCCCTGAACCTGGAGTATGCAGGCACACTGTGATTGAATCAACCATTTCCAGTGGTGGTGGCTTGCATGCTTGTAATCCCAAGGCTGAGGCAGGAGGATCACCACAAGTTCGAGGCCTGCCTGGGTTACGTAGTAAATTCTAGGCCAGCCCAAACTACAGAGTGAGGCCCGATCTCAAAACAAAAAATAACAACAACAAACCAAACAAACAAAAAAATAATTTCCATCGCTATTATATGATCTTCCAGGTCTAGAAGTTTCCCATTGAACACGACGAGGACATTAAGCTGAGGGCTGGAAGTTATTTCAGCAAATTGCTTGGAAGGGCCAAGTGACTAGACATTAAGGATAATGTAATGTCCTTTCCAGGGTCAAAGCATAAAGAGAGATTATGATATCTATTCCCACAAATATGGGTTAAATAAAACGAACACCAAGACCTGGGGATTTAGCTCAGTGGTTCTGCCGCCTGCCTCACAAGTGCAAGGTCCCAAGTTCAATCCCTGGTACACACCCCCACAAAAAAAAGAACATTAAAAGCCACCAAAGACAAAATCTGCATGTATGCTAGATTTTCCAGATTTATGGTACACACCCCCACAAAAAAAAAGAACATTAAAAGCCACCAAAGACAAAATCTGCATGTATGCTAGATTTTCCAGATTTTTCTAGATTTTTTTTCTGATTGTGTAATTCTGGATACATCACCAAAATGTTCTCCCATTGTCCTGGCTTGGTGGGTCACCTGCAGTTAATCCAGAGTTTCTAGGAGCCAGACATCAAGAGCCACTTCCCACTCCTGTGACAGATTAATGACAATGATAAACCCACTGCATCTCTAGTACTCCTCTGTCCTTTTAACTCTAAATCCTCTTGCCTAGCGGAGCTGTCTTGAACTCTACTTCCCCAGTAGGGTTGGAAGTCAGTGAGGATCAGTGGGTTTTATTCATGGAATAACTAGGAATCCTGGGCCAGGATCCCTAGAACTGTGGAGGAGTCAGAATCCAGCTGACCTTCAAATTTCTCTTTACCTGGAGGCCATCACTCATTTCATTCCAAGATATCACTCAGGACTTAGGCGTCACCTCTTCCTAGAAGCCCTCCCACCCCTCCACACTGGCCGGGGTCACTGCCAATGTCCCCACTGCTTTCCCCCAGTGTCATGAGGCATCCTTGTCCCCAAATCTGTGTTTCTTCCTCCAACTCTTGCAGTGGGCAGGCACTGTGTGCCAGGACTGCCAGTGAGATTCTGGGTGTGAGGTGACCCAACAGGACATCCAAAGCAACATCCCAAAGCCACAGTTCCCAGAGAGTCATCAGTGGACCCTCCAGACAGGGGCTGTGTGTCTGTTGTGCTGTGGACAGAGAGAATCTGTTCTCAGGCCCCACACCAATGGGAGACATTCCCTTCCTAACAAGGCAATACAGTAAAAGAATATGACCAAGCCAGGCACAGTGGTGCACGCCTGCAATCCCAGCACTTGGGAGACTGAGACAGGAGGATCGCTGTGAGTTTGAGGCCAGCCTGGGCTGCATAGTAAGTTTAAGGCCTACCTGAACTACATAGTGAGACCTTGCCTCAAACAACAACACCACCAAAGGGCCAGGGATTTAGCTCAGTGGCACTGCTTTGCCTTGCAAGTGCAAGGGCCTGAGTTCAATCCCCGGTACCAAAACAAACAAACAAACAAAAAAACACAAAAATACAGCCAAGCCAATCATGGTGGTATATATCTGTAATCCTAACACTTGGGAGGCTAAAGCAGGAGGATCGTGATTTTGAGCCCAACCTGGGCAATTTAGTGACTTAGAGACACCCTATCTTGAAGAAAAAAAAGGGGGGGGTAGCTCATTATTAAGACCCTGGGTTTGATCCCCAATGCTACTAGAAAAAGAAGTTACCCCTGGTTATCCATATTTGTACCCTTATCTTCCTCCTAGCCTTGGTTGTACTTCCTAACCTTTTTAAATTTTTCTTCTAGGACCATCACACTCAAAGCACTTAAAGGCACTGTAAGGCTATAAGTCAACCTAGCTGATAAGGTAAACCAGCCCCCAGGAGGAAATGAGTCAGGTTCCCATCCCATCTCTTTGGGGGATCTCATTGGACTCTATCCGGTGACACTAGGAGGTCTGGAAGAAGGGGCTTCATATTGGGAAATAGGGCAAAGAAAGAAAGCTGAATCATTTTCTATGGAATAAAGTCACTAAATAATCTTAAAACTCAAAAGTCGTGTAGTTGGAAAAGGCAGCTCCTTAAAGATATGGAACAGAGGACTCCAAATAATCAGTGAAAAGAGGGAAAATACTTTTCCTGGTGGCCCATGGTGGGGCAGAGGACAGTTGCTTGGGTGACTCTGGTTTTTTATATTGACTCTTGTTCATTTGTTTGTGTCTATGATCAAGCACAACTTTTTGAAATTGAAAATTCTGAGTTCCTCGCACCCAGTCATGGCCAAGCAGTAGCCTGATGGACTTTGTCCCAGAATTAGGGCAAGGGCACATGGACCCCTTCTCGGGGAGACCCCCACCTTTGCCCCGTTCACTTCTTTCCATTCAACAGGTATCTGCTGGGTATTAGGGATACTGCAAAGCTCAGCAGGAGGGCTAGGCCCCTTGGTCGAAAGAGACAGTCCCGGCCACTCCCTCGGGGGAATGACATTCTAGTGGACGAAAACAGGCCATGCACAAGAAAACGATAACCGGATGGGACAACTGCAGATAGCAGGCTTGGAAGATTGGCTGAAGTCTGCAGGACTGAATTCAGATAAGGCATCGGTGTGGCGGTATCAGCTCTTTGGCCTGCATGACGGTCACCACGTAGGGTAATGGGGATGGGTAACGTGCAGGTAGGGTCACAGCAGAGGACCAGGCTCTGAGACCGGAACACACTGGGCGTGGGCAGGGACCCTGAGAGGCTGGAAGATAGAACGTGGTAGGAAAGTGGATTTGCCTGAGTGTGGGCCATGGAATTGGCTGTGCAGAGGTGCTAGTCACTTTTGACAGACTGAATATCTTAACAGACAATAGCGAGACCGTGTTTAAAAATACAACTCTGACTCTGGAAGGCTGAGGCAGGAGGATCACAAGTTAGAACCCATCCTGGACAATTTAGCAACTTAGCAAGATCTTGTTTCAAAATTTAAAAAATGGAAATGGACTAGGGATGTGGCTCAATGCAAATGTCCTGAGTTCAATCCCCAGGACTGCCACAAAATAACAAAAACCCAACAGGATTCAGGGACGGTCTGTAGCAACAAGCCAAGAAGCCAAACCATAACTCCAAAATGATTGGTCCAAAACTGCCAGGATACACTCGCTAATTGCCAGCATCCCTTATGTCTTCTTTCCCATTTTTTAAAATTTCAATTTAGATCAACCAGAGAGAGGCAAAACTGCTCCCCAACCTAATCATACAGTGCTATGGCTGGGACATGGCTTGGGCACTCTCCCCGCGTTCACATGTTAGAAACTTGGCCCTAATGTTGCAATGCCAGGAAGTGGTATGGAACTTCTAAGAGGGAAATAATTAGATTACCAAGGGAACTTCCTTCAAAAGGAATTGATACAGTTCTCACAGGACCCTCATTATTTCTTGTGGGAAATGTGTTATAAAAGAGAGAGCTGAGGCAGGAGGGTCCCAAGTTTAGGCCCATCTTGGGCAATTTAGTGACTTAGTGAGACCCTGTCTCAAAATTTTTAAAAAAACTTTTAAAGGGTTGGGGATGCAGCTCAGTGTGAGTTATGGGTACAAACACCAATATGTGGCAGAAATAAAACAAGAAAAAGAAGGAGCCTGCCAGGTATGGTGATGCATGCTTGTAATCCCAGCTACTAAGGAGGCTGAGGTAGGAAAATTGAGAATCACATTTGGGTCAGCCAGGGCAATTTAGTAAGATCTTGCCTTAAAATAAAAATAAAAATAAAAATATACAGGGCTAGGGAGCCAGGCATGGTGGCACATGCCTGTAATCCCAGTACTCATGTTCTTTTCTTGTCTTTCTTTAGACAGGGTTTTGCTACATAGTTCAGCCTCTGACTCTTAATCCTCCTGCCTCAGCTTTCTAGGTGCTGAAGTTATAAACGTGCACTACTATGTCTGACTATCTTTATTTCTTTCTTTTTTTTTTTTTATGTAAGGGCTCTTGGTTTTTGGTTTTCAGTTTTAGGGGAGTTTTTTGAGACAATGTCTTGATTTGCAGTACAGGCTGGCCCTTGAACTCACTTTGTAGCCCAGGCTGGCCTCAAACTCATGGAGATTCTCCTGCCTCAGCTTCCTGAGTGCTGGGATTAAAGGCGTGTGCCACCACGCCCGACAGCTCTTGGTACGTTAAATAAATTACCTTCTTGTTTTATGTAGATGCTACAAATATTCCTTAATGGCTTGTTTTTTAAAAAATTATCTTTGACAAAGTTTTAAAAGTTTATGTGGTCATATGCAGTTTTATATATCATGCTTCTAAAGGCACTTAATATCCCACAGTTATTTTCTAAAACTTACTCATCCTTTTTTCTAAAACTTTTTGTTTTTATTTTCTTACATACAAACATCTTGGGGCCATCTGGAATTATTTGGATGTTGGGAGGTAGGGATCCAATTTCTTTGTAAATATTTATTGAATGAAAGAATGGGACGCTGTAGCCCTGAGTACAGTCAACGGCCTCCTAAGGATTCAGATTAGATGGCTAACAACATTGTTTGTTCATTCAGCAAATATTTCTCAACCATGTGCCAGCAGAGTGGAATGCAGCGGTGACTAAAATCAGATCTGGCTCCCACCCTTGTGGCCATTACAGTGGCTGGAGAAGACAGACACTTGCCAGAGAGCATGGGTGGATGTAAAACATACAGACAGACATATGTTTTGGAAGAGCAAGCAATCAAGGAGTCCTGCACAGTCAAGGAAGCCTGCGCAGTCAAGGAAGGTATCATTGGTTGGGAAAATTTCTTGGGAAGTGTGCTTGGGTTCCACACCAGTAGGAGGGTAAAGAGCAGAGAGAAAGAGAAAGGCTTTGCCTTGCAATAAAGGTCTCAGCCAACCAGGTATGGTGGGCTAACATCTATCATCTCAGCACTCAGGAGGCTGAGGCAGGAGGATCACTGCAAATCCAAGGCCAGCCTGGGCTACATAGTGAGCTCAAGATGAGTCTGAACTACATAGGGAACCCTTATCTCAGAAAACCAATCAATCAGTTATGTCTCAGCCAACCCCACACAGAGCCCTGGGGAGGAAATGACCCTTCACATTTGCTCTGTCTTAAGAAAAGGGTCTGGGCCTCTGTTACCACTCTTCCCCTTCTCTGATGGACAAGGCAAGGCCCGGGAAGCGTCCTCCAGCCAGGACATTTCCCGGGTGAGACTCATCCCTGAGCGCCAACTTCAGTTCTCTGAGCTGAGGAACGAGAGCCCCACCCTGAGGTGGATGTCTGGGGGGTGCACCCAGGATCCACTACAGAAGCGTCCTGCAGTGGGCACAGAGTGGCCAGACACGGCAGTACACACCTGTAGCAAGTTCCAGGTCAGTCCGGGCAACTTAGCCTGACTTTCTTTTAAAAGAAAAAAAAATTTTTTTTTAAGGGTTAGGGTTAGAGCTCAGTTGGGAAGGCCCTGGGTTCAATCCCTAGTAGCACAAAAAAGTTGGGGTCCTGGAATACTAAAGGGCAAGTAAGAGTTAAGTAGGCACAGAGAAAGGGGATTTTTCCTAGGGGCGCCTTGCTTCCTGTAGCCCCGGTGCCATGGGATGCTTTTGTGTGCCAGGTGCGACAGGGTGGAGACCAGTACGAAGAACTTTAAAGGAATGGGTTCCTGAATACCTTAGCCTCAGGACGGGAACACGCACCAGGCTGGACAGCTGGGGCCTCCCCTCTCCAGCCTGAGGCCTGAGCTGGGTCTTAGGCAGACGAGACTCAGGTGAGATGGCGTCTAGCGAGGCTCAGGGGAAATGTGTCAGGTGCCTCTCTTTTGCTCAGCATCCTCCGGCCTGGGAGGCTCCAGGCCACAGAGCCTTTGCTGCATGGCATCTCTCTGACTCCTGACAGCGCCCCGAGTGCACCAGGCTCCCTTCGGCTCAAGCTGACTCGGCCTGTGTTCCTCCCTCCTGGGTGACTCCTACTAATCCCCCAGAGTGCAGACCACGGGACACACCCTCCCAGGGCCTCCCCTGCTTGTCCAGGCTGAGGCGGGCTCTTCCTCTGGTCTTCCAGAAATCTCTCCCCTCTCAACACCTTGAGGAGGGCAGGGACCTCGCCTCGTTCTTCTTGTGTCCCAGGACCTGGCACAGGCCGGGCAGGTCGTGAGAATTCTTCCAGGAAATGGTCAGTGTTATGGACCAGGTCTTCTGGGCAGCTGCTTTTCTCCGGAGCAGCTGCCTCTAAAGAATTTTTTTTTAATTTTTGTTTTCATCGCTGTATGTTTGCTGTACATAGTGATTACACGCATCCTGGGGAGTTGGTATGTGTACACAACTCATCTTGATTATTTTTTTCCATCCCCTTCTACTGCCCACCCTCCCTCTTCTTTCACCCCTTGGTTCCCTTTCTTTTTGCAAAAGACCCAGCTCCTTGTTTCCTATTATCTGCATTTAGCTCAGCTCTTTATATATATATTTTTTGGGTTTCTCATCCAAGAGAAATGTGATATTTAAGCTGTGTGTGTGATTTATTTCACTTAACATTATGGTTTCAAGGTGCATCTATTTTCCTACAAATGACTCACTCACCCTTCTTTGCAGCGGACTGGTGCTCCACTGTGTGTCAGTACTACATTGATTGTACTCATCCATCTGTGAGTGGACGGATAAGCCGCTCCCAAGATTTAGCAGTTACGAGTTGTGCTTCTCTGGACGTGGTGTACACGTATCATTGTAATGTGATGAACTTTAACTCTGTCCAGCAAGATGTGTAGAAGAGCAATAACTGGGTTGAATGGAATTTCTACTTTTAGTTGTTTGAGGGATCTCCTTACTGATTTTCCATAGTGGTTTACTAGTTTACACTCCCACCAACAATGTAGAAGGGTTCCTTTTTCCTTACGGCCCCACCAGCATATGTTATTACTTGATTTCTTGATGACAGCCATTCTCCTGGAGTGAGATGGAATCTCAGTGTTGTTTTAATTTGCATTTCTCTAATGGGTAGAGATGTGACGTACTTCTTCGTGTATTTATTGGCCATTTGTACTTCATCATCTGAGAAGTGTCTATTCTTTTTTCTTTTTTGTTTGTTTTTTGAGACAAGGTCTCACTATGAAGTTCAGCCTGGCCTTGAACTCACTATGTAGCCCCGGTGGGCCTTGAACTCATAGTGATTCTGCTGTCTCAGAGCTCCTGAATGCTGGGATTACAGGTATGCAACACCTCACCTGACCATCTATTCATTTTTGTTGCTCATTTTTTTATTGGGTCTTTTTATTGGGGGGGGGTCTGCCTTTTTTTAGTTCTTTATAGATTTTTTTTTTTCTGAGACAGGGTCTCACTATGTAGTTGAGACTGACCTGGAACTCACTATGTAGACCAGGCTGGTCTCGAACTCACAGCGATCCTCCTGCCTCAGCCTCCCGAGTGCTGGGATTACAGGCATGTGCCACCACTCCTGGCTTCTTTATAGATTTTAAATTTTGATTCCCTATCCAAGGAATAGCTGAAAAAAATTTTTCCCATTCTACAGGTTTTCTTTCCACTCTGTTAGTTGCTTCTTGCACTGTGCAGAAGTTTTTTAATTTGATGTGATCCTACTTGTTGATGTTATTTCTTGTGCAGTTGGGGTTCTGTAAAAAGTCCTTGCCTATACCTATGTCTTCAAGAGTTTTAACTATGTTATCTTCTAGCAGATTAACTGTTTATATTTCAACATTTATATCTTTCATCCATTTAGATTTTAGTTTAGTACCTGAAGAGAGATACGAGTCTAGATTCAAACCTTTTGTGAGTGGATTGCCAGTTTTCCCAGCACCATTTGTTAAAAAGTCTATTTTTCATCTAGTGTATATTTTTGGCCCTTTGACAAAGATCAGATGGCTGCCTATGCCTGGAGTTTACAAGCCTCAAAGGGAACAAGTGTTTTGGGGAGTATCTCCCAAATTTCTCCTCACTAGCAGAATAGCCTCTGCTGGGAGGTACAGGGGACCTCACAGGCAGCAATGATGAGGAGACGGGAGGTCAGGACCCCTGCAACTGTAGCGAACCATCAGGAGATGAGCCAGGGCCCCAGGCCCTGCTGACAGGCTCCCCACTTTGTCCTCCAGGCAGCGCTCCAAGTACCAGAGGATCCCCAGTGACCGCTGGCTCTCCTGCCTCTGTTTCCTATTTCCTGGGGTGCAGGGCTTCGTGGAAGTAGAGAAGGGAGCAGCTTCTCTGGGTGGGGCAGGGCTCATATTCGAGGTCTTTTTCAGAGGGGATAGAAAGTAGACTTCGGGGAGCTAAGCAGCCACCTCTTGCTCTGCTGCCTCTCAGAAGAACATCAGAAAGTGAGTTGAGATGGCCATGATGATGTTTTGTTTTGTTTTGTTTTTGAGATAAGGTCTCACTTTGCAATTCATGCTCATATTCGAGGTCTTTTTCAGAGGGGATAGAAAGTAGACTTCGGGAGCTAAGCAGCCACCTCTTGCTCTGCTGCCTCTCAGACAAACATCAGAAAGTGAGCTGAGATGGCCATGATGATGTTTTGTTTTGTTTTGTTTTTGAGATAAGGTCTCACTTTGCAATTCAGGCTGGCCTGGGACTTGCTATGTAGCTCAGTGTGCTTTGAACTTGAGGCTCCTGCCTCAGCCTCCCAAGTGCTGGGATTATAAGCATGCGCCACCACAGCTGGTGGCCATGACAGTATTGAGGTGTGCTACACTTCGTAACAGCTAAATCTTGGCAACAACTCAAATGCCCATCGACGAATGGATGAAGAAAATGTGGTTTTTTTAATATAATGGAGTACTACTCTGCCATAAAGAAGGATGAACTTCAGACATTCATAGCTAAATAGATGGAGCTTGAGACCATACTTTTATTTTTATTTTTTTGAGACCATACTCTTAAGGGAGATAAATCAGACACATATATTTAGATTTTTTTTTTCTTTTTGGTACCAGGGACTGAACTAGCCTTGCACTTGTAAGGCAGGCGTTGGAACCACTGAGCTAACACCCGGCCAGACACACATATTTAAATACTGCATTGTTTCTCTGGTGTAAGAAACCAAAGTGGAAATTAGGACTAAAATGTATAATAGATTCTGGGAAATAGGAAGAAAATGTTCAAATGTTCAAATGGGAAGGGGAACAAGGGGGGAAGGAGGGAAGAAAGAAGGAATGGACAAGAAAAAAAAGAAATAGCAAAAATGGAAACACAGCTTTTGTACATAGGAGGGGGGAGGGCCTTGAGGGGAAGGAGGAAGGGGAAAAAGAGGGGGATGCATCATGTACAGGTGCGCGCTCCCTACGGTGAGGGTGAGCATTGTGTACGCCTAAACTGTACCGATAAATGTTTTGCTATTAAAAATGTGTGTGTCATCGTACTAAATAGGTAAGGTCATATCTACGCGGGTTTGATTACAGAAACTAATAAAGCATTCTCTAAATAATGAAAAAAGAATAAGATAACACTATAAGAGCAAGAAGCAATTTAAATATGTTCAGGGACACTTTTCATCTCCAGAATTAAGGATTATTTTGATGTTACATCATTGCCTTTTCTCTTTTACTTTCCTTTTTAGTTTTATTTTAGGATTCCCTATTTTTAATGTTCATACAGAGATTTCTTTAACTGAAATACCGAATAGTTTCTTTGGTGTGAAAAACTATAATAGTACACAGGATCCTAATGAGACAATTAATAATGTGAAATAGGAAGTAAAGGGCTAAAGGTGTAAGGAAAGTGGGAAGGGTGGGGGAGAGGTAATAAGGGAGAGGAAAAAAATATGAGAAACTGAAAAAATGGAAATAAAGTGTTTATTTATTTCACTGAGAAAACTAAGGACATCAGGGAATGTCTTCCAAACTACTTGATTTTTTTTTTTTTTAGACCGGTCCTGCTACATAGTTCTGACTGCTCTTGAACTAACTATGTAGCCCAGGGTGGCTTCAAACTCATGGCAGTCCTCCTGCCTCAGCCTCCCAAGTGCTGGGATTACAGGTGTGAG
>NW_022900925.1:18935259-18979385 GCF_012274545.1 Fukomys damarensis
TGAAACCTCTTGGCAAAGCCTGGGGCGGAGCTGGGAGGTGGGGCCAGTGGGGAGCTCAGCGAAGAGGGACAGGGGGTCAGCAGGGGTTCTACGTTATTTGGCCAGGGCTGGAGTCCAGGGAAAGGAGACAAAAGCAGAAGGGCCCTGGCTCTGGCTGTGAGTGGGCCACACTTTGATGCTGGCCCGCTGGCTCACAGCCTGGTACCGGGTGAGCGTGATGGGTATTTAGGGAGAGAAGGGTGTGAGGAGAAGGAAGAAAGGAAGGGAGGGAAGGAGAGAAGCAAACAGGGAGATCCCTGAGAAAATAGCATCCTTAGGAACAGAAAGATGATGGGACGAGAAACAGGATTAATTAAACCAGGCACATAAATAGAGGCCCATATGCCAAGGTTCTGTTTGTTCCATGACAGTGTAAAAATTGCACTTTTCGAGATGGAAAAACAAACAAACAAAAAGCCACGTGCACCACCTCCCAGTGAGACCTTCTGCCAGTGCGTGAGAGGGAGCCCCTGCGCGTTCCGCCCAGGCAGGGCAGACAGGCAGATCAGGTGAGACTGCTCGAGTGGAGACCCTGAAGCCAAGCTTGAGGTCAGGAACCCTGGCGGGAAGATGAGATGTGGACGAATGATCCCGCTGCACTGGCTCTGGGCTCAGGGGCTGGCGCGACTGATCCTCACAGCGAGGCTGTGAAGTGGAAACGCTGGACCCATTTCACAGATGAGCGCACTGAGCTTTGACAGGTCCAGGAATTTGACTGGTGTCACACAGCTAACAAGCAGCAGGACCACAGTTTGCACCCAAATCCACCTGACTCCCTGTAGCCTCTCTGAACAAGAGGTCCGAGTCCGCAAGTAGGCCCTGTCGTGTTTGTCCATCCACAACCATCCCGTCTGATAGCAAACTATCTTTCTGGTAGGAAATTCTTTTTGCATGGTTCTGGTGAGCCAAACCTGTTACAACATACATCTGCAGTTATTTCGAGGTGTTCTATTTTGTTTTGTTTTGTTTTTGAGACACAGTCTCACTATGTAGTTTAGGCTGGTCTTGAACTCCCTGTGTAGCCTTCAAGCTCACTATGATTCCTCTCAAGGGCTGGGACACTGGGCTCACACCAGCAGCTTTTAGCTCAGGAATAGGTGTGTGGCCAGGCAGGCCAATCAGAGCTCTTCCCTGGATTTTTGTACTGAATCTGTTAGGAGATGTTATGTTCTTCACTGACATGCTAAACGATTTGGAAACAGAACTGGGGATGTCATGTGAATTCCTCCCCCGACCCCAGTATTGAGGGCTGAGACCAGAGCCTCATACATGATAGGCAAGGGCTCTACCATCGAGCTACATCCTCAGCTCCTTTTATTTCATTTTGAGTTTCCCAGGCTGGCCTCAAACTGTGATCCTCCTGACTCAGCCTCCTGAGCAGCTGGGATTGCAGGCGTGCTCCACAATGCCTGACCCATGCAGATTTCTTGCTGCAGGAAGAAGGCCAGCTGTGGATGCAAACCAACAGAGGGAAGCAGAAAGGAGACATAACTCAGAGACCACCCTGGAGACCTTGTTTGTGCTCTGGGTCTGGTCATGTTGGTGCTGCCTCTGGACTTTTTGGTACACAAGCGAGGGTGTTCCCTTTCAATTTGAACAAGTGTGCGCTGAGAAAAATTGGCACGCCCGGATGCAGAAGATAGAGGGTGGGAGATGTGAGCTCAGCGAGACCTGGAACCATCTGAGCCAGGCTGAAGGGGGCGGGCAAAGGAGGGGAACAGTCTACCCACTCAGTCTGGGGCCGTCTTATCCACCACCCACCAGCCTTCCCTGTGACTCGGTACCGTGGTGTGCTGCTCTGATCTCGGCCTGCCATCTGCAGAGAGATGTACTCATTTGCACAACCATACCAGAGACTGCTTGTTCCCAGGAAACTGCAGAGAAATGGGAAAGCTTCCAGTGGAATAATTATAAAGAGATCGCAGTCTGGAGAGGGAGGAGGGGTGGCCCAGCTCCTGAGTATACCCAGGAAAGCCTTACCTGCTTCACCCTAAGCTACTAAACTTACTCGTGTCACTCACCCAAAGAAGTGTTTTTGACACAAAAGAAGCATCCCAGGTATTCCTTACAAGAGTGCAATGAGAAAAGGCAGAGACGGTGCTCAGAGAAGTGGAGGCAGGAGTCAGTGTGCAACTGCACGCTTGATAGCTTGTGTCCTTGTCGTTGTCCTTGGCCAGTGACGGCAAACCTTTTAGAGCCACTTGCCCAAACTGCAACCCCAAGCCCACTTATTTATTGCAAAGCGCCAGCGCTGCTGCTGAACCTGAATGCTTGGCTGCTAGGGCAGTGCTGGCGCAACTTTGCCCATGTGCCCACGGAGGATGCTGCATGCCCATTGCAGCACGCATGCCGTAGCGTTGTCACCACTGCCCTCGACCGATAGGAGCCACTGTCTCCCCAGGACGTGCCTAGGATGGGAGTCTCTGAGAATCTGGAGTAGAGGAAATGCAACCAACAGGCAGAATTCCAGGACCAGACAGGGAGCACTGAGCCCCTCAGGCCGTTGTGCCGATACCACCTCCCCACCACTACCCCCCCACAATCGCTCCAGGAGGAAGACCTCAGCTTGGCTCATACAGAGATGCAGACCTGCATTCTCCCACATTGTCCTGAGGGATGGAGTTTGCTCCTTGGTGAGGCCAGCCAGTCCCTTCAAGCAGTTATCCTAGAAAAGGGCAAATCTAAGGACAGAGAGTAGAGATCCAAGGCAGAGGGGTGAGAGGTTGCCCTCCCTGTCTGGTGGGGAGGAAAAGGGCAGCTACTCAAGGAGATGCAAAGAAAAACAAAACAAAACCAGGCATGGCACACACTCCTGTAACTGTAGCTACTCAGGCACTGGCTGCCAGAGAATTCATAAATTCAAGGCCAAAAGAGAAAAAGAAGTTCCCAAGGAGGTAGGGCTGGGCGCTTGAGCTGAATTTCCCTTAAAGCAGGCATTTCTAGTGTGTGTGTGTGTGTGTGGGTGTGTGTGTGTGTGTGTGTGTGTGTGTGTGTGTGTGTGTGTGACTGGGGAATGAACTCAGGGCCTTTGTACTGAGCTACATCTCCAATGTTGTTTGTTTGTTTGTTTTTTTACTTTGAGACAGGGTCTTGCTAGTTGCTAAGTTTCCCAAATTGGGCTCAAACTTGCAATCCTCCTGACTCAGCCTCCCAGAGTACTGGGATTATAAGCATGCACCACCAGCTTCCAGTTTTAAGTCCAGTCCTCCAACCTTGTAGCTTCCTCCTGCCGTTGCCAGGCCGTCAAGAGTACCAGCTGACCACTGCAGCCCATCTGCCTCAGGGCACTGAAGGGCAGCCAGTGTTCCAGCTCGGGACAGACCCACTGACAAGCAAATGGCCTTCACCGCACACTTCCCTCTCTAGGCCTCAGAGGGTGTGACTTCATTTCAGGAGAGACAAGCAGCCAAAGAGAGAGGTGTGTGTGGAACCACAAAGGACTGTAGGGACCCAGGTCATGGCAGAGCCACAGCCTCAAACACTGATACAGGAAGCCAGAGATAAACTCCCTGCCTCTGGTACCAGCGGGGAACAAACCTGGAAGCTGGAGCCCAAGTTGCACATTATAAAGGCACAGATGACTCACTCATAAACTGTTCAGAACAGTGATCAGGACTCAATTCCTACCAGTACTATCTTTAGACAGAAAAGGAAGGTATTAGCTCCTGCAGCCAAGACAGTCAAGGAATTAAGGCACAGCCAGATCCAACAGTATCATGATACCCTCTGTCCTTCTACTTCTTAGGTCCACTTGCCTTTGCCTGACTTCATCCATCTGCAGTGGTAAGATGACTCCTATGGCCCCAGATTTACATGGTCTTTGAAGTTGTCTTTTTAGAGGCTGACTGTTCCGGAGGGCGGGATGGAACTTCCAAAAGGATGTGAACTCATGGAGTTGACTATAGAGAGACAGAGTGTGTCCCCTCATCCCAGTGAGCAAACCTAGGCCCTAGATCTCGGCTTCTGAATGTAACTAGACACTAGAAGGAGCTAAAATAACTTAGAGGAATGGCTGCTGGCTCCAAGGCAGAGCCTGGGAAAGTACAAAACAAACCCAAAATATCTTATTCAACCAGGAAGCAAGGAAGTACTTAAAGAAGGACAGGGACATGTCAAAAGGACACTAGAGTCAGCTTGCAGGGACTCCTAGTAGCCAAATCTTGGACAATTTGAGCACCCAAGTAAGTAAGAAGAGTAACAGGTTATAGCCCAGTAACTGAAGTGGATGAAAAAGAGTCTATATGGATATAAATAAGTAATCAAATAAATTGAATGATTAATGAGAAACAGGCTATTTACATCGTCTCAAAGTATCTTCTCTTCCCCCCACCCAATGTATTAATTAGCAGGAAAGAGAAAGGTAACTTCACAGTGCAGAAGCCTGTCCAGTGTCACCTTAATCCAGTGAAAAAGTAAACACCCCCAGTAATGGGACAAATCAAAATTGCACTGCCTGCTAGAAGAAAGTCAAGAACACAGCTGCACTTAGGGGGCCATTCCTACCAAAGACGCCTGGTAGTCTGAATCGTAAAGAGACCTCTGACAGATCCCGGGCCAAGAACATCCTACAAAACAAGTAGCTGGTGGTCTTCGTGAGGTCAAGGTCACTAGTCAAGAAAAGGCAAAGGAAGCCAGGTGTGGTGGTGCAGGTCTGTAATCCCAGCACTCGGGAGGCTGAGGCAGGAGGATCACTGTGAGTTTGAGACCAGCCTGGGGTACATAGTGAGTTCCAGGTCAGTCTCAACTACATGGTGAGACCCTGTCTCAAAAAAACAAAACAAAAAAGAAAAGGTAAAGGAAACTGGTCTAGATTGAAAGAGACTGACTCACAACCAGTAGATGCAGTGTCTGACTTTGAACAATATTTTGGCACCAGGAATCAGTTTTATGGGAGGCAATTTTCCCACGGAATGAGGGTAGAAGTTGGTTTCAGGGTGACTCAAATGCATTTATTGTGCACTTCATTTCTATTATTGTTGCACTGTATTATTGTTCTCATAGGGACCTCACCTTAGATCCTTTGCATGCGCAGCTCACAGTAGGGCTCGTGCTCCTACGAGGATCCAATGCCACCACTGATCTGCCAGGAGTCAGGGCTCAGACTTCACTCCCTCACCCACCACTCACTTCTTGCTGTGAGGCCAGGGGCAGAAGGGTGGGGCTGGGGACCTCTGTAGAAGGAATATTGTTGTCCCAGTGAGGGAAACTTGAATGAGATGAGGATTTGACAGTAGTAATATATTCGCCTTTGTTTCCTGATTTGGATAATCGCTGTGGTAGAATGGCCTGTGTGCAGGAAATTTACACTGAGGTATATTTGGAGATGATAGGAATACTGCCAGCAAACATTCTCAGGTGGCTTAGGAAAATGGTGATCTTTAAACCATACTTTCAACTCTTCTGTAGGGCCGGGGATTTAGCTCAGTGGTTCTGCCACCTGCCTCGCAAGTGTAAGGTCCTGAGTTCGATCCCTGGTACCCCCCAAAAAATTAAAAAATAAAAAACCGCACAGGGTCTGCAATTCTAAAGTTGTCCCGCCGTCCCGATTTTTTATACACCTCTGAAAGGGTTCTGATTGTCTCTACTTGGGAGTCATACCTACCCCTCTAGACCAATTGATATGGCCAGGGTTTGAGGTTCTCAATTTGGGTGGTGTGCCCAGTCCAGGGGCAGGGCGCATGGGCTAGGGGTGGACAGCTAGGTGACCACTTACCAGGATCCAGTGGGCTGAAAAGCAGTGGTTTCCTAAAGGAGGGGATTCAGGACAGATGAAAAAAAAAAGGCCACAGCGGTCTACTCCATTGGTGTCATACTAATATTAGTGACTCTTAGAAAATAATGTGGTTGCTTAAAAGCACTTAACCTTTGATTCGGTAATTCTACTTCTTGGAAATCTATTTTAAGAAAATAATCCCAACGTGGGGTAAGAGAAGCTCCATCATATTCAAAGATGTTGATTCCAGCCGCGCTGGTGGCCCATACCTGTGATTCCAGAATTCAAGAGCCTGGGGCAAGAGAATAGAGAGTTTGAGCCCAACCTGGGCCACCTCACAAGTTCAAGGCCAGCCTGGACTTACAGTGAGACTCGGCCTAAAAACAAATTGTTTTTTGTGTTCTTTGAAGTAACGGAAAACTGAAAGCCACCTGTTAGTCCTAGTCTGGAAGACAGGCTGAGGAACCCTGGCCTGCGGCGGGCCAGATGTCCAGCTCTGAGGCTGTCGGCACACAGCCGGTAAACATCCTGCCCATGGGTCTGTACGTTATCTCAGTCTACCCGACTTATCCACGCCATGCACCACCTCCCACCATCAGCAGGCCGCCCCTTCGTGCCCCTCTTCCCCTCCTCTGCCTGGTCCAGGCCTGAGTGCCTCTCCGGGTGGATGGAAAGAGGACAAAGTGACAGGGACGTGCGCCCTCTGTGGCCGGCCTCTCAGGCTGCAGCCTAGCACTTTGACATGAAAGCCAGCTACGGTCATTACAAACATGATGGTGACAATGAATACGATGGTTATAAAACTCATTGTGTGTGAATCATGCCAGACACAGCACTGGGGGCTTTTCCTGTACTAATTCATCTGATCCTTACCCCACCTCTGCAAAGCAGTTGTATTTTTATCCCCATTTTCAAATGGGGAAACTGAGGCAGCACCCAACCAGCAAGGAGCCTGGCGTACCACCCTGTGAACACATACACTGCTCCCTGAGCTCCTCCACTAGGGAGTTCTCCGAGACTGACTCACCTGCTGTCTCTATATTTCTGGCATCTTTTGACCCAACTTTTTAACACTAAACAGTTATGCAGGGCAAATTGAGTGGATATTGCCACAGGGATGTGAAAGAGAACAGGTTCTGGCCTGCAGGACTCGCCATCTAACAGGGAAAAGGGGCAGGAGGACGCATGATAGCGCCCAGGAGATGTTAGAAATTGGGGTTTGCACAAAGTGCGTAGAAGGATACTGAGGACACTCAGCCTGCCACAGGAGCTGGAAAGGCGTGAGCAAAAAGAAGCTGACTTTGCCGGAGGCTGAGAGCAGATGTTACCATGTGGGCGAAGGTGTGTCCCTGAGGAGGAGGAGGAGGCAGAAATCCTTTAGTTCTGTTCTTGAGAGGATCAGCAGAATCAATGAAGTCTCAAGGAATGTGGAAATGTTCTCGCTTTGCTGAAATGGTTTTACACTGCATCTTGTGTGATACAAGCAAATCTCTGCCTTGGACCTGAAAAGCTCTTTGTTTCATAGGCATTTTGGGCTATTTTTGGAAAATGTGCACTGGAACATGTCCCATATGTGTCCCTCTTTTGCTTGTTTATAAGTTCCTCAGCAGGGAAAACCATGACTACACAGTGGTCTGATTACTTCACCAGCGTGTGGTTAGAAGGGCTGGACCTCAGGGGAAATGAGCTGTGGTGGAAGGGAAAGGGGCAAACAGGACCCTAAGTTCCCCGTGCATGATCTGGGAGGCCCTGAGAAGCGTACTCAGCCTCTAGGACCCTCAGCTTTTTCATCTGTAGAACTGAGGGGCTGAGTGTTGCTCTCCAAAGGTAGTAGGGCAAAGTGAATGATTAAGATATATACAGTCATGCTGGGATCTCGGGCTGTAGAGAGCATACTCTGCCCTTGTATGAGACGGGGTTGTCTCTGCTTTGTTCCTCTTAGATTTAATAGTCTTAGCCTCTACAAGCCATAAGAGACACAGAGAAGCTGGGAAGTTAGGGTTCCTGCTGAAGCCTGTCTTAGTCCATCTGTGCCGCAGCAACAATATACCTGAGGCTGGGTAATCTATAAAAATAGAAATTTACTTTGGAGTCTGAGAAGTCCAAGATCAAGTCACCAATATTTGATGTCTTGTGAGGGCCTCTCTTCTGCACCCTTAGGAGGCAGCAAGGTGAGCCTCTAGTCCTCACATAGTACAAAGCAGAACAGAGAGCACTTAGCTAGGTCCTTCCTACCTGAAAGCCCTGCCTTCTAATATTGTTGCTTTGGGGAATTTGAGTTGCAGAACAAGTTGGTGCATAAACATTCAAATCATAGCAGGGTCCCAAAGATCCAGCCAGCTTTCATCCATCCTAGCTCGATCCTGCGGGGACTTTCTCAACCCTTGCTCCTATTTTTTTTTTTAAAAACTCATACTGCTTCATGTTTGTTTCCCCTTCACCTCTGGCCTTCTTGGCTCTGACCATGGAAAGCAAAATTCAGCCTGTCCAATGAGGGAGGAGAATGCTGGACAAAATCACAAATGGACAAATTTGATGTGAATTGATGTTTCTTTTCTCAATATAAAGGTTTCTTTATCATCATCATTTCCTCATCTGAACCTATTCAGAGGCTATTCGAGGCAGCTGAATAATCAGTCCTGGAAAACAGAGTGTTAAAACAGGCATAACTTACTCTGGAAAATTTAGGTCCAAGTTTGAACTTAAAAAGACTCCTTGATCCTACAAATGGATGGATACGGGACAAAAATGAACATTTACTCCTACACACGCTAGACACACACACCCAGAAATTCAAGCTGTAGCACAGACCTACATATAAAAAAAAATAAAAATATAAAGCTTATAGATGAAAACATAGGAGAATGTCTCTGGACTTTGATGTAGTCAAATATTTCTTTAGGCAGGATCCTAAAGTAGTACACATAAAAGATGGTTGAAATCATCTTCATCAAACATGAAAACACGAAACAACAAGACTGTGAAGTAAAAAGGTACATTCCTTCTTACTGGGAGTGATGGGGAAAATATTCACAAGAGCTATATCTGACAAAAGGACTCATATTCAAACCATATAAAGAACTCCTACAGACCTATAATAAATATATAGACAAATGATTTACGTTAAAAGCAAGGCCAGAGGCATAAAGAGACATTTCTCTAAAGAAGGTATATGAATGGCCAACAAGCAGATGAAAAGGTGCTTAACATATTTAGTCATCAGGGAAACACAAAGGAAAACCACAATGAGGGCCAGGGATTTAGCTCAGTGGTTCCCCCCGCCTGCTTTGAAAGCACAAGGTCCCGAGTTTGGCCTCCCGTACTCAAAAAAGAAAGAAAACCACAATGAGTTACCCTTGTATAACCTTGAGCTTGACTAATGGGAGGAAGATTGATGATCCTAGGTGTTGCTGATGAAATACTATTCAATTACAGAAAAGAATGAATAGCAGCCATCTCTGACAATATGGATGAACCTTTAAAATGTTTGATGCTGAATGAAAGTAATGGTACACAAGAATACACATTGTATGTTTCTATTTATACCAAGTTCGAGAAACAGGAAAAATTATCTCTAGTGATAGAGATAATTTCTAGTGATAGAGATAATTTCTAGTGATAGAAATCAGAACAATGGTTGCCTCTGGGGAGCAGGCTGCCAGCTGAGAAAGGACACCAAGAACTTTCTGGGGTGGTAGAAATATTCAATACCTTGATTTTGAGTGGTGATTACATTGGGTGGCTCTTTCCAAATCTGTAGGATTTTACTATATGTAAAATATACTTCTATTTTAAAAACACATTTAAAATAAATTTAAAACTCCCAAGTTCTCAAAGACAGAAGGATGGAGACAGGCACGTAGTGCACACAGTGCCTAACTATTTGCAGGTCTTTTCTACTTCCATGGTCTCGGTGTCCAAGTCCTCACCCAGAGAGCTCAACTGTCCTGAATTTCTACTGTTCCCCCCTTGGCCCCGTCCCTCTGCGGCAGCCCCACGACCACGTACCGTTCCTCAAACAATCGGGACACCTTCCCATCTCAGGGCTGTCTCATAGCCGCTCTCTGTCTGGAATTCTCCTCTCGGGGGGGCTGGCTCGCTCCTTCACTTTCTTGTTTGTGTCTGATAGGCTACCCCATCACAGAACAGCCTACTCTCTTTTCTGGTTCCCTTGACATTTTTTTTTTTCCTTCAGTGCTGGGGATAAAAGCCAGGGCTTCAGGCACGCTAGGCAAGCTCTCTACCACCGAGCTACCCCTCACCTCATTCATTACCCATCTCCCCGCCCTGAAATTATACACATTCATTTGCTTATTGTCAGGCTTCCTCCCTGGAACATCAGTTCTACCAGGACAGAGGCTCTGTTCGTTTTGTTCACTGCTGCATCCTCAGTACCTAGAATCCAGTGCTCCATAGACACTCACTGAATATTTGTCTCAGTATTATCTCAGGGCAACCACGGGAGATTTGGGGAAAGTTTCAAAGTTGTAAAGTTTAAAAAGGACAATGATTGTAAACAGAAAGCTTGGCACTAGTAGACAGCCAATAAATGTCAGTTCTTTTTCTCTCCCAAACTCTTCTCCAAGGTGTGCAAGCACAGATTTATTATCTTCTCTTTACTATCTTTTTTTAATTGGGAAAAATAAATTTGTGGATGTTTTAGTGATTTCCTAGAGGTTATACTACAAATGATTGATCGTAAGCTTCAGTCTGGGCCTTTTGAGCCTACGTGGTCCTTAAAGAAGGCAGAGGCCATCAGTTAAATGGCCAGACTATGCAGTGGGAGGTAGAGACGCTAGCACAGGGACTAATCTGCTGACACGAACCAGGTGGACTCTGCCCTCCCTTGATTTCACACCTGGAGACCCAGGGGAAGATACAAGTAACTATTAACAGAGTGGGAGAGGGAACGGGAGTAGTGCTGCAGCCGTGGTAAAGGTCACGGTCGTTTGACACTTGGACACACCGCTGGCTTTGACTAGACTCACCTTCCCAGTTGTGTGTGACCTCAGCTACCCTCATCTGCATTTTCATGTCCCGATCAACTGCGACACGTTCAAAGGACACAGGTGTTCAGAGTGGCAGGATGAAGGGCACGTACTAGGAGGTCCAACAGGCAAGTTCTCCAGGATGGAGAGCTGCAAATCACCAGGCGTGGGACACGTAGGGGTGGTGTGGGGTGTAGCTGGCATCCCATCCCACTGGGCTCTCCCCCAAGCCCGCTCCTCCTCCCCAGACCTGTCCCACCTGCAGCGATGGGCGATGGTGCTGCAGTTCTCCTCCCAGGATCGCAGTGCCCCTGCACGCAGCCTGACCCAGGTTCTAGGGCCTTTCTTCCCAATGCAAACCCAGAGAGAGCTCCGATATCTAATCATGAGAACCCCAAAGCTCAGGAGGACTGTGGAACACAGGCCCAGAGTGGGCATCTCCACATAGAGACTGATGACGTGGGGGGAGTCACAAACGCCCTGAGAGAATCTGATAAAAACTATGGAGGACAATTTTTCCATGGAAAACACATCCACATAAGAACTTGGAGATTCTTAAAGCCCCTGAAGCAATCCACAAGCACCGGGGGTTAAGTGCATCGTGTTCAGGCTTTAAATTATCCTATTTTCCACAACCTTTGTTATTCTTTAAAACCTTCTAAGGATCTGACGCTTTCCAACCTTAGCACGACAGGGGGTGTTTCCCCCCTTAATTACAGAGGTGTTGTGTTGGGAGAAGGCAGATCTAGTGGTAAGTAAAGCAGAGGACTGTCGGGGAAAATGACAATGAAAAGAATAGCTCAAGGCTTGTGTTTTACCAGAAGGAGAAGGAACACAGCGTCCTCACGCTCACGGCTTATTCTAAACTTAGCCAGCTCCTGCGGTTCCAAAGTTGGCAAATGAACTCCCGCCGTCCTAATAAACACGTGGTGGTGCAGTGACTCACTTACCGAGACAGCAGCCCTGTGCGGAGTGCAGTTGCTTCTCTCCGGCATATCCAGGGACCATGTGGCCTGAGACTCTTGACACTGCAGGATCATAGAGGGCCAGGTAAGGACAGCCTGGTGTTAGGCGAAGAACCAAAGGGGCTTGCAAGGGGTAAAGCCCAACTTCTCATCACACAGAGAAGGAAATGAAGGCCCAGGGGCTGAGGAAGAAGGGGAAGGACCCAGTGAGGTCACACAGTGAGGGGAGTGGATTAGGGGGACACCATTTGATGAAGCTTCAAGGCCATCAGGGCCTGCAACAAGACAAACAAGGGAGCCACCTGGGAACACCAGCCCACCTAAGGAGGGTGGCATTCCCAGAGAGCAAAGGGTTTCTATCTTCAGGACTTTAGACAGGTGGGCATTAGTAGAGGTGGCTTCTAGAAGGAGGGACGGTAGTGCTGCTGTCTCTGCTTGCTCCTACTGTGGTCAGGCTGCCCTGTTCAGCTCATGGTGCTGCGCTCCTGCACATGGTGGATGGCCCTGGGGCTTACCAGTAGGTATAGCACAGAGATAAGCCGGCAAGGACCAGGCCCCTGTCCACTGTGTCGGATGCCCTCTGCAGAGGCAGGGACAAGACTGTAGGAGCACTGGCCACAGCAGGGTGGGGAAGGGCCTCCTGGGCCAGGTAGAGCTCATACTCTTTACGGAAGTCAGGATAAGAGCTCATCTGGGCAGCAAGCATAAGTGGCATCTGGGTATGGAGCAGGCCAGGGACTCACACAGCCATGGGTCTCAGAGAAGATGGGAGCCGGGCAGATCTACGGGCTGGGGAGGCAAGGGAATGCCCAGAGGCTGGGAGCTGGGATGGGGCAGTCATGGCCAGAGCGAGGCAGGACCGTGCAAGCTGATCCTGAGTGGCAAGTGGCCTCCGGGCTCCGAGGGGTGTCAGAGAGGAGAAGCGCAAGAGCAGAAGGGTTGGTCACATGTCACGAAGTCCCAAGGGGAGAACTAAGACTCATAGAAATCAATCCAGGATAAGGAAGGACTCGCTGGTAATCACAGCCACAGCCATGGAGCAGTGAAATGGGGAGGAAGTGAGCTCTTTGGCAGTGGGAGAGTTCAAGCAGATCACTTGGGTGGGGGAGTGGAGAAAAAAATCCCAGGCCCCAGGCCCTTCCAACCTTGCAATTCTTTAGTTTGGATTCTTCCAGAAGCCTTGCAGAGGGAGAAGGGCAGAAGTCACTTCTGCTGGTCCAAAGTTGGAAACAAAAGCCCAGGAATACCAAACTCTGTACCCAAGGTCACCAGACAGGCAGCAGGACCAGGAAAAAGAACTGTGTCTGCTCCTCCCCAAGCTCCATACTTTCCCATCTGCTTCCCAACTGGTGTCCTAGATTGAGCTATTTCTGATAGTCTCCCTTGGCCAGGACAGAGGGTACTACTATAGGGTGGGCCAGCACCGATGCTAGGTCCCAGGTGGGGCGGACCTGCCTGTCCTTACTGTCCAGGTCTGAGGGGCTCAGGCTGCTCACCTGCTACTTGTCTGCTGCATGCACAGGTCAGCGAGGCCAACAATGTGCTTCACACCCTACCCACACTGTTGGGAGAGAATGTGGTCATCCGGGGTTCCCACCCTGCCTCTGGCTCTCTGGGTGTCGAATCTCCATCTCACTGGGGAAAGGCCTTCAAGGTCCACAGAGAGTCTTGTTCTCCAGGCCTGCAGGGGAACCCAGTTGGAGCACCTTAGACCTTTGTTTCCTAACTCCTTAAAACACTGGCCCAAAGACCTTTAGAGATGGGTTTTTTGGATTGGTGGATGGGGGACAACTTTTTTGAGAGAGGATTCACAAACCATACAGTTCACAAACATAAGTTCTGTGATCTGGTGGTTTTCAGTACATTCACAGAGCTACGCCATCATCATCATCACCATATATTCATTAATCACAAAAGAAACTTGATGTCCTTTGGCTATTCCCCTCTAACCCTTCACACACCAGCCCTAGGCAACCACTATTAATACGTCCTACCTCTGTAGTTCTTCCTACTGTGGACATTTTCTGTAAATAGAAGCATATGCAGGTGGACCTTGTTTCACAAACTTAATTCTTCCCATGATTCTGACCACAAACTGAATTGGACGAGAACTGAATCAAATTCAACAATGAAGTTCAATGTTGATCTTAAGGGGAAATTTGATTCTGGTCCAGTTCAGTCTGCGACTAGAATTGTGGGAAGAATTAAGTTCGTGAACGGAGGCACCGCTGTAATGATGTTTTGTGCCTGGCTTCTTTCCCATATTGTTATGTTTGCAGGGCTCATGCATGTGTAGCATGTGTCAGTACTTCGTTCCCTTTTGGGGGCAGAGTAATACTCCACTGTACAATGACGTCACCTTTCGATGATCTGTGCATCAGTTAATGGGCATTTGGGCTATTGTCACTTCCTGGCTATTACAACTGAGGAAAACTTTAATGTTCAGATAAATCGGAGAAGGGATGCCGCACACCCCTACCACATACCGTAGCACATTAAAGGCTCTGAGAAGTCCTACAAAAGGCACCTTTTGTCTTGGCTTCACCCCGTGTTTCCTAGGCTTATTTCTCTCTCCATCCTTCACACAGAGCAATTTCCAGGAATGTGTTTGTCAAGTTGCACATTGGAGAAAATGGTAGGCTGGCTGAAGAGAAGCCACCAATTTGGAGGAACTCAACTCAGAGGAAGTAGGCCATGCAAAGGGCTCCAGCTCCTGCCACTGAAGGGACTATTCTGTGAGCTGGGACTGCCTTAACTCTGGGGGACTGGAGACCTTGCCGTGCCAGGGCCAGTCCTTTCATTTGTTCATTAGAAATATACTAAGTCTGGACTTATGGACATCTGAGTTGTGAACTTTCATTGTGTAAGCCTCACTTTGTCACTACGGGGTGATGCCCAAGTAGTTATCGGGGGATGCCCGATTGCCTGACTGAGGATACAGGACAGGATGAAAGAATAATATACAAAGAACAAAGAATAGAGAATAAGAACAAGTGTTTGTTGCCGAGTGCGGTGGTGCACACCTGTAATCCCAGCACTCGGGAGGCTGAGGCAAGAGGATCGCTGGGAGTTCAAGACCAGCCTGGGCTCCATAGTGAGTTCCAGGTCAGCCTCAATTACATAGTGAGAACCTGTCTCAAAAAAACATAAATAATAATAATAATAACAATAAGACCATGATCCTTGATCTTGTCAGTACTTATGATCATATGCTATAGTGAAGGGGTAAAGGTAGATGTAGGGAATGGCAGGACTAAGACCCTAATGATCCAGGCTGTGAAAGGGAGGAATGATTGCATTCTTGTGAAGGACAGGTCATAGCTACCAAGCCGCCTGCATTATCTCTAGCCAACCTTTGATCTGGGAGAGTGGCTGCCCAGAATCATAGCTCTTCAGCTTGTAGAGACATCACACTCTCATCGATCAATCATTGAGATCTCAATTGTGACTGTTGGCATAGGGAATTCTGTCTCCATACACCTGCAGAAGGCTTATTTAAGTATTTATTTATTGGTATGGGGAATTGAACTCAGGACCTTGAACCTGCCAGGCAGGTGTGGCATCACTGAGCTACATCTGACCCCAGAAGTCTCTTTTAGCAAGTCACGTGTAGGCCTTGGATTGGCTCATAATTTTAATCAGTAGCCAAATTATTAGCCAATTCAATAATATTTCAAAGCCTGCTCAATGTACTTTCAAGCTGGTCTCCTGCAGTCAGATTATAAACAAATCTGATTCATGAACATTATCCCAGAATAGAACTTGTTTGTAATCTGGGGACTTGCTGTATGCGAATTGGGCACCATGGTGATGAAGTAGACATTTTCTTTTAATTTTTTTTTTTTCCGAGACAGAGTCTCACTATGCAGTTCAGGCTGGCCTTGAGCTCTCCATGTAGCTCATGCTGACCTTGAACTTGCAGTGACCCTCCTTCTTTGCCTCCCAAGTGCTGGGCTCACAGCCGTGTGTAACCACACCTGGCTCCCACGTGGTATTTCTGTGCAGGCATTCAGTGTGCATTCAGTGTGCTCTCCTCTGTCCCACACTACTCCCTTCCCAACCTCTATTAATCACTATTCTACATTCAGACTGATAAAGAACGCGTGGCACTTGTCCTGTGTCTGTCTTATTTCACTTAATATTCTGTCCTCCAGTTCCACCACTTTGCTCCAGTGACAGCCTTTTATTCTTCTTTTGTTTCATTCTTCTTTATAGCTGAGTAGTATTCCATTGTGTATACGTATACCATGTTTCCTGTGTCCATTCATCTGTGGGTGGGCAAAATCCCAGATCTTGGCTCTTGTGACTCACGCTGCCTCGTACATGGGTATACAGGTATCTCTTTAGTGTGCTGATTTCATTTTCCTCAGATACCCACCCAGAAATAGGATAGCTCGATTATATGGTAGATCTCGGAGTGGGGGGGGTTCATACTGTAGAACAAAAGTTTTTCAAGCATTCATGATGCATAGGAAGAGTCTGTATTACTTCATGACAGCACCACACACACACACACACATGACTAAAGTGTGTGCACCAATGCTTAGCTTTACTAAGTGCAATGCCCCATGAGTTATTATTTCATTCTGCTCAAAAATACATATTGATTCTCACCTACTAAGCTGTGCTCATTAGTCATTAATACAGGTCATGATCTGTACTTTAAAAACCACTAAGCTGACAAACTGGGAAAAAATATTGCAAAATATATAAGGAGATGTATCCAGGATATATGTGTGTGTGTGTGTGTGTGTGTGTGTTATAACTCAAAAAATGAGTCAAAGAGGAGGGAGAGGAAAAGAAAAAATATAAAGATGGGCAAAATTTTAACAGAACTTCGCAAAAGAGGACATATGTGATATGTGTGGCCAATCAACACATGAAAAGCCGTTTAACATCCTTGGTGATCAGGAAACAAAGTACCACAGCACATCCATTACAATTGCTAAAATGTGAGCAAACTGATCACATCAAATGCTGCCGAGGCTGTAGCGACTTGGATAGGGAATGCGAAATCCCATAGCCATTCCGGAAAAGATGACAGTATCGTAAAAACACACACCAACCACAGAACTCAGCGATTCCACTCCTGGGCATTTATCCAGGAAAAATTAAAACACAAATCCACACAAGGGTCAACGTGAGACTGTTCATATTAGCCCAAAGCTGTAGAAAAAACTCTCAAGTGCCCATAAATGAATGAACAAATTACAGTATCCCTTCAAAGGGATACTACTCAGCGATAAAAAGAGTGAAATATCTCAAAGAGATTAGGCTGGAGCCGGGGATTTAGCTCAGCGGTTCAGTGGTGCCTTGCAAGTGCAAGGACCCGAGTTCAATCCTCAGTACCAAAAAAAAAAAAAAAATCAAAGAGATTAGGCTAAACGAAATAAGCGAAACACGAATGGTTACAAACTGCATGATGCCTCTCTGAGAAACAGTGGTATATTACCACATTGATGGTTGTCTGGGGCTGGATGTCAGGGAGGAGACTGACAACAAAGAGACACAGGAAACTCTCAGGAACATGGTGACCTACACACGAATGCACGCAGTGACCCAAATCCTGCAAACGCTGCACCTGAGCCTTACCATACATCAACTATACCTCAACAAATCTACTTTTTAAACCTTGAAGACAGACTAGGGAGGAGGACAACAAGTGAGGCATGAAGGGTGGAAAGGCAGAGGAGGGGCCTTGGCCTTGCAGACCAGGCTAAGGAGTCTGCGCTGCTTCCCAGGAGCTGGGGGGAGCCACACAAAGTTCAAGCAGGCAGGGGAATGTCATGCTCCGGTCTGTGTTCGGAGCCATCATTCGTGCCTCTGTGCGGGAAGGGCATGGAGGTGTGGTGGGGCAACAGGAGGTAGGGAGTGGCAGAACTGGCGGGGTGGGGTGGAATAACGGGGACCTGCTAATAGTAAGATCCTGGGACAGCACCAAATAATTCCGAGGACCGCATGTCTGGACCTTCTTGTGGGCCCTGTGAGATGTCGAAAACCTTTAAGGACACAGATGCCACGAGGAGCCTGCTATCATGAGTCTTCAGCAGCCCACTGTGTCTTCTAGACCAGGGTGTACTTTTAGTTTTGCTCTTTTTCTCTCTTGTTTGGCCCAAGTTCACTCTGCAGAGCTAGTTTTTCCCTTACCCGTTCACCCCTCACGTTTCAAACAAACTTTTGGCACCGTTTTTGGCTTCTCATCCAATTTGTTGTTTGAGGCAAGACCTGGAATAAGTTTAATCGTGAAACGTCTAAAGAGACTACCCCATAGCAGTAGGACCTTGCATGGGTGACAGAAAGAAACGCTCTGACTATTTCAGCTTAAGAAACCAAGGGCCTTCAAGAGGCAGGCAAGCCAGGGGGGAAGATGAGGCTAAGACGTCCTAGAAAGTGTGGGAAGATTGTCATTTTTACTGGCCCAGTGCTCAGGAGCATGATCCGGGCAGAATTCAGAGTCTTTGGAGAGAAGGAGGGGCCTGGGAAGGCGGGAAACACAAGCGAGGAGGGTGGAACCCACTGTGTTGGAGGTGGAAGGATGGAAAGGAAGTGGCCAAGCAAGGCTACAGGAAAGTGGGAGGCAGAGAGGCCAGAGAGGCCAGAGAGGCCAACTGCCACCGAGCAATCATATGGGACGAAAACCAAGAGAGGGAACAGCAGAGTAGGGCGGGAACTCGTGTCCAAAAGGTTAAAAGCCAAGGGATGAGAAAGAGAAGGAAGGAAAGTCAGAGAGGAAACAGAAAGATGGCTCGTCTCTTGAGGAAAACAGGGACAAAGATTAAGACATGGGAGAGAGAGCAGGAGCCAGCCTCTCAGAATGGGCTGAATGTTCTACAACCAGGGACTGCAACCAACTGGGAGGGCTGAAACCTAGGCCGGCTGTGCCGGAGCATGGAATTAGGGGTCCCCATATGGGAAGAGGGACAAGGTAGGGAGACCTGAGGTCACGGGAGGTCACTTCTGTGAAGGGACATGGGTAGTTTTGCCACCTTCCTCCACTCAGCTTTGGTATTTTCAGGTGAAGCGAACTCCCCACATTTCTGAGCTCCAGGGGAGTTTTGGGATTGAGATTTTACCAATCAAAGCATAGCATTTCTCCTGGTCACAGTGATTGGCTCAGAGATAGAAATGTGAACCAGGTCAACCAATGAGAATAAATCCTAGGGCTTTTTTTTTCCCAGGATTCCAGGGTCTTCACCCTAAGGTACATCCCCTGCTGTCTGTCTATTATTTTTATTTTTTGGTACCAGGGATCGAACTCAGGATCTTGCTTGCAAGGCAGGCAGCAGCACCACTGAGCTAAATCCCCAGCCTGTTTATTTATTTATTTAGAGGCAGGTTCTTGCCAAGTCACTAAGTTACCCACGCTGGGCTTGAACTTGCAAGCTTCCTGCCTCATCCTCCCAGAGGGCTAGAATTACAGGCACGTACACCATATTCCACTGTGCTTGCTGGGATGGCAAGAGAGAAGCCTGGAGCTCCTGGTGGCTTTCTTTGCCAATCGGTTGAAGCCTGCTTAAGAATGGAATCCATGGAGAGAGGCAAAATGCTAAAAATCTGTGTTCATATGCTTTCCCCTGAACCCAGTTATAGCACAGACAACACCGTCAGTTTTGAACTGAAGCATTTTTTTAAGCCAATCTGAGTGGTGGTCTCTGTCACCTGCCATCCAAACAACCCTGGCTAACTGCACCTGTGAAGCACCAGCCTGAACCTGGATGGTGCTGTGGTTTATAAAGAGCTCTAGGAGTGCAGATGGTTGCTGCAGCAGCATGGTGCTCACCTGCTTTCCCAGCAGCAGGCTGTTCTCTTGTTTTGTGTGGTCCCCCTTGGACACAGCATGGCTGTAGCACAGACCCAGCACTTCCCAGCAATTACATACCTGGACTTCTTCACTTCCTGCCTAAGGGGATTTGCACGGGAAAAGCACATCTATCGCTGCTTTGCATCCCCACCACTGATAACCAAAAGCAATCCACTTCTACTGCACAGTGCCACATACCTGTGGTCTCTCGAACCTAACAGGTTGAAACCAGCATGGACAACATAGCAAGACACCACCTCAAAACAAACAAGCAAAGAACCAGTTCACTTGCTTTTTACTTGTCAACTTGAGAGAGAAACCACCATAGCTAACTATCCGGCATAGGGAAGAGGAGGCCCTGGGCCCCTCCTGGTGACTAGCTGTGGGGTGCGGATGCCTGACAGTCAGTCCATCAAGAGCTTCCAGACACCTGTCACACACCTTTGTGGCATTCTGCCCCTTGTCCTCACTGTCTCTCCCCCTCACCCTTTCAGCAACACAATCTGAGCTCTGCTCATGCTGCATGGGGGACGGAGCTGGCCATCCAATTTCCCAAGCTCCTTCCTGTTGTAACAGTGTAGTCTGGGTCCCTGTCGTCAAAGTCAAAGAATGAATCTGAGGATGAAGGAAGCAGACAGGAGGAACATCTATGAAGAGAAAAATAGCTACCAATAGGCAGGAGGAGAACCCCAAAGTGGGTTTGGCTAGGAATTTTTACACCAAAAAATGACCAGGGCTCAGACCACTCTGAGTCAAACTGAGGTCAGCCTATAGGACTACAACAAGCTTAATTAAACTGGAAATGGGCCTCTGCGGAGGGGAGACATGCAGCAAGAATACGCCTGCAGGTGACTCTCGGCCACTCACTATCCAAATGACTCATTAAAAGAACAAAGAGAGGAGGAAAATGTTTTCCAGAAAGGTAGGAGCACAAGTTCTCACGGAGGGCATCCATCACCTTGCTTGTTACCTGCAAGTTATGTCCCTAGATTTAATTGTCCACCTGGTTTCGTTAACTCGCGAGCTCAGGTTCCTGCTGATCAGGCCAAGGTCTGGCCCTCCTGGCTCTGTCTTTGGCCCAGAGTCTGCCTAGCTGTCTGCTGTCTTCTACCTAGTTTGCCTGCCTGGAATGGTGTCTGTGATCTAGCTTGATGCTAAGAATGGAAAGTGTAGCTTTACCCAGGGCCTGAGAGGGAGGTCATGTGACGCTGCCACCTCAGAACCCTCCTGGTGGTCCTGGCAGGTTCCCTGGTCCTTGCTCTCACCTCACAGAGCCACAGTGCATGCACACACAGAGACACACACACACACACATCTGTGCACAAATAGACACAGGCAGCACACACTATATAAAAGTGGTGCTATGGTTTATAGCTAGATGTCCCCGAAGGCTCGTGGGATCACAAGCAGGACCTTCGGAAGGTGATGGATCATGGGGGCTGTGTAGCTGACTTGCCGTTAGGAGCTGGAGTCTGGTTGGAAGTGGTCGATCACCGGTGCGTGACCTGGACGGTTCGACCTTCCTTCCTGGCTCTGTAAGACTTGAATAGGCTAAAGTGACTCCATGCTAATAGGCCAGACTGTGCTTCTTCATAAGTGCGTGACCTGGACGGTTCGACCTTCCTTCCTGGCTCCTCCCTCTACTCTGCTTCCTGTCCATAATGCAGGGAGCAACTCTCCTCTGCCACCCCCCTCTGCCCTGCCACCCCGCCTTGGAGCCAGCTGACCATGGACTGAACCTCTACAAACTGAGCCAAATAAACCTCTCTTCCTTTAAACTGTAGGTGTCAGGTATCGTGTCTAAGTGATAAAAAGTAAGACAAGTGGTTTTATTTTTGTTTTCTTTTTTGTGATTCTGGGGATCAAACCCAAGAGTACTAATGAGCTACATCCTCATCCCTTTTTACTTTTTGAGACTGGACTTGAATTTGCAATCCTCCTGCCTTAGCCTCATAAGTGGCTGAGATTGCAGGCGTGCAACACTGCACCTGGCAAATGTTTTAAAAATAATAGTAACCACAGAAAAGTGTAAGAAAAAGGGAAAATTCCAACTTAACAACAGCATAAAGAGGGCCATGGATTTAGCTCAGTGGCACTGAGTTCAATCTCCGGTACCAAGAAAAAAAAACAGCATAAAGAAAAAGCTAGGCAAGCTAGGCATGGTGGCATACGAGCGCGTGTCCCAGCAGTCTGGGAGGCTGAAACAGGAGGATCATACATTTGAGCTCAGCCTGGGTGATTTAGTAACTTAGCAAGACCCTGTCTCAAATAAAAAATAAAAAGGACAAGCTGGGGATGTAGCTCAGTGTGAAGGCCAGGGTTTAATCTCACAGAGAGAGAGAGAGAGAGAGAGAGAGAGAGAGAGGGAGAGAGAGAGAGAGAGAGAAAACAACCAGTAGTAACATTTTAGTGCATTTCCTTCCAGGCCCTGTTCTCCCTCTGTCTCCCTCCTAGGCATTAAACCTAGGGCCTGGTGCATACTAAGCAAGCATCATACTACGGAGCTACATTTATAGCCCCTCACCCACTTTGTAACATTTCCAGACAGGGTCTCACCAAGTTCCCCAGGCTGGACCAGAACCTGCCGTCATCCTGCCTCAGTTTCCTATGTAGCCGAGATTACAGGCGTGCACCATCATGCCCAGCTTTCCTTCCAGGTATCATTTATCTATACATGCAGTTTATTTGGCTTTGGTTCCTTTTTTTTTTTCCCCTGCTAAAAGACCTTATCAAACCAGGCACCATGGTGCACGCCTGATTTCGCAGCACTTGGAAAGATGAAGCCATAGGATCACTGTGAGTTTGAGGCCAGCCTGGACTATATAGCAAGACCTGGTCTCAAAATAAATAAATAAAATGAAAAGTTTTTGAAAAGACATTATCAAGCAGCCTTGGAAGAAGGCTCACTCTTATGCCCCTCACCCCCAAGACGGACGGTGTGGCGAACAACATTGCCTGACCACCTGTGCACCTAGGTGCCCTCGCTGGGAGAGAGCGGGCTTCCTTGCCATTGAGGGGCAGATCTGAGCCAGGAACCCACGTTTGCCTGATTCCCCGAAAGCGCCTGCCTCTCTGCTCCGCCACTGTGTCCACTACTGTGCAGCGGGTGGCGGGGAGAAGGGCTGATGGGAGGGGGTGGCCTTCCCGGAGGAGGGGCACAGGGACTAAAGTGCTCAGGTTGGAAATGCACCCAGTGGGCTCTGGAGCCACCAACTCTCCAGGACGTGGCAAGAGGCGACATCTCCACCCCAGCCTTGAGGGGCTTCAGGTATGACTGTGTGAGCACCTCCAGCTGTGGGCAGGAAGCTCCACTAAGGGAGGCTTGAGAGACTGAGACCAGGCTGGGAAGCACAGAGATTTAAAGGACCTGACGCCCCACACAGCTGATAGGCTCCAATAGGCTCAGCCCCGACAGGCTGACTTCATTCTTTACTGTTATTATTTTTTCTCCTTTTGCTCGGGGGGCCTCATGCCACCACTGAGCTGAGCCCTAAGCCCTTTTTGAGACAGGCTTTCCCTAAGCTGCCAAGGCTGTCCTCAAACTCATAATCTTCCTGCCTCAGTCCCCCAGGTAACTGGGATTACAAGTGTGTAAGGCAGGCTGACTCCAGAGTCCTGCTCTGAACCCTGAGTGGATCCCCAAGGAAGCCCTCAGCAGCAAGGCCACGCCACTCTGACCCTGCTGCCCCAGGCTGCCTGCCTCCGCCTCTGCTGGCCGCAGTGAGAATCTGTCTCCAGTCAACACGTGTAGGGTAAGCGCTGTGGAGGGGAGAGGCCGCCAACCTCCCTGCAGGTGAGTTGCACTGGTGCTTCCCCCTGAGCAGGGAGAAGCATTTTGTTTCCTTCCGTACTTCTTTCCTTCCTTATTTATTTTGTATTTTTTATATTCCGTTTCCCCTTTAGCTATAAAGCTCTGAGAAATGAGCCCAGTGCTGCTGGAGATATGTTCCCTGCCACAAAAAAAAACCAGCCCCGAGGAATGAAGATGTATCATTTGGAAACTGCATTTGGCCATAAGTAACAGAGGCCTGACCACAATGGCTTTTCACATGAAAAGAATTCCAGAGCTTGGCATTGCTGACGTTGGTTTGGTGTCAGGGCCAGTGACTTAGCCCAACATGGTTTTCTTAGTCCCAAGACGGCTGCTATAGCACCAGTCCTCAAAACCACATTCCAGGAAAAAACAAGAGTGGGAGGAGCAAGGGTAAGCCCATTAAAGAGCATGCATGCTAGAAGTCCCACCCAGAGGTGTCCACTTAACATCTTATTGTCCGTTCCTATAATCAGGGACAGCTGTGAGACTAGCAGGGCCTATTACCATGACCCAACTATAAAAAGCTTCTGTGACTGAGGACAAAGGGGAGAATGGAGACTAGATGGGTAACTGGCACAAAAAGTGGCCTGCAGGGGAGCAGGCATGAGCACTGTGGCCTCCCTCAAGGCTGTGGGTCCTGCCTGCCCTTCTTAGTCCTGTAGGCAAATAAACGTCTTTTTCTTTCTTTTTATTTTGTTGCTGCTGTTGTTGTTTTCTCTCTTTTGAGGCAGGGTTTCCCTTTGTAGTTCAGGCTGACCCTGAACACATTATATGGCCCAGGCTGGCCTCCAGCCCCCGGAGTACTGGGATGACAGGCACGTGCTATCCCACCCAGCATAAACACCTCCTTTTCTTAAACTAGCTTGAGTTGAGTTTCTGTCACTTGCCCCCAGGAAACCCTTGATCATCAGGAGACCGGTCACCTGTGTCAGAGACCTCTCTGCCTCCCCTGCCTTTCAGTGCAAGTTTCTCCCACAACGCCCCCTCAGCACTTAGAGCAGAAATCGTTGGCACCAATTTCACCCTTACTCATGCATGGCTTATCGGCACACGCTAATTTCCATGCCAACTCATTTCCCGACCTTCAGGGCACCTGGCCGGAGGTCCCTACCTGCCCACCCTCCACTTCCAGCAATAGCAGGGCTGGGAAATTTCACCTCATCCCCAGCCACTCACGGGGGACTGAGCAAGACACAGAGTGTGCACCTGGGGCCAGCTCACCCAGCACCCAGGTGAGAGTGAAAAGTAAAAACTGAGACCTGTCTGATCATTGTGGCACATGCCTGTCATCCCAGCTACTTGTGAGGATGAAGCAGGAGGACCGAAAGTTCAAGGCCAGCCTGGGAGAACTTGTCTCAAAGTAAAAAATAAGAAGAGCTGGGGATGCAGCTGGATTCCATCCCCAGTACTGCAAAAAACAAAAACAAATACTGAGGGGCCAGGGATTTAGCTCAGTGGCACTGTGCCTGCCTTGCAGCTGCAAGGTCCTGAGTTCAATTCTTGATACCAAAAACAAAAAACAAAAAAAAAAAACTAAATTCAGGGATCTAGGAAAAGGCCTTCAGTTTACCCTAGGCCACAAAGAAAGCTGCCTCACACCAGTGTACGGACCCTCAATGCTCGCAGGCCCAGGAAACCCCATGGGAGAGGTCCCCAGGGGACACTGACTGTCTGCTGGAGAAGGACAGCAGGTTGCTCTTCTGAGGAGGGGCACGCCCAGCCTGGGCCTGTGCCAGGCTCCCTGATGGCGGGAAATGAGCTGGCAGGGAACTTGGAACCACCATCACCCCGGGCATGAGTAAGGGCCAGGCAGCGGCCAAGAAAAAAAGGGCAGGGCAGGGAGACACTGCCCTGAGCAGCAAGGCTGGAAGGGAAGCCCCGGCGTCCAGAGCCAGCACTCCTGCCCTGTCACTGCTGCCTGGTACCGTGACCCTGAGCAAACTGGTCACCCTGAAAATGCTGAAAAAAGCCACCCACCCCCTTGGACGGGCGCATGTGTCTTTGCTCACTTATTTATTTGTTCATTCATCCATCCAACATGTATGTCGGGAAGAGCTAACATTCTCCTTGCAGTCAGGACCTAAATTCAAATCCCCACCCACCATTAGCCAGCCGTATGACCTCATCCAGGTCACTCCATCTCTGTGGGCCTCGGTTTCCTCGTCTGTAAAGTGGGGTAAGAATATCTCTCTCATATGGTGACTATAAAAATTAAATTAAACTAGGCAATATAATAGTTGAGCACAGGGGTGCATGCCTGAAATCCCTTTTACTTAGGAGGCTGAGGCGGGAGGATTGCAAATTCAAGGTCAATCGAGGCAATTTAGTGAGACTCTATCTCAAAAGAAAAAAGAAGCAGGGCTGACAAGGCAGTTCAGTGTAAAGGCCCTGGGTTCAATCACCAGCACTACAAACAGACTTGTTTTAGTAATGTCAAACAGCAGTTGTCAGTAGACACCAAGCAATAGCCTGATGACGATGACAGTGGTGGTGGCAGCAGTGGCAGTGGTAGTTGATGGTGGCAGTGGACCCCAAAGATCCGAGTCCCTGGCCCTCCAGGCTTTCCCGCTTGGAAAAGGATCTGCTCGGGAAAGAGAACCTCGGCTCATGCTCAGCCTGATGCAAGGACCCCCTGCACACAGTGATGAGATGCAGCCTCAGAGCGGCAACATCAAGACGGCCTAGGTGAAGGTCTTCCCCCGCACAGCTGGAGCAGCAGGGGAGACAAATGGTGGCCCAGGTGGCCAGCATGGGCTCCACTGGGGAACAGCGAAGTCCCCGCGTGGCATGGGGAACAGAACCAGAGCTCCTGCCATTGCCTGTGGACTAGAGCCTGAGAAATCCTGCTCCTGGCTGTCACAGCGCCCCCTGTGGCTGGGCATCTGGAAGAGATGCTTGCCTCAAATTGAGGGCCCCAGTACATTCTGTTCCCCACCACACCGAAGAGCAGGTGGACTCAGTGTGTAAGAGTTGAGGAGGGGCTGGATTGAAAATTACTCCCAGCCATCAAGCTGGACGTCCCTGAACCTCCCTAGGGTCCCCACTGGCTTCAGGCTCTGAGCAGGAAGGGTGGCGCCCGGCTCATCCAGCGTGGTCTGCCCAGGAGCCAGCACGCAGCCTAGCGTGTTCAGGGATGAAGGCATGGGTGAAGAAAGACCCCATCCGGTGTAGCCACAGAAACAGAACTTGGTGCAGCCGTTCCCTCCGTCCCCAGGCCAGGCCACAGCTTGGGACACCAGAGGCTGCTGAGTGCACGGCGGGGAGCACCTGAGCTCGGCAGGCTGGGTGTCTTCAGGCTCCTCATTTACCCGCCCTGGGCCTCAGGACCTTCCTCTATATCCGGAGGCACTAAAGCTGTCTCAGCAGAGCTCTTTGGAAAACTGTGTGCATGGGTAAAAGGGCACAACCCGGCCACCGCTCAGTACACAGCATTTCCTTGGCAAGGCAGGAACGAGCCAGCAGAGTCGTCCCCATCCTAGCACCCATCTCTGCCTTCTCTTTCTGCCTCAAAGCCGCGCCAACTCCCGGAGAGGGGCTGGCAGCTGCCTGCTCCGCTCACATCCAGCTCCAAACTGGAACAGTGCTGTGCAGCAGTGGCCACCGCCCCTCTCCCTCCCTGTGCCTCCGCTCCCTGCTCCTTCCTTCAGCCGCTTCCCTACCTCTCTTCGCTCCTTCCAGAAACTGGTCCAGCCAAGTAGAGACAAGTAAAGCGGAAAAGTCCTCATCCACCTTCCCCAGTGGCAAAGCTTGCAGCCCCTCCTCTTGGTGCCCTGGACACCAGCACCCAGGGGAAGGGGCCAAGAGAAGAAAGTACCGTGGAAGGCCCCTCCTGGACCCTGCGCTTGGGAAAGTGACCTCCCTACCTCAGAGCAGAAACAACGCACCAGTCTCTTTAACCAAGTGAGGCCCTACTAAACCGATCTACCCAAAGATGACAAGCCTTGAGAAAGTTAGGAAGAAAGGAAGGAAGGAAGGAAAGGGAGCAATTTCAGCCCACAGCAATCAGAAGAAAATAAATAATAAAAATTAGAGCAGAAACCAATGAAATTGAAAATAGTAACTAAATAGAGAAAATAAATAAAATAAAAATAAATCTCCTTCTTTGCAAAGATCAATAAAAGTGATAAACCAGTCAGGCTAACCAAAAAAGAAGGAAGAAGGCACAAATTACTAATATCAGAAGTGAAATTGGAATCATTAATACTGATACCACAGACAATAACAATATTATGGCCAGGTATGGTGGTGCACACCTGTAATCCCAGCACTCAGGAGGCAGAGGCAGGAGGACTGCCATGACTTCAAGGCCAGCCTGGAATACATAGTTCAAGGCCAGCCTGAACCATATAACAAGACTCTGTCTAAAAAAAAAAAATTATGAACGACTATGCCCACAAATTTGATAACCTAAACAAAATGGGCAAATTCCTTGAAAAGTACCAAATACTAAAATTTACCAAAGAAAAAAACAGATAATCTATACAATAACAATCTATGTCTATAAAAGAAATTGAGCCAGGTGTGATAGCAAGCACCTAGAACCCCAGCACTGCGGGAAGCTGAGGCAGGAGGATTGTAAGTTCCAGCCCAGCCTGGCAACTTGGACTCTCTTTCTCAAAATAAGAAAATAAAAAGGGTGGGAATGTAGCTCAGTGTGAAGGCTTTGAGTTTGATCCCCAGTACCACAAAAAGTCAATAATTAATAACTTCCAAAAATAAAAAGGCTAAAATGACAATGAAGTTGGAGAACTAGTACTTCCTGCCTTGAAGTCTCTCCATAAAAAGAGTCATCAGGACAGTGTGATGTTGGTAGAATAGACACTTAGATCAGTGGAACAGAATAGAGAATCCAGAAGTTGACCCTGTTCAATGGAAAAAAGATAATATGTTCAAAAATTATGTGGGAACATTAAATCTGCATATGCAAAACAAGAAATCTAGACACAAATATTACTCGTTTTGCAAAAACTAACCTCGAAATGGATCACAGGCCTAAGTGTACAATACAGAAATGTTAAAGTTTCTAGAAGCAAACATAAGGGGAAAAAATCCTATGGAGAATTTTTCTTTTTTTCTCTTTTTTTTTTTTCTTTTGAGACAGGGTCTCTCTATGTTCAGATTAGTCTTGAACTCACTATTTAGCCCAGGCTGGCCTTGAACTTGAGGTAACCCTCCTGCTTCAGCCTCCCAAGTGCTAGGGATACAGGCGTGTGCTACCATGCCCAGCTCTATGGAGCATTTTCTTTGGAGTAGTTTTCCGAAGGAAGACCTTGATTTGGATGGCAGATACAATAAAAAAGTATGATATATGGGGGAGGGCCACAAATTGGACTTTATTAAAATTAAAATCTGATCAGTGAGTGAATGAAAAGATAAGAAATCTGAGCAGACAAATAGAAGTTATTTTTTAAGGAACCAAATTGCAGGACAATTGGAAGTGGGGTTTAGGCAGGAACAAATAGAAAATAAAAAACAGAAATATGTAACCTTCTGTAGAGCTTCAACTCAGGAAGAAAAATTTCACTGACTGTATTGAATAACAGAATGGAAGCCGGTAGGAACTATTCAGCAAACTTGAAGATGAATTCATAAAAATAGTTCAGTCTGAAAAAGAGAGAAAGAAAGATTAAAAGCAAGCACACAAACAAGGCAGTGTCTCAGGGCCTTGTGGGACAGCATCATAAGTTCCGACATACATATTAGGGGAGTCCTAGAAGGAGAGGACAGTGAGGTAGAAGAAAATATTTGGAGGAAGAAAATGGTCAGCTATTTCCCAAATCTGATGAAAGACGTTGTTACAGTTTGGGTCTAGAGGGCCTCATAGATGTGGGGCTTTTGCGGAGGTGGCTGAATCTAGTGTGTGATGCTGGGATTAAGAGTGTGTGCTTACTGTCTGGGCCTGTAATCCCAGCACTCTGGAGGCTGAGGCAGGAGGATCGCTATGAGTTCGAGACCAGCCTGGGCTACACCGTGAGTTCCAGGTCAGTCTCAACTACATAGTGAGACCCTGTCTCAAAAAACCAAAAACAAAAAAATCATACATATACAGCATCAAGAATTTGATTTACTGGGGCTGGAGATTTAGCTCAGTGGTGCTGCCACCTGCCTCACAAGCACAAGGTCTTCAGTTCACTCCTCGGTACCCCCTCCAAAAAAATTATTTACTGCCAACTTCTCATCTAAGACTATGGAAACCAGAAGAGAGTGAAAGAGCTGCAGTGATAAAATTTCTCTAGCTGAAAAAATTGAAATGTTGATAAGAATAAATGTGAAGCTGGACATGATGGTACCTGCCTGTAATTTCAGTGCTCAGGAGGCTGAGGCAGGAGGATTGACATGAGTTTGAGGCCAACCTGGCTGCACAGTAAGTACAAGATCAGCCTGGACTACACAGAGAGCTCCTGTCTCAAAAAACAAAAACAACAACAACAACAACAACAACAAAACAACTACAAGAGAATAAATATGAAATGAAGACATTTTTTAAGGAAAAAAAAAAAAGAGGGTTCCCTCCTACAGTCCTGCATTATAAGATATGCCAAAGGAGCTCTTCGAGCTGAAGAGAAATGGCACTATATCTAGACTGTCTGCCAAGTTGAGTGCAGTGGTACACATTTGTAATTCCAGCTACTTGGAAGGCTGAGGCAGGAGGATTGAAAATGTGAGTCCATGGGCTGGGGTTTAGCTCAGTGGTTCCGCCGCCTGCCTTGCAAGCACAAGGACCCGAGTTTGATCCCTGGTATAAAAAAAAAAAATTAAAGAAAGAAAAACAAAATTCAATTCCCTAGAGGTATAGCTTAGTGGTAGAATATTTATGTAGCATGCCTGAGGCCTTGGGCTCAGTCTCCAGTGCTGAAAATAAATAAATAAACCCCCCAAAGGCTCACATATTGAAGGCGTGTCCAGTTTTTGGCAGCACAGTTCAGAGGTGGGACTCGGGATTAACCCTCTTGCGGCTTCACAGTTTCACGGCATGACCAAGGAGCTACAGCTAGTTAATGGAAGTAGATCATGGGTCCTGCCCTCAGCGATCTCTTGTCCCTGGCCCCTCTTCCCCCCACCCCACTTCCTGGCCGCCATGAAGTGGGCAACTTTTCTGTACCACACTGTTCTGCCATGGTACACTTATCTCACCTAAAACCCAGCAAAAGCGGGGCCAGCTAATCATGGGCTGAGACCTCTGAATCCATGAGTCAAAGCGAACTTTTCCTTTTTCAAATGGTTCATCTCAGGTATTTCATTAGTGTTGGAAAGCTCACCAACATACATACGACATGAAAATTCAAATCTTCAGAAAGGACTCAAGGTTCCTGGATGTGATAAATATCTGGGTAACTGCGTATGACTATTTTCCACGTTCGTTTCTCTAAATAGAGACAACTGCTTAAAGAAAAATTGATAACACTATGCTGTGAAGTTTGTAAAGCATGTGGATATAATTCATTTATATAGCAAAAGGACAGGAGGGTGATAAATAGTAACAATGGTAGGGAGTAGAAAATAATGTCTGAGCCTGCGCCACAAGCTCAAGGTCCCAAGTTCGATCCCTGGTACCAAAAAAAGAAAAAAGAATATAGGGTATAAAATGATGCGAAATCAACTTCAAGGAGACTGTGAAAAGTTACAGATATATGTTCTCATCTTTACAGAGACCACAAAAAATATGCATAAAACAATAATTAAATTAAAATTTGGAGTTCTAGAGAATGTTCAAATGAATCCAGAGACTGCAGGAAAGAAGTTTTCCTTGTCCGGAAGTGGGGCTCGGACAGACTAACTTAGAGCAGCTTTGCTTGGAGGTTGAGAGACAGGCAAGGCAGTGGCTGCTGGAGGAAGCAGATGGGAAGGGAGCGGGGCTGCTTCTCCCTCAGTTCAGGAGGAGCCGGCCAAGGCTGTCACAATGCAGGGACGCTGCGTCCATTCCAGTGACCTCTGGGACCAGGCTTGACCCTGCCTGCGCAGCTCCACAGTGTAGGAGGCCACCCTCCCATTTCCTGGTCCTTGTTTTCCCTCTGTGTCTGCACAGTCCCCCTCCCAGTAGCCCAGCCACAGACGCTTCTGTGGGACGTTTCCGGGTTTAAGAAGCATCAGATCTGCAGTCTATTTCAGGCTTCGGGCAGCGGGCTGTACCAGCTTCTGACTCCCTTGAGCTCTACACAGCAGGCCCTGCAGGACCAGGCCAGGATTTCTGTGTCTTCAGACACCAGCAGAGCTGTGTGAGAGGGGCAGGTCGCAAGAGGTCACGGGCCTCTCCTCTCTCCGCACTCCCTTTTGTCCTGCCAGTCTCCGCCCAGCTCTGCAGGGGCTCCTCAGCTGTGCTGCTGAAACACTACAGGATAGTCATTCCTTAGTCCCTTCATTCATTCTGTATTAGGGATCTACTCTTCCCCAGATGCTGGGAAGGCAGAAATGGGAAACCAGGCCCTGCCCTCAGGAAGCTCCCAGTCTGGTTAGGAACTGGATGCGCTGTGCAGGGAGTGCATGAACAGGTAGGCTGCTGTCCAGAGAGGAAGGGCACAGGGGCAGCCTCCTGGAGGGGCTTCAGAAGTGAGCCCCACGGAGAAGTGAGCAGGCATTTGGAAGAGGAGCCTGCTAGTGCGAAGACTCAGGGCCTGAGGGCTGATTGCTGTGTGGCTGGGGACAAGTGGGGACTGTGTGGGGCTGCAGTCTGGTGAGGGGAGGAGAGCCAGGGAGGCTGGAGGGAGTGCACCAGGAGCCAGGCAGTCGTCCTGGAGAGAAGGGCTAGTGTGGCAGTGGTCCGAGAGAAGACTGGAAACATTCCGGAGACGTCCTGACAGGAAGCTCCAAGGACTCCAGACTGCCAGGAAGTGAGGGTTAAAGGAAAGTCAAGGGGAGGCCCTGCGCCCTCTCTCTGAGGGCTGCAGCCAGGTGCTGCCCACAGGCACCCTCCCGTCCCCCTGCTGCTGCCCAGCACACACAGTGGGCTGTCTCTCCTCCCTGCTCCCCAGCTTTTCCAGGTATCTCTCCCGCTCTGGATACAGGGCCAGCTCCCTGACTAGCTCCAGGTGGTGTTTGAACAGGGCCCCTCTCCTGCAGTGCCGCTGTGCTCCAAGGAAGACAAGCACTTGTAGAAAGTCCTAGACTCGCGAAGGGCTCTCGAGGGTGTGGACAGCCAAGCTGAGTCTAAAGCGGAAGAGTGGCTTCTCATTGAGGTGGCGGTGTGTGCCTGTAACCCCCAGCACTCAGAAAGGCGGAGGTAGGAGGAATCCAAGTTCAAGCCCAGCCTGGACGACTTAGCAAGATCCTGTCTCAAACATTTTTTATTTATTTATTTTTTTTTTAATTGCCTAGGAATGTACTTGGAGTGGTTGAAAAATAGAGGGAGTGTTCAAAACTTTTTTTATTGTAGTAGAAGACACACTGCCATGAATCTTCCTCAGAATATTCCCAGCCATTCTTGCCACTCTCTGAAGCAGTTTTGGAAGTCCTTTATCCATGTCTTGACTTACACTGTCCTGTTGGCCCCAATGTCCTGACTCGATTCAAAACACTTACCTTTCACAGTCATTTCGCAGTTCAGACATCACACCCGGCCAGATCCAGTGAATAAGGTGGACGAGGACTCGCCGTGGGGTTTTCGTGAGCCTTTCCGTTGGATGGCACTCGCAGCAGCACTCACTGTAGTTCTGGTCACACCTGGTGGAGACACTCCAGTTTTTGCCATCGCCCCTGCTCACAGGGAGCTCATTAACGCTCCCAAACCTACCGGGCAAGTCTTGTCGGCAGGAAGTTCTTCCCTGATTCAGGCCTATTCCTCTTTAGTTTACCTTTCTTCCTGAGAGACTCATCACACACAAGAGAGTGCGTGCCTTATTCTCACGACAGCCCTCAACGGTTCATCTTTCCCCACTCTGCCCAAGGTTGTAGCCAAACACTGGGGTACAGCACGCGCCGAGACAACCGCCATCCAGAGACCCAGGCTCAGGAAAGTGAGGAACCCTGTGCAAGTTCACACCGCTGAGAAGTGAATGAGCCACTCTCTGAACCTGTGGTTATCCGGCTCTTACTAAGGTCCCGAGCTACCAGCGCCCTGCTGTGAACTCTCATTCTACCTCTGTATTTATTTCCCGGGGCCACTATAACAAATCGCCACACAAGGGGCAGCCTAAAACACAGAGATGGCCCAGCGCACCTGTAATCCCCGCACTCTGGGAGGCTGACACAGGAAGTCTGCAAGTTGGAGCCCAGCCTGGGCAACTTAGAGATTTATTGAGGCTTTATCTCAAAGTAAAAAGTTCAAAAGGAGCTCGGAATGTAGCTCAGTGCAAAGGGGCTAGATTCAATCCCCAGTGCTGGAAAAGTGCATTTTCTCAGAGTTTTAAGGGCTAGGCATCCCAAACTAGGCAGGTGCGGGTAGAGTCATGTTCTCCCTGCTGGCTCTAGGGCAGGATCCTCCCTCACCTCTCCCTTCTGGTGGTTGTGGGCAATCTCTAGTGTCCTTGGCTTGTGGATGCAGCCCTCTGATGCCTGTGTGTCAGCATCTTGGTAAGTTCTTCCCTCTGAACGTGCCTGTGACCCAGTTCCCCTCTTCTTCTAAAAACACCAGTCGCCAGAGGACGGTCCATCCTAATCCAGTATATTCTCATCTTAACTTGATAATATCAGCAAAATCTCAGTTCCAAATCAGGCACTGGGGTTAAGACTTGAATGTGTCCTTTGGGGACCCATTTCAAGCCCATAGCAAAGGCAGCACAAGTGAGTTCAAAAGCACAAAGCTGCCTGAAGTTGCCACACATGGGGTTGGGGTGCCTGGGCCCAGGTGTGAGCAGGGGCCGGGCAGAGCCCACGGGAATCAGAGCCCAGGTCCTGTGGAGAAGAAGGCCTGGCTCCCCCAGGCTCAGATGGAAACTTGGGTCATTCTCGGTCACTGGACTGTCTTGTGCTTTTCCTGGCTGCTGCGTCTGCCCTCCGGCCAGCGGAGGTACGGTGGTGGGGCAGAGGAGGAGCCCTGAGGAGAGGCCTCAGCTGGCTGCGTGTCTGAGCCCTGGGCTCATCCGCTCATCTCTCCACAAGACACTGGATTCCACAGCACAGGCTGTGCTGAGCTGACCTCCCCTGTAACTCAGACTGCAGCCTGAAGGGCTCCTGGCAAGCGCTGAAATGACTGGGAAGGACAGGAATTGTTCTTAGAAGAAAAGAAAACAGATAGAGGAACATCCCAGAATAGAGTACACTTCTTTTCTTTGTCAGAGCCCCTGACCAAAGCTCTGTGTGTGGGGAGGACAGCCTGGCTCCTCAGGATTTAGGGCCTGGTGCAGACACTCCAGGGTCCTTCCTGGGCAGGGGGCAGAGAGGCTTTGTAGGAAGAGCTACCAGAAGTAGTTAGCAGACGGTGACAGCCTCAGCTCTACAGGGACCAGCAGTGCAGCTGGGGCTGTCACTCATCCTATCTCTGTGCTTTATTTCCCTGCCTCTAAAGAAGAGAAAGTACGGCTGAGTATGGTGGCCACACCTATAACTCTGGGAGGCTGAGGCAGGATTTCAGCCCTGCCTGGAAATTTAGCAAGTTAGTGAGACCCTGTCTCACAATTTAAAAATAAATAAATAAATAAAGGACTTGAAAATAAATAAATAAAGGCCTTAGCTCATGGAGAAGGCCCTGGGTTCAATCAGAAGTTCAGAGGGAGAGATGGAGAAAGTTGTCATCAGCCTCCCTGGCCTTCCCTCTCCTCTCCCACTTCTTGTAGCAATACCTCTTGTTTTTCTTTTGCGGGGGGCGGGGTGTGGAATCAAACTCAGTCAGGACTTTGTGCTTGCCAGGCAGGTGCTGTGCCACTGAGCTGAATCTCTAACCCACCCTTGTTTTTCATTTAGGGGTCCACGCCTCTCTTTTCTCATTCCTGAAGTCTGCGACGGGACCCCATGCCTCATTCAGTACATAAAGCATTTGACGGGAACCTCAACCACTGGGACACTGGCTTCCTCTGGGTGCGGCAATTGGCAAGGGACAGACACAGGACCAGAGCTGGGGGCCAGGGTGGGTGGCTGGGCCAATGTGGGGACTCCCAGAAAAGAGGGTTTTGTATTCCACCAGCTATTAGGCTCTGGGACAGCTCTGGAACCTACAGCCACTGGTCACTACTAGAAGAGGACAGAGGGTTGCCAGAATAGCTTGTGGTGAGAGCCAGAGGGACAAACCAAGAAGCGAGGGCCTCTGGTTCAGGCAGTGCTAGTGAATCCAGAACCCAGCCTTGCTTGCGGAGGGTCTAGCCCTGACTGCAGACCAAAACCCAGTCGGTTCCTTGTTTGCGCAAGCCTATTGTGGTCTTGTGTCACTTGGAAAAAAATACATACACATCCTACATTAAGAATGCTCAGGGCTGGGGATTTAGCTCAGTGGTTCCACTGCCTGCCTCCTCGCAAGCACAAGGTCCTGAGTTTGATCCCTGGGACCAAAAAAAAAAGAATGCTCATTTTGGGAGATAAGTGTAGGATTTAACAGATTAGATCAGCGATGGCGAACCTTTCAGAGACAGTACCAAATTGCAACCCCAAACCTACTTATTTATCACAAAGGGCCAACACTTCAACTAAACCAGAATGCTGAGGGGCTAGGGATTTAGCTGGGGTTCTGCCCCCAGCTTCAACAAGCGAAAGGTCCCAAGTTCGATCCCTGGTACTAAAAATAAATAAATAAAATAAACCTGAATACTGATGTTTTAGTTTAGAAAAAAATAACTCTATGTTAACATCTTTTGTCTTAAAAGAAAAACACTATTACACATGTGCCATAGGTTCACCAACATTGCATTAGATCTTTAGGTTTTGAGGACGGACACTATGTTATTCATTCCTACGAGCTGACCCGGCCCAGAGCTCTAATATTTTCCGAAGTGAATGAATATTGTCTGTAAATGCTCCAGGGCTTATAAAGTTCTTAATACATGCTAGTATATCCCAGGACCGGGCGTGGTGGCCCACTCCTGTGATCCTAGCACTGGGAAGGCTGAGGCAGGAGGATCACTGTGAACTTGAGGCCACCCTTCACTACATAGTGAGTTCAAGGGCAGCCTGAACGAAGTAGTGAGATTCTGTCTTTTAAAAAAGGGGGGAAGGCTGGAGAGTTAGCTCAGTGGTTCTGCCTCCTGCTTTGCAAGCACAAGGTCCTGAGTTTGATCTCTGGTACCAAAAAACAAAAAAGAGTGGCATCTCCCCTTCCCCCACCCCCACCCCCGGTCTGCCAGAGGCTGTCACCTGAGGGGTGCTCCTCATAGAAGGAGTCCTGGTGCACAGCTGAGGGGACTTCACGAGGCTGCAGGGGTGGGGACAAACTACAGATCAAGGCTGCAAGATGAAGTCAGCAGCCAGAGAAGCGGGTGCCCTAGTGTCTGCCCCAAATGGGGGCTGGAGGAGGCCAGAAATGGAGGGATCTTCCTACCAGGATAGCTGGACAGATCATGACGATGACAATGACAGTGATGGTGGAAAATAGATACCGCCAAGCCTTGGTGAGTACCGGGAGCAATGGAAACTCTTGTATGCTGCAGGGGAAGTGAATGTTGTTAGATTCATGTGAGAAGAGGCACGTTTCTACTGACGTTGGGTGTATGCCTTCTGTGTGAGTCAGCAACTGCATGCCTAGGTGACGTTAGTGAGCACATACTGTCCTCAAGACACACAGGAGAATGTTCACAAAAGCTCTATGCTTTCTGTTGTTTTGTTTTGGGGTTTTGTCTCACCATGAACTTCAGGCTGGCCTTGAACTTTTGGTGATCCTCCTGCTTCAGCCTCCTGAGTGCTGAGATTACCAGCATGCACCACCATGCTCAGCTCAAAAGCATTATTCTTTTTTTTTTTTTTTTTGGTACCAGGGAATATGATGTGGTTTTTTGATACAAAAGAATTCCATGAATGTATGCTCTTGCTGCCCTTATAATGATGTTATCTCAGAGTTTTCTTAGACTAACTCATTTGGCCTGTGCATGCATATGCCTGTCCTTGTTCTGTTTTAGATTCCTTGCTTACCTTTCTCTTCCTAAAAACACCCACCCCAGGCCTGAGTATGAGTAAATCATTTATGCTATGGCTTCAAAGCATTATTCTTGATAGCCCCAAACTACCTTCCAGCAATGAAATGAATAAAATAAATTGTGGCAAAGTTATATTTGTAGAGTATCATACAGCAACAAGGAAGAATAAGCCACAGGAGGGCCACATCTCACAAACAGAGCATGAGGAAAAGAAGTCAGGTACAAAATAGTATGTATTATATTATTATTGCACTTGAAGGAAAATCAGTAGGAACAGAATAATGATCACCATTGGGCATCACAGGGATTGAAGAAGCCAAGGTGGGGTCTGGTTACAACCTCTTCTTGCTCTGAGTGCTTCTCACATGGGTGGGTTTTGCTACAAAAATTCATCAAACCGTACACTTAGGACCCTCAGGGGGCATATGCATTGTATCATAATAAAATTTACAACCAAAAAAAAAAAGCAGAACAAGCAGAAACTGGGCTGATGTTGTGGTCAGGGGTGGGGTGGAGATGATGCTTAAACACAGCTGCCCAGCCCAGGGCTCCACCCATGAGTGGGTGGTGTGTTGGGGTTGTTGTGGATGGTAAGGGTGAATTCATGAGATGCTTCCTCTCCCCCTCCCTTCCTTCCTTCTCCTGTCCTTTTTTTCTTGTCTTCCTTCCTTCCTTTCTGGGATTTTTTTTTTTTTTTCTGAGACAGGATCTCACTACTAGACTAGGCTGGCCTCCAACTCATGGCAATCCTCCTGCCTCAGCCTCCCAAGTGCCGGGATTACAGGCGTGCACCACCACACCCAACCTCCTTTCTTCTTCTGTTTCTACTTTGAGGACCCATTCACTGAGTATCTGAATCAGCCAAGCCTAGGAACACAAAGATAAGTAACCTACAGCCATGGTCTGGGAGGGAGCAGATGCGTAAGCAAATCAGTCCAATCTAGAGTGAAAGGGCCCCAACAGGCTTCCATGCAGGAGCAGAGTGGTGCAATCCAGCTGGCTGGGCACCAGGGAAGGGCAGGGCAACCCCAGGAAGGCCCCTCAAAGGAAGCGCTGCAGGGCCCGTCCTTAAGCAGGTGCCATCAAGTAGAACATGGAGGGACGCCCCTGGCCGTGGGAACAGCCAGCTGCCTCCTTCCTCTCCTCTTCCAACTCACTGAGCTTAATTAGGAGGTGATTAAGAAAACCAGGATGGCAGGCCAGGAGCTAAAATGAAGGGGCTGGGGATGGACCATGGTTTCAGATGGGAGAGGCTGGATACAAAACAATGGTGGTATCAAGATGCTGAGAAGGTGTCTCAAGGAGTCAAGTTCTGAGTCTCAGCCTGTGAGATGCAGAGCTGGGCTGCTCGGGGCCCAGGCCGACAAAGCAAGTACTCGAATCTGGCAGGGCCGGAGGCAGCAGGGAGCAGTGGACTCTGCGGGCCTTGAGTTCTCCCACGCTCCTCAACACCTCCACTTGGAAATCCAAGAGACAGCGCATACTAATGTGACCAGCAGGGACCTTCTGAATTCCCCCACACTCCTCTCCTATCTCAGGAAGTAGCACCTCCTACCTTCCAGCTTCTTGGGCCAACAAAACATCGATGAGGCCGGCTGTTACGGCTTGTGTCTAACGTCCCCCACAAAGCCTCAGGCAGTCTTTTTCAGCGGTGGCTGAATCTGGGCCGTGTGGTGCTGGGATGAAGGGTGTGTGATTACTAAACCACTACACGTGACTGATTGATTTAGCACTGCCTTAATCCTGGTCATCTGGGGGATAAAAGGGATAAAAGAAAGACGCTGTTAAGGTCACTCGTTTTTGCCATCTTCAGCTGCCATGAATGGTTGGCCCTCTGCCGCCCTGCCATGGGGCCAGCTGATGATGGACTGAAACCTCTATGAACTGTAAGCCAAATAAACCCTTCCTCCTTTAACTTTGGGTGTCAGGTATTTTATCTCGGCAACGTCCGATCAGTCCATCAGCAAATCCCCGCTAAGTTCACCTTCAAGATAGATCTGGACCCCACCTTCTTCTCCCTGCCTCTCCTGGCACCCCCAGTCTAAGCCTCATTTTGTCTTTCTTGGTTACGTGATCCAGGTGTCTCCCATCTGGTCCCTCTGCTTGCTTAGAATCTGTGTCCACACCGCAGCCCGAAGCTCATGTCACCCTCGGCCATGGCTCCCACCAACTCAGGCTTTCTAACAGCCTGCAAGGGCCAGGACTCCGTCTGGCCCCGGTTCCCCTGCTCCAGCCCCACGGCCCCTGGTGTCCCTCGGCCTGCCAGGTCACCCTGCTGCCCCTCCATCTGGAGTCTCTCCCCTGAGAGCCCGCAGGCTCACTTCCTCACTTCTGATTTTATCTTGAATGTCCCTGCCCAGTGGGGCCTTTCCCTGGGCGCCTCCTCGTGCGCTGCCCACCTTTCCTGGCTCCCTTCCTTTCTCTGTGCTTCACCTTTCCCATCGTTTCCCGGCACCCGTGTATTTGTTCACTGTCTGCTTCCCTGTCTGGGGTGTGAGTCTGCTGAGGGCTGGGATTGTTGTTGTTTTGCTCACAGTTGTTGTGTCGCCGGAAGCAGGCAAGTGCTTGGAAAGTCCTTGTTAAATAATTAGCAGGTCCTCGAGATGAATATTTTTTTAAGTCCGGATTTTGCTATGTAGCCTCTTGACCCTCCTGCTTCAGCCTCTTGAGTGCTGGGATTACAGGCATGGGTCATTACACCTGGCTCAGACTAACTTTTGAAAGAGTAAGTGAAGTGTGGCAGCAGGTAATGTATTACTTCCTAGGTGTGTGGCATTAAATGAGTCACTTCGCTTCTCTGAGTCTGGGTTCTGCATGACCAGACACATATTCATCCCCCAGGCTGGGGCTGAAGCTTCAGGTGGGTCATTTTGCTCTCCTACCCTAGTTTTTCCCTCTATAAAATGGAGATAACTGCTATAAACATCGTAAGGCAGTCATGGCGTACCTTTTAGAAATCGAGCGCTCAGACTACAAACCCAAAACCCATTTATTTATCGCAAAGTGCCAACACTACAATTAAACCTGAATACAGACAGCTGGCTGTGGTGGCGCACACCTGTAATCCCAGCACTTGGGAGGCTGAGGCAGGAGGATCGCTGTGAGTTTGAGACCAGCCTGGGCTCCATAGTGAGTTCCAGGTCAGTCTCAACTACATAGTGAGACCCTGTCTCAAAAAACCAAAACAAAACAAAAACAACAACAACAACAAAAACCCTGGATACTGAGGTGTTTAGAAGAAAAACAACATCACCCCCTGGTGCCTGTACTCCTTTCCGAGACATGTAAGGCCTCTGTGTGCACTATTACCAAATGCTCAGCTCCTGGGGTGACTTGGCTCTTGGGCTGACAGAGGGCTCTGTGTTCCCACCGCTGCACACGTGCCATGGGCTTGCCACACTGTCCTGAGGCATTGTGAGGAGGACGACACGGGCTGCAGCCCCTGCCTGGGGGCTGGCACCTAGTAGAGGTCCGCAGGGAGGAAGGCACGCTGTTCTGTGTGCTCCAAGTTCTTCCTGCTCTGGTCGTGGGACAACTGCAAATCTACAGCTCTTATCATCTGGTACTTTCCAGAACTTGGATGGAGAACCCAGGAAAACTTGGGTCCAGGACTGGGAGGTGAGGTGGTTGGCAAATAAGTTTTCAGAAGAGAGGGAGAAATAGGAAGAAAGAGCTCGGTCCAGCTGCTGTCTGTGTTCACTTATGCATCTATGGACCCACGTGTACGTTTCTATCCATGTACACTTCTCAACAGCTATTTAGCAACTATATTGTCTACTATGGGCCAAGCACTTTACCAATACTAATTCTCTTTATTTTATTCATTTATTTTGGTACCGGGGATTGAACTTGGGCCCTTGCGCTTGCGAGGCAGGTGGCAGAGCCACTGAGCCAAATCCCCTGCTCTAATTCTCTTTATTAAGCACCTACTTCATAAACTGGGAGCATCTTGTTTATGTGATCCCATTCCTTTCTCCTGGAAACCCTGTGAAGTAGCTGTTATTGTCTTCATTCTGGGGTTAGGAAACTGGGACTCAGAGACTGTTCAGGGCCACAAAGTAAGTGTGGGGGCTGGGATTCTAACTGGGTTTTGTCAGGTGGCAGAGCGCTCTGCAGCGGTTGTTCTAGAAATCCTGCCAGTGTCGAGGCTGCAAGGGAAGAAAGCCTCAACTAAGTCACAGAGCTAGAGCACAGGGGCGACCCACAGCACCCATGGCCTCCAGAGCTCTTCCTCGGGTAGGAAAGCGCAGGCCCTTCCCGAAAGTGGTGGAGACAAGATGCTCTTTCCCTTGTGGTCAGGTGGACAAACTAGGATTTGAGAAGTTAAGGGCACAGCCATGACCCCGGGGGGGGTCCTTTCAATAGTCAACATTCTTGCTGGGAGTGATGGTGCCATGGGTGGTCCCAGCACTCTGGGAGGCTGAGGCAGGAGGACTGCAAATTCAAGCCTAGCCTGAGCAATTTAGTGACTTAGAGAAACCCTGTTTCCGAATGACTAGGGATGTAGCTCAGTGGGAAAGTCCTGGGTTCAATTCCCAGTAATATTCTTTCCAAATTCTCTCTTCATTCCTCAAGAGGACACAACCAGCCCCTAGATGAAGTAAGCCAGAGACCATGGGCAATTCTTTAAACTCCTACTCTGAGCCAGGCATGGTATACATATTATTTTGCAACAACACTGAAAAATAGATACTGTGTTTATATTCACTGTGTTTTGTTTTCGTTTGGGGGGTTTTGTTTGTGGTTTTCTGAGACAGGTCTCACTATGTAGTTCAGGCTGACGCTGAACTCCCTGTGTTCCTGGCCTCAAACTCATGGCGATTCTCCCACCTCAGCCTCTCAAGTGCTGGGATCACAGGTGCGTGCCATCACGCCTGGTTACAGTCACATCTCAGATCTGAAGAAACTGAGGTTCCGGGAAGTGAAGGATTTGCTGAGGAAGTGATAGAGATAGGATATGAACTCAGAGCTGATTGACTCCAGAGCCTGTGAACCTCCTACACTACAATTCCCTGGCTTATAGGGGCAGCCAGGCCACCAAGCAGGAGGGCGGGGTTAGGTCCAAGCTGCCCTGTCCCTCAGGAGGAAGCACAGATGAGCCACATACCGCATTCCAGTCTTCTCAGGAGCACGCTCACTTCCCATGAGCCTCTGCTCTCAGGGCCTCACACAGTAGAGACAGGAATGGATGACCTGGAAGATGCCTTCTGCCTCACTCTGTTTACTTCAGAGCAGCAGCTTTAGGCTCCCACCTACCAGTGGGTCCCATCGTGGTCCTCCAGCATGGGCCTGCCCTGCTCAAATAATTCTAGGGACAGCAGATAGACTTCCTGTCACGCGCACAGTGGCCCAAGCTCTCTGAGCCCACAGCCAGGTGTTGGGAACTGGCAGGAACAGGCTTTTTCTGGCTCTGTCCCCAAGCAGTCCCTACAGACCCTCCTGGGAATGCTCAGCAGGTATTTTGCAGCCTTCCAGCCTATGCTTCCCAGGATTCAACCACCCACCTTAAAATGATTATAAAAAAGAAAATCCTGCATCCACAGCAGGTGCAAAGCCAACAGATTATCCTGAAGCCATCACTGACCAACTGTGCTGATGCTTGCTTGTTCTAGCACAACCACGAAATCATCTTCTTTCCACAGTGCTCCCAGAGCTCAGGTACAGGCCCCAAGGAAGCTCTACTGCAAATCTCCCTCCTCCCCTTGGAGGGCTCCTGTTCTTGGACCTCTCTGCGGCTCTTTCTCCTTAGGATAACTTCTTCCCAGGGAGTCCTGTGTATTTGGTCCATTTTTTATTACTATAACAAAATGTCTAAGGCAGGATCCTTTTGAAGAAAGAAAGAAAGTTTACTTAGCTCACAGTTATAGGGGCTGATATTTCAGACAATCCCCACTGGTTCTGCCTCTGGGCAGTTGTGTAGGCGGAGCTAGGAGTCACCCTGTGAGAGACATGTGCACACACGTGTGGTGTGTGTCAGGGCCTCTGTCTCTCTCCCTCTTATGAAGCCACCAGCCTTCAGCCATGAGGGTGCATCCTGAAGACCCTACCTAATCCTATTCATCCCAAAGGCTCCACCTGTAACCTGTACAGTCAGATTAAGTTCTACCTTTTTTTTTCTTTTTTTTTTTTTTAAGACAGGTTCTTGCTATATAGTTGAGACTGACGTGGAACTCATTATGTAGCCCAGGCTGGTCTCAAACTCACAGCGATCCTCCTGCCTCAGCCTCCCGAGTGCTGGGATTACAGGCATGCGCCACCATGCCCAGTTTAAATTCTACCTTCTTAACACCTCTCAGTGAGGGTTGTTTCACCACATGAATCCTTGGGGACACAATGAAACCACATGCAAGCCAGAGTCGCATCCTGGGTCCCTAAGGCAACTTCCTGCCTAGTCTTCCAGGCCCTCAGTCCTTCAGCAAAATCATCCTATGCGACCACCACAGTAATAACACTAGCTAACATTCATTCGTTCTTTCATTCATGCGACAGTATTCTGGGGTTCCGAAGCTGCTATAGGTGCTAAAGATGTGGCAGCACACAAAGAAAGACGAAAAGCACGGGATTCTCTGTCCTGGTGGGGCCCAAGTCCTGGCGGGCCGCTGCTTCTAAGCGGCTGGGCTCTGCTGCAAGCATCTCCCAGCCTTCGGCCTCCCACGACTGAGCCACGCTGCGGCTACACCCTGAGTCCTGCGTCCCAGCTCCTACTTCGCAGGGTGGGCTGAGCTGCCGTGATCTCAGCGCTTCACCGCCCCGCAGACCTGGGTTTCCCCTCCTGGGAGTGACAGCGTGGGTCCTAGCGCCGGGGGGCTCCCGGC
>NW_022900925.1:18980629-18996232 GCF_012274545.1 Fukomys damarensis
ATGAAAATAAAGTGTTTGTAGATGGGGAGGGGAGGAGGGGGTGAAGGGAGGGCAGAGGTAAGGGGAAAAAATGAGAACCAAGATCTGTCATGTAGAGGTACAAGATCCCAACAATGAATGTAACTACTGTATCCCTAAAATGTACCAATAAACTCAATTAAAGCTGAAAAAAAAAAAAGAATAGGAAATATTTATTGGGAGAGATAGACAGCTCCTGAGAGACAGGAGGGGACCAGAAAGTGGGGCGCCAATGAGCCCACTTCTCAAAGGAGGTTTTATAGAGCAAAATCACAAGGTGAGCACCAACCAGTAAGACACAAGTGTAGCCGCTGAGGTGACACTGATCCAAGAAGGAAGCAGGGCACGTAGCAAGGGTCCGTGGAAGGAACAAGGACGTTTTTAGGAAGAGCTCTTGGACACCCTCCGGGGTTACTGATGTCTAGACCTTATTGGGCCCGGCAACACCAATTATAATATATGGCTTGTCCTTTCGGGAAGGGTGCAGGCCTGGTCATTCTGTCTTTATCTTGAGGCCTGGCCTGGGACAGACGGGCCTCCAGCCACCGCTGCGGTGTGTTCTCCCCCCTTTGCACTGACTCTGAGGGCCTAGCCCTGCTGACTGCCTGTGATATTCTTACCTAACTTGGCTGTCTATAATACGTATGGAGAATACATAAAAAATGCCTGCAATGCGGCGACACAAAATCCAACGGTCCTGTTCAAAAATGCGTGAAGGATTTGAACAGGAGGATATTTAGCCAAGGAAAATACGCAGATGCCTGATGAGCAGCGGAAAACACGCTCAGCATGCCTGCGCGTTAGGGCGATGACCCTGGGAAGTGAGAGCCCTGTACACTGCAACGTGTGCCGGGGGTAATGAGCGTTGGTCCGATCATGGAGAGCTGCAATGTTGTGCACCATTGCTGAGGACGAAAAATGGTGCAGAAATGGTGGGAAACGGCGCGACAATCCCTCAAAAATCTGAATGGAGAATTGCCGCAGGACCCAGCAATTCCGCTTGTAAGTGTATACCCCCAAATAATCGAAAGCAGGGGCTCAGAAAAGTATTTCTACGCCCATGTGTATAGCAGCTTTATTCACAATAGCCAGAGAGCGGAAGCGACCCCGGACACTGACAGGTGCGCGGATGAACAAAATGGGGTGTTACCACGAAAGGGGAGATTCTGGCATTTGCCGCAACATGAACCAGGCGGACACTACGCTCTGTAATGGTAGCGCATGCCCCGAATCCCAGTATTCTGAGAGGCTGAGGCAGGAGTGCGTCAAGTCTGAGTGCAGTCTGGGCAACCAGCAACTCTGTCTCAATTAAAAGGGCTGGACACGTAGTTCAGTGTGAAGGACCTGGGTTCAATCCTCAATACTGAGTGGGGAAAAAAATCAGGCTATGCACAGTGGTCCGTGCCTGTGATTCCCAGCTACTCAGAAAGCTGAGAGGAGCGCAAGTTCGAGGCCCAACCTGAACAACTTAGCAAGGCCCTCTCTCTAAAAAATAAAAAAATAATAATAAAAAGTTATAAAAGGACCACTACTATGTGATTCCATCTCTTCATGACATACGGAGTCCTACAATTTATGACAGGAAGTAGCAAAGTAGGTAGCCAGGCTGGAGAACAGAACGGAGAGTGCAGGTTTCATGCAGCTGTCTCCAGCTGTTTGGCTCCAGAGACCAGTTTCATAGAAGATAATTTTTCTACAGATGGGGTGGGGTGGGTGGGATGCTTTCAGGATGATTCAAGTGCATTACGTTTACTATTTATTTTATTTCTATTATTATTATTACATTGTAATATATAATGAAGTAATTCTGCAACTCATCATAATGCAAAATCAGTGGGAGCCCTGAGCTCGTTTTCCTGCAACAAGGCAGTCCCATCTGGGGGTGGTGGGAAACAGTGACACCCAGACTTTAGTCCATAATCTCATTTTGGTTGCTGTCACTGCAGAAAACCCTGCTATACAAAGGAAGAATGGGCAAAGTGGAAGCAGGTTTACTTTTCTTTCTTGCCACGGTCCTTCTAAGTTTATTGCATGAAGGAGTTATGCCAACCTAGGTTAAAATGGACCCCAAAAGGTTACATCATATAACTGTGAAGTTTTGAAACTTGTGACAAGGGAAGAAGGGAAGCTCTGCCCACTGCAAGGAAATCCTCACTTAAACTTCAGTGAGCCCCATGCACTTAAAGCCCCGAGCCTTCGGCGGATGATTCTTAGCCAATCCAGTCTCTGGCCTATGTTCTTCCGTACCAGGGATCAAACTCAGGACCTTGCACTTGCGAGGCAGGCACAGCACCAGTTGGCCTGTGTTCTTGCACCGCTCGCCCTACAGCTGAATTACTTGTCCATATTCTGGATGCTGGATTATAGTACCATTGCAGGCAAGCTTCTTCTCAACCATTGTCAATAGTTTCTTTTTACTGTAGTCATCGGCGACCCCTTGGGGAGCAGTCCAAGTCGTCCTGCCATTCCTCTGTTGAATTCTTATATGGATATAACCCTCAGCGCCCACAGGAAGCAAAGCTTCACCCTTACTTGCACCAAAAAAGGGGTCAAAAGAGTGACAGCTCTGCATAGCATGCACATAATACAACTCCTTTTCCCTAGTGGAAATGACCTTGGGTTGGTGACTTCAGAAAACAAGTGTGGAGGGAAAGAGTGTCAGGAAGTGAGGGAGCTCGAGAAGGGAGGCTGCTGAGTCCTTGGCAGCAGCTCAGTGACTGAGGCTGAAGGTGTTGTTGTTGTTGTTGTTGTTGTTGTTTTATTTTTGTTGGTTGGTTTTTTTGAGACAGGGTCTCACTATGTAGTTGAGACTGACCTGGAGCTCACTATGTAGCCCAACCTGGGCTCGAACTCACAGCGATCCTCCTGCCTCAGGCTCCTGAGTGCTGGGATTACAGGCGTGCACCACCATGCCCGGCTGAAGAAGGTTTTTCAGCGCTTTTGTGGCAATCTCAGGATATTCTACCTTGACTTTAATCCAGAACATATGGAGAGTTGAAGGTGTCTCAAACATGGTTCTACGGATACCAACATTTGTAATTTTAAATAGTTGATCCTCTTCTAGAATGGGCAAAGTTGATTTGCTTGGCTTGTTCACAAATGGGTTGTAGATCCATTCTTTCCCAGTTTGGGGTTCTTTGGTGGTTGGGAAGTAATGCTCGAGGTCTTTCAAACACTGAGATATATGGTCATGCACCAGCTGGGAGAAAGATAGCACCAACTCACTCTCTTTCAAAATCTCTGTTAATGTTTCAAACATGTCAAAATTCTGAGTGTTCACTCATCACCTGTAATTCCAGTTTGGCTGCAAATGCATCCACTTTATTTACTGACTTGAACACAGTTCTTGTTCTCCCTTGATTTGACAGATTGAGTTCGTTGTGCAGGTTGTATATGTCACATGAGCAAGCAAGTATTTCACTCTGTCATTGAAATGTGTTGCCAGGGGTGATTTATTTTTAAAATAAATCTCTAGCCGGGCTGGGGATTTAGCTCAGTGGTGCTGCCACCTGTCTCGCAAGCACAGGGACTCGAGTTCCATCCCCAGTACCCCCCCCCAAAAAAAAATCTCTAGAGCAGCTCTTACAACTTAAAAACTCTGGCCAGTGATTTACTTTTAGAAAGCCACCTCACTTCTGTGTATAAGACATGTATGTCCTGTGTCGTTCTCCTCACAGATCTCCATGAACAGACGTGAGTTAAGGGTGTGTACTTTTCTGTGGTTGATAACTTTAATCCCATCCTGCAGAACATTATTAAATCCAAGTAATGTTTTTTAGTTAGCCAATATCTCTCCCTTTCTTTTGACATTTGATCCTTTTATTTCCATGTGCAATGTAATGCTTAGGTGCACTGCTTGGGATGCTATTTCCAAATTTGTTGTCTGTAGCCTGCATTTTTTCAATGGATGACAGAGTGCATAGAGTTACATTCAAAAGCAATCTCTTGGGCTGGGGGTTCCAGCACCTACCTCGCAAGCACAACGACCAGAGTTCGATCCCCAGTACAAAAAAAAAAAAAAGCAATCTCTTTGACAGGAGCAGTGACACCAGAAAGCTGCCCAGTCAGCCACTCCATCTACACATAGACCAACACAAGATGGCCAGTCCAGCCGGGCGTGGGGGTGCACACGTGTAGTTCTAGCACTCATGAGGCTGAGGCAGGAGGATTGTCACAAATTCGAGGCCAGCCTGGGCTACATAGTGAGTTCAAGGTCAGCTTTAACTACATAGTGAGACCCGTTTTTTTTTTTTTAAAAAAAAGACCAACCCAAGGGGACATAAAAAAAATTAAGAAGCCAGTGTGGTGGTTTATGCCTGTAATTCCAGCACTCAAAAGGCTGAGGCCAGTGAATCTTTGGAAGTTTGTGGCCAGCCTGGGCTACATAGTTGAGACCCTGCCTCAAACAAACAAAAAATGAATTAAGATGTGTTAGGTACATGTACCAGCTCCCCATGATGAATATAATCATTATTTACTGCAAAACATGTACTAATAAATTTTTTTAAAGCACCTGTTCAGTTTTCTAATATGTAATCATTCAAAGACTTGAACAGTCCTGCAGCTGCAGAGTCGACTGGCAATGAAAGTGCACATAACATTTCCTCAAGCACATCCTCCTGAAAAGTGCATCTCACAAACACAAACACTGTTGCATTGTTGTCAACATCAATAGATTTGCCAACCTGGGTTTCGTACCACAGTAATTCATTGATCTCTTTTTTTTTTTTTTTTTTTTGGTACCGGGGATTGAACTTGGGTCCTTGAGCTTGCAAGGCAGGCGGTGGCACCCCTGAGCTAAATCCCCAGCCCTCATTGATCTCTTATAACAGTTGTGCCTCGTTATGCTCTGCCAGGCACCTGTAATAGTGCTACCCAAAAGAAGAATACATGCTGCCTTCTGAACTTCAGCCTCTCCTAAAGGTGCACAGTAAATGTCCTTAGCAGCAGGCAGGATCAACTCTGCCTATAGTAAAGGGCTTCTTACCTTTAGCAATGTGGTTAGCCTTTGGCTACAAGAGTAATGCTCTCAGTGCAGTACTGGCCTTCAACAATTACTTGTTCTTCATGTCCATATTTTTATCTTTTGGAAAAACTCCAAAGGCTTGTCTTTGAATGCAGGACACTTGGTCTCTGGGTGGTGAAGGAGTTTGGAAGTTTTCATGTCTTCATTGGTTGGCTGATCATCACATAGAGTACAGAGCAGACTAGAGTCACAGGAATCACCTGTTGCAATGAACCTCAAATTGAAGCAGGACTCAGTATTTTCTTGCAGATGTAGGTTTATTTCTACTGGAAGTCTTAGATTCTTCTGTTATCTCATCATTGGTCTGTCCCACTTTCCAAAGAAAAATTTTGTTTATTATTTTTTATTCACTTTGGTTTGGGTTAGCATGTGTGCTTACCAAAATTGTGGCTCAGACAAGCGCAGAGTGAAGGAGAGAGGTGTGGATGGAAGTGGTAACCAAAACAATGGGCAGACATGTACAGAGTAAAATAAGTGTTGGATTTTAACTTAAAACCTGCCACTAGAAGCAGCTTGTCATCTGCGACCCACTGATGGAGTTCTCATGAGTCTGCTAGCAACTGATATATGATGGTCCCTGTGCAGTCAAAACTTTCTGCTAGTGTCAATCTGCATCTCCAGCTTCTCCCCAGCACTAGCATCTTCGCCTCAGCTTCAGCTCAGATCATCAGGCATTAGATTGTCATAAGGAGCACACAACCTACAGGCCTCGCACGCACAGTTCACAGTAGGGTTCAAGGTCTTAGGAGACGCGATTGCCCGGCTGATCCGACAGGGGCCAGAGCTCAGGCAGCGATGCTAACAATGGGAGCAGCTGGAAATACAGATGAAGCTTCACACATTAACCACTCACCTGCTGTGCAGCCTCGAGCCATCTGTGGCACCAGGGCTGGGGTCCCCTGGTTTAATGGGCATAGAATTGCAGTTTTGCAAGATGAAATAAGTTCTATGAATAGATGATGGCAATGGTGGTGCAGCACCATGAATATTCTTTATGCCCCTGAACCATACATTTCAAAATGGTTAAGATGATAAATTTTAGCATATGTGTATTTTACCACAATTAATTTTTCTATTTGGGATTTTTCTGGGGGGAGTATTTGTGTTTCGGTTTAATCTTCCACTGAGCCGCAACCCTAGCCCTACAACTGAACTTTTGAAAGACTCCTCCCTGGCAGCTTCTCACCGTCTGTACCCCTCCCCTTCCAGAACAGATGAGACTTCTCCTTTGCTAATGGACAACCAGCTCCTTGAGGATGCAAGCTGGTCGGGTCTGTGACCACGGCACAGAAGCACAGGGCAGAGCACTCGGCAAAGTTTGCACCACGGGGCAGGGTGCTGCGTGTCTGGCTGGGCTGCAGGTTCGGGGCAGAAGGGGTCCTGAGGTAACCAGACTTTCTGCGTGGAGCAGGGGTCCATCCCCAGTGGCTGTGCCTGCTGACCTAGGGCTAGCAGGGGCTGGGCGCGTCAACTCAGGTTTTGACCCTGAGTGGCCAGGGCTGCTCCACATACTCTTTGACAAACGTCCACAGGAGCCTGGCGTTCTGGCCCTGACTCTGCTCTCACTCCAAAAGGGAGGGTGCTCGTTCTTCACTTGTTTTGAGGAGACTTTTCAGCAAAATATCTAGGAAACAAGAGAAAATAGGCAGAGGGCTTTCGAAAAACAATCAATACCTCAAGTCAGTAAGGCTCCCCTCAGAATCCATTTACTTTTCCTTTAGTCTCTGTTCTAAGGAGCAATGATCTGTTTTCCAGCCCACAGCAAGTTCAAAGCTTCAACTTAGAAGGAGAGAGGCAAACTCTTAGCTAAAGCCTAGAAAGACAGAAAAGTCCAAATAAAGATCCGAAACAAACATGGAGGTGCTAGGGGCACAGATACAGCACACTGGAGGCCCTGGGTTCCATGCCAGCACCAAAGGACGGGAGGAAGGGAGGGAAAGACGTGGGACTGCGGGCACCGTGCACACGGGTGGTGGAAGGCCACGCTGGCCCTGGCTTCCCAGTCAGAGGTGAGAGGACGCCAGGCCCGCACTACCTGGGGAAGCCAGGTAGGAAGATGCACCTAGGCCCTGCGGTCTCCTCCTGTGGGGAGGGTTTGGCCCCGTGGCCCCACCCCGCTGTGCAGGAACTGGGAGCCGTAGCACTTTGCCGGCCAACCTGGTCATATAAAGCCATGGGGACCATCAGAGGCCTAGCTTTTGACCTGATTTGTGAACAGTCTTTCTAGCTGATGTATTGAGAAGACCAGGGGGATGGAGGTAGGGACCCAGGCAAGCACAGGGGCTTTTTTCTTTTTTCTTTCCTTTTTGAGGCAGGGTCTTGCTATGTTGCTCAGGCTAGCCTCAAACTCCTGGACTTGCTGGGATTACACACCTGTAATCCCAGGATTCAGGAGGCTGAGGCAGGAGGGTGGCTGAGGATTCAAGGCCAGTTTCAGGGCTGGGGATGTAGCTCAGCAGCATAGTGCCTGCCTGGCAAGCTTGAGGCCCTTAGTTTGCATCCTGGTACTCACCACCCCCCCTCAAAAAAAAGCCAGCTGGAACTGCATGAAAACAGAAACAAACAAAAAAACAATTCCTGGAAAAAGCCATCCTCCTGCCTTGGCCTCGGGCCTCTGCTCTCTAACCCTGCCTGGCCCCCTCTACTCCTCTGGTGGAGACGGCCTCTTGTTTCTTGCTTCTTCCCACTGTAAGCGCCTAGCATTTGCTAGTCGATCTTCCTTGCTGGTTGCTGTACCCACAACACTTGTCCCAGCACGGGGCATTGCCAAATGTCACTGGGTCCCGTGAGATGTGACTGGAGTAACAGCTGAAGCCCGGAATGCTGCTCAGGGATCTTTAATTACAAACAACAGAAGCCAGCACTGGTTGTCTTAGAGCAAAAAGAAAGAAAATCTGGGAGATGCCCACTACCTACCGAAAGACTGGAGGACAGGCCTTGGACCAACACAGGAAGCTACGGAGCAGTGCTCGGCATTCAGCTTGTGTGGCTGTGGTGACTGAGCCATCCGCCTCTCCTGCCCTGGTTCCCAGGTCCTGGGGAAGATGCCATAGGGAGGGTCAGTCAGGTGTTCCGACTCTGTTCTCACTGGGGCACCAAGAGGAAGAGCCAGGACAGAGAAGATCTCGGGAATCCACGAAGGGAGGGCAGGGTTCTCTGAGTGTCTCTCACACGGCTGCACTGTCAGGAAGCAGGCGGTGGGGAAGGAAACCAGAGAGCTGCTGGGAAAACAAGCGGCCACCCCAGCAAATGCAAACCGCACTTTCCTCAGGCGGGAAAAGTGTTTGGGCAGGACCTGAACTGTCACTAGATGCCATCTAGTTGGGGAACTTTGCATTCTCAGTGCTTTGATGTACCTAGTAGATGCTCAACTAGTATCTGTCAGGTGGGTCTGCCACGGGACAGCATCCGAGGAGGTCCCCAAAGGGAGATGGGGAGGCTTGGCCCGCACCACCTACAGGGAAGGCTGCAGGTTCGCTGGCTTCCAATGCTTAGGATGTGTCAGAAAGAGGAATAAAGATGGCCTAGCATGGTGGCACACACCTGTAATCCCAGCACAGAGGAAGCTACGGAGCAGTGCTCGGCATTCAGCTTGTGTGGCTGTGGTGACTGAGCCATCCGCCTCTCCTGCCCTGGTTCCCAGGTCCTGGGGAAGATGTCATAGGGAGGGTCAGTCAGGTGTTCCGACTCTGGTCTCACTGGGGCACCAAGAGGAAGAGCCAGGACAGAGAAGATCTCGGGAATCCACGAAGGGAGGGCAGGGTTCTCTGAGTGTCTCTGACACGGCTGCACTGTCAGGAAGCAGGCGGTGGGGAAGGAAACCAGAGAGCTTCTGGAAAACAAGCGGCCACCCCAGCAAATGCAAACCGCACTTTCCTCAGGCGGGAAAAGTGTTTTGGCAGGAACTGAACTGTCACTAGATGCCATCTAGTTGGGGAACTTTGCATTCTCAGTGCTTTGATGTACCTAGTAGATGCTCAACTAGTATCTGTCAGGTGGGTCTGCCACGGGACAGCATCCGAGGAGGTCCCCAAAGGGAGATGGGGAGGCTTGGCCCGCACCACCTACAGGGAAGGCTGCAGGTTCGCTGGCTTCCAATGCTTAGGATGTGTCAGAAAGAGGAATAAAGATGGCCTAGCATGGTGGCACACACCTGTAATCCCAGCACTCGGGAGGCTGAGGCAGGAAGATCACTGTGAGTTCCAGACCAGCCTGGGCTACATAGAGAGAACCTGTCTCAAAAAAAAAAAAAAGTCTCAAAAATAAGAAAGTCAGTTTTGTCTGGTTGCTGCCCCAGAATTACTTTTCCAAATCGTGACCTTTACAGATATTCACAACAGCACTACCGCAACAGTCCTCTTGCCTCAGCCTCCTGAGTGCTGGCATTATAGGTGTGTGCCATTATGCCCAGCTCTATCTGCTTTTTAAATTAAAAACTCTTAATAATTCTAAGCCCAGATGAGGCCTGTAACTCTCAGCCTCTGCTAGGAAGCTGAGCTGACTGTTCCCTTGGAGGTGAATCTTGCCATGTTTTATTTTGTTTTTTGAGACAGGGTCTCACCATGTAGCCCAGGCTGGCTCGAGCTCACTGGGATCCTCCTGCCTCAGCCTCCCAAGTACAGGGATTATAGGCATGCACCACCTCGCCCAGCTTCTTTCTTTCTTTGTGGTGGTGGTACTAGGGATTGAACTTGGGACCTTCACAGTGAACTACATTCCCAGCCCATCTTTTTTTTTTTTTTTTTTTTTTTTAATTTTGAGACAGGTTGCTAAATTTGCTCAGGCTGGGCTCCAATTTGCCTCAGTCTTCCCAAGTGTTGGGATTACCAGTGTGTACCGCCAAGTCGTTTGTCAATTTTATTTTTAAAAATCAGCAAACTATTAGTGATGTCTTTGAGAAGTTTTAAATAAGTGGGTGAAACTGGACATGGAGGCACATGCCGATAATTCTAGCATCTGGGAGCCTGAGGCAGGAGGACTGCAAGTTTGAAGTCAGCCTGGAGTACATAGCAGGGCCCTGTCTTAAAAACCTAAGGAAATATGGGCTGGGGATTGAGCTCAGTGGTTCCGCAGCCTGCCTTGCAAGCACAAGGACCTGAGTTCGATCCCCGGTACCACACACACACAAAAAAGTAAATAAAAAATGAAAAGCAGACCACTCTTCTATAGCTCCAGTTAAAAAAAAAAAAAAAAAAAAAAAAAAAAAATAAATAAATGAAGCTAGCTTTTATTTTACTAAGCGACATGGTGACCTGCTGCAGCGATAGTGACAGGGCCCAGTGTTCACCCCTCTCATGCTGATTCTGAACTTGGACTTGCTTCGACAGCAAGGTTAGCAAGAGTGGGGTGAGCAGAGGATTGATAGGCGTAGGAATGGTGGGGGTTTTGCTCTCACAAGCCAGCCACCATGCTCTACGGAGGCTCACGCCGTCTGGGCCATGCCCCTGAGAGATGAACCGAAAAAGAAGCCCGGAAGGCATTCCAAGTGCCTGCCCAAGACCCAGGCAAGTGACAGGTCTTGGATGTCACTGCCCAGGCTGGCACCGGTGAATGCAGCCCTGAGGGCCACCCCAGCCTCACTGTGCAGAGCAGGCAGATCCCCCCACCAATCAGAGACTTCGAGAAGTAACAGGCCAATGTCGGTTCTGGTTTGGGTTTTTGAGACAGTCTCGCTACACTTATCAGACTGGTCTCGAACTCATGGACACAAATGATCCTCCTGCCTCAGTGTCCTGCGTAGCTGAGCCTCACTTCTACTGTTTATCTAAACTCTGAATTTGGGAGTAATAGATAAACTGACCCATGATATCCGTGCTCTCAACAATAGCATGGTGAAAACTCAGCATTCTACCTCCCACTTATACCATTATAGCTTTTTAAAAATTTTATTTCTGACTAAAAGGAAAATAAGCCCATACCCTTTGACCGAGTGGATAAAGTCAAGGACCCGACCAGAAACAGGCTCTAGCATCTAGTCTATGATCATGTACTGTTTCAAATCAGTGAGGAAATATTCTCCTAAAAGATAAAGGCTCTAAGAACCAAGATACATCATGTAAAGGTACAAGATCCTCATGGAGAATGTAACTGTGTTGTATAACTAAAATGTACCAATAAACTTAATGGGGAAACAAAGATAAAAGACCCCCCACCAATCAGAGACTTCGAGAAGTAACAGGCCAATGTCGGTTCTGGTTTGGGTTTTTGAGACAGTCTCGCTACACTGATCAGACTGGTCTCGAACTCATGGACACAAATGATCCTCCTGCCTCAGTGTCCTGCGTAGCTGAGCCTCACTTCTACTGTTTATCTAAGCTCTGAATTTGGGAGTAATAGATAAACTGACCCATGATATCCGTGCTCTCAACAATAGCATGGTGAAAACTCAGCATTCTACCTCCTACTTATACCATTATAGCTATTTTAAAAATTTTATTTCTGACTAAAAGGAAAATAAGCCCATACCCTTTGACCGAGTGGATAAAGTCAAGGACCCGACCAGAAACAGGCTCTAGCATCTAGTCTATGATCAAGTAGTGTTTCAAATCAGTGAGGAAATATTCTCCTAAAAGATAAAGGCTCTAAGAACCAAGATGCATCATGTAAAGGTACAAGATCCTCATGGAGAATGTAACTGTGTTGTATAACTAAAATGTACCAATAAACTTAATGGGGAAACAAAGATAAAAGATCAGTGATAGGTTCAACCAACTGCAGACTGAAAATACCCCCTTCCCAATTTCTTTTTGGTTTTTTTGAGACAGAGTCCGTCTCATTGTGCAGTCCAGGCTGATCTTGAACTCACTATGTAACCATGTCTGGCAGTAAATTCATGGCAATCCTCCTGCCTCAGCCTCCCAAGGGCTGAGATTACAGGCATGAGCCACACACCTGGCTACCTCCCAGTTTCATCTGCACTGAACATGTGACAGCTTTTCTTGTCATTATTCCCCTACACTACAGTATGATAACCACTTGCATAGCATTTATATGCATTAGGTATTATAAGCAATCTAGAGAAGACAACGTACTAGGAGGATTGTTATCAGTTATATGCAAATATGACCCCATTTTATATGAGGGATTGAGCACCCCCAGATTTCCATTTCTTCAGGGGCCCAGGAGCAAATGCCCTGAAGGTCTGCGGGATGGATGTGTTGATAAAGTCAGCTAACTGATTAGAAAAAACTAAGTTTAAATCTTTACCTCACACGTTAAATCCAAATAAACTCCAGGTGAGAGTAAAAGCTAAACAAAGAAGGAGAAAGGATGAAGAACAAATAGAGATCTGGAAGAAAATTGGGAGGATATATTTGATACTGAGATGGGAACGTCCTATAAGCAAAGAACAATGGGAGAAATAAAGGAAAATATCAAAAGAGCACATAAAAATGCCAAGAGTGTGTATGTGTCAAAAATCACTAAATACAAAACGAGAAGATAAATTCTAAACTCAGAAATGTATTCCCAACACATAGGACAGACTTGACATTTAAGGGTTTGTGTGAATCGGTAGGAGAAAAAATAGAAAAACCGACAAAAGATACAAAGAGGCAGATCACAGAAGGCCAGATGTCCCTGGGTCTATTTTTAAAGGCATTGCAGAGCGCAAGGCCACCGAGCAGGCTCTTTGTGTGCCTTTCTCCGGCACCGGGAGGGCAGGAGCTGGGCGGGCACCGAGGAGCGACCGGGAGGAGAGGTGGCACCTCAGGCCGGCGGGTTTTTTTCAGCCAAGGAGCGGGACGAGGCTCATTCCAGGTCTCGGCCGCCGGGGGGCGCTGCCGCCCAGGAGACGCGGCGCGGGGCGCCTTGCGAAGTCCTGAATCCGGCCCAGGCCCTGTGGACAGGAAAGGCCCCGCGCCAAAGCGGCTGCGAGAAGCCTCTGAGTCACTCTGGCCGTGGCCGCATCTGGGCTCAGCAGGCCATACTGGGGAAACTGGGTCAGGCTCGTGACCCAGTTTACTGGTTCGCAGCTCCAGCCAGGCCCTGGGAGTGGGAGGACAGACACGTTGACAGCCAGTTTCCCAAGGCCAACTCCTAAAGCTCTCGGGGCATGAGTTCAGGATGTGTCCTCTCGGGGCTTGGGGCTGGCCTTGCCTGGGCAGGTCCCCAAGTCACTGGTCTCCCTGTCACCTCAAGTCTCATCCCAGCTCTGGTGGCCCTGTCATCCAGCCTGCCCACCTCTCCCGCCCACAGCGCATCCTGCTTGTTTCTGTCCAGGGCCCTGTCCTATCTCAGCCTGCAGTGGCCACCTGCCTCTCACACCCACTGCAGCCCATCCAGGCTCCTCTCTGTCTGCCTCTGCCCTGAGGTGTCTGGAAACATTTCCTTTTCTCTCCAAAATCCTCACTACTGCTAACGAAGAGGGCATTTTGGAAACCTGGTCCAAAGGTGAGGTGCTGGGCCTCAGCGAAGTGGCTGTTCCGCTGGACAGGGGTCAGTGGATGCTCCCCAGGAGGGCTGGGCTGCTGCAGAGGAGGAGGAGGAGGCCTGCGGGGGCCTGAGCGGATGAGGGTGGCGAAGGAGGGGACAGAGTCCAGAAGAGACTGGCTCCTCCGCCCCTTCCTCCCTCTGTCCCCAGCACCGAACTGACATTTCCTGGAGCTGAGTTGTGCTAGCGCGGTGTCATTTTGCCCACCACCGTCCACCCCAGGGCCCCATTTCCAGCAATTCCGGAGCATTCAGGAGGGCTCTGCCTGCATTGCAGGTGCGCACAAGGAGGCGGCAAGGTGGCAGGAAACACGGGCATCAGGAGTGGGCAGAAAGGCAGGCGTCCTCCTCTTAGACCCCTTCCCTCTCCCCTTCAGAGGATGTGGGCAGAGTGGTGGAGGAGCAGGCCCGCTGTGCCTGTGCTGGGATGACACTTGCCAGAACTGAAGGCGTCTCTCACACACACACACACACACTGCACCCAGTGGCACTGAGCTACACCTCTGCCCCCCCACCCCGATTTTTCTATTTTGGAGCAGGGCCTTACTAAATCACTCTGTTGCCCAGGCTGGGCTTGACTCACGATCCTCCTCCCTCTGGCATCGTCAGCATGTGCCAGCACACCCAGCCATCCGTTTGTCTTTAGCATCTTATTTATTTATTTATTTTTAAATGTTGGCCACAGAATCTCCAAATCACACAGACACGCATAAAATCAAATCCAAGCAAAAGTTCAATTCTTCCCCAACTCACATCTCACTGTTAACAGTATGGAAGATGCTCCCTTCCCTTCCCACAGCTTTATCTCCTTTTTTTTTTTTTTTGGTACCGGGGATTTAACTCGGGTCCTTGCACTTGCAAGGCAGGCCGCCGAACCACTGAGCTAAATCCGCAGCCCGATCTCCATCTTTTTTTTTTTGAGACAGGGTCTCAATATGTAGTTGAGACTGACCTGGAACTCACTATGGAGCCCAGGCTGGTCTCGAACTCACAGCGATCCTCCTGCCTCAGCCTCCCGAGTGCTGGGATTACAGGCGTACGCCACCACTCCCGGCTCACCGATCTCCTTCTTTATAGAAGCTCTAATATTCCACCAGCGGTGAACCTGCCCCTTGGGGATGGCTGGACAGCAGAGAGCTTCCTGGTTTTGATCTTCAGGTATTCACCTCAGTGCACTGTGGAAATATCCTGGGAACTAATCTGACCATGGAGCTATGGTGACAGGGGTAACGCGGGGCCCTTTGAAAGCTCGAACTCCCCAGGGCTGACAGGTGCAGGGCAAGCCCCATGGAATACCCCACTGATGGTGCCAGAAGTCAGCTTCCAGTGAGCCCTCCCTGCCACCTGTCCCCTGCTCCCCTATCCACCTCTTGTCCTGAGTCTGGGCAGTACCCAGACTAAAGCTTCTGATTGTGTGTGTGACCTCCGGGGTCCTTGCACACCCTGGATCCCTACGACCTTCTTTTTGCTGTCACACACTCTACTATCTTCTGGCTCTCGGGACAGATGGACGAGCATCCCATCCTGGGCATTCCCCATTTAGCCACAGACTTACAAAGTCTGCCTTTTGCAGCCTGCCAGCTCTGGCCACCAGTGTTGGTAACATACCCTACTCCCCACCTGCTAAGGCAGCGAGTGGATAAACGGCTTGTCTTCAGGAGCAAACCAGCCCCACTCTAGCCACAGAGCTGGGTTGCTGGCCTAGCTCTGCTTGAAATTTGTCAGCTGTTGTCCTGAAATGGGCCTGGGACCGGGCTGTGATTCAGGGGCAGAGCTGATGTTTAGCTTGTGTGAAGCCCTGGGTTCCAGCCCTGTACCAAAGCCAACAAGAACAAGGCCTGAAGCCTCACTGGTGGTGCCGGTGTGGTTTTCTGGAGCCCTCGGTGTACCCAGCTGTAGGCCAGGCACGGGGAGGTGAGAGAAGAGAAATGTGGGTCATGGATCCTGCTCCATTTTCTCTGTAGGATCTTGTGTGTGAGGGCTGTGACCGTCCCACAGTGGAATGCTGTCCCACCCCAGCACGGTTTCCAGGAGACTGGCCTCCTCTTGATTCTGCCAGCACCCATTCTGGCCCCTGGGCTCATGTGATTTTTTTTTTTTTTTTTTTTTTTTTTTTTCTGGGTTGTTAA
>NW_022900925.1:18996498-19005137 GCF_012274545.1 Fukomys damarensis
GCCTTGGTTTTTTTTTTTTTTTTTTTTTTTTTGGTACCAGGGATTGAACTCAGGTTCAATACTGCGAGACAGGCAACAGAACCACTGAGCTAAATCTCCAGTGGCACATACGACTCTTGATGACCCTGCCGTTTGGGGCCGGTGACCAGCCTCGCCCATGAGCACACTGTGCACTGTTCCAGAAGGCCCAGTGGCAGGCCACCATTCTGAGCGCTGCGCGTCGCTCCTTCTCCTGGGAAACTAGATGGGTCTGGCCTCAAGGTCAGGACACCAGACAAACAATGCACAGACCGTTCTGATACAGCGCCCGTAGACACACAAAGGCCGAGCAGACAGAAGGACAGAGGTTGGGGAAATGCAGTATTTCTTCCTGCGGGACTTTTGCCGGGACACGGTACCAATCCATCCTCTCCTTTTCTGCCTGAGTTCAAATTCCAGATTGTATGTCCTCTGTCTGTGCCTTCTGTCCTTGAAATCTCCTGTCTCAGGGAAACATTTTCAGGTTGGACGCAGTCACCTTCCCGCCCTGAGTGTGGAAGCCTCTGGACGCTGGCCCGCGTCGCGGGTGTGTGTGACACCTGCATGCTTGCCATCACCTGCTATGTCATCTGCTGTTCCCAGGCTTCCTCCTTCACATATTAACTGGGTTGGGGTTGCTAAACGTACAAGGAAAGCCTGCCCGTTTGTGGGGTGTGGCGCTAGTGGGGCCTGGAGACTAGTGCCTATACTCCCAGCACTCAGGGAGGCTGAGGCAGGAGGATCACAAATTCAAGCAACACCGGGACTCACGCCGTCCTCTGCTGGGCTTGGACTACTTCATTTCCCCCTAAAATTCCTAGAAACTATTTCACACCTCCATACCTTCATGGCCCCGCTCATCCAACCTGCCAAGTCCCGGATGATCCATCCACACTCCGCACTGGTATAGAACCGCCTTTCTGGACATCGCTGCTCACATGTTCGCTTTCTGAACTGCAACAATCGATTCAAGGACATCCAGGCAAGCGGCTCTGTCTGCCCTTCCGGTCTGGGGCCGCACCCACCAATGCTGTTACTGCCAGACGGCCGGCCATACCTCTTTCTCACCATTCCCTTGGCTGTTGCTTTCCCCTCATGGTCTTTGGAAAACCAGCTTCACAGCGTGAGCCACACCTGGCAATCAGCTCACTATGAACTCGTCATTATTTTTTCCCATGCCGGGGATCAACTCCAAGGCCTGCCTCATGCTACGCAAGCACTGTAGCACTGAGCTACCTCCTCAGCCCTAATTACTTACTACTTTTAAAAACTGACTTTTTTAGGACCAGGGATTTAGCTCAGTGGTGCTGCAGTCTGCCTCACTAGTACAAGGTCCTGAGTTCGATCCCTGCTGCCAAAAAAAAAATATATGTGTGTGTGTGTGTGTGTGTGTGTGAGAGAGAGAGAGAGAGAGAGAGAGCGAGAGAGAGACTGAGACTCTTTTTAATAAGGTGGGCTGCATGGCAGGCAGGACAGGGGCCAGTACCTTGGCTCTGGACAGGCTGGACAAGTAGGGCAGGGCCCAGCCCAGTGGAAAGTTGAGAGAGGCCAGCCTGGGCTTGATTTACATCTGAAGGGGCAGAGAGGACAAAGGTCTGTGGGGACACCAGCAGCAAGAGTAGATGCCAGGAGATCATATCCAACATTGGGGGAAGAGTACAGAATGAGGAATGCAAGAACTTTCTGCTGGGGAGAGAGTGTCAGAGGGTCCCTGCCCTGTAAAGGCTAAGAACAGGGGCTGGAGATGTAGACCCCTGGGAGAGCACTGGCCCAGCATGCACAAAGCTCTGGGTACAAAGCCCCAGTACAACACACACACGCACACGCACACACTCCTTCTCAGACAAGGACTGACCTTGAAAAGGAGAGACATACAGACCAGGGGCCAGGAGGCAGCTAACTCAACACCCCAGGGGCCCGCTCCCTGGTGGGAGGAAACCCTTGGTTCCGATTCTGGCCCTGGGCTCCTACCCCTCATCTTCTCCCCGCTGGGTGCCCCACGTGCCCAGGGCAGCCCTGAGGATGGAGAAGCATCACAGCTACTGCTTCCCAGGCCTCCCTTGGTCCAGCGGTGAGCACCATGGCGACCTAAGAAAGGGCTGAGTGGCAGGCGGCGGCAGGTCAGGAGGCAGTGGGAGCAGCAGCAGGCACTGCCCAAACAGGCTTCCGAGCGGCTTCCCTGGCTTCTGGTGTTTTCTGCTGCAGTCTCCCTCCTTCGAGGGCTCTGTGTGCCTCATACAGGGACCGTTGGGCAGCAGCTCCAACAATAGGATCAAAAGGGTCACCGGACAAGGTCCAAGAAGGTTCCCGCTGAGGTACAGAACCTAAGGCCCTCCCTACTCATAGAATAAAGTTGCAAGTTCGCCGATCCCCATTGCAGAAAAAGAATTTTCAGAATGCAGAAGAGATATAAAAGGATTTATTAGGCAGAAATTTTAAAGTACATGCTCAGAGAAATAGTGGGGGCCCTCGAGAGAGAGAGGCATGTTATGATCTGGAGCCAGGTACCCCTCAGGGCTCTTGGGATGCCTTTGAGATGGGCGACCCAGGACATGTATTCCAGCTCTTTGCAGGTCGCCCATGCAGCGGCTGGGTCGGGATACAAAGCAGCTCTGTATGTGTGAAGCTGAAATCTGCTGCCCAACATAACTGCCCCTCCTTGAGGCTGGAGGTCAGAGGGAAGGTGCTGGAAGAAGCCATTTACAGCTGAAAAGCACAGACCCGGAGCCCAATTTGTAGGCTTAATGGTGATTTAAGACCCTTAGGATTTTTTTTTTTTTTTTTTTAGTGAGTTTCCTGGAAAGGAAAAAGGTTTGAATAACATGTGTATCCTGACAGTGCAGTTTTTCTTCAAAGTACAATTTTAAAATTCCAGCTTTCCTCACATCTTTCTATATTTCTTCTACAGCCTCTCAAAAGGTCGCAGCAGCTCCATCTCAGTCCGGGCTCTGCTGCTGACTTCCGCTGTTCCTCGGTCAAACTGACTGATATCAGCAACAAGGAGTTGAAATCAGATAGGTGAGCCAGGCGTGGTGGAGGGTGGGAAGTTCGGCCCCAGGCCAGCCAAAGGCTGCTTTAGCGTGGTGGGGCACACTGTAATCCCAGACTCAGCCGAGGCAGGAGGATCGCTGTGAGTTTGAGACCAGCCTGGGCTACACAGTGAGTTCCAGGTCAGTGTCAACTACAGTCTCAACTACACAGTCAGAGCCTGTCTCAAAAAAACCAAAAAAAAAGACTGGTGATGTAGCTTAGTCCAAAGGCCTTATGTTCAATCTCCAGCAAAGGTGGGGGGGGGAAGTAACTGTGATTGTCCCCATTGCACAGCCAAGAAAATAGGCAGAGAGAAGCTCAGTTCTTGCCCGAGGCCCACAGTTAAGTAGAGAGCTAGGCTTCCCCCACCCCCAGTGGCTGGGATGCCCACTGTGCCAGAACCAGGGTCTTGCCATGATTAGTGAATGCCCTGTATGTGGCCCAGGTCACAATTATGAGGTGGAGTATTTTTTTGTTGTTTGTTTTTGGTTTTTTCTTAGCTGTTCAGTGGTTTGCAGGTGTGTGACATCTGCTCCCTGGGCTGGAATCCCTCAAAGGCAAGAACAGCTTGGCCCTATCCAAGCGCTCAGTAGCTGCCCTCAGAATGAACGCACGAATGAATGAATGAGCTGTCTGGAGTAAAGGCAGCACAGGGCGCCGGGGAACTCAGGGTGGGGCAGCCAGGCGGGGCTCAGAATCACCCCCAACAGAGAGTGCGTCCCCAGCTCGCCTCACATCCCCGGGCCCCTGACCGGTTCTCCAGCCTGCTGAGCTGCAGCCTCCAGCCCTGGCAGACCACAATGCAAGTGGCTCCTCTTGGGGTCCCAGGGCTTGTGTTTTGGGGACAAGGAGCCAAGCAAAGTTCTCATCCACTTTTCTGCCTGCCCCCCTCTCTCATCCCACGCTCGAAAGAGGTCCGCAGTGGGGGTGACTGCAAGGCCTTCTGCGTTTGTCTGGGAGGAGGATTGAATCACGTAACAAAACACGCTGAAGAAAAGTTTTCTGGTTTGCCTCCAGTGTGTATGGATGATGAAATAATCATCAACAGCCTAAGCTGCTGTTGCTGCAGAGATGTGATCTTTCAGGCGCGTCAGTAACAGCTCCCCACTAAGCTTAGGCGAGGCCCTGTGTTAGGTGCTCTCTGAGCTTGACAGCTCTGGGCTATAAATAGTCTCATTCCATCTATCTATCTCACAGAGAGGTTAAGGGACTTGCCCAAGATCACACAACTGTGAAATGGTTAGAACAAAGATTTCAATTCAAGTGTTTTGTTTTGAGACAGGGTCTTACTATGTTGCCTTGAACTCACTATGCAGCCCAGGCTGGCCTCAAACTTGTAGCAATCCTCCTGCCTCAGCCTCCTGAGTGCTGAGATTACAGGTGTGCTACACCATGCCTGGCCCAAGTCAAATATGTCTTCATTCCGGGGTCAGAAGGCCTGGGTTTGAATCCTGATTCTACTATTTTTTTATAAAGCAGTAGATCCCTCTACAAAATGGGCTGACAGTGTCTGTTTCATAGGTTTTTGTAAAGATTACATTCTACAGATTAAGCATTTAGTGCCTGATTCAGAGTAAGCGCTAACAAACACTAGCTCTTCCTTGATTTTAATGTTTTGGTTGCTTGTCATTGTTAAATCAATCTTCAGGAAGAGCTGATGGGTGGATGCTGTGTCCTTTTCTTGCCTCATCCTGCCTCACACTTCCTTTGTCACCCATTTCTAGCATCTTTTACCCCTGACATTACCTAGCAAACACCCCACTGGCATCTTAATTATATGTAAACTCTATTTTGTATTTCATCCAACCTAGACACCACTGATTTTTATCTGTGCTATTATAGATAATTAACCATTTCAGTGTGTACCATTTTTTAAAAAATATTTTTTGGTGGTACACACCTGTAATCCCTGGGAGGCTAAGGCAGGAGGATTGAAAGTTCAAGCCCATACTGGCAAATTTAGCAAGAACCTATTTCAAAATTTCAAAGGGCTGGTGTTATGGAAGATCCTGATTTTAATTTCCAAAACTGTAAAAGGAAGAAAGACAAAAAAAACGTTTAGGCTGAGACAGGAGGATCTCAAGTTTAAAGCCAGCCTGGGCTACATAGTGAGTTCAAGGCCAGTCTGGGCTACATAGTGAGACCCTGTCTCAAAAATCTAACATTGATATAAAATACACCCAATTTCAGAGATGTTAAAACATAAAGAGTATTGAAGTCTCACTTTTAATCGGTGAAATGTGGTAGGAATGATTTGAGCTTTATTATCGACATAGGTTCCTCTAGCCCTGAATTTTTCCTGCTTTTTAGATGGCATCTGTCAGTTGACCTGGGTAATTCTTGCATCCAGTCCAGTTTGGCGTCCAAGACTTCAGCTCTGTGCCAGCCCAGGGCTGGTATTTCTGCTAGGTGACACTAACCTTGCCCTGGCCGCTGGCAGCAGGGGATCCTGCCAGCCTGTGACCCAACTGGGGTGAGAATCTTTGACACCAGCAGCTGCAAGGTCAGCTGACTTTCTCACCTATGGGGACTGCTTTATGGCCTTCTGCTGCAGCCTGTTTGACTTAGGTTTGTTCACATGGATGAAAAGGATCTGTTGGATGTAAGTTCCTGAGGAGAGCAACATGGAGGGAAAAACCAAGTTCCCATGTAACTTCCCTAGGCAGTGGGCAAAGGACTGTGAGGACCAAGTTTTCAGGTCAAGGTGGGCTCCGTGCCCCTTACCCAGAATAGAGTAAATGCAAAAGTTCCTTTCTGAAAAATTTCATTCTATGTGAGTCTCTCTGAGCTTCTGTTCCTCCTTTAGGGCAAGCTACCCTAGGGCATCTCCACCCTGCTTCTGTTCCTCTTTCTAAGATGTTAAGATAAGCTTCTTTTTGTGTGATTTAATTAATATAGGAATTAGTTATAGCTGACATAGGAATTATAGTTGACATAGTTATATACCTAAGTTAGCAAAATCAGATGATCTAATGAAAAGAGGAATTGATTCTACGAATATAGGCATTAGGTAATTTTCCAATATGTACCCTCCCAGTACCCCCTGATGATTTTGCAAATGTAAGCATTAAGTAATGTTCCAATATGTGCCCTCCCGGTGCCCCCTGATGATTTTGCGAATGTAAGCATTAGGTCATGTTCCAAGATGTGCCCTCCGGGTGCCCCTTGATTATCCAATGATAAGAGAGAGCTAAAAATAGCAATTATAAGCAGAAAAATCCTACATAAACCCGCTTCAAAAATGGATCTGAGCTCTCAGTCTGAAGCCGCTGTGACGGTGACACCTGAGAGTCCAAGCTCGAACTTGCAATAAACTCCTCTTGCAATTGCATCGGACATGACTCCCTGGTGGTCTTGGGAGACTTCGTGACTTGGGCATAACAGGACCAGGCACAGTAATCATCTAGTCTGTGTGTTTCAACTACCAGATTACGGTTGGAGTCCTTCTTCTGTTTGTTTTTTCCATGATTCAGTTAAAGGTAGTGCATGTTGGGAAAAGGTTAGCCTGATGGTGCAGCTGGCCCCGGGAGGCAGAAAAGATACAGTTTGGGATTAATTTAGGAGTCTGATGATGATTCACATTATTTTCTTCGGCTGGTGCCCATCCACGGCCATTGAGAGAAACAGGGCTCCGCAGGCCAAGCAACCAGATCATCATCTCTTACCTGACTTAGAGAAATGAGTTGATCTCTGAACCTCCACAGCTATAAAATGAAGACAGTACCACTTCTTTTGTTTTGAGACAGGCTCTTGCTATGTAGTTCAGGCTGGCCTTGAAGTCACTATGTAGCTCAGGCTGGCTTGGAACTCATGATCCTCCTGCCTCAGCCTCCCAAGTGCTGGGAGTACATACGTATGCTCCCATGCGTAGATGCGGATACTTCCCAGGGCTGAGAAGCACCAGGAATAGCAATGAGCAGTTCCTGATCAGTGCTCAGCAAATGGCAGTGAGAAATGTCAAGTGCCTGCCACGTACACAAGCCCACAGATATGAAATGAAAACTAGGGGCTAGGGATTAACTCAGTGGTTCCACTGCCTGCCTTGCAAGCTCAAGGTCCCAAGTTCCATCCCCGGTACCAAAAACAAAACAAAACAAAAAAACAAACAAAACAACCACACTCGTTCTTTGGAAATGAAAACTAAACACCATGCACATGGGGAAGCATTACGACAATATTTTAATGTCAACACTCTGAACGTTTCAGATGCTAAGGAGCCAAACTGGCAAACACCTGTCTGCTGTGGGTCTGCAGCCTCAGCCTCTCCTGCATGTCCAGGGGCAGCAGTCCCTGCGCCAATCCCCGTAATGAACACCCTCAGGTCAGATGGGCCATCCCAGGTCAGCTGGGCCAAGCCCCAGGGGTTGAGCAGGGTGACAAAGAGTCTGAGGGATCTGCTTTCTCCAGGCGGCACAAGCTGTAAGGCCTCCCACCATCCAAACCCTGACACCTGGGTACTTCCCTGCTGCTGACCAGCGGCCAGTCTTCTCCGCTTGGCAGGAAGCCAGAGTGGAGCAGCCACTGCCAGGCTGAGCTCAGGCTGAGCTCAACCGCGGGCTTTGTGCCCGGTCTGTCCATACCAGAAGGGCCTGAAACGATGTCCTCAGCACGCGTCAACTGGTGACAACCAGTCAGTGATCCAAATACCAGCCAGGGAACAGAGCCCTGTGAGAGAAAACTGTGGAATCCTCTCAGGTGTGAGGAATTTGCCTTCTAAACGGGGCCTCAGCATGTGAGAATAATTAACTAGCAACAGGGCATATTCAAAAGGCCAAAGAAGTGGTATGGAAATGAACTCTGATGGAATTCAAGAAAGGAGCAAAATCAACCAATAACAAATGCAGGTGGGGTTGTGGGGAGAAAGGAACCCTTCTCCATTGTCGGTGGGAGTGTAGACTGGTGCAACCACTGTGGAAATCAATATGGAGATACCTCAAAGAGCTGGGACTAGAGGTTCCATTTGACCCAGCCATCCCTCTGCTGGGAATCTTTCCAAAAGAATAAAAAGAATCATACCAGAGTGATATATGCACACCTATGTTTATAGTGGCACAGTTTGTAATAGCTAAAACTTGGAAACAGCCCATTTGCCCATCAGTTGGAGATTGGATAAAGATGTGGTTTTTCTATAAAATGGAATACTACTCAGCCATAAAGAATGAGAAATTAGTCATTCATAGGAAAATGGATACATTTTGAGGATATACTCCTAAGTGAAATAAATCAGTCTCATATGTAAATACCGAATAGTTTCTCTGGTATGAAAAACTATAAAGGTACATAAGATCCTAATGATATAATAGACAATGTGAAATAGGAAGAAAAGGGCTATAAAGGTGTAGGGAAAGTGGGAAGGGTAGGAGAAAGGGAATTACTCCCTGTAATGGCAGTGATAGGTAACAATGTATTATAGGTTTTCCTAACAAAGCTCCTTTACTCAAACAACAGCTTCTCTGTGGTAGTATAGGTAGAAAAAAATTCCTGATTTCTATCATTAAACCGCAAGGAAAATCGTAACTGTGGTCTCTAGTAAATAATGCTGGAATTAATAAGTTCGTGGGTTTTTTTTTTTTTTTTTTTTTTTTTTTTTT
>NW_022900925.1:19005244-19010974 GCF_012274545.1 Fukomys damarensis
CTCAACTGAGGACCTTGTGCCTGGTGCAGTGGCACTGAGCTAATCCTAGCCCAGTAAAAATTTGAATTACCTCCCCAGTTCAGCTTCAAATTTTTTGATTCAACTTTTATGAATGTCAAGTGACAGCCACACACAGCTATCCACTTTACTCCTAGTTCTGATCAGATTTTAGATCATGAAGTCTAAAGGTTATGATGACCATTTTGCTGCCTTTAGTTCTCTCTTTGGGGGGTACCAGGATCGAACTCAGAACCTTGTGCTTGGAAGACAGGCGGAAGAACCACTGAGCTAAATCCCCAGGCCCTGCCTTTACTTCTTAATTCTGATGGACAAGGATGTAGAAACAAAAAACCCACTATACCCCACTTGATGCTTTATGATTTTATCACTGACAGAATAGCAGGCTCATACATTATGGTAGTTACTTTTATAATCTATATGTTCATAATCAAAACATATTAAAATATCTTGGGCCAGAGCCTGGCAAGAACTCCTTGGAGAAAATACCGAGTCACCCACAAATCTCGTCTGATGAATCCAGAGGCTGGATCCAGTCCAGTCTTGATGGTTCTGGCTGAGGAGACAATGAATGTTTAACATCTCCGGCTATTTATCTCTGCCACTGCCTCAACCAAAATGCACGCTAGTCAGTGTCCTTCAGTCCTTTTTCCGTTTTGGGTCCTGCTATCCTGAAGGCAGTGCAAACCGGATGAATCCAGACTATCTCAATTGCAAGCAGGCACGGAATTTCAAGGATTGCAAATTTAACATTGGCCAACCCAAGATCAAGTTACAGGTCTTAGTTATTTACTGACTGGGTTGCTGAGTACGAGACATTTTCCTCCATTTATATGTATCCCAAGGGGTATTAAAATGATATTTGATCAGGAGTGATTTTTTTCTTCTTGAGACAGGGTCTTGCTACACAGTTCAGGCTTCCCCCTGCATCAACCAACCCCCCAAATGCTGGGTTTACAGGTATACGCTACCACACTGCACAAGAACATACAACGATTTACCAGTTCTCCAAAAGAATATAAAGAGCACTACCAGCACAGTAGTACATACCTGTAAATCCTAGCACTCTGGGAGGCTTAGGCAGGAGGATCACAAACTCGAGTCCAGCCTGGACAACTAAGCAAATTGAGATTGTGTTTCAAAACAGAAACTTTAAAATGTCTGGAGATGTGGCTGGGATTTAGCTCAGTGGTTCTGCTGCCTGCCTTGCAAGGGCAAAGTCCTGAGTTTGATCCCTAGTACCCAAAAATAATGACTGGAGATACAGCTTGGTGCAAGGGCTATGGAGTCCAATTCCCAATACAAGTTTTTTTTTAAAGGCATCATTAATTTCACACAGCTAGAATCTGATTCAAGAACCCAATCACATCTTATCTTCCCTTAGTCAAACTATAATCCTATTATCTTCATTTCCACAAACAAAACTCAAGCATGTCCCCACTTGACTGATATGCCATACTTCCCTTTATATTGGCATTATGGTTTTCACAAAAAAAGTTGTAAACAAATGTGGACATTTTAAACAGGTATCTTGTCATTGGCGAAAAGTAATTTGACGGTGTGGACAGTAGTATCTGCTCTTTCTTCCAAGACAGGGTCTCACTATGTAGTCCTGGATGACCTTGCACTTACTATGTAACCCAGGCTGGCTTCAAACTCTAAGTACTCATAATCCCGGCCTCCTTACACGTATGCACTACCATGTGGGCTTTTCATAATTTTTTTTTTTTTTTGGTACCAGGGATCGAACTCAGGCCCTTGTGCTTGTGAGGCAGGCACCGGAACCACTGAGCTAAATCCCCAGCCTGGCCCTACAGCCATGTACTTTATTATTATTTTTTAATCCATATACTTTTAAAAATCCCTTAAGCGCTAACTGTAAGAAACCCAAAAAAATTTCTGAGGAAACAATCAAGCCTTTGAAATTACAATGGCTAGGATTTTCTTTGGTGGCTGTTTTGAGCTAGGGATTAAACCTAGGGCCCAAGCACGGTAGGCAAGTGCTGTACCACTGAGCTACATTCCAGGGCTTTTTTTTTTTTCTTCGAGGCAGGGTCTCACTACGTAGTTCGGGCTGGCCTTGAACTCACAGTGATCCTCTTGCCACAGCCTCCTAGAATTATAGGCATGTGCCACCATGCCCAGTTTCTATGCTTTAAAATAAGCATTACCACAACAGTTTCCTCAAAACAAATTGTAAAAGCCATTACACTCAGGAAGCACAGAATCCTCTAAAGCAATGCCTTAGTCTTGCACTATTTCATCACCCCAGTAACCCTGCAATGGAAATAGACAAAAGGCGCTACCATCATATTAAAGAAGCACTCTCAATATGTTGTCTTTTACAAGTCTTTAATAAAAACTCAACAAAAATATATAATCAAGCATTTTACATAAAGCATACATTCTTAATATCTGCAGATAAGAGGCAAAAGCAGATATACTGTATTGCCTCTCTTTGGCAAGGTACCAATATCATCCTCTGCAGAAACAGAATATGTTTAAAAAATAAAAAAAAAACATGGTCTTAAAATACTTGTCCCTAAATATAAACAAAATATTTAACAGTAATACAGTAGATGGATTTTCAAATTAACTAAGACATACAACACTTTGTACAGGGCATGGTTACAAGCTGCTTTCCCAAATTAAAACCTGCAGCCGAATTTGATGGGTAAAGTTTCTAATGTCACGTTCAAATACCACCGTTGAGATGCCATCCTAAGGAAAACAAAAGCCTTTCCCTACATGAAAACTGTTTCACTTAACTGGTCAGGCTGCTCCTGACCCAGCCCAATTCACTTTGAGTGAGCAATTCAGGTTTCTTAAGTAAGTATTTCTCACCAAATTCAGTGTCCCAAATTCTTTCCCCCTTACAGCAAAGTTACATGCTGTGGCTCTACTTAAGGAATATATATACAGATCAGAACTAAAAATTAGAAAAGCCAAAGGGTCCATTCAACACACACCAGCTTATATCGAAGTATATACATATATGTATATGTTTTCACAGTTAATCTAAAAAATTTACATTTAATATGTTCAGAAATACTTCTATAGTCTATAAATATTTTAAAAGCTCAACTGGTAAAATGCAGTACAAGAATGTATGAAATTAAATAAATCTTCTAAACCTTTAAAAACAGATAACTTGGAAGTCAGTAAAGCTTGAGGTTCAGTCCCTGTCAGTCCCTACTACTAAGGAAAGCAGTCTTCTAAATACGATATAAAAGAAACTCCAAAACTTTGGAAGGAACTGGCAGCTTCTGGACTTCTTGAGTGGGCATCACTCTTCGGATTGACATGCGACATAAATGCTGAAGACTAGCAACTTGTCTTGGAGTGGCCCAAAAATACACACTTCCATCATGTGTCCTAAGCAGAAAAGAAGCATAAACCCAGTCACTCAAGTACACGCACTACACAATCCCTACAGTTCAGGCAACTTTCACGGGAGGCTATGGATTAGAATCACAAACTTTACCTTAATACCTAAAGAAAAAAAAAAAAAAAATCTAAGGAGAACTACCCAATGTAACAAGGCAGTAAGTGTCATGGTTTATATTATTAGATGTCACCCCAAAGCCTCATGTGCTGCAGGTCATGAATGTGTGATACTGATTAGTCCCACTGATGGGTTTATAGCTGGGTGAGATGTTGGGAAGTGAAACCTGGTGGGAAGAAGACGGTTACTGTGGGTGTGGCCTGGGTGTGTGTGTGTGTGTGTGTGTGTGTGTGTGTGTGTGTACACGTACATGTGTGCGCACATATGTTTCCTCTTCCACTGCTCTCTTTTTGCAGTCATACCATGAGTTGTTTCCCCTCTGCAATGCTGCCCTGCCTTGGAGCCAGCCAACTATGGACCGAAACCTCTACAAACTGTGAGCTAAAATAAATCTTTCCTTCTTTAACTTTTGTCAGGCATCGTACCTCAGTGCAGAAAATAACTACCACAAACACTGTTGTAAAAGCACTCATGAGGGTCTTACTGGCTGCTTTGCTTTAAAAGTCATCTTCAAAAAAATAAATAAACAAACAAACAAACAAATAAAAGCCATCTTCACTTGCCCTACTAAGAAAACAAATACACTTACCCAGCAGCTAGAACACTGCCATCAGTAGAAAAGGCACAGCAAAGACCATTGCTCAAAGGTGCAACTTGTACTGGATAATCCTCATCAATTCTCCAGAACCTCACCATTCTATAAGGCAAACAAATTATCAAGCATCTTGTATGAAATTTAAAGTGAAAGCAACTTCTAAAATTCACAGAGCTGGGCATGGTGATCCACACCTTTAGGCAGGAGGATTGCTGCAAGTTCAAAGCCAGACTGGGCTTCACAGTGAGTTCAAGGTCAGCCTAAAATACATAGTGAGACCCTGTCTCAAAAAAAAATTTCAAAGAAATGCCACTGCGTTGAACCACAAAATAAATAAACACAAACCATTCTAACAGGTAATTAGTTTAACTTGTTTTAAAAATTTTCTTCTTACTAGGACCAGGGATTTAGATCAGTGGTTCTGCGCACAGGTCCCAAGTTCAATCTCTGGCACCGCCCCCACAAAAATTTTTTTTTTCTCTTACTTTCTTACCCTTAAAATTTGAATCTTCCAAGGCACTTATAAAAAGCCTTTTCACCTAGGTAGAGTGTATCTAGAAATACAGCAGAGAACTATATTCAAGAATATGAACAAATAAAAATGGTTACCGGCAAATAAGAAACTCTCCCATTTGTTTGCTAACATTCTGGAAAAATGATAATGAATAGTTTTATGTATTGATGAGATCAAACTGCTCAGTGCCATTCCCAAAAACATACAATAAAATCATAAAAAAAAAATAATAGCTGCAACTGATTTCTGCTTCTTATAAGCAGCACATTTCTCACACGATATTTCATCTTCTAGTCTCAACACCAACGGATGTAAATTACTGTTTACTATTTCCGCTAGACATTTTCTTCTGCTTCACCATCAGTAGGATATTACTTTCTAAAAATCTTGTGGGCTGGGCTAAAACAGCTGGTTAATAATCTGCCCAGTTTGCCTAAGTCAGACGAAGAACACAGAAAAAGGCATTATTATTCGTTTACAGAGATACTAGTTAGACGAATAATTCTTTAAGACACACTGATTATCTCCTAAGGTCTTGTCGAGAGGAAAAGTCCTTACATTAGGGTTAGGACTACAGAAAGTTGTATTTTGTGTTTTTTGTTTTTGTTTTTGAGAAGAGTCTTGCCATGTAGCAGCTGACCTCAAACTCCCAGTGATCCTCCTGCCTCAGCCTTCAGAGTGCTGGGACAACCAGCATGCACCACCATGCCTGGCAAGAAAGGGTTTTCAACTTGATTACCTTCATTAAGTAGAAGGATGAAGGCTAAGAAGTAAGCTATAATTCAAACACTCACTTATCATCAGCAAGGCTTGCAATGTGCAGTCCATCATGACTGAACGATACCGAGCGTACCCATCGGTCATTTGCTCCTCCAGCAAATATTGGAGTAGGCGGGGGAAAGAGGTGCCTGAGGGTAAACACAGGTTTTTTTCAATGGCTCAGTATCACTTCAAGAAACAAACTACCCAAGTGAAAAAGGACATCTGTCTTTGAATAAAGCAGCCTTACTGAATGCAACTGAGAAGACTGAGTAGAGCTGATGCATCCAAATTAAATGACGGGGATTTTTTTTTTTTTTTTTTTTTTTTTTTTTTTTT
>NW_022900925.1:19010986-19023387 GCF_012274545.1 Fukomys damarensis
GTATTGGGGATGGAACTTATCAGGCAGCAGCACCACTGAGCTAAATCCCCAGCTGACAGGGACCTTTTTTTAGTTTTAACTATTTTTCCCCAACATGAAACTCTAAATATAATTTATCACTTCCTAGTGGGCACTGTTTAAATAGCAAGACCGCTATCATTAAAGCCAAACTGATTTCCAGAATTTTACATCTAAAGCTTTGTATTATTTGAGCTTAAATAACAGCAAAATTTTAAATTATGAATTCAGTTTTTATATATTAATTTTGCCAATTCCAAGTATTAATCTTCTCTCCTTTTTTCTTTCTTTTAAACTAAGCAAAGTCTCTTTATGCTGTCGAGGCTGGTCTTAAACTCCTGAGGTTCCTGCCTCAGCCTCCTGACTCCCGAGTCCTAGAACTATAGGTGTATGTTAAAAAACCCAGCACACATATAACTGCTGCCATCTGTTTGTTTGTTTTTATTTTGGGTGGATTACCAGGGATGAAAACCAGAGTCTTCATATCAAGCTACACCTCCAGGTCCTTTTATAATTTTTTTGAGATAGGGTCTTGCTAAATTGTGTAGGTTGGGCTTAAACTTACAATATTCCTGCCTCAGTCTCCCACAGTGCTGGCAATAAGCTCTTATAATTTCTTAAAAGTATAGTGATAGCCAGTGATGGATTATAAACTAAAGTAATTAATGCAGTACTCACCCAAATTCCATCAGAATGTCTCCATTATGTGGATCCCAGATATTTACACGAGTATCATAAGATGCAGTAGCCAGCAATGCTCCATCAGGAGAAAAGTCACAAGCTACAACATCATGGTGATGTCCTTCTAGTTTCCGTATCATGGTATACTTATCCATATTCCAAAGGAAAACCTGAAATAAAAAGGCAAATGTTATAGCTCTATTCGGATGCACACAGGACAAAATGGCACATCTTAAACTAAAACTGATAAATTTAATAAAATTATATTAAATTAAACATTATAAATTATGAATAATTTAAAGATATGCTCAGTGTCATAGATTAAAATCAGTCTTTAAGTTATTTAAAACACATGCAAATTCTATTTAAAATGTTTCTGTTAAATGTTAATTTAAAATATAGGCCTAAACATAAAATAAAGGCAATGCAATTTAACCACAAAGTTATACTGAAACCCATTTATTCCAAAAAGTAATTAACTAAAATATGCAGAAATAAATAGGGTTAAATACTACAAACCCCCTTTTTTCCAGAATCTAGCAAATTTTTAAAAATTATACAGACAGAAAATGTAAGGTTAACAAATTGTTACTCCATTGGCATCTCCCTTTGAGATAATCACTTGTTTACAATAGGCTTGGATCACCAACGTGAGCCTAGGAAGAGAAACAGATACTGCAAGCAAAGAGAATTTTCACAGCCAAATGAAATTTCTTTGGCAAACAACAAGGATGTTAACCACATTACAATATGAAAATGCTATTTTATGAAAATAATTACAGTATTACTGTGAATCAAGATTTACCATTTTCCCCAAACTAACTATAGTCACATTTTCAGTATAAGACAGTTAAATTACTTAAGAACAAGTTTACACAGTTTTAGATTCTAAACATCAATAGTCAAGACTGTGCAGAATAGCCCTAAACAGAATTGTTTATTTCAATGTTAAATGTGAGCTTAGAAATTTATAACAATCTTAATAATTAGATAATCTCTCCTCCTCTTGGAGTAAAGCAATCCTTTTTTCTACTTTTTTTCTGCACAGACACAACATATTATTTCCAAAGGAAAGTAAGCACAAATTTCAAGTTGGATCAAATACTTAAGGTATCTAGAATCTTAAAGAATTCCAAAAAATAGCACAGAGAAACCATTTAAAAGCCAATTACTTCAAATTAAATTGGTTTCATTTGTTATGACTCCCAATTCCATCAAACTGGAAGAGCAATTTACTTGTAGGAGTCAGTGGATTTCACTGTGGGGAAAATTATTTTTAAAAAGAAAAAAAAAGAAAGAAAGAAAAGCAGAAAGTGGACGTCGACCAGCACCTGTGTACGTACAGTACACCTTGCAGCCGAATGCAAGGTTACTTCATCCTATGGTAAAGGTCGCCCCCAGCCCGGTAGCCAGAGATGCCACTCTTTCTGCCCAGCTAACACCATTGTGCGCCTGTGTGCGAGTGGTGCCAGCATAACCTCAATCACACCAATATTGCTGCCACCACCTGTGACAGGGAAAGCAAGAAGCATATGGAAAACACACAGCCTAAAATAGCAATGTCAACATCTAGCTTTGTTGTTTTTATGATTTTTAAGTAACTAAACTATTTTCTTCTTAACTTTCAACATTTCTAACTATCATTACAACATACCTCTTGGCTAAATAAAATGCATTTTAACTAGCTTCCACCACCCTTCCATTAATTCAAAGTGTACTGTGATCATTACATGTACTTGGACTTCAACCTTTTCATAAATACTTGAAGCTATTCAGATCTTTTTAACCATACTAACTCAGAGCTGGTAAAGAGTCTAACAACAAATAGCATAACCTTCTTAAGAGTCATTTTACTTAAGCTGTGCATAGGGATGCTATATAAGACAGACAATATTAAGTTTCATCTATAATCCACTCTAGGACACACGAGTGCTTTTTTAAATTATTGTTACTTTTTTCAGTTAAATGTCCAGGACCAGCTGGGACTCAAAACTTTAAAAACAGCAAACTGGACAAAAATAGAACAACAGAGAAGAAAATAATTAGCAAGGGAATGTCTTAACATGTGAACTAGAACTCTTCTATAGTACAGCACATAAACTTTCCTACATCTTAGCACAAAATAAATTTGATATACCTCTTATTTTATAAATATTATCTCAAGAGCAATTCAACTTCTAGCTTCATAATAATAACTATAATTTCCCTCATGCAAATTCTCCATCGTGAAATAAAACAAGATATTCATGACACCGAGCACAGACTTCATAGGTTACTTAGATTTAAAATGATTATGCATACATCATTATAATCCAATTCATAAGGAATGTGTAAGAACTTTGACACATACTGCTTTACTCGCTCCAACTGAACACAGCATAGAAGAGTCTGGAGAGAATGCACAGCTGTACACCCAGTTCTGATGCCCTCTCAATACTTTCATCATGTTACCTGAACAAAAACAAATATTTGTGTCAACCCAAGAAAATATTTCAAATGAGTAGCATTTAAAATGGTAGTAAAACACAAACCAAAATGTTTACAGATAAAAGTAATATATCTGTAATAGGCTGGCAATATTTACCAGCTGCTTATTTTTATAAACAAATTTTACAATATAAATTTTACCCATATAAATACAACCATGCCTGTTTGCTTATGCTGTGCTACTATGGGAGAGACAACATGGCCCCTAAAATATAAAACACCTAGCCCTTTAATTAAATGCATGTAACTGTTCATCTATAGGAGACAGAATTTTTTTAGTCCAATTCCCTTATTCTACAATGAAACAGCTGAAATACAGCAAGTTTAAGACTTGTTGAACATCCTCAAAATGCTTTTTCATCCTCTTTCTCTTTGACAATCTATATTCCATTCCAAAGTCCTTGCTTTTCTTATACTTACAGCAGGTCTGCCATTCTGGGAGGCTGAGGTAGCAGGATCACAAGTCTGAGCTCAGCCTAGGCAATTTAACTGCTTAGTGAGACCCTTTCTCAAATAATAAAAAATAAAAGGACCAGCTAGGGCTGTACTTCAGTGCAAAAGCCCTGGCCCTGAGTTCAATTCCCAGTATTTGAGGGAGGGGGGAAAAAAAAGAGCTGAGCAATCAATCAGAGAATTGATAAAATGCAAGGTAGGCATGTCAGGATTTGAGAATATTTGTAAACTATTTTATCAAGCAACCCATCAGGTGGAACAATGGCTCTAAATCTGAGAGGATTGTTTTCTTCCACAATCAATATACACTATATTACTCCCACGTAAGTCTGTCAACTTCCAATTTGAGACTTGAGCACCAACACATCCTACTAAGATACAAGATTTTAGCTTAAAATATAAACAGTTTCATTAGGAGATAAGAAAGGGGGAAGAAATGTTCATCTTGGGCCTCTCAAACAAGGTAGTCTAAAACTTTCTAAGCATTGTAAATATCAAGTTTGAGAAAAAGGTGAATATTCAACATGAACATACCTTACTTATTGTACTGGAGGTTAAAAACATTTTATTTTTCATAAAAATTTCTTAACCTATGCTTACTAGCATTTACAATGCTATTAATTCTAGTACATGAATCATGTCTTAAGTCTAAATTTTATTAGATTACTCAATTTGCTTTTAAGATCTACTTAAAATTTCACTAAACAAATGCAGAAAGTCAATAACCCTAAGACAAAGGAAGTAAAACACAAACCAGTTCATATACAACTCTAAAACAATCCAAGTTTTCTCCTCAAGAAGCTGACAGAGATCTGAATAGTACTATAAGAGATTATTTACTTATAGTAACTGCTAGCTCCTATCCTGGTTCATGTTATGTTTCTGTTTGATCTATACAGGAAAGGGATCAACTGGTTAAACAGCGAAGAGGAAATTCTGATCAAACAACTGATCACTTTTAAAAAGTCAAACGCCATGATGTTCCCAAACCTCTCAACAGTAATACCAAGAAACCAATCTTTTTACAGCATGGAATAAAGACATACCATCATCTTTCAGGTCCCAAACTCTGAGAGTTTTGTCTCTTGAAGCTGATACTAGGATCAAGCTCCCATCTGGAGCAAAAGTTAAATCTCTGACCACTTCAGTATGATCTACCAAATTAAGGAGGAGTTTTCCTAAAACATGATGGAAGAGTTAAAAAAGACAATTATTTTCAACTTTTGAAATATAGCATTGCTAACTAATTTTTTTTTTTTTTTTTTTTGGTACTGGGGATTGAACTCAGGTCCTTGTGCTTACAAGGCAGGCCATCGAAACAATGAGCTAAATCCCCGGCCCACTAATTTTTAAAAATAATACAAATGACAATGTGAAATAGAAGAAAAGGGCTAAAGGTGTAGGGGAAGTGGGAAGGATAGGGGAAAGGAAATAAGGGAACAGGAAAAAATATGAGAAAATGTAAATAAAGTTTTTATAAATAGGGAAGGGAGGAGGGGGTGAAGGGAGGGCAGGGGTATGGGGAAAAAATGAGAACCAAGACCAGTCATGTAAAGGTACAAGATCCCAACGATGAATGTAACTGTACTGTACACCTAAAACGTACCAATAAACTCAATGAGAAAAAATAAAAAAAAATAAAAGAAATTCTCATTGGTTTACCAGTGCAAAGTATTCACTTACTGATGCCAATATTTATTAGTGCTACTACTGTTACTTGCAAGGATTCACTATTTACAATGTTTTAAAATGGATTCTTCCCAGCTTAGCAAAGCTGGAAGTTTATTAGAAAAATTAAAAGACAATTCCTGAAATATAAACCAACTCATGGATCAATATCAAGAAAGCCCTTCTATTATCACATTATAAATCTGTTTTGATTTTAAATTATGAAATCCAAGTTCTGCCTTTGCTTTTATTTCCCAAGCTTCCAAAAAGATACTATTATCCCACAACTAATTTTTTAACACAATCTCTTTGAAAAAGATGTACTTTTTTTACCCACTACTACAAGAGTTTTGTTTTCTCATAACTATGTGCTTACCTAAATTCTTTTTCTCAAGGCTCCAAATTTTGACATAGAGCTATACCTTGGCTCACGAACTTAATTCTTTCCATGATTATGGTCACAATCCAAATTAGATGAAAACCGAATCAAATTCAATGGTTAGGCTCACCTTATAGGGAAATGTAAATTTAATTTAGTTCTCATCCAATTCAGTTTGCAACCAGAAACATGGGAAGAATTAAGTTTGCGAAAAAGGTATCACTGTATTATCCCCAGTAGTAGAATCACTTCCTGTGTTCTGGGAACATCTTACTTTAATGCGCATTTAAAGTCCTCTATATATTTTTGAACACATACTACATGGCAAACACTTTTACTTTGTTGTTGTTTGGCAGATACTGTTTTAGGCAGTGAATAAAACTTTTTTTTTTTTGAGATAGGGCTTTGCTATGCAGTCCAGGCTGGCCTTGAATTTGGGGCAATCTTCCTGCTGCAGCCTGGAATGCTGGGATTACAGGTGTGCACCTGACCAAAACATTTACTTTTAATTGCCCAAAAAACTTAACCTGTCTGTTAGACTTTAGATAAATAGTCACTAAAACATTCTACGGTTAGATAATGATTGTTAAAATCTAATTAGGTCAGGCATGGTGGCACAAGCCTATAATCAAGAGGACTTGGGGAAAGTGAGGTAGAAGGACTGAAGTTGAAGACTAGCCTGGACAACTTAGTGACTGAAGGAGACCTTGTCTTAAAATAAACTAAAAAGAGCTGGGAATGCAGCTCAGTGCAAAGGTTCTGGGTTCAATCACCAATAGCCAAAGAAACAAAAACAAGAAATACATTAATTTGCCTTCAAAGCCTCTATAGTGAACCATAGCGAGCTGTGGCGAATACAAGGGCCACAGCCAGCACACTGGCATCTAAGTCAAGTTGCCCCAGCAACCAAACATAAGATAACAGCTCTTTTTTCTAAACTTAAAGCCTCAGTATTCAAGTTTAGCACTTGAGTCAAATAAGTGAGTTCTGGGTTTGGGCACTCAATCTCTAAAAGATTCATCATCACCGCTCTAAGCAATCATTGAAAAGTATGTAAGAAAACACCTGTTGAGTCAAACTAAATTACTAGTTATAAATAATAATTAAACACTCCCTAGACATACATTCCTACTATAAAATTCTTCAGGGATCAAACTGAATTCTATATTGTTTTGCTAAATTAAAACCATTAGCTACAAAGACACTATCAAAGCCAATTATGAAGGCACACTCAAAGCAGCAAGTCTTGCTTTCAGTTCATCAAAACCCTCAAATCATGTATCTGCATATGAGCAGTGTCTTACATTACAAAACAATCAGGTTTACTTTTAAAACTGAATCCAAAAATAAGAACCTAGATGCGTCATGTAAAGGTACAATATCCCAATGATGACTCTAACTGTATTATATATCTAAAATGTACCAATAAAATATATAACTATTTAAAAATAAACCTTCCTCCTTTAAAAATAAATAAAAACATGAATCCATACCTGTATATACATCCCATATTTTGATACGACCATTGCTTAATCCTGTGGCAAGGAGTAGCTGATCTTGTCCAAATCTGAATCGATGCCATTCTATATTTACACAGCGACTTTGTTTTTCTGGAACTGAAGACCCAAAGGCAAGACTCCAGACTATATCTCCACAGTCGATAATATGTTCACAAGGTTTATTTTTTTGACCACCATCACTATTTTGTCTTGACAATCTTAAACTGTTTGAATTTGCAACATTCTTCGTACCATGCAATAGACTGAGGGGGGAAAGAGTAAAATAGAATTATTATTTATTCTGGAATCCTGTGGACATTAACATTTATCACAATAACCTCAAAGTGATTATAATGATAATGCATAAATAACAATACAATTCAACAGATGGAAATGGGAAAACTTGCTAGCTGAACTACAAGAGAATGATGGGACAAAATCAAGTATTTAACAGAATTTCCAATAGTGGAAAAGTAGTTCAATGATAAAGCAATTCTATAACTCATTCACCTCCCAAATTTTCCTCAAAACCATTTTAACAATTGAGACTCCTTTAACCTAAATGCAAAAGTATAAATAAAAAAAAAAATTCCAGTAACACAAGTATCTAAACTCAATTCAAGCAGAGGGATCACAGATAGGTACCTAAAAATGCATGTGATCTGTGCACCACTGTTACCCAATAAAGTGTTGTGAATTCCAAAGTGAATGCAAAGTTTCACATAACAAAAGTCACCTGCTCTGCTACAACAGAATATATACAGTCACAAGGTATAATTAATCTGTTTTGATTTATGGGGGGGGGGACAGGGTCTCAATACATAGTCCAGGCTGCCCTTGAATTCTCTATGTATCCCAGGCTGGTCTCAACTCAAGATCCTTCTACCTCAGCCTCCCAAATGCTGGGACTGCAGGCATGTGTCACTATGCCTTGCTTAACCTGCCTCTTAATACACATAAGAACAGATAAATAGCTAAGAAAATATTCTACAATGTATAAATCAGGCCAGACAATTCTTTACACAAATCTTCCAATAAATGCTGTGCCTATGATTAAAACATATTATAACACTGTAAAGGAAAATCAAATAATAAAATATTTTACTACCCCATATTAAGAGACAATAGTAAATTCCACACGTTAAAAAAAAAGTCTTACAAGTTCTTAAGGCACTGGGACCACGGAACAAGCTTTACTGTTCGATGTCCTTGTGACCAAGCAAAGTATGAACCATCCGGAGCAAAAGCAACAGTCCAGTTTTCACGACCACATTTCTTGTCAAAAGGAGCTGCAGGAGTTAAAAGTTCACCTATAGTACGTGATCTCACTAGAAGAAAAAACACAGGATATCTATCATATAGCACTAATAATGAATCTGAAACTGCTTCCATACTACTTTGGGATTTACTGAATTTTTTCACTTTTAGCCACAGTATAGGGAAACCTGCTTCCTACCAGCTAATGAGATGTATTTGTAATCAATGTAAAGACCCCTTAATAACAGTGACTATCTTCAATTTTTAGTATAGCTATTTTTATAAAATCTCCCAATGCAAGAGTTTCTAAGAAAGTTTCACTGAGGGCCGGGGATTTAGCTCAGTGGTTCCACTGCCTGCCTCACAAGCGCAAGGTCCCGAGTTCCATTCCTGGTACCCCCCAAAAAAGTTTCAATTCAAGTAGACAGTTACTTAACATTCTAATTTCTATGCTGCATTATGTTTTTACCAAATTATATTTAAAATGCCAGAGATCAAAGTTACTTTGCAAGAAAAAAAAAAATCAGGCTGGGGATTTAGCTCAGTGGTTTTGCCACCTGCCTCACAAGCGCAAGGTCCAGAGTTCAATCTCTTGATACCAAAAAAAAAAGTTACTTTTCAAGAAAAATATTTTCCAAATTAATTTATTTCTTTGAGACAGTGTCTTGCTATGCTGTCCAGGCTGGCCTCAAACTTGGAGCAATCCTCCTGCCTCAGCCTCCTGAGTGCTGGGATTACAGACATACAATACCACAACCAGCCCTCCAAATTAAATTTTTTATCATTCAAGAAAAATAAACTATTATAAAATACAATATAGTAAAACCCTGTCTCCAAAACCAAACACACACACACTCAAAGCATTAACAAAAAAACCCTGACATATTTCCAAGGAGAATATTAATTCCGTATTTAACAAAAAGCATAATCAACACAAAAATTTCTTAATTTTGGAAGAGGGCATTCTTATCAGAGTATCATCACTATTTTGTTGGACTAGTCTTGAGTCTAATTTCGCCACTTTTCCCTTTTGTTATAGACTTATTGATTTCCTCTTCAGGGTACAACAATGTATGGGGGGGCACCAGGGATCGCAGCAGAGCCACTGAGCTAAATCCCCAGCCCTATGTTTTTTTAAATTCATAAATTTTAGGGAAAAAATAGCAAACTTCACAGGTGAAGGAAGCAAGTTTTAAAATTCACCTGAAGCAAAAGTCCTCAGTTGAGAATACAGTACTGAATTTCTCTGACAATTCTCATTTTTTTAAGTCTGTATTTTGGTTTGTTTTTTTTTTTTTTTTTTTGGTTTTTTGAGACAGGGTCTCACTATGTACTTGAGACTGACCTGAGACTGACCTGGAACTCACTACGCAGCCCAAGCTGGTCTCAAATTCACAGCGATCCTCCTGCCTCAGCCTCCTGAGTGCTGGGATTACAGGCGTGCCCCACCACGCCCAACTTTAAATCTGTATTTTAAGATTACTCTATTTTTTTATTCTCTTAATTTTACAATTTTATTTTATTTTATTTTTTGCAGGCGTGGAGACTCGATCCCAGGACCTTCGCACTGAGCTCCCAATCCTTTTTCAGTTTTGAGAGAGGGTCCTGTTAAATTGCCCAGGCTAGACTTGACTGGGATTACAGGTATGCATCGCCACACCAGATTGTGATTTTCTTTTTTTATATCTCAGCCACAATTACGAAATTCTTCTTGTGTAAAGAATGGTAATAATTATCAACAAAAAGTGGTTCAAACAGCAAATTCCAAGAAATATTAAGCTACATAGAAATCTAAGAAATGGTGCATCATAAAAAAACCAAAGAAACATACTATTACAAGTATTACTGATTGTCCTCATTGTGCTTTTCTGATGTTAACAAGCATATCAAATGACTTTTTGCATTTCAGTAAATGACACAGGCACAACTTAAATAATTTGCAATACAATATTACAAACCTAGCATAAGGTACATGTGAAAGTGCTTTGAAAAAAAGTTTAACACCTTTATTACATTATCCACTAACTTCGTGGCACCTAAGAACTGTACTCGTTCAATGACCTTGTAAAAGGGAAAGGCTGCCTGCCTGGGAAATGGACCACACAACACTGCCTTATTAACATTTGTACAGGAGTACCACACAACTCAGCAAACCAGGGTTAGCTACTTCACATTCCTCCCACGATTTCATAACCTGAAAGGGAGGGTCTGTGGCAGCGCCTAGTGAAAAACAGCCATAGCGCTGGGCTGTTAAATTCCTGCCATATAGAATTCTTTAATCATTCACTAACTCTTACTCTACTTGCTGTCTGTACTTGAGAAGTCAAACTTGGCCTGACTACAACTGAATACCCACGCAGAGACATTCTTCATTCATAAGATACAAAGCTACACAGAAAAATAAATGTTTAATCTTGTACCCTAATCATACTTCACAAAAATACAAAAATGGGACTTAAAAAAGGCTTTAAGGTCAGGCATGGTGGTCCACACTTGTAATTCCAGCAGGAGGCTGGCCGAGGCAGGAGGATCAATGCCAGCCTGGGCTACATAGCAAGACCCTGTCCCAAAAAACAAAAATTAAATAGTTAAAATATTTTCAAAATAAATGTTTTAAAAGGCCAAATATGTAGACAATGGCACTTACCCAGTAACTTTTTTTTAAAAAACTACAGCCAGGAAACAATAAAACAAAAAATTTTTTAAATTAAGAAAAGCTAGCCGGGCATGGTGGCAAACTCCTGTAATCCCAGCACTCAGGAGGCTGAGGCAGGAGGATCGCTGTGAGTTTGAGACTAGCCTGGGTGAGACCCTGTCTCAAAAAACCAAAAAAAAAAGGAAAAAGAAAGAAAGAAAAGCTACTTTGTTGCAGGTCTGTTAAAAAGCTATATCCATCCCTTAGGAAAATTTTCAAGATGAGTTATGAAGACTAAAATACAGATAAATGAAAGACAGATCTGCAATGTAATATACCATAGTGCGGGTGTGGTGGAGGGGGTTAAAAAAAAAACCCAAAAAACCCGCACTGGTAAACTAGTCAGGAATTTGAGTTCTCCCTATCTTTGAAAGCTATTAAGACAAGGGTTAGTCATCTAATCAACCATTCAATCTTATCCCTAAAAGAGCAAAAATTCAAATTTGTACCATAGCTGTTTCTCAGAATAGAAATTCATTTACATACCAGATGAGGGGCATTTTGGCTACTTCCGTTTCTCTCCTTCTCTAGGATACCTTCTCCAACTCTTTAATAAAGAGGAATACCTACTTCAAGAGCAGGAAAACGCAAAGGCTCTATGCTCAACTGCTACTGCCTATTTTTATTTAATTAACACCGTATAAACAAAAAAAGTCAACTGCACAGGGACCCGAAGAGAAGCAAAGGTTCTAACTGTATCACTTTGAGAGAATTTAAATCCTGTGAGTTGCTTTAAACAGAGCCATCAGTCTGGACCACAACCTTCATTCAACACCGGATTGCCCGGTGTGGAGCGCGGAAGGGCAGCTTCCAGGCCAGCTTCTAGAAAGCCTTCCCAGACTTTGCTCTTCACTATAATAGCCTTCCTTTGGTCCCTCCACCCTCCCACAAGCCTTTGAAAGATAATTCTGAGTCTCCTCCCTGAACCGCACTTTTCGTAACGCCAGATTATTTAAAACAAAAACCAAAAAAACTGCGTCCTCCAGACCGTTGGCACCTCTTCGAACATTTTTTAAAAAGTACTTCGTATATGAGAACCCCTTCCATTCATTGCTTCAGAACACACTCATGTGTCCTTCTCCCATCCACAGAGTCTGAGAAGAGCCAATAACCCTTGGGAATAATCTTCCCGGGGCCACTCGACGCCCGAGCCCTGAGTACAGAAATTCCCAGGACAAGGACCTTACGCCGATCGCCGTAAAAGAAACGGGCCCAGGCGGGCACCAGGGGCGGCCACACCGGGGGCAGAGCGCCGGCCGGAGTG
>NW_022900925.1:19023464-19033491 GCF_012274545.1 Fukomys damarensis
AGCGCTCACGATCTCGTCCCTCCGCTCCAACTCGCTTCCTCCCAAACCTCCTCCCGGAGTCCCTGCTCTCCTCAGCCCCCACGCGCTCACCCACCGTCCCGTTCCTCACCGATCTCTTTCTCGTTGACCCTCGGGGGAAAGCTGGCCATCTATGGGGCACAGTCTGATTCCGGGGACTCGATGCGGACGCAACCACAGAGAATGCAATAGCTATGGCTGAGGGGCGTGACGCCGGCTCGGTCCCTCCCGGCCCGGGGTCCAAGGGGAGGGGCGCTTCGGCTTCCACAGGACGCACAGGGGAAACCCTGGGAGGCCGCGGACCAAACCACGGGGTCGAACACAGACAAAAGACCCAGTGACCCGCCTCCTGCCTACGGACCGAGACAGAAACCTCAGCACCGTCGACGGCAAAAGAGACACTGGGACAAGATGGCGGGCGGCGCGGGAGACCTCCGGGCGGGGGGCGTGGCTCCATGACGTCACGCTCCCTCCCCGCCTCTCGACGCACGGGACGTGACTGCCCGGTCCTTGGCGCGGGCGTGGTCCTGGGGGCGAGCCGTGCGGAGGAGGCCGGAAGGGTGCGGAGGCAGGAGTTGAGGTGCTGCCCTCTTACCTGAGGGGGGCTTCCGTCTGCGTCGACCTGCCTCTTAGACGTGGGGGTGCCTTTGCAAAGGCCACCGGAGAATTGCTTAATAAATATTATCCCACAGCTGAAAGATGGCGTGGAGTTTAAACTGGCTGAATCAAAAATGAACAAAAAAGATATTTCCGTTTTTAACTCTATTTGGCCACCCCCCACCCCGGCTCTGCGCGCCATTTAGACTGATGCGAGAATGTGGGACTTAGCATCGTTATCCTCCGCCCGTCCACCTGTGCCTGTGCTGGCGCGAGCCAGCCGGTTTTAGGAAGTGCGGAGGTGAAGGCAGGAAGAATTGGAGACCTGGCATGGCCGTGCCTCGCTGCATTGCCTCCCTAGGCTGCCCCTGTCCCGCTTAGCCTTGCCACAGAGCTGGAGGTCTTTGGAGACTGGCTGCTGGCCTAGGCAGATCCCTTTCTGTTAACTCAAAATCTACTTCCTCTGCTTGAGGCGTGGGCCTTGGGGAAAGCTAGTTATACAAGAATCTGAGCTGATAAGTGTGTCGGAGTGTGCCAAATGTCATTTGGTTCCCCTTTACAGATGACATATTTGCATTTAATGTCCCTTATTTATACCCTCAACCCTGTTCCGAAGGAGGGCATACAGGCTGGGAATTTCAAACATGTGGCAGATATACCTGGGAGAAGGAGCTGCCTCGCCTAAGTCTTGAGAGATCTCAGATAACAGCAACACGTAGTGCACGTCTACTTTATCATGTCTGCTTCACCTTGTTTATGTATATAATTCTTCAAATAGTAAAACATTGGACGGAAGCCGGTGTGGTAGTACACTCCCCGTAATCCCAATACACAGAGAGGATGAGGTAGGAGGATCGTGTTTGAGCCAAGCCTGGGCAACTCACTAATTCAGGGAGACTCTGACTGAAAATAAAAATATTAAAACGGCTGGGATAATGCTCATGCAAAGGCCTTGGATTCATTCCGTAGTTTAAAAAAAATAATAATACATATGTGTATGTATGTGTGAGAAGAAAAGGAAAAAAAAAAAAGCTTAAACCTGTTTCTCATTTGCCCCAACAATACTTTGAGCTATAAGGTAGCATCAGTGGAAGATTAAACTTTTAGCTTTATCCCCAATGTTTGCCAGGAAATATCTCACTTTTATTACGGATCTTTCTACTATTTCAATAGATTTTGGAAACAAAACACATCATTCTGTATGTAGCATTGTTTGTTTGTTTGGTTTGGTTTTTTGAGACAGGGTCTCACTATGTAGTTGAGACTGACCTGGAACTCACTAGGTATCCCAGACTGGTCTCGAACTCACAGCAATCCTCCTGCCTCAGCCTTCTGAGTGCTGGAGTTACAGGCACGTGCCACCACACCCAGCTGTAGCATTCTGTTTTTAGTAGATAACTAATTTAGCGGTATCTAGTAGTTTTAGTATTTTCTATTTCAAAAGTATAGTAACTCTTTGTTGTGGCTTGTTTAGATATCCCCCAAAACCTCATGCAAACGAGGTGGGATTTTTTTTGGAGGTGGCTGGATCTAGAGCGTGTGATGCTGGAACTGATTCATGGTGCAATGCTAGGCTCAAAGGCACTGGGATAAGGGTGTGAGTGCTACCTGCCCTAAGTAGTCTGGATAAGATAAAAGGGGCAGGGAGATACTGTTAAGGTTCTCTCGTTGCTTTTGCTGTGTTCCCCTTCCATAAACTGTTGCCTCTGCCATGTGCCACCCTGCCTTGCAGCCAGTCGATTATAGATTGAAACCTCTACAAAATATAAACCAAACGAATGCTTCCTCCCTTAATTTGTGGATGTCGGTATTTTGTCTCAGCAACAAGAAAAGTAAGATATTCTTGATCACCGAAAATGTCAAATCCTAGAATACACAATATTCCTGCATATGATGTTAACATTGTTCTTGAACAGCTGTTAGCCACAGATTGACTTGATAAATCCAACTTTTCCTGACTAGATGATTCTGATGATTTTTCAACTAGTTTCAGAAGACTGATTCCACATCAAAGGCATGACTTTACCAGTGCACCCCGCAGAATAATTGATATCAGTGGTACCTCTGACCCACTGCTGTATGTTGAACTGTTCTTTACTGAGGGATTCATTTCTTAAATTACCAGCAAGACAAATACCCAAACTTCCTTATTACTTGGTCCCAAAGGATTTCTGTGAAGTGATTAAGTGGAAAAACACTGACAACGGTGAACTGAAAGTCTTTTTTGCAGTAACGGTGCTACAAAGTACCATGCAGAAACCTGAGCTGGAAAAGTTTTGGTTGACAAGTCCTTTTTTTTTGGATACACCTTATCTCAGGCAAATTATGACCGATGATAAGATTTTTACTTTTGCTACGGTGCCTGCATTTTGTCAATAATTCTCCCATATCTGCTGGTCAAAGGCCCTGATTTCATTGCAGAAGATCAAACTTGTATTGGACTTTCTTGTAAATAAGCTTTCAATATGCTCCAAACAGAAACGTTGCAGCCGATGAATCACTGACACAGTTCCAGAGGCGATTAGCCCAAAGCAGTGTGTTCCAGTGAAATGAGCACAACTCGGTCTCAAGTTACATGACTTCATGAAAGGCAGTCTGGTTATGTGTGGCGTGTGCTTGTTCACGTGGGGCCCAGTATGAATTTGAAAGATTCAGTGGATGAGCTGAAGTCCTCACAGATTCTTTTTCCCTTGGTCACTGACCTGCATTGCGTCTTCCTCGGTAATTTTCTCTCATGCTTTTCAGAGAACACATCAAAACGGGACTGATGAGGTTGGAACAACTCACTTGGATAGAAAACAAATGCCAAATGATCTGGAGGAAAAAAAAAAGGATGCCAAAACGGACAACTGTACATATGGCACTAAAACTGTACGATGAGAAGGAGGTGATAACGTGGTCAACCTTCTATACGGTAATTGTCATTGAAGTAGAGGATAGAAGACTGAAATAGAGGACTGATGAGAAAGCTAAGTTGAAGCCTTGTGTCATTGTGATTTATAACAAGGTATGGAGCAGTGGACTCGGCTGATCAGCTGCTCACTTTCTTTTCTTTTTTTTTTTTCTTTTTTTTGGGGGGTGGTTTTTTGAGACAGGGTCTCACTGTGTAGTTGAGACTGACCTGGAACTCACTATGTGGCCCAGGCTGGTCTTGAACTCACAGCGACTCTCCTGCCTCAGTCTCCCAAGTGCTGGGATTACAGGCACGCGCTACCACACCCGGCATGGACAAATTCTTTATTAGCCCACTACCTCATCCCACCTACTATTCTTACTATTGTAAGAATGATTTGCCCATCTCACCATCTTCATCAACCTAAGATCCTCATCATCATGAGACCCTCATCAACATGGGATTTCCACCAAGTCACCCGATGCCCCTCCAGTTATTGTGTGTACCCAATAAATACTGGCAAGCTCAGAGTGTATTCATCTTTGCCCACTCTGAGGCACTGACCCCCCAGCCTTCCATGTACGATGAAGTTGCAAAAGTCTCTATTGCCTTTCTCTCTTCTGCCCTCACTGCCCCACTTTCTAGGCACATTGGAGGAGTAATCACTCTCCAATACTAGCATCCACCACTTACCAATCCATTTACTCTTTTTTGTTTTGTTTTCTTTTTGTTTGTTTGTTTGCTTTTTGAGGCAGGGTCTCGCTATGTAGTTGAGACTGACCTGGAACTCACTATGTAGCCCAGGCTGGCTTTGAACTCACAGCGATCCTCCTGCCTCAGCCTCCCGAGTGCTGGGATTACAGGCGTGCGCCACCACACCCAGGCCATTTACTCTGATTTTACCTAAAGGTTGTATTAATAGCTTCGCATTTTCATGTAGTTATACCTTTTGTTTTTTTACACCATTTCTTACCTGACAGGAAAGTACATAAACATAATCGAAGTAAAGCAACTGTTATCACATTCTTTTGTTCCAGAACAGTGAGTATAACCATACACATGGAAATAGTTCGCATTTGGAAGTAGATTACAATCTAAAAATTTGAGTCTTACCTTTTTATTTCCAGATTATAAAGTATTTTTCTATATTAACAAAACTTTTCACCATATCACTGTATTATAGCCTTAACTTCATTTGAAGTTGAACTTTTCCCTTTTCTGCCCCAAACTGCAAGCAAATTTAATACTAGAAAGATAAGCTTCAGGCTGGGGATTTAGCTCAGTGGTGCTGCCACCTGCCTCTCAAGGGAAAGGTCCCAGGTTCGATCCCCAGTACTAAGAAAGAAAGAAAGAAAGAAGGCTGGACTTCTTCTGTGACTAACTTTACCTTATTTCCTGGACTATTTCCCTTGATGTCATGAATGTAACCAGTTCACAATTGTCACCTCTTCCTAAAAGTTTATATTCAGGGCCCAGGATGTATCTCAGCGGTGCTGCACCTGCCTGGCAAGTGAAAGGTCCTGAGTTTGATCCCCTGTATGGGGTGGAGGTGGGGGATATTTCTTCTAAAAGTGTACATTCACAGAAGATCAAGGCAGTTCAAGTGAGCTCCTGTGAGGATGTGCATCCATATAGGTCTCTAAGTTTACAGACAAACCACTAGATGAATTTCACATTGAGAAAGTTTCCTACATGATTAGTTTTTTATTTGGTTTGGATTTTTGGTCTTTTATGGGGCTGGGGGTTGAACCCAGGGTCTTGTGCATGCTGGGCAAGTGCCCTACTATTGAGCTACATCCCCAAACCCAGAATCTTATTTCTGAAACTTATCATCTTGGTAAGAGAAGAAACTAAGTGTTCCCTCCCTATAACTAGAGAGAGATGATATCTACTCAAAGCAACCCTCAAACAAAATGCCAGATATTTTATTGTTTTCTAGCATGGTTCAATTTCAAAAAAGATTGCTATAGTTTTGTTTTGTTTGTTTGTTTGGGTTATTTTTGTACCAGGGATTGAAATTAAGACCTTGCTCTTGTGAGGCAGGTGCAGCGCCACTGAGCTAAATCCCCAGCCCTATAGTTTTTGACTCAGTACTACCCAAGACCAAACAAAGCTAACAGCCTGGAAAGCATGCATCATTTATGCAACGGGAGAGTTGCTTGATTCTGCTTTTTAGACCTCGCGAGGTTGAAATTGACTGTGAGGATATTACATCCAGTCTGGGGTCCAGGGTTAATTTAGAAAGCAAGCATTTGCAATTATTATTGTTATAAAAATAAAGCCAAAATTAGCTCAAAGATTGAGATAATGGTGGATATATGTGCCAATAAAAAATACTGTGTGATTCTGCTTACTAATTTTACATGGAAAATTAAGTGTATTGAAGAGACCATGTCCAATATATATTTGGGGATTTTGTGCATGTGTTTGGCACAAGGGATTGAACCCAGGATCTCAATGCATGCTAGGCAAGGACTCTCCCATTGAGCTGTACCCCTCGCCCTTCAAAGTCCTGAAGATTAAGCATTTAAACTTAGGTTTAACTAATGACGCATAGAATCATTTTCAGACTCATAGCGCGAAGGGATGTTAGAGATCATGTAGTGTAACCATAGCTTACACAGCGTGAAACTGGTGTCTTATTGTATACATGACTCTTTCACATTGGCATGATTAGTGAAAGGAGAACGAGGCACAATTCTCCTTATGAGAAACCCAGTAATTTTCCTTCTTGATTGGATTTTGTATACATGCCATCTCTGCCAAAAGAGCTATAAAGGAGTGGAAGACAGAGATCATGTCCTTCTCAGATTGATCCTTCTAGAACATAGAGTAGAATGCCTGAGATGGGGATGTAGCTCAGTGATAGAGCACTTATTTAGCAAGCTCAGGGCCCTGGATTCAATCCTCAGCACTGCCAAGAAAAATAATGCTAGCAAATATAGTTGCCAAATAGTAGGCACTTAACTTGGATTAAGTTCTTACTTGAGGAAATATGATTCTACCTGGCTTCAGGTTCATGGGAAAGCCATTCTTTATTCATTCATTAAATATTTATCGATAACTTATTATTTGTCAAGTGTCACAGCAGGATCAAAATGAGATTTTTTTTTTTTTTTTTTTTTTTTTTTTTTGGACAGGGTCTCACTATGTAGTTGAGACTGACCTGGAACTCATTAGGTAGTCCAGGCTGGTCTCAAATTCACAGCGATCCTCTTGCCTCAGCCTCCCAAGTGATGGGATTGCAGGCGTGCGCCACCACGCCCAGCCAAAATGAGATTTGAAAAACAAGTTTCTCCTTTCTGATTTGGGTCTATCCTAACAGCAAAAAATTTAAAACATAATAATTATTATTTTTGTACGTATCATAAAAGAGGCAAGCCGGTCGTGGTGGCACACACCTGTAATCCCAGCATTTGGGAGGCTGAGGCAGGAGGATCACTATGAGTTGGAGACCAGCCTGGGCTACATAGTGAGTTCTAGGTCAGTCTCAACTACATAGTGAGACCCTGTCTCAAAACCCAAAAAGAGAAAGAAAAGAGGCAAATTATTATCTGATTAATTTTCTTTTCTTTTAGTGCTGGGATCATATACAAGGCCTAGAGCCTCAAGCATGCTAGGTAAGGAACCTACCACTGAGCTACAGCCCCAGACAGTTTCTTTTCTTTTCTTTCTTTCTTTCTTTGACAGAATTGAGGATTAAATCCCAGTGCCTTTGCACTGAGATTCATCCTCAGACTGGTTTTGCTTTTCCGAAAGGGTCTCCCTAAATAGCTAAATTACCCAGGCTGGGCTCAGCCTCCCAGGGTACTGGAATTACAAGAGTTCTTCCCTCTTTGGTTTTGTTTTGCTTTGTTTCTAAGACAGGGTCTCACTATGCAGCTCAGGCTGGCCTTGACCTCACTATGTAGCCCAGGCTGGCCTGAAACTTATAGCGATCCTCTTGCCTCAGCCTCCCAAGTGTTGGGACCACAGGTGTGCGCCACCACACCCAGCTTCTACCATCTTTTTTATTTGTTTGTTTGTTTGTTTATTTATTCATATATTTATTTTTTTGTACCAGGGATCGAACTCAGGTCCTTCTGCTTGCAAGGCAGGCGCCGGAACCACTGAGCTAAATCTCCAGCCCTCTACCCTCTTTTGAAGAGGGTGAAATTAGCAAATGTTAGAGATTTAAAATAGAAACTGGGCCTCAGTTCTGCTGCCTGCCTTGTAAGCACAAGATCCTGAGTTCTATCCCCGGTACCAAAAAATAAAAATAAAATAGGAATCTCCTCCTGGTGCAATTAAAATCAAATGTATTTTGATGTCAGTTTATTCTGTAGCTATTTGCCAGCTTAAATTGGTATGTGTAGCACCCTCAATCCACACCTCACGTTTTGGGAGACACTGTTCTATCCAATAGTAGTTTTTACTGCAAATATATTTTAACTCTGAGCACTGTCATCCTTGGGTAGCATTGTAAGTTAGAAACATCACATGGCTCTTATTTAAAGTTCTGTCTTAAGGGCATGGATTATTATTTCTTCATCCCACAGAAGAATGAACTCAGTTCCGGAGAGGTTAGGAGAATGATCCTCGCACAGCACACAAGTATGACCAAGGCAGGGGTAAATAAACGTGGAGTTTAAATTTCTGATAAGGATCTGGCTGCCTTCCTGCCCTGGATGGGATCTGGGAATCAGGAATTGCACAACCTGTCAGGTTTGCTCCAGCTATCCATGAAGGCTGCATAAGTGGGGAGAAAGTTACCCCTCATTACCCTCTCTCTGGCCTTCGCCAGGTCAGCCCACTTAATCCTCCTAGACAACAGGTCTCCATTCCACAAAGAAACAGTTTCTTATTGGATAGATGACTTTTGGAAATTCACACACTTGCAGTAAGAGGCAGAACCAGGATTCAAACCCGTTGTCTGAGCGCATGTGCTTTGCTCGCACTATGAATTTATGAATGTGGAGAGCTTTGGGGGCTCTAGGCTGCTTTTGTTACCAAATCAAAATGTAATGCTGATAAAAGATCCCAGGATCCCAAGCCATTATCACGTCTACCTCCTTTTGCCCATCAAGGACTTTCTTAGCCTTCTCAGCTCCTCACTTGGGGGTCACAAGCAGAGCTCCGGACTCCCTGCACAAGCTCCATTCATTTGGCCATCATTTGGCGGGGTACCAGGGATTGAACTCAGGACCTTGCGCTTGCAAGGCAGGCACATTACCTCTGAGCTAAATCCCCAGCCCTGGCCCTCATTTTATATTGCATCATCCTGCTATGCTAGAGCAGTGGCCAAATGTGAGAAATTGGACCCAGACCACATGAGAAGCCAGCAAGTGACATATCCCTCTTATTTCTTAATGGCTCATCTGATGCAATAATCATTGATTTTGGATGAATTATCTACTATTCTCTTCACACACACAGCTTATTCCACACCAAAACAAAATTTTTTTCTAATAATATTCCTTTTTTGTCAGTAAATTTAAAGATTTCATTTATCTACTTTTTTCATTTGTTTTTGTGGGGTTGGTTTGTTTGTATGGGTTTTATTTGGTTGGTTTTTTTTTTTTTTTGGAAACAAGATCTCACCATATAGCCCAGGCTGGCCTTGAACTGGCCATTCTTCTGCTCAGCTTCCCGAAAGCTGGGATTAGAGGTATGCACCAGCACCCTGGGTCCCAAATCTTGCTTCTGCATGTGAAATTTGGTGGAAAATAATAACTGAGTGAAAGGGCAAATGGGAAATAAAAGAACTGGCAAGGAGCTGAAATCCAAATGATTGAGTCATGAAAAGGAAACGAATGAAGCCAGAATACAATCAAGTCATATGAAATTCTTTCTTAAGTGACAGTAATTTTTATGACCATTACTATACAAGTCCCAGAGCTCAATGCTCCACAGGTCTCTGAAACACAGTTCCGAAGAGACCTGCTTTAATGTATTATCTTGTTTCAATAACTCCTGAGATTTGGATTCATTTATCATAGTAAATATAGATAAGAGGAGGTGCAGAAGTAGGGAAGACGAATACGCCTGGGAAATCTTTGCCAAGATTTTCTCTTTGTAGCAAATAACTTTTCAAGAAGTAAGAGCTCATTTTCTTATCTTTTTAAATCTTACAGCATCCTATTCCCCCTCAAATTTATATTGGTTTTTTTTTCCTTTTTATTGAGGTTATTGGTACAATCTAGGTATACAAATACAGTTACATTCATCATTGTGATTCTGTACCTTTACATAATAGGTCTTTAAAAAAAATTCTCATTTTTCCCCTTGTCCCTGCCCTCCCTTCACCCCCTCCTCCCCTCCCCATTTACAAACACTTTATTTCCATTTTTTCAGTTTCTCATATTTTTTTCCTCTCCCTTATTACCTTTCCCCCACCCTTCCCACTTTCCTTACACCTTTAGCCCTTTACTTCCTATTTCACATTATTAATTGTCTCATTAGGATCCTGTGTACTATTATAGTTTTTCACACCAAAGAAACTATTCGGTATTTCAGTTAAAGAAATCTCTGTATGAACAT
>NW_022900925.1:19036324-19078824 GCF_012274545.1 Fukomys damarensis
GGGGGTTCAGGGGCGCCTGTGCGGCTACCTTCCTGGCGCTTGAGCGATGGTGGCTGGGTCGGGAGCAGGCGTGGTTCTCCTTCCCGCGGTGGGTCCTCAAATTTATATTGGAATCCTTCCAGTTCTAAAACCTGTTGTCCAACTGAAGTGATAACCTTTCTTATTTCCTTTTCCTTGACTGCCTTATTAAAATAGTTTTTTTTTTTTTTTTGCTTTTTATTAAAACTATTTTGTAACTAAAGGTTTTTAGTTTTGTTTTGGTCAGAGATCAAACTCAGGTCCTTGCACTTGCCAGGCAAGCACAGCACCACTGAGCTCCATTTCCTGCACTAAAGTTTTTTTGTTTTTGTTTTTGTGTTTTTTGGTACTGGGGATTGAACTTGGGACCTTGCACTTGTGAGGCGAGTGGTGGAACCACTGAGTCAAATCCCCGGCTGAAGTTTTTTTTTTAAATCAGAACATGTCCTGTGGTCATCTGTGTCCTGGACACAGTGCAGTTGGGGTATGAGCAGCCTGTCCTGCCATGGTGACAAGGCCAGATGAAGCAGAGATATCCTCTGAGAGCATTTCAGCTGCTGTTGCCCAAACCTCAAGCATTCCAGGTACACTGCTGGAGAGAAACATTCTAGTAAAACCAAGTGGACACCAAGGAGCCACCCAAGGACACCGTGAGGTTTGGAAGACCTGGCAGCATGAGGACAGGCACAGACACACAAGGAGGAAGTGGCAGAGGTCTCCCCTGCGTGCTGAGGCTGTCCTGACCCTTGGCCTGGCCAGGCTCTGTGTGAGGCAACTGCACCTGCCGGCCTGTAACTAACTCCACCCTGTGGAGGCGCCCCAGACAGGGGCGTCATGGGGCTCCCCATGCCCTCCACTCATGCCTGGGCTTGCACCACACTCCTATCTCAACCCTTGGGCTCACGTGTGGGTGCCCTGGGGTGGTGCTGTCTGGACGGGGCACCCACTGCTGGCTACCTCAGTGCCTGTAGATGGCTGTAGGGCAGCTCTAGCTTTGATCCCCACATGGGCAGCCAGCCCCCAGCAGCCCTGAACCCCAGCAGACTTCCTCATCCCAGGGGACTCCCCACCCCATCCTCCTCACCCCTCAGGTGCACCTCCAGCTACTGTCCCCGGGTGAGGATCCAGGCTCCAGCCAGCTCCGCCCGCCCCCCCGGGCTGCAGTGGGGGCGCCAACCCGAGGAGCTCCGAACTGGAGTGTGCAGAACCACTCCCTCGGGCCAGGCCTCCAGCTTGAGCAGGTGGGCGCTCTGCCATCTTCCAGCTCTCCACCAGTCCTGCCCCGTCCCCCATGCCAGACCCTGAGCCCCAGCCCCTCAGCTGCAGAGACCACTGCCTGAAGCCCTGCTCAGTGCTCTACACCCACTCCAGCCCGGGCACTGGCGCGTAGAGCCCAGCTCACCAGGCTCCGCCTGGGGTCTCCTGCCTGGACTTGCATGCAGAGGTTCAGCTGTGAGCTGCTGTCCAGCCCATGCCCACCCCTCTCTCATATTTCCTTTCCCCTTCACTCTTTCCTGGTACCCCTCAGCCCCCATGGGCACCCTTCTCTGCAGCCCCTGCCTGGCCAGCACGCGAGAGCCCTCGGATCCGCCGTACCCGACACAGCCAGGTGAATTTTGTGTGTTTAGGTTTTTAAATTCCATAGGTGATGGGCTGTAAAAACTATTTCTTTGCTTTCTATTGGTCAATAAATGTTTATGGTTTTTAAAAAATCTCATGTAACTAGTTTAGGGAGACAAATAATATTAAGAAGTCTTATCTCAAAAAGCAATTGCATTTAGCAACTACTCAACTTGTTAAATTTATTTCCCTCTCCCTCTCCTTCTGCCTTCCAACCTAAGACCTCATACAGAGTAGACATGTGCTCTACCACTCAGCTACAACCCCAGCCCCATCTCTACGTATTTCTAACAAATATGTGTAGCATGTTGTTTTGTTTAGTTTTGTTTTTTCAGGTAACAGAGATCAAACTCAGGACCTTGCTCTTGTGAGGCAGGTGTGGTGCTACTGAGCTAAATCCACGGCCCAGCAATTTTTATAAATTAGACAAACTTATTGTTTGTTTGTTTGTTTTTTGAGACAACTCACTATGTAGTCGAGAATGATCTGGAACTCACTATGTAGCCCAGACTGGTCTCAGACTCACAGCGATCCTCTTGCCTCAGCCTCCTAAGTGCTGGGACTACAGGCATGTGCCACCACGCCTGGCTAAATTAGACAATCTTGAAAAGTTTAACAATGCAGATATAGAGGTGACAAGGGCATTTAGTCTTCAAAGTAAAAAGTGTAGGCATAGGAATGTAGCTCAGTCACATGCTTAACGTGTGAGGCTCTGGGTTTAATACCCAGCAACCCCCCCAAAAGGTACAAAATCTGCATTACCAGCACACAGCATACCATTCTGAATGACAAAGCTTTGAGAAGTGCAAACTCAAAAAAGATAATGCATTTGCCCAATTATAAAATCATTTGAATAAGACCATGCTTTAATTACAGAAGCAGAGCTTCAGGATAAGAAGCACCTACTGAGGTGTGTGTGTGTGTGTGTGTGTGTGTGTGTGTGTGTGTGTGTGTGTGTTGTCATGTACCAGTATAATCTTACACAGTTATGGAAGCTGTTCAAGTGATCTACAAAACTGCCATCATCATGACTAATCCTGGAAGGAGGGAACACAGATGTAAGATAGAGAAGAGTAAACACAGGCCAGAACTCACCAGGGCAAACTGAAATCATGTTGATACTCACTGTCTCCAACCTTGATGATACCGGTACTACGCAGCAGCTTATACCTAGGCCAAGAGTGAATGCTGGAGAAGGATCTAGAGGAAGGAAGCTTTCCCTGTGCCAGTGAAGCAAGCCAGCAGGTAATAAATAGCATGGACTACAGAATGGTTGTGGCTTCATTTCTGGGTTCCAAATCTGCATATAAATGACTCTTGTGGCCCACCATAACCCAAAACAGTCAGGAATGGAATTCTGGGAAATGTAGTTCAAATTAGCCAAATCAACACATTACAAAGCCTCCATTATCTACCCTTCTAAATGTTAAATACCTAATCTCTGAATTAAAAACAGTGACAAAGCTAAGTTTGTGCTTGACATGACACAACTATACAATGTACAAGTAAGAGCAAGTTTACTTTCCCCCCAAAAGAACGTATAAAGTGTGCTTTTAATCTTTGAGTGGTGTCCATTCTAGCTGCTGCAGGCTCCCTCTGATATTTTACAACTTGTACTGAAATCTATATAGATGAGAGCCAGGTGTGGTGGCGCATTTGAGAGAAGAAAAGCAAAATATTTACGCATGTAGATACAAACATAGTCACATGAAAACAAAAAAGACATACTCATTACAGGGCTTGTTTTTCACTATGTTGTTGAGACTGATCTGGAACTCACTATGGAGCCCAGGCTGGTCTCGAACTCACAGCGATCCTCTCGAGTGCTAGGATTACAGGGGTGCGCCACCACGCCGGACTACCAGGACTTGTTTTTGCAACTAGTTATATTGTAGAAAATAGGTTTATCTAGCCTACTGCTTCAGACTCGGGAACACCGGAAGAATAAATTCCGCGCGTGCACAGCAAGGCACAGCGCCGTCCACCGCCCCGGAAGAGCGCGGGGAGACCCCCTGCCTCCCCAGCAGACTTCCCTGGGGGGGTGCACCACGCCTGGCCCGGTGCTTGAAGATGGTAACAAATTTTGGATTCCTCCCAGGACAGAAACAAATCCTTTAATTTTATGTTAGGCAAGAAGGCAGTGATCTGAGACTGGGGAGACGCGGTAGCCCGGAGGAGTGTGGGTTAGAGAGCCACAGTGAATTTCTCCCCAGGCTATGCCTGCAGTGCCTCTGGGCACGGGTCTCATCCCCACCATACTGCGCTCTTCTTCCGGGTGGAGCTTCCAAAACTGGAATGGCAGGAGTGGCCTCTGCGTTGGTTCCCTGCTCTTAGATCTGTTGTGAGGGGCTCACAGGAATCCACACAGAGCTTTTCTTGATACCCCCCTGCAATCTCTGTACAAGCATCTACCCGGTCTGAATGTGTCCTGTCATTCAACTTTGCTTCCGACACCTCCACTTCCTCTCCCCCTTTCTCCTTGAATGTGTGTTTACCTAATCTATGCCATAAACCTCAGGTTACTCATTTTACATTGTTTTCGTTTTGTGGTGAAGATTGAGTTTCCATATTTTGGATCCAGTTTGCAATCAAGTATGTTGTCAAGTATTAACACAAATGATAGGTTAACTTTACAATAGGAATTGGTGTTGAGGGGGATAGGGTTTGCAAAATTCTTTTACTTTTTGGTATTTTCATCTGTTGTATTTTTATTTATTTATTTTATTATTTTTTCTTTTTTTGGTTTTTTGAGACAGGGTCTCACTATGTAGTTGAGACTCACCTGGAACTCACTATGGAGCCCAGGCTGGTCTCGCACTCACAGAGATCCTCCTGCCTCAGCCTCCCGAGTGCTGGGATTACAGGTGTGCACCACCATGCCCGGCTTTCATCCATTATATATTAAATATCTTTGCTTCTGTGCTGAATAGCCATAGCTGATTTGAGATGCTATTGAAGGCTGAATTATTCTCCCATATGAGAGATATTCTTGGGTTAAATTAAAAGCCTTCAGACAAAGAAGTAAAAGCAGCAAATAAACATATGAAAAAATGTTCAACATCACTGGATATTTGAGAGATGTAAATGAAAACAACACTGAGTTCCATCTCACCCCAAAAAGGATGGCTGCTATTAAGAAATCAACTAATAACAAATGCTGGCAGGGTTTTGGGGAGATAGGAACCTTCTCCATTGCTGGTGGGAGTGCAGACTGGAGCAACCACTGTGGAAATCAATATGGAGAAACCTCAAACAACTAGGATTAGAGGTCCCATTTGACCCAGTTATCCCTCTGCTGGGTGTCTTAAAAGAATCCTGCCACAGTGATATATGCTCACCATGTTTATAGAGGCACAGTTTGTCATAGCTAAAATTTGGAAACAGCCTAATTGCGCATCAACTGGAGACTGGGTAAAGAAGTTGTGTTTTTTAAAAATAAAATGGAATACTACTCAGCTATAAAGAATGATAAACTAGAGTCATTCATAGGAAAATGGATGCATATTGAGGCCATATTCTTAAATGAAATAAATAAGACACATATATGTAAATATCAAATGGTTTCCCTGGTGTGAAAAACTAAAAGTGTAAATAAGAATCAAAATGTACAACTGATATTGTGTAACAGGAAGACAAGGTCTAAAATAGAGTAGAGAAAGTGGGAGGGGTAGAGGAAAGGTAAAATGGGAAAAGAAAAAATATGTGAAAAGGAAAAACATGGAAACAATGTCTCTAAACAGGGAAGGGTGGAGGGGGTGACGGGAGGGCTGGGGAATTGGTAAAAATAACAAAGAAAATAAGTCATGTAAAAGTACAAATTCCCAATGATGTATGTAACTGTATTGTATATCTAAAATGTAAATAAACTTTGAAAAAATTAAAAGCCTACCCAAAACTGAAGTAGGAAGGAGAATCTTTGCCTCTGGTAGCCCCACCTACTTCTGAAACCACTGCCTTTTTTTTTTTTGAGACACGTTTTCATTATGTAGCCCAGGCTGGCCTCGAACTCACAGCAATCCTCCTGCCTTAGCCTCCCTGATGCTGAGACTAAAGACATTTCCCCACCATGCCCGGCTAACTTCTGCCTTTTGAAAGCAAATCTCTTCCACAGATGTTGAACACTGTAAGTAGGTATCTGTCCCGGGGTCAGCAGGGACCACCAAAGCCATCTTCATGACTTGGCCTTTTTTTTTTTTTTTCATCCTGTGGTTTTTCTAATGGATTTTCAGGATTCATAATCTCGTAAGTAATGAAGCTGTACTTCCCAAATCTTAAGAACTTCAAATCAAAGTTTACATTGAAGGTGCTGTTTGTAGACACAATGAAAGGCCAGCTATCATGACAAAGCCTTGAGTATTCTCTCTCTCTTTTTCCCCCATTTGAGTGTTCTTGTAAAAGAATGATTCTAGTCGTCACTCAATTTCTCCTGTTGATGCTGGGCTCTCACTGTAGATGTTTCTTGGCTTTTCTTCCCTCAGTCCCTTCTCACTCTGCTGTCCTGGGTAGTGATTTGGTGAGAGATATTATTGCTTTGTTTCCCATCCCACCTGCCCTCACTCCCCACCACCACACCACATATGGGTTCAAAGTTTTTAAATTGTAATAAAAGTGCTTTACACAGGCTTGTTTTCTTTCTTTTTTATTTATTTTATTTTTTGGTACCAGGGATTGAACTTGGCACCTTGTGCTCATGAGGGAGACGGCAGAACCATTGAGCTAAATCCCTGGCCCTGTTTTGTTTTGTTTTTTAGACAAGGTCTTGTTCTGTAATCAGACTGCCCTTGAACTCACTTTGTAGCCCAAGCTGGCCTCAAACCATGGCAATCCTCCTGCCTCAGCCTCCCAAGTGCTGGATCACAGCCACCACACCCAGCTATGCTAATTTTTCTAAGAAAAGAAAGAAGGCGGAGGGAAAGGAGGAGGAGAAGAAAGAGGACGAGGGAGGAGGAGGTTGGGGAGGGATTTGAGAGGCGGGAGGAAGAAGAGGAGGAGGAGGAAGTGAATTCCGCAAGAGTGAGAAGCTTGCCTTGCCACACTTTCTTTATAACTCCTTCCTTTCTCCGCCCTTCCCACATTCTTTTAACCCTCAGCAAACACCTCAGCTGGTTTTAGTGCCCCACCTGCAGGTATAACCCAAACCTTCATTCTTGAGCAGTCTGGACCGTCTCAGTCACACCACTGGGTAAGAGAGCACAAAGGGGAACCCAGAGGATGTCTGCATTTTGCTCAGGTCCTCCTTACTTCACTGCGGAACAGCAATCCAGCTCCTTGCTATTCAGGCTCAGCTACAGCACACGACCCTTCTTCTTTGCCTGGAGACTCAGAGGCACGAGGAGCCAAAGTGGCCTTGACTTCTAGCTAAAGGGATCCTTGAGGAGCCAAAGTGGCCTTGACTTCTAGCTAATGGGATCCTTGCGTTCCTTGGGGAAATGTGTGACGCTCTACAACCAAGATCCCGGGGATGAAAAGCACAGGGGTAACAGAGAGAGGAGCTGTTCCCGCCCTTTGGTCTTCAGACCTGCGAATCCTGGTGCCTTTGCCCATTTTCTGTTGCTATCAGAGAATGTTACAGACTGGGCCATGCACGCAGTAGAAGTGTATTTGGCTGGCGGTTCCGGAGACTGGGACAGCCAAGAGCATCAGGCTGGCACATGGCCAGGCCTTCACGCTGCACCTTAACATGACAGGAGTCAAGTGGGCACGACAGAGGCCCAACTCAGCCTTCTGTCAGGAATCAGTCCTGCAGTACCTAATCCACTCCTCTGACCAGGAGGTGAACCCTCTCACGAGGTCACAGGTTGATTTTTTGTGGTACCAGGGGATCAGGCCTGGGTCTCACACACATTAAGCACACTCTACCGCTGAATTAATCCCCCAACCTCCATTAGCTTATGGTTTACCCTCCACATTTAACTCTAGCTCACTTGAAGTTTATTTTGTTTAGAGTGTGAAACAGGAAACCAATATTGCATGTGTGACACTGGAGATTGAACCAAGGGCCTTGGCGCTGAGCTACATCCCCAGCAGTTTTATTCATTTATTTATTTTTAGGCAGGATCTCACTAAATTGCTAAATTGCCCCACTGGCCTTGAACTTGCAGCCCTCCTTCTTCATCCTTTCCCCACATATCACTTGGTCTCTTTCTGGCTTTTCTATTCTAGTCCACTTGTCTATTTTCCGGTTTCTAGAAACTTCTGTGAAGGTAGCGCACTGTCCCTTTCTGTGGCCCTGTAATGTCTGGCTGGGACAGCACATCTCTTTGCACTCCCTTTCTCACAATGGTTCTAATCATTTAGGAATACTGAAGTAGTAAATAAAATCACCCGGGATTCAAATCCTCTTCTGCCCCTTGATGCTTGAGCCGTTTAACATTCCTAGTGCCGTGGACACTCCGTTTGGAAACATTATCTGTAAGAAAAAAAGAAAAACGGTGGTTTTTAATTCCTGAAAACTACCTAGAAGTCCACCATCAGGGATGTTTGTCCACCTCTTTTCATCACTACAGAAATGAAACCTCAGGCTAACCCCAGTTTTCCAAAGTTGCATTCTCTACGTTATAAAGGTAATAAAACACAGTAGAGCTCAATTTTAATGCAGAAACTTTTCATTTTCTTTCTTTCCTACCTTGGGTTGGTTGTTGTGGTTGGTTGTTTGTTTTGTTTCTTTTTTAAGGCAGGGTCTAGCCATGTAGTTCAGATTAGCCTTGAACTCACTATGTAACCTAGGCTGACCTTAAACTCAAGACGATCTTCCTGCCTCAGCCTCCCAAGTGCTGGGATTACAGGCATTCACCACCATGCCATGCCTGGCTCTCCCTTGGCTTTTTGCTTTGTCTCTCTCTCTCTCTTTTTCCCCCCACTAGTACTGGGGATTGAATTTAGGACCTTGCACTTGCCAGGAAGGTACCACTGAGCTAAATTCCCAGCCCTTCCCTTCATTTTTTGAAACAAGGTTCCTCTATGTAGTCCAGGCTGGCCACAACATCGCAGTGATCCTCCTGCCTCAGCCTCCTGGGTGCTGGGATTGTGTACAGGGGTGTGATACCATGCCAGCAAGCCCTTTCACTTTCAATCCGTGTCTTATTTAAAATAAAACACACAGACAAGGGTTTCCAAATGAGTCATCTTTGGCATTTAAATAAATTCTGCTTTCCTTTGCTTTATTTTAAAATAAGTTCAGTAGGTTTCAATTTGTCCCCCACCATCATAGTAGAATAAAAGAATCATTGTTTACAACGTTATACAGGAAATAACAAAGCCATTCACAGAGGGTAGGTGAAGCTGGACACACATTTACTTTTGAGTATTAAGAAAAGTGCCCTGATGGAGCCAAACAAGTTAATGCTTTTGGATGAACAAACTGTGTCCATGTAACAGAAGTCTCACCCCACCTCTGCCCCAGGGGATGTTACATATAAGAGAGGAATATACCTAAATTTTCATTGTAAATTAAATTATTTCTCCCTCTGTTCTCCCAAGCTATTCATATATAAAATCTGGCATCATTCCTACTGTCTGACACACCACATAAGCAATAGACTTTATTTTCACTGTTGTTGTTGCTGTTGTTGTTTGAGACAGGGTCTTACTATGTAGTTCAGACTGACCTGGAACTCACTATGTAGCCCAGGCTAACCTCCAACTCATGGTGATCCTCCTGCCTCAGCTTCCCGAGTGCTGGGATTAAAGGCATGCACCACCACACTCAGCTAGTATAGGCTATTCTTGAACTCACTCACTATGTAGCCCAGGCTGGCCTGCAAGCAATAGACTTTAACAACCAGCACAAGGGCCAGGGATTTAACTCAGTGGTGCTGCTCCTGCCTGGCAAGCCCAAGGTCCTGAATTCAATCCCTGTTCAAAACAAAACAAAACAAAACCAGCATGATATCTCTGTAATGGAGAAACAGGTTCCCCAACAATCCTAGGTTCCTAAAGTGGTCTCTTTGGCTGGATCTAGGAACCCAAGGAAATAAAAGTTGATTAATAAAGGAAAGGCATACGTGTTTTATTAACTTCACATATACATAGGGATCTTCACAAGAAAGTGAAATCTGAAGAAATGTTCAAAAGCATAATCCTTATATGCTTTTTGGATGAAGAACAAGAAATCTGTAGCCAGGCATGGTAGTGCACGCCTGTAATCCCAGCACTCAGGAGGCTGAGGCAGGAGGATCACTGTGAGTTTGAGACCAGCCTGGCCTACACAGTGAGTTCCAAGTCAGTCTCAACTACATAGTGAGACCCTGTCTCAAAAAAAAAAAAGAGAGAGAGAGAGAGAAAGAAAAAGAAATCTGTGAAGGCATGACGAGCTAGATAGCTATCTGCACTAGGGTGATACTGTAAAGTCCAGGGATGTTATTAAGAAATCCACAGGGGACACAGAAGGGAGTGGAAGACAACAACTATTCATTATTCAGTTCACTGCAGCCCCAATGGCCAAACTCTTGTGACCAAGGCTATCTGTAAAGAGCACTGCTCCCTAGGGCCAGGGATTTAGCTCTGTGGTGCCACCACCTGCCACGAAAGCACAAGGTCCCGAGTTCAATCTCAGTACCAAAAAAAGAAAAAAGAAAAAGAAAAATAAGGGCCGGGTATTTGGCTCAGTGGTTCTGCCGTCTGCCTTGCAAGTGCAAGGGCCTGAGTTTGAGCCCCCAGGTACAAAAAACACTCCCTAAAGAATCACAGTGTTTTGCCGCATGTAGGAAAAAGCAGGCCAAGGGGCCTCATGCAGTTACAGCTCCGTGAGAGACGTCAGCTCGAAATCATCAACATACCATTTCAGCACATTTGGCCTTAACTCCTTCATGGGTTTCTCCTTAGCCTTCTCCCTATCAGTGGAAGTCAGTACTCAAGAGATAACCATAAAAATGTCCAGTGCCGCGCAGTGGAACAACACTTGCCTGGCAGGTACAAAGCCCTAGGTTCTACACTGCAGTAAACAAATAAACATACACTTTAAGATCATTCTAAAGATGCTTAGCACCTCTCTTCAGGGTGCAGAAGGTCCGGGGATTACATGTGGGGGTCCTGGTAGGGAGACACTACGCTCCCTTGGGAGTGACCCCCAGCGATGGTCTTCTTCCCTGCTTCCCTGCCTTTATTTCTTCTGGCAATAAAAGCCAAGACAATGGTGCTATTTAGTTGCGAGGCTGGAAAGAGGGAAAAAAAGCAGGCAAGCCCTTGAGGAAAACCTACAAATACAGAGCCACCACGGCCAGAATTGCCGTTCATTCCTACTTGGAAAAAACAGACGAAAGAGTAACAGTCTCTTCATATGTTTCTCCAACTGTTTCACTGTGCTAAAATCAACTCCACTTAAAATTCATGTCCAGGGTAATATGAGCGATGAGTTAAGCCGTTTTCTTTCTTCACAGTACTCCCGCCGCTTCTGGATAAGCAAACGTCTTTTGTGCCTCAGTGTGAAAAAGGCAGCCTCCCTCACGGCTCTGACACTTTTCCTGAACTAAACTGACTGTGCGACTTTTCAAATACAAGATGTGCTTCTCCCAGAGAACATGCTGTGTAATTATGTTTATAGTTTACCCTGGCACCTTTTAAATGCTGGCTTTAGGGACTTTGTGGACCAAACCTTGGAAAACAAAGGCTCCGTCAGTGTTGCTCTTCCTGGCCAGTGTTGCCCTTTCGGGATAAACAGCAGTCTTGTTTCAGTGTGTGGAGCCAGGCGGGTGGGCCAGCCAAGGTGAGCACATGGGTGTGCCATTTTAAGTAAATTATTTGGTTTCAGGTTGGAATAAAAGGTCCCTTTTCTCCCCCACTATTGCATCATTTTCCAAGTAGTCGAGTCCCCAAGCCAAGAAAATTGCCAACTGGAGGGCATCTCTGTTGGCTGCAGTCTGTGCGAGCACCATGTGCGACTGTGCGAGCACCATGAACTGTTTCTCCTGTACGATGCCCCTCTGCCCTGTGCCACTCTGCCTTGGAGCCAGCCAATTACGGACTGAAAGCTTTACAAACTGGGTTAAATAAACCCTTTCCCCTTTAATTTGAGTGTCAGGTATTTTGTCTCAGCAGCAAAAGAAAGTAACTAAGACAGACTATAAATGTGATGTAGATATTATAGTAAGTAACAAATCATTGATTTTTTTACCTGTTATTTTCATTTTGAAGTATAAGTTCAATGAATATCACAGTAAAAAGTTAGAAGATATGGGCTTGGCGGCACACATCTGTAATTTCAGCTCTTGGGAACCCGAGGCAGGAGGATCACTGAATTTGAGGCCAGCCTGGGCTAAATAGTGAATTCAAAACCGGCCTGAGCTACACAGTGAAACTCTGTCTCAATTTTTTAAAAAATGAGGGCAAGGTGAGTACAGATCAAGTGGCACCCAGAAACCTCATCCTGACACTCATTAGAGAAAACCGCACCGGGTCCCAGTGAGACGTGATGAGGTCCCCATCCACTGCTGACACTGGAGGAATTGAGTGCAAAACAAAGTGAAGTCACTGTGGGCAGGCAGCATTCTCTACATCACCTTTTAGGGTCATGCACCGGGTCCCAGTGAGACGTGATGAGGTCCCCATCCATTGCTGACACTGGAGGAATGAGTGCAAAACAAAGTGAAGTCACTGTGGGCAGGCAGCATTCTCTACATCACCTTTTAGGGTCCAGACAGCAGAATGGAGCCTGGATCTGGAAACAAACCCAATCATCTGCACAGAAAAAAATAAGGACTGCGATTAGTGGTGGATGGAGGGATAAGACGCATATATAACCACACATAGAGAAGCTTTGGTCTGGAAAGCGGTGATCAGAACAGCAGGGATTTCCAGGAGGCAGACATTGCAAACCAGTAGCAGCCCTGGATGGGACAGGACTGCTAGGAGCACTGTGCTGTAGATCACCATGGTGGGGCCTAACTGCTCTCCTCCGGTGGATGAGGCAGGGCCCCAATGGAGGAGAACAGGTGACAAGAGGGTGTGGGCAAGGCAAAGCCTGGCCAAGAAGAGGAGAATGTCTCTTCCTCCCCATCCATTCCCCATAAAACCATCAAAGCGTGATGTTCTGCAGACCTTAGCTACTCTCCCAGTTCCCGTTCCAGACTAGGACCTTTCACCTCCTGCTGCCCTTCCCTTATCTCTACCGCTATAAATAAACGTGCTGCAGTTGCCTGGCAGTCTTTTTCTCACATCAGGAGGAAAAGCCCCACCTGGCCCCGGCTCTGTGTTCTTTTGTGTCTGTCTTTTGTTTCTTCATCCTCCACCTGTCTCCCTCTGTGGACCCTTCAGCCACGCATTCCCTGGCGCACGACAGACAGATTTTCAAGGATCTCAGCGATTCAACCATTCAGACTACAAGGCAGCCATGAAGGTCAAGATTCAGGGAGGTGATCAGATGCCCAAGGGAGACTAAGTGTTCAAAAGCAAGGGGAAGGACATATGGCTGTTGAAAGGAAACAGGATGAATGCCTGGTACGTATCAGGATGTTTCCCTCTGTTTAAGGTGGTGACTGGCCCTGGGATTGGATGAGGTGCTCCAGTGGTGTGGACCCAATGGGCCTCTTCAGGTAAAAACCCAATTGATCAGAAATTAACACTGACTCCCAAACTAACACTGATTTTCCAGGTGCCCCCAAATCACCTAACTGTATTGTTTAAAAGTCAAGTTCTAGACTCACCTGCAGAGATCCCAGGTCAGTATGTCCGGGGTGCAGCTTTGGAATCTGTGTTTTTATAACCACACCAAGGATTCTGCTATCCCACATTTTGAGAACTATGGTAAACAAAGTCCTTTCCACTTGATCACTGGCTCAAGAATGAAGAGGACAACTGCACTAAGGCCTCGGCGCACAAACAGAATGGTTAAAATTTGAGAGGGCTTAAGAGGATTTGAAATACAATGGAGGTAAGTGACATTAGTCAGACATAATATGGTTTCACAAACTTTGCTTCTGTTTATTTTTTTAGGGGCTGGAAATCAAACCCAGAGCCTTGAGCATGCTAAGCAAGCGTCCTACCACTGAGTTACACCCAGCCCGGTTTCACTTTTAAACAACTGGGGTAGACCTGTAACCTGTAATATTATAGGTTTGGAAAGCAACTAGTTACATTTCACATCATTTAAAACCGGGAAGAATTCAAGACATTTTCCCAAACCCTGTTTTCAAAGCTGCATATTTGGCATTAAAAAGACTTTTAAAGGCAAAACAACCTTTGTTTTGAAAATTAAAAACTTTGATAAACAAAAATAATACTTTTAAACAGCCATAGTCCCACCACCCACAGATAACCACAATGAATCCCTTGTTGCACTGTTGCAGAAGGAATCGGTAAGCAACACACAGAGAGGTGGCAGAATGGAAGTAAAATTTAAAAAAGATGTATTTGTTGACAAAGATCGATTTCACACAAAGCAGTGCCGGAATTGACCCAGTATTGGGCTGCAACATCTTTTATAGGGTTTTAGAGCCTTGATTTCCCTCAGGTTGGTTACAGTTTATTTTCATGGTTCACATTGCTGATATTCAAAACATGGTGGAGAGACTGTTAACTTTCAACCCAGATGTGACACTTGTTAGGGAGGTTACCTTTAAAATCCGTAGTTATCTATTTTAGCCCAGGGGAAGGGGACAGTCTTTTCAGCAAAGTTAACAATGGTTCTTTTCATTTACGAAACTTTTGGGCAAGACTAGATGCCTCTGGTGCCTGTTGATTCTGAACTAAACAAAGCAAACAGCACAACTTATTTTACATTGTGACGTTGCGTAGGTTTTTTGCTATTAAAGTGCTCTCTATAAGCATGTATTTCCAGATTTGTCTAGACAAATACATTCATGGATGGGTTTGTTTCTCTACCCTTTGTTTCGATAAATGGCATCGCATCATGCTGTACACTCCTGGGAAGTGGTGGTTTTTTAAAAAGTTTTTGGCTTAGTCTCTGAGGTCCCCTTCTTCCTTCTAGACCTCATGGTCTCCCTCTGCATTTTGGCTTTATTCTTTTTTTTGGTACCAGGGATCAAACGTGGGTCCTTGCGCTTGTGAGGCAGGCAAAAAAACCACTAAGCTAAATCCCCGGCCCTTGGCTTTATGCCCAAAATGGACTGTTTTGCAAATTACAGATAGATGTAGATGCAAAAATGTGTGTAAACCTCACAGATACTGTGCCAAGTCAGACATGGAAAGATATATATATGACCCTCTTATACGAAGTTCTCCAAAGAGCCCAGATAATCAACAGGGACAGAAACGAGAGCTTTCCTGGGTATGGGCGAGGCAAATGACTGTAAGTGGAGAAGGACATTGTGAGAGTAATTGAAATCTCCCATATCTTGATCATGGGGGTCATCACAACAGTGTATACCTTTGTCACCCTACTACTGAATTACACCCTGAAGGAGGACTGAGGGCGAAGCTCAGTGGTAAAGCTCACACTTAGCACTTGGAAAGATGTGGGTTTCACGCCCAAGAACAACCACAACAGCAACAAAAACAACTCACTAAACTTAAAATAGGTGCATTTTATCGAATGAAAATTATGCATCAGTGCAGCTGATTTACCCTACATGAACTGACTGTTCAAATCTGTGAGGAAGGAAATCTTTTTTGAGTCAGATATTCACTCTGAGTCCTGCTGGCTGAGGCTGAGGGGGCCACTCTGAAAGACCTCGCTCGGGGTAGATTCGTGGCTCACCACAAGCCTCTAATTTTAGGAACAACTGTGAGACTCAGAGGTGGATCATTCCATCTGCCACTGCCAGCTGGCGCAGGGCTGGATGTGTGACTCAGGAGTCCTCAGATGGAAACACGGAATCAGCATCTCTCTGGTGCTGCCCCCTGGTACACGAAGCCCAGTGCTACCAGGAAGCAGGTGTGCACTCACAGAAGGATGGAGAGGCCAGCAAGGCGCCGGGAGAAAGATTTCTCCACTGGGTACAGAATGGGAAGCAACAATTCCAGTCACCCAGAGTCTACATCCTCAAAGTCAAACTGGCCATGAGCTCTCCTCTCCCAGAGCTGGAGAGAGAGAAGTTTACCAAAATTGCCAGAGGCAGGTGTAAGTGGACGGTGGAGTCTGTGGCCAGAGGAACAAATTCAGGTGAGCCATGCTAGCGACAAGTAGAAGACCAGAGCCGGGAGCCAGAGCACTCCTCCGTGCCTCTCTTACTGTTTTCTAGCACTTCTGTGTGCCACCACGCACAGAGAGGCAGGCAGACAAGTAGAGTTGGGATACGTGTGATTTCAGGAGCCGAGAAAAAAATTAAAAATCGATGTTGGACAGGTGTTTAAAGGTAGATCACAGATGAAGCCTACAGGCCGGCCAGACCCACAAAGCCCCTCAGGCGTGAGGCACCTGACAGAGGCTGCAGCCGCCGTGCCTGAGGCCCACGTGAGGATCCGATGCCACAGTGGGAGTGCCTCCATTTTCTGTCACATTTTGACATCACCTGGGCATCAGTGTGGCTTGTGCCTGATGTTTCAGATCCTTAGGGGCAAAATCTTCAGCATCCTTTGCGAGCATCTCTTTCCTGGGTGCTCAGATCCACACTGGTGTCCCAAGATCCCCTGGTCTTTGGTTTGGACCAAAGCATTTGTGCCGCTTCTGCCACAACTCATATAAATGGACACTCGAGAAGCAAGTCCTTTGGGATCCCCACGTGCAGCTGCCCTCCCTGTGGCTGTACGTACATGGCCAACAACCCAGTGATAGACCAGGTTAGGTTAAAGGCAAAGCCAAGATGGATACGGCAGTATTGTCTTAAACCTCTTTAATCTTCCCAAACATGTTAAAATATCAATAACCTATTAGTGAAATTGATATGGATATTCTAAGCTCAAAAGAAGTATTTAAGGGCTGGGGATTTAGCTCAGTGGTTCTGCTGCCTGCCTTGCAAGCACAGGGTCCCGAGTTCGAACCCCAGTACCAAAAAAAAAGAAGTATTTAACCAGCAATATCCTGAAATCTCAGCTTTCCGTTATAATTTGGAGTGTTTTCCTCCAATTTTAAAAACCAGGGAGGCACTGAGTATATTGGCCTGTGCCTGTAATTTGGGAGGCAGAAGCAGGAGAATGGTGAGTTTGAGGTCAACCTGGGCAACTCAGTGAGTTCTCAAGGCCAGACACAGCACAAGTACACAGTGCAAACTTGTGGCAAAAAAATGAGAGTGGGGGTGGGGAGAGAAGGGGAGGGACAATGTCAGTCGTGAGAATCGAGATGTGCTATCATCACCCTTAGGCTAGATGTGCATCCTACAGTGTGTGCCCAGTCATCTAGGTGCCAGCTCTCTAAAATACATTTCTTCTCCCTAAGCAAATTCACTCTTCTCTTTCCAGTTTCTGAGCTAATACCATTAAGAGGATTCTGAATCAACCATCTTGGGCTATTTGGAATTAGGTTATTTGGAATAAATTTATCTACTCTTCTAGACAAGGATCTGTTGGGTGCTGGAATCAAAGGTTTACACTCAGGTCTAACTGAACACAAGAGTCGAAGCTGAGCTGCTGCTCTCTTTGCCCACTTGTCTCTTCCTCGTCCGTGTGTGTGTGTTCTGGCTGTTACCCTCTCCTTGCTTGTCGTCTGTTTCCTCATGTTGTAGCCAGAAGCTCTCCTGCCTCCCCATCTTCTTACCCATTCTAAATTCTAAATTCCCCCGAAGATGAATCAGATGGCCCAGCTCACATTTTAATTTTTTCTTTTCTTTCTTCTTTCTCTTTCTTTCCTTTCTCCTCTATCTCTCTCTCTCCTCTCTCCCCCCTCTGTTTCTCTCCTCTCTCCCCCCCTCCCCTTCTTTCTTTCTTCCTATAGTGTGTATATATGTGTGTTTTGAGACAGGGTCTCACTATGTAGTTCAGAGTAGCCTTGAACTCGGTATGCGGCTCAGACTGTCCTCAAACTCATGGCGACCCTTCTGCCTCAGTTTCCCAAGTACTGGCATTTCAGGTATATGCTACCATGCCCAAAGCCAGCTCACATTTTCAACCCAGGCCCAAATCAGCACCCTTTTGGCCTGATGTCTGCCCCTGATTAAATTACAGCTCGTGGGCTCAGACTACACCTACTCATGCAGGGGCAGCTGGATCAGTGGCAGGAGTTTCCCAGAAAGTGGGAATGGATGGATAGAAATCCTGAAATAGCTTTAGTACACTCTCTCCACTTAGGACCACTGGTGGGGTCATCGCTGTTGGTGTCCTCGATGCTGCCCCAATCTCCTTGCTGGCACTAAAACCCAGGACCCACTATTTCTAATGGTTGATCTCTCTCCCTATCTTCCTTTACCTGCCTCACACCACAGTCACAGAAGTGCCTCTAGCTTTTTAATATTAACTTGGAATCAAAGTAGAACTTGCTGCGTATTCCCACCCTAGGGCCCTGAAAGTGTGCATGTCTAACAGGCTTCAGGTAGCACCAGTGCTTCTGCTCTGACAATTTTATTTTGAGAAGCAAGGGGTTGTAGGATTCAGTTTCATCTCTTTAGTTCTAACTGCTCTTTGTTCTTTTTTTTTTTTGAAGACAGGGTCTCACTATGTAGTTGAGACTGACCTGGAACTCACCACGTACCCCAGCTGGTCTTGAACTCACAGCAATCCTCCTGCCTCAGCCTCCAGAGTGCTGGGATTACAGGCATGCTCCACCACGACCGGCTAAGCACTTTGTTTTTTTAAGTTCCTAGCTCTGTATAATAGTTACACATATAAATTATGTGAAAACTAGAGCCCAGTGTCTAAGAAATTTGAAATAAGTCCCGTTTCTGGGTAACAAGTGGAGGTCATTTTATTTTTCAGAATTCTAGAAGCTCTTGTCCCCAAGAGAAAAGACCCAGGCCACTCCCTGAGGACCCCCAGCTACAACGTCCCTAACACTTTCAGTCCCTGGGACTAAGAGCCATGAAGGTCCACAGAGCGCATGCTGTAATATTTCAAATCATAACCGGGTGAAAAAACTGCTAAATGCCCTCCCACCTTGAGAAATAGATCTTCAAAATGACAATATCTATTTTTCATTTCTTTCAGTGGTGCTGAGACTTGAAATTAGGGCTTTATGCATGCTAGGCAAGCTTTCCCCACTGAGCCACAATCCTTCCCCAAATGATAATATTTTAAAGTACATAGCTATGATTTTATATGCCCAAATCAGTAAATAATCAAAGAGGGTTAAACATTATTATTGTTTATGTCTTGGTGTTCGGTTAATGTATCAGATTAATAAAATAAGAATAATTTGTAAGTTATAGATCTATTAGTCTATAGATGTATTAGTTTATGTTTCTTTCATAAATAATTCTTTTACCTTCATTTCAGCAAAACTAATAAAAAGACATGATAACTTTTTCATATAATTTATTGTATTGGCAGTAATGATCTAAAGTATTAAAGAAGGGGTGAAGAACATAGTTCAGTGGTTGAGTACCTGCTTAACAACCACAAGGCCCTGGGTTCAAGTCCCAACACCACCTCAACAAAAGGATTAAGAAATATAAATGTATTCAAAGTGTAAACCTTTCCATATATCTTACCCAAAAACATAAAATAAAAATGAATTATTTTTCACACATTTTCAAAACAGTTGTCTATACAGGTACAATATGCCTATGGTCTCGGTGCTTAGGAGGCTGAGGCAGGAGGACCACTTGAGCCCAGTAGTTCAAGGTCAGACCAAGCAACATAGCAAGACCTTGACTTAAAACAAACGAACAGCTGGGGATTTAGCTCAGCAGTTCCATCACCTGCCTTGAAAGCACAAGGACCCGAGTTTGATCCCAGGTACCAAAAAAAAGAACAAACTAACTAAAAGTTTCAGTTCTAAAATAGTCAATCTTATTTATTATAATTAAAAAGCAATACTATAATTAATGAATATAAAAATTTTAATTGAGATTATATAAAAAAGAAGAAATGCTTAAATTTTTGAAAACTAAAGCTTGTTAACTATTTTCATTTAAAAATGTAAAATCTCTGTGCTTTTGCAAGTCGTGGCACATGCCTGTAATCCCAGCACTCAGCAGGCTGAAATAGGAGGATTGCTAGTTTGAGGCCAGCCTCAACTACATAGTGAGAGTTTGTTAGCTGGATGTGGTGGCGCATGCCTGTAATTCCAGAACTCGGGAGGCAGAGGCAGGAGGATTGCCAAGAGTCCAAGGCCAGCCTGAGCTATAAAAAGAGACCCTGTCTCAAAGAACAAACAAAAAAAATTTGTTTGTTTAAATCTCAACAAGAACCAAGATATATCATGAAAAGGTACAAAATCCCAATGATAAATGTAACTATTGTTTGCTTTAAATGTACCAAGAAACTTAATGGAGAGGAAAAAAGAAAAACTTCAGTTTAAACTGAAAAAAAAAAAAAAATCTCTGCACTAGGCTGGGGATGTAGCTCAGTGGTAGAGCACCTGCTCAGCATGTATGAGGCTGTGAGTTCCATCCTTGACAATACAAAGGGTGGGGAAAAAATCTCTACTTCTACAATTCAATACTCACACAATAGCCTTTGCAAACAAGCATTATTACATGCCACACATACCTGTTTAGATGTAACTGAATTATTCACTGAATTATTGGAAAATGCCTCCTGGCCAGCATGTACAACTGTTCTAAGTACCATATGCTGTTTCAGTCACTTGTGAACACCCCCAGGACCACGAGCAAGAACCCAAAGGGAAACAAGAAAATGGGGCTCAGCACTGCTGAGAAACGACACCCTCCAAAGCCACAGTGCACTGCATTTCTTCTACAGGAGAGGAAGGATTTCATGAATGAGTCCATTTGGACTTTCTCTTACCCCAAATCCTCACTGCACTCCACACGGCTTCTGGCTTTGATGCCTGCTGTTGCCCAACTCCCCAGCCTTCAAGGCCCTGCACTCCACCACTTTCTGTGCTGAGAAGAGAGAACCCAGAATGCAGACACTGGGCTTCAGCGGTGCTGGCAGGTGCGGAGAGCTGCAGGCTGTCCTCCGCCAGGCTGGCACAGGGTCCCGAGCGACAGAGGCATCCGTGTGTTCTCCGGTGACTCTGATCATTAGGGAAGTTAGGGAAACATTACAAGGACGGAGTAACATTTAATGATATTTAGGAGAGGGCTGGGGATTTAGCTCAGTGGTGCTGCCGCCTGTGTCACAAGCACAAGATCCGACCGAGTTCAAACCCCAGTACCAAAAAAAAAATCCAAAAAACAAAACACCAAAACCAGTATTTAGCAGAGTACTTTCCATACAGTAGCTCAGACAGCTGAAGCTGCAAACTTATTTGACAACATTGCTAAACAAATCACACTGAAGACTATTGTAAGACTATTTACAATGTTTTGTATGGACATATTTCATTTGTTACACCCCCTTTTGGTGTTAGAATTAAATTTCCCAAATATGCTTATTTAATATTGGTATTGTTAAAGTTGATGCTGGTATTATTAAGGTTGATCCTGTTTAATTCTTTTTTTTTTTGGTACCAGGAATCAAACTCAGGTCCTTGCTCTTGCGAGGCAGGTGGCAGAACCACTGAGCTAAATCCCCAGCCTGATCCTGTTTAATTCTTAATAAAGTAATGGGCTAACATATGGCAAAACAAAATATTCTGTTTTATTTCATTTCTCTCTTTTTCTTTTTTTAGGATATTCTTTTTGTTTGTTCGTTTGTTGTTTGTTTTTTGAGACAGGCTCTCACTATAGTTGAGACTGACCTGGAACTCATTGTGTAGTCCAGGCTGGTCTTGAATTCACAGCGATCCTCCTGCCTCAGCCTCCCAAGTGCTGGGATTACAGGCGTGTGCCACCACACCCAGCTAGGATATTCTTGTGTATGAAACAGGTTGGGCGTGGCACAAAGATGGAGGTTGTATATTGGACCCATTCAGGACAGCTATGCTACTAATCCCAGGGTGATGCACTCTCTTTTGATGGCCTCTTTCCTAGAGGTAGCTTGGATCTTCTGTTATCTGGTATACATCCACCTCCATACTTTATACCCCCCTATTCTCTGTCCAAATTGGGCAATATCAGGGAGCAGAAATGACAGAATTCCCAATTCCAGCCGTATCCTAGCAAACTCACACAAGGAAGTAGGAAAATGTGTGCTACAGGCAATGGTATCTGAGCGGAGCACCAGTCAAGGAACCGAGGCACACAGAAGTCCAGCCATGGAGCTGGAGAGGATCACGAAGAGAAAATTAAGAAAGCCCCTTCAGATGAATCCCACATCCATTCTGACGTGTGTGGCGTCTTGCAAATGCAGGACCCGGTAACGTCATCCATGGACACAGATGCCACTGTATTCCCAGCCCGTCTGATGTGAGGCTTTTTCTTTCCTTGCTGGAAACTTATCTTCTCTACTTTTTTCTGCCAATTCCAATTTTAAGTTTACCCAGAGCAGGATTCTGGTTACCAACCAGATGGAGCTTTCACAAGTTCAAAACAACAACTTGGTGCCCAAGCAGCCCCTGGCAATGCTACACTGCATTCTATCTGAAAGGTGCCTGCTGGTTCTTCTACTCCTGAGCTTACTTTGTTTATGAGAGACTGGAGTTCCCGGGAGACCTCTGGGCTGGTGAGAACAAAACATATGAGAAACCCTAACATTCCCGGCTCTTTTGACCTTTAAGGGACCTGCTAGGAAATGGAAAGGCTCGCTCTGCTTCCTGAGGACACTAGAGCAAAAGGAATTTTCAGTTGGGTGTTATTTTGGGGATGTGTTCAGATTTCCCTAAGCTGATTTTACTCCCCTAGTAGAACAAGAGTGAAGAAATTAAAAGACCATCCTAACAACAAAGAGGCACTGCTACCCGGTTTCCAGGTCTGCTCAAGTAGGTAGACTGTGCTGATGTCTGTGTGTGGTCCCCTTCCCAAGACACGTTCTAAACTTGAAATGGTATGGATCTCTGTCTTAGGTCTAACGATCTTTGTGTTTTCTCCTTCCTTCTTTCTTTCCTTTCTTATTTTTAAACAACATCTCACACTATATAGTCCAGCCGGGCCCTGAACTTACTACGGAGCCTAGGCTAGTCTTGAACTCATGATCCTCCTGCTTCAGCCTCCCGACTGTTGGATTTACAGGCATGTACCATCACACCTGACTTCTAAAAGCTTTTGTAGAAGTGAAACAAGAAAAAAAAGTCCCTGGCACTTTTGAATAAGATGATGCCTTTGAATGTTAATGTCTGATCCCATCCTACCATGCACCCCAGTTCTTGACTGAAAGGAATAAAATTATCAGTAAGACAAATATCATGCTACAACTAGAAAAGAGTGTCATCTACATCTCAGAAACACTGCAGAATTTCTATGGGACTACACCAAGCAGTCCGCATCGAAGGATCAGGTCCAGGATGTCCTGAACCCAACCCCACAACCCTCTCCCCCAAGCAGCATGCTGGGATAGTTCATGGAAAGCTTGGATTCTATTAACATTTCCAAATTGGAAAGAGCAGGAGTTGCCAGGGCAATAGACTGAGCATCGTTAGTCCCAGCACTCAAGGGGCTGAGGAGAGGATCCCAGGCGAGGCCAGCTTGGGCGACATAGTGAGTTCAAGGCCGACCTGGATTACCTGGGGAGCCCCTGTCTCAAAAACCACACACACACACACACACACACACACACACACACACAGCCGAATACTTAATTTCCCACAGGAAGGAGAATATCTTTGTTTAAAAATGTACTTATACACAGTTCGGGTTTGGCAAGCTCAAGTTCCTGAGTTCAATCCCTGGTACCAAAAAAAAAGAACATACTCCCATAACATGGCTACTGTAAGACTTGTGTCTCACTTTTACTCCTGGAGCGTGAACAGCCAAGAGGCCTTCACGATGCTGGGCTCAGTAGCTCAGCGAGGCTCCAGGAGCTTGTCCGATAGCGAGACTCACCCAGGAAGGAACACACCAGGCAAGTTGGCTAATAGACCTTTATTAGTCTGGCCAGACGGCACCTCCTAAGCCAAGTAGCTCAGGAAGGGCGGCTAGCTCAGAAACAGAGGCCATTTTATATTGGGCTGAAGGGGGGGGGGTTTACACTTAAAACTTACAGAGAGAGGACAAAGGCAAAGAATCAGTTAATCTGAGCTAGTGGTCATCAGGCATATACTTGACCGTCACGTACTAATGATCAGCAGATTGATTATCCATTTTCCATTTTCAACTTAGATTACAAAGTTCAGAACATTCCACTACAGGCAAGCAAGGAGTGGTGTGATTTATGTTGGGTCTCTGTGTTCACTACAGTTTCCATCTAGCCTCCCAGCTACTTCAAAGCAGCCACCCAACAATTCACAATCAATCATTAGTTATCCTGTAAGGGATGGGGGGGAGCGACAGTCTCTAGGTTGTTTGCTGGTCAACATGGAGTCGCTCTGGTTCAGTCAGGCTCCCACACTACCTTTGAAAAAAAGGATACCTCCTAGGCATGGCCATGCTGGTCTGGAGAGCAAAACATCAAGTGAGAAGGGAGGAACCAAAATTGGAAAGGTCTGAAGGGTCCAGAAGGGAGAGTCTGAGGCGACAAAGACAATCTGGGAAGGGAGGGGGCTGAAAGTTCAAGCATCTGGGAGAGAAAGCGGGCCCTGGGCAGAGAGAAGAGAACGTGGATGAGGGAAAAGAAAACAAAAATGAGATCTAGATGAACAGAAAGAAGAAATCAGAGCAAGTGGTGACCACAGGAAACCCGTAGAAAGGTTGTGTTCGCCACTGAACCTCCTATGGAACCTACAGCGGGAAAAGGCCCGAAGTTGTCTGGCTCCATAGACCCCGGTGGATCCCAGCTGGCAGAGTTACGAGAGGCCTGAAGTCAACTGTAGATTATAGATCTCATTAGGGTCCCTACCAAACTGAAAACAAAAATTTGTGAAGCGATCACTTACAAAAAAGATCTCTCACCCGAGCCTGAGATGAAAGAATGATCAGAGGCAGAAGCTGGCAATATTTTTTTCAAAAAAGAAAAAGAAACTGAGGGACAGGGATTTAGTTCAGTGGCACTGTGATTGCCTTGCAGGCACAAGGTCCTGAGTTCGATCCCTGGCAAAAAAAAAAAAAAAAAAAAAAAGATAAGAAAGTATTGTAAATAACCATATCGGAGGGTGTGTGTGCAGGGTGTTTGTGGGAGGCAAGGTATTGAACCCAAGGTCTCTCACATGCTGTGCACACTGCGGCTATGCTCCACTCCAAGCCCCCAGTACAACGTAATTTAAAATAGATGAGAAGGCTGGGGATTTAGCTCTGTGGTTCCAGCACCTGCCTTGCAAACACAAGGACCCAAGTTTGATCCCCAGTAAAAAGAAAAACAAAAAAACAAAAAACAACAACAACAAAAAAACACAACACGGAGAAGCAATAATCTCTGGGCTTAGTTAAACGAGATAGAAAACCAAATCCACAATATGGAAACCAAAAGTCTTCCTAAAATGCACAGGAAAGGCTAAGTTCAAAATAATGAGAGAGGGCCGGGGATTTAGCTCAGTGTTTCCAGCGCCTGCCTTGCAAGCACAAGGTCCCAAGTTTGATCCCCGGTACCAAAAAAAAAAAAAAAAAGAGAGAGAGAGACGATGATAAATACAGAAAACAAAGAAGGAAAATATTAAAAATTAAGGATGTTGCTGAGGACAAAACAAGAACATTGAAACAGACCTAATAATCAAGGTTGTAAACTTTTGAATCGGAGAGGAGGCTATGTTACTTGTTTGTTTTTGGTACCGGGGATTGAACTCAGGTCCTTGTGCTTGCGAGGCAGGCGGCAGAACCGCTGAGGTAAATCCCCGGCCCGAGGCTATGTTATTTGTATAGGTTTAAATTGCATAAATGGCCAAATCAATAGAAAGCTATAATATTTAAACCTATTCTGAAAACCACATCTGATGTGTAAGACAAATAAAAACTCTTATATTAAGAATTAAGGGGGCCGCGGAGCGGGGAACAGCAGAGCGCAGCACTACCAGTCCGCCCGCCGCCCTCTGCTCCATGAGGCAGTGGAGGCGAGGAATCTTGTGAACAGCACCAGCTCTTTGGGGTTGTATGACACTACATCATGAGTGACAGTAAATGTGATAGTTTTAAAGTGTGCAAGCGGCAGACTGGACTTTCCCTATCCTAAAACGTTACCAGCAGTTGAAACCAATTGGCTCTGAAGTCCAAGGAATTGTTCACGCTGCTTTTTTGTTTGTTGGTTTGTTTGTTTGGTTTTTTTTTGTTGTTGTTTTCGGAGACAGGGTCTCACTATGTAGTTGAGACTGCTCTGGAACTCACTGCGTAGCCCAGGCTGGTCTCGAACTTGCAGCGATCCTCCTGCCTCAGCCTCCCGAGTGCTGGGATCACAGGAGTGCACCACCACGCCCGGCTTGCGCTGCTTTTGATACAGTTCTTGGGATTTATGTTGCAGTCAAGAAACTAAACCGTCCTTTTCAAAATCAAACTCATGCAAAGAGAGCTTATGGTGAACTTGTCCTCTTAAAACGTGTCAATCATAAAAAATATCATTAGTTTGTAAAATGTGTTTCACACCACAAAAAACTCTACAAGAATTTCAGGATGTGTATTTGGTTATGGAGTTAATGGATGCTAACTTATGTCCGGTTATTTACACGGAATTGGACCATGAAAGGATGTCCTACCTTCTTTACCAGATGCTTTTTGGTAATAAACATCTGCATTCAGCTGGTATAATTCATAGAGATTTGAAGCCTAGCGACATTGTAGTAAAATCAGATTGTACCCTTAAGATCCTTAACTTTGGTCTGGCCCGGAGAGCGTGTGCCAACTTTATGATGACCCCCTCCATGTTTACACGGTATCACCCAGCCCCTGAAGTCATCCTGGGCATGGGCTACAAAGAGAACATTGCTATCTGGTCAGTGGGTTGCATCATGGGAGAGCTGGTGAAAGGTTGTGTGATATTCCAAGGCACTGACCTTCCCCTTCCCCAGGACCTTGACCCTGGCCATGCTTTCCATACCAAGGGAAGCATGATCACAGCTACTCACTTGAATGCAAAAGGAAAATGCTATAATTCCAAACAGTGTTCCAAGGGGGTGTTGTTACGTGTGTTAAATTATTGTCGCAAATCAAGTGGTTCACTTAACTACCTGTAATGATTTTGTTCAGACCTACAGTTATGTTAGATCAAGTATGTTAGGTGTTAATTTTATCAAAAATCCTGGACATACAGAAGAAATTATTTACTCTTGGATAAATGCATTCTGATACTTAAATAAAAATACCATTTTATAATTTAGTTCATTAGATGAGCTAGGAAAGGTGCCATCTTAATGTGTTTATACGATTTAATTAATATATTTTGTTAGTTATGGGTATATCTTCTTTTCCCCTAGAGTGAGAACTGAAGCACATTTTGTGAGACCCACATAGAAATGGTTTAAATGAACATTTTGAGGAATAATTTGTTACGTCACTGATACTTTATACATTTAAAAAATTGTGTTGAGCCGGGTGTGGTGGCGCACGCCTGTAATCCCAGCACTCGGGAGGCTGAGGCAGGAGGATCGTTGTGAGTTCGAGACCAGCCTGAACTACATAGTGAGATCCAGGTCAGTCTCAACTACATAGTGAGACCCTGTCTCAAAAAAAACAAAAAAATAAAAAATAAAAAAATTGTGTTGAGGGTTATTTTGTGACACACACTGGGGAAGCTAAATATAAAATGCCAAAAATTAACTCATGCTGTGGTCAACAAAGATATACTTGCGAGGTGGGGGGGTTGGTACTGGGGACCGAACTCAGGTCCTTGTGTTTTTGAGGCAGGTGGCGGCACCACTAAATCCCTGGCCCTCAACAAACACACTGACGATGTAGTAGAAAGGAGGATAGGTAACATGAAAGGTATAACACCTTCTTTCCTCATAGTCATTCTTCCGTCTTTAATATCTTTTACCCTTAACGTGGTTCTTCACATAAACCCTTTTCATTTGTACTCTAACCTCTTAATATTTTCATTACTCTTTGATTTTTTTTTAATGAAAGTTTAAAATGGTCTCTGTGGGCAGGTTGGTGGTTGCTTTTAAAGTAATTTAAGGCCTATGATCAGAATTTTTTATGCATTTCGTGAAAAGTTAGGTTTTTTTTCCAATTTTATGAAGTCAATTTTCTTACATAAATTCTTCGCAACACATAGGATGAAAATATTTTATTGTCATTTCACTTTCCTTTACATTTTCCACATCATAAATTATATATGTAAAGTTCAGTATAGCTTTTTTTTTTTTTTTTTAGACAGAACCTCACTACATAGTTCAGCCTGACTTTGAACTCACTGTGTAGCCCACACTGGCCTGAAACTCAGAAGGGATACTCCTGCTCCAGCCTCCCAAGTGCTGGCACTATAGGCCTGCACCACCACACCTAGCAAGCATTTTCCTTTGTCCTAATAAATTTTCTAGCAGTTTTCAACGGCCTTATCTCAGACACACTTGTTTCAAAGTATAAATAAGGAGTCTTTATCTTGTAAAACACTCAATTAAAAAGGGAAAAGTTGTGGTATTCTAAGGGTTAATTATTTAGACATATCTACTTAATGTTGTTTGTCTCAACACTAAATCATTTTGTGACTTTTCTTATTCATTTAAAAAATAAATGTTTTTCCCAAAAGTTAAAAAAATAAATAAAGAAAGAAAGAATTAAGGGCTGTCCCGGGATTTAGCTCAGTGGTGCCACTTGATATTCCAGCATTGGGGAGGCTGAGGCAGGAGGATCACTACAAGTTCAAGGTCAGCCTGGGCTATACAGTATAGTGTGTTCCAGGCCAGCCTGAACTACACTACTACACCCTGTTTCAAAACAAACCAACAACAAAAATAATTAAGGTCTACGGATATAACTCAATGGTGGCAATGGTAGAGCACTTGCCAAGCATGCACAAGGCCAGAGGTACATGTCTTAATTCCAATGCCTGCTCAAAAAAGAAAATAATTTTTACATGATTACCCCAAATTAATACCTTCTTTAATGGTTAATACTTAGGGGATTCCCAGTAATAGGCCAAAACTATTGCCACTACTGCTTAATTTTGGTCCCAAAATTATAGCCATTGCATGACAAGAAAACTAAGTCATGTAAAGGTGTTGAATGTATTGTCATTTTCAGATCACATGACTGTTTACATTTAGAAACCCTCCAAGAGAGGCCAATTATAAAGTGAATGTAGACTTTGGGAAGATGGAGAGGTGAGCAGCAGAGAAAGAGCTTCTCTGAGATTTAGGGTCCTGACACTGGAATATAGCCTCGTGAGGAGGAGGAGAAAGAGGAAGGTGGGTCTCTGGAACTCAGCAAGGACCTGAGGGGAGAACTGAAGTCCATGGAGAGAACAGAGAGTGAGACTTCAACAAAAATGAGGGCTAGGTGGTGCTTCCTCCCAGAGCCTGGATCACGGCCAGGAAGGGCCGGTCAAACCTGCTGACTCACAGTGACTACTGGCGATGCCGAGGCCTACACAGAGAAATGCACCAGTGGAACGCAGCAGTGGACACAGTGCACTGCAGTGGTTGGTGAGTTATTTGGATTCACGCAGCACGCAGGAGAGGGTGACTGACCAGTGTCTTGGAGAGGGGACAACTGATCTCGGAACTCAGAACAGCTACTGGACAGCTCCATCTTGTGGCTCCCAGTATCATGGTAAGGGTGCCAAGTTCAAGTCCTCAGGAGGTCAGGGAGCAGAGTTCAAGCTGTCAGGGAGCTGAGTTTAACCCGACAGAAGGCACACAGACTATTTAAGATCAATAAATCTGGTTCCAGCCTCCTAGCCAGAAACCAGCCTGAACTTCACTGGAACTAAATGTGCAGACTTGCTGGGATTATCCACTACCCAACTGCTTTTTGGGTGTTTTTTGTTTTTTGTTTTTTGGTTTTTTTTGGTACCGGGGATTGAACTCAGGACCTTGTGCTTGCAAGGCAGGTGGTGGCAGAACCACTGAGCTAAATCCCCGGCCCCCACGACCCATCTGTAAAGCTATAGTTAGCTTGCTGGGATAAATTAACTCAGATCTGGACTCCACCTGCCCACATTTTCTATCAGTGACAGCAGAGACGCCTTGAATTGGACTTCTTTTTTTCTCATTTTCCTTTTCCTTTTCTGGTTTTTGTTCTTATTTTGTTTTCTGTTTTCTTGATTGTTTGCTCTTGTTTTTATATGAGCGTGAACATGGTTTCTAGTTTTTGTTTGGTTTTTTTGTTTGGTTTTTTGAGACAGGGTCTCACTATGTAGTTGAGACTGACCTGGAACTCACTATGTAGCCCAGGCTGGTCCTGAACTCACAGTGATCCTCCTGCCTCAGCCTCCTGAGTGCTGGAATTACAGGTATGCACCACCATGCCTGGCGGTTTCTAGTTTTTTGTTGTTGCTCTGTTCTGTACTTGTTTTTATTTCTTCCTTCTCTCTTTCCTCCTGTCTTCTTCACCAGTTTCCCAAAGTTTGTATGATCTTCTTGGTCCTCCTTGCTTCTAATCTCTTCCTCATCTTCTATTTCTTTGCCCGCCCCCAACTCCTTTTAAGTCTTCTCCTTTAAGGGCAAAACTGCATATTGAGGGATTATTTATTGCATACAATTTTTTGGTTCATTTTAGATTCTGTCATATAACCACAAATCTAGTTCACATGGTTAAATGTGGCAAATTAACAGTTATCACAGTTTGTAATTTTCTCTGCTATGTGTGTTTTTTTGTTTCTCTTTTTTTTTCTTTTTATTGAGTTTATTGGTACATTTTAGGGATACAGTACAGTTACATTCATCATTGGGATCTTGTACCTTTACATGACAGATCTTGGTTCTCATTTTTTTCCCCTTATCCCTGCCCTCCCTTCATCCCCTCTTCTCCTCCCCATTTACAAACACTTTATTTCCATCTTTTCATTTTCTCACATTTTTTCTTTTCCTTTATTACCCTTCTCCTACCCATCCCACCTTCCCTAAACCTTTAGACCTTTTCTTCCCATTTCACAATGTCAGTTATCTCATTAGGATCTTATGTACTATTACAGTTTATTCACACCATTTTTTTTTTTGAGACAGGGTCTCACTATGTAGTTGAGACTGCTCTGGAACTCACTGTGTAGCCCAGGCTGGTCTCAAATTCACAACAGATCCTCCTGCCTCAGCCTCCTGAGTGCTGGGATTATAGGTGTGGGCCACCACACCCAGCTTGGTTTTGGTTTTTTGAGACAGGGTCTCACTATGTAGTTGAGACTGACTTGGAACTCACTATGTAGCCCAAGCTGGTATTGAAATCACAGCAATCCTCACCAAAAGACTTTTACATTTAACAACCAAATTCAACAGTGTAACTAGATACAAAGTCAACACTCAAAAGTTAATAGCCTGAGCCAGGTGTGGTGGCACATGCCTGTAATCCTAGCACTGGGGAGGCTGAAGCAGGAGAATCACCATGAGTTTGAGACCAGACTGGGCTACACAGTGAGTTCCAGGTCAGTTTCAACTACATAGTGAGACCCTGTCTCAAAAAACAAAAAAACAAAAACAAAACAAAACAAAATCAATAGCCTGGGCCAGGGATTTAGCACAGTAGTTCTGCCTCCTGCCTCACTAGCTAGCGGAGGGATCCAAGTTTGATCCCTGGTACCAAAAACAAACAAACAAACAAACAGTCAGTAGCCTTCATGTACACGAATAGCAAAGTCACTGAAAAAAAAAACCAAAAAACTCACTGAGAGAGAAATTAGGGGGAAAATCCCTTTTACAACATCATCCCAAAAAATGAAATACCTAGGAATCAATCTAATGAAGAAAGTACAAGACCTCTGCACTGAAAACTAGAACACTCTGAAAAAGGAGATTGAAGAAGGTATCAGAAAGATATCCCTTGTTCTTGGGTAGGAAGAACAAATATAGTGAAAATGGCCATACTTCTAAAATTATTATATAGATTTAGTGCAATCCTGACCAAAATTCCCAAACTATATCTCACACAGAATTAGAGAAAACAATCCTAAAATTCATTTGGAGCCATAAGAGAGGTACAATAGCAAAGGCAGTTCTGGACGACAAAGTCAAGACAGGGGGCATCACAATCCCTGACTTGAAATTACACAGCAAAGCTACTGTAAGAAAAACAGCATGGTACTGGCAAAGAAACAGACGTGAAGGTCAGTGGAACAGATTAGAAGATGCAGAAACAGCTCCAGACATACTCAGCCACCTAATCTTTGACAGAGGAGCCAAACATCTTTACTGGGAGAAAGATACCCTCTTCAATAAACGGTGCTGAAAAAGCTGGCTTTCCACTTGCTGAAGATTTAAACTAGACCCATATCTTGCACCGTGTACTAAACTCAAATCGAAATGGATCAAAGATCTAAATATTAAAGCAGAAATACTTAATCTGCTGGAAGATAGAATAGGTAGAACTCTCAAAGACATTGGTGTAAGCAAAGACTTTATGAACAAAACCCTGATCACACAGGAATTATCACAAAGAATCAACAGCTGGGATCTCATCCTATTGAAAAGCCTTTGCAGGGAAACTCACTTTCCAGTCCCCCTTCTGTGTCTCTTAAACAGAAGCTATCTTTCCCTCAATAAAGTTTTCCTGCACAAAAAAATAAAAATTTGTACATCAAGGAGAAACCACCAACAGAGTAAAGACACAACCCACAGAATGGGAAAAATATTTTTTGCCAGCTGTTCCTCAGACAAAGGCCTACTATCTATCAAGAAATCAACCAGTAACAAATGCCGGAGGGGTTGTGGGGAGAAAGGAACCCTTTTCCACTGTTGGTGGGAGGGTAGACTGGTGCAACCACTGTGGAAATCAGTGGGGAGAATTCTCAAAAAACTAAAACTAGAGGTTCCATTTGACCCACTTATACCTCTTCCTGGTATCTTCTGAAAGAATTAAAAGCTTCATAACACAGCGGTATAGGTACAGCCATGTTTATAGCAGCACAGTTTGTAATAAGTAAATCTTGGAAAAAGCCCAAATGCCCATCAACTGATGAGTGGATCAAGATGTGGGTTTTTTACATAGTGGAGTACTACTCTGCCATAAAGAAGGGTGCACTTGAAACATTTATGGCTAAATGGATGGACCTTGAGCTCATACTCCTAAGTAAAATAAATCGGGCACACATATTTAAGTACTGAGTTGTTTCTCTGGTGTGAGAAACTCAATGTAGAAATAAGGACTGAAATGTAGAACGGATGTTGGGAAATCACATAAAAGTGTTCAAATGGGAAGGGGAAGAAGGGGGAGGGAGAGAGAAAGGAAGGAGGGGACATGAAAAAAAGTGAAAATAGAAAAAAGAAAAAAGTTTGCCATGTTATTTCTCCTTGCAATGACTGTTTGCCATCCCATCCTTAGAGCCAGCTGATTATGGACTTCAACCTCTACAAACTCTCCAGAGAGAGAAGAACCAGTTTTCTTCAGGGAAATGTCTTTTTTACATTAAAAAAAAAAAAAGGTATCTTTGTACTAAAAAATGGAAAAATCACCAAGTCCAAATTCTGTAATGACACTGCAATCTCTCATGGCCTAGGTTCCTGAATGCATCACTTATACAACCTTTGCAATTTTTTCCCTAATTATCCTATTCTTAGCCAGGTATGGTGGTGCACACCTGTAATACTAGTGCTCGGGAGGCTGAGGCAAGAAGATTGCAGCAAGTCCAAGGACAGCCTGAACTACAAAACCAGAACCTCTCTTCAAAAGTAAATACATGAAATGAAGTGAGACTATTCCTGTCTCCCCTACACACACAAAAAAAGTAAAAATAGAAGGAAAAAATGGAAACAAAGCTTTTGTGCATAAGAAGGGGAAGGGTTTGGGAGGATGGGATAAAATAAAATAAAATTTAGGGCTGGGATTTTAGCTCAGTGGTTCCACCACCTGTCTCGCAAGTGCAAGGCCCCAAGTTTGATCCCTTGTACCAAAAAAATACAATAAAATAAAATTCAAGAACTGAAATCGGATGGTCAGGCATTGTGGTCCACATCTGTAATCCCAGAACTCAGGAAGCTGAGGCAGGAGGATCGCTGTGAGTTTGAGACCAGCCTGGGCTACATAGTGAGTTCCAGATCAGTCTCAATGACATAATGAGACCCTGTCTCAAAAAAACAAAACAAACAAACAAACAAAAAGAACTAAAAATTTCATTTGACCTAGTTATTTCCCTTCTTGGTACTATCCCGAAAGAATTAAAAGCGTCATACCACTGTAAGACTTAAGTCTCACTTTTACTCCTGGAGCATGAACAGCCAAGAGGCTTCCACGATGCTGGGCTCAGAAGCTCAGCGAGGCTCCAGGAGCTTGTCACACAGCGAGAGTCACCCAGGAAGGAACACACCAGGCAAGTTGGCAAATAGACCTTTATTAGTCTGGCCAGACGGCACTCCCCAAGCCAAGTAGCTCAGAGAGGTGGCTAGCTCAGAAACAGAGGCCATTTTATATAGGGCTGAAGGGGGGTTTACACTTAAAACTTACAGGAAGAGGACAAAGGCAAAGAGTCAGTTGATCTGAGCTAGTGGTCGTCACGTACTAATGATCAGCAGAATGATTATTCATTGTTCCATTTACAACCTAGATCATCATAAAGTTCAGAACATTCAGACTACAGGCATGCAGGGAGTGGCGAGACCTGCGTTGGGTCTCTGTGTTCATTACAGTTTCCACCTAGTTTCCTAGCTACTCCAAAACAGCCACCTAACAATTCACAATTAATCATTAGTTATCCTATAAGGGATGGGGGGAGCGACAGTCTCTAGGTCGTTTGCTGGTCAACGTGGAGTCGCTCTGGTTCAGTCAGGCTCCTACACCACCGTGATAAATGCATACCTATGTTTACAGCAGCCCAGTTTGTAATAGCCAAATCTTAGAAATAGCCCAAATGCCCATCAACCAACAAATGGATAAAGATGTGTGCATGTTTTTAACACAATGGAGGACTACTCTGCCATAAAGAAGGATGCGCTTGAGACATTTACAGCTGAATGGATGGACTGTGAGGCTGTACCCTTAAGTAAAATAAATCGGACACACGTTTAAATACTGCTTTGTTTCTCTGGTGTGAGAAACCAACAGTGGAAATAAGGACCGAAATCTATAATGGAGGTTGGGAAATAGGAAGAAAATGTTCAAATGAGGAGAACAGGGGAGGTAAGAGTGGGAAAGGAAAGGACGGACCAGAAAAAAACGAAAATAGAAGGAAAAACTGGAAACAAAGCTTTTGCACATGAGGAGGGGAAGAGTATTTTCTCAGGCCCCTCCCCACTGCCTACTAATCACTTCTCCAAAATGTCAAGAAGTTTGTTTATGACTTACCAATAGTCACCTGAAGACGCGAAGGGCAGCCTCGAGTTCTCCGAGGCTCAGTTTTGGTGGTAAATTAAAAACCTCGGGGTTCCTTGTTCTCTGTGATGCTGCCCTTCACTGTTGCTCAAGCCATTTTGCACGGGGCCTTTGGTGGCTTGCGTGGAGAAGTCTCTTGGGACAGCCATGCGCCCACACACCAAGGGCAGCAGGTCAAACCCAGAAAGGGCAGCAGAGACTAAAGGTGCAATCCGCTGGCAGTTTTCCTGAAGCTTCTAGGAAAACCACCGCAGGCCTCCCTCCGTGTCCAGAGGTCAGGGTCCAGGGGCCGTGGAACGTGTTTTGGCACTGAGGAACTGGAGGAGTTCCTGTTTTACAGGAGAGCTTCAGGTTTGACGTCACCCGTTCAGTTACTCATTAAAGTCTGTAAACATTAGGTGAGAGGGAAAAACAGCGGAGGTGTGGAATAAACAGAGTCTGGAACTTCCTCCAATCCCTTCTCGGTGCTATCCCTGCCCCTCTTCCCAGGGACCTGGTCCTTCCTGCTGATGACCTTTGCAGGAAGCAGAATTAGGCTCCCTCTGTGGGTGAGCCTGTGTCCGGCTGACTCTGTCTGGGCTACACAGTGAGTTCCAGGTCAGTCTCAACTACCTACTGAGACCCTGTCTCAAAAAACAAACAAACAAAAAAAGTCTAGCAAGCCCAAGTCCTCTTTCTCCCACTTTTGTGCATCCACTTGCAACCGTCACGCCTCTGCAGTCTCGAAAACCAACCACAGGGAAGCTCTCTAGCAGGCTGGGCGGTGCTTCTGAGTCTCTGATCACGGCATCCACAGATCCGCTGCTTCTTCCAGAGTGAGCATCTTATCCAGCGACCCAAGGGCGGGCTGCTTGAGAGCGGGGGTGTTTCTCAATGAAGTCTCTGATGTGGCTACCCTAGGAGCAGTGTTAAATTCCTGGGCGATCCTTTTCCCATTGGCCAGCCATATCTGTGTATTAGTCGTGGGCTCCAAGTTATTCAGTGAAACAGCAAACAAATTATTTCTACTTTCAACTTTAACAGTCTTTGTTTTAGAAGCAGCTTTTGGTGTGGCACTTCCCAGCCTGCGGCCCTGCCCTGAGGAGGGTTGGAATGCAGACTTTGGGAACATACACATTTCATTTTTCTTATCTTCGATTCTAACATCCACCTCCTCTTTATGTAAAATTCCCTGTAATTCTGAAGGCAACTCCCCCTCCTTCCTTTTTGATGGAGTTCAGAAACTGCTGACTTGCACCATCAGAATAACCTCTAAAATCATCGTTGACTGTGAATCCATTTGTCCATAATTTTATACTTACATCTGTTTCTTCTGTTCAGTGGAGGACAAGCACTTGGCTCCAATCTTCTGAGTGTCCTCCAAAAGGCTATCACCAAAATATTCACAATTTTCGTAGATTATTATCACTAAGCAGGTGATTGTCAGGCCCTGTTTCACAAACCCATTCTTCTTTTATACTTTCAAGATTATCTACTTCTTTAATTCTCTTTGGGTTACTGTAAAAGAAATGAAAGCTTATCAAGTATTATCCCACTGACTTCCAACAACTGTGGTGATAAAAACCAGTCAGAAGATGGAATAGCCTGATTTTAGGCCGGTGTGGTGGCACACACTTGTAATCCCTGCACGCTGGAGGCTGAGGCAGGAGGAAGGAGGGTTACATCCAGTTGGAGCTCAGCCTGGAGGCCGGTCTGAACTGCATAGCGATACCCTACCCTGGGGCGTGGCCTCATGGCCTGGATCTCTGAGCGTGGGCATAGTCGCCACCTCTTGCCTCACGGGGAGTCGCTCAGGCCGGTGGTGTGGGCGCTGGGATCTCACGCGCTCCTGTTTGCTTGTTTTTTGAGACAGGGTTTTGCTATATAGTTCAGGCCGGCCTTGAACTCACTACTTAGCCCAGGTTGGCCTTGAACTCATATGACGAGTTCCTCCTATCTCAGCCTCCTAAATGCTAGGATTATAGGCATGTGCCACCATGCCTCCAAGAAAACTGTAATTTTGAGACAGTCAAAATAAGATTTCCTCAAATCTGGTGTGGTTTGCACACGCCTGTAATCCCAGCACTCAGGAGGCTGAGGCAGTAGGATCGCTGTGAGTTCGAGACCAGCCTGGGCTACATAGTGAGTTCCAGGGCAGTCTGTACTACACAGTGAGACCCTGTCTCAATAAATACATAAATTCATTAAATAAAAAAATACTAAATTTAACATGAGGAAAGGGCTTGAACAAGCTTGTCTCCAGGAGATATGCAAATGGCTCCTAAGCATTTGAGAAGGTGCTCAACATGCTTAGTCATCAGGGAAATGCAAATCAGAGCCATTTCACACCCAGAATGCCTTTGATCACAAAGACAGAAAATAACAGGTGTTGGTGGATGTAAGCAATCAGACCCTTCACATACTGCCTCGGGAATGGGAAAGGGTGCAGTCACTTTGGAAACTAGCTTTGCAGTTCCTTCAAAAGCCAAATGTAAACCAGATACAGCAGTGCACACCCGCAGTCCTAGTTTCTGAGCAGGCTGAGGCAGGAAGATCAGATCACAAGATCAAGGCCAACTTGGGCAACTTAGCAAGACTCTGTCTTAAGACAAAAAGGGTTGGGGATGTAGCTTAGTGGTAGACTATCCCTGGGTTCGGTCCCCAGTCCTGGAGGGAAAAAAACACAAAAGGTTAGACATTTCATGACCTAGCAATTTACTCCTAGATATAAATCACAATGCTAAGTGAAATAGGATATGATTCTGTTTACGTGAAATGCCCAGAATAGGCAAACGCATAAAGACAGAGAGAGTAGACTATAGTGGCCTGGACTGAGAACACACAGGCAGGGGGTCAGGGCCTTAGCTCAGTGGACCCTGCCTTGTAAGCACAGGTCCTGAGTTCAATCCCTGGCACCAAAAATAAAGTAGAAGTAAGAACGGGCGGAGGAGTGACTGGTATGTAGTATGGCATTTTCTTTCTGGGTGATGAAACTGTCCCAAACTTATTTCTGATGATGGCACACAATTCTGTGAATATAATAAAATAATAAGCCACGCCCTCCGCCCTTTTTTGTCTTAGGAATCGAACCCAGGGCCTCCAGCATGCTAGGCATATGTTGTACCACCACGCTACACCCCAGCCCCTGGATTATCCCCTTTAAATGGTGAGTTCAATGGTATAGGAATTACATACTAATGATGCCGTTTCATAATATAAAGAAGTAACTTCTCCCTGCCCCACAGCGAGGGCAGCCGGCCATCTTCCCGCTTCCATGGCAGGGCGATCTCTCCTGTTGGCTTTAAGGCATTTCTCTCCCGGTTGATTAGAATCCACCCAGCCCACAAACGCGCGCGATCCTGAGGATGCGCTGGACCCTGGGCCTCACATTTCTCCACGGTCCTTGCCAACTAGGTCACTGCAGGGAAAGCAAACAGCCTGGGCTGGCCCGGCAGCTGTTTCACAGGTGACAGCAGCAGGGCGTGAGAAGCACTCAGAGAGAAGCCCTTCACGAGACTCCAGGACAGTACTCCGAGGCCTTTCCCTAGGTGAGACCCCCACTTCCGGCCCAGGAGGTGGAGCTGGTGCCGCCCTAGAAGGAGGAACTCGCTTTCCCTGGGCAGCTGTGATGTCTGGGAGAACAAGCCCCGTTCAGGCCGGTCCTGGGCAGGACTGACTGCACCTTGGCTTGGTGCTTTCGGTGCTCGCCCATTCCCTTCTCCTAGGCTCCCTGTGCGGTACAAGGAAGGACCCTTGCAATTCCACTGTGTTACCATGGTGAAAAGTTCAAGAGGTTAAGTGACTTTCCCACAGGTACGGATCACACCACCTTCCTCGCCGCGGAAAGCCCTGATCGAATCGAGGGTGTGTCATGGGTGAAGTGGGCAGCGACCAGCCTCCGTTGCCACACCTAGAATTAGGGCTGGGGGTGTGGCTCGGTGGTGGAGGGAGGCCCTCGGTTGGTTCGGTTGCCAGCACCGCAAATGCAAACCATCTACCTAGAAATAGACCCACCTACTTGGTCAAAGGCCGCACTGAGGGCTGGCTCCTTCGGTGCTGTGGCTGAAGCAGGCTGGCCGGGTGGGAAACAGAAGGCAGCAGAGCCAACACCTGCTCTCCTCCTCAGCTCCATACTACCTCCTCCTTCCAGAGGCTGGACAGAGGGGAGAGGGCCAAGAGGGTGTGATGCGAATGGTGAATCAGTATCGCACCCTGCAAATGATCGAGTTACTTCCCTTTCTCTGTATTAAGGAGATTCTGTCAGCAACAGTCCGGGCCCTGCTAGGTGGGGAAGTAGATGCTTAATATAAGTGAGCCTCTTTTTCCCCTCTTCTCCCCTCAGATTCTCTTCTCGTCTCCCTGCAGTCTTAACCAGCCAGGGTTGGGGGAGAAAAACCGCTTCCTTCTTCTCTAAACATATTTAAACTTGATTTCTCAATTTCCCTTCCTGTGTTGCAATTTCCCCGAACACGTGACTTGTGTTCGGCAGCTCCCGCCCTGTGGCAGTGGGGATACTGGTGAGCTGCCTCACACACGTTTCCTCCGGTGCACTCATGACTTGGCCCTCCTGCCCCCTGTCCTGCTGGGGGATCTTCTCTCCCCAGCTTTAAGATCGAACTGTCCTCCTTGTGCTCAGTGCCAGTTAAGAGGAAGACACTTAGCTTGTCTGGGGGCACCCAGCACTGGAACCTTTTCCTTATGTCTGGGGCACTCCCTGCTTTATGGTATTGTTGGGAGAAGGCCCCCCACCTTCTACTACAGAAACTGAAAAGCTTCCATTTTTTTCCTTTCCCAGACTCCCCATTATAACCAGAGCCCGGGTCCATGACCTGGGTGGGGCAGCCCGAGGGGCTGTCACAGGAAGCAAGGGCTCTCAAGAATGTCCCCTGCTGCTGGAGGAAAGTGCGACAGATCTGAACTCCTGACACAACAGGGACAGGGAGCTGGCCGGGGCGCAGTCACAGTTTCATTGACGATATGATTCCGCAGTGGGAGGCACTGTCCCCAATGGTGACACTTAAAACCTAGTTCTCAGGCCTCATGAGGCTCTGTGAGCTGGCCGTTTGCCTTTTGGTGCACTTTCTGCTTGTTTTTAGTCTGTGTCCATGGTTTGTAGCCAGGAGCTATGACAGGTGCACGGTCACTGAGCCCCACCACGGCTCTCACCAGTCCTTACCGGAAGGGAGAGAACACAGAGCCCACAGCACCCGCCTCAGGAGGGACACTCCGGTCCCCAGCTGTGCTGTCGCAGGCTCCCCTCCTCTCCAGGTCAGGGAAGGTGGTGCTGTGTAAAGTGTGCTAAGCCTGCTGTAGGAATCACTTACTATAGTCATCATTTCATCAGAGTCAACAGGGCCTTTCGGTGGGTCACCTCCCTCACTCAAGCGCTTCATCTATCACATGATCTAGGCAGAGACCCGCAGTCAGAAGATGTCATTCTTTCAACCTCTTTCCTGTTCTCCCGGCCAGAGTCCCTTTGTATTGCTTCAGGGTTTCATTTGTTTTTCCTGTGATTAGTTGGGGTAACAAGAGTTCGAGCAAGAGAGCTTGTTGGTCTGTTTTTTATTGCACCACCAGCCTTTAATTCCCAAAGCCAAACTCAAATACCTAGCTTTAAAAGCCCCCAAACCAGAACTCCTCAATAGAAGGATTAAAATGTGTATTCAAGCTATACACAGGGACTGGAGTTTTGAGATTTTATTTCAACGCTCTTCAGCTATGGTGAGGGGATGGCTTTACACCAAATCTGTTGAGGTCATTGGAGACTGAATCCTGGCTCTGAGTAGCCGTGAGTGACATTCAGCTTTCACATGCTGCTAACTCAAGGTTTGGGGCTGACCTACCCTCCTGAGCAGGTGTGGGCTTCTCGGGCTCAGAGGCTATGCCTTAAATTCCTTTACCTTCTCTCATCTGCACATAGGTAGCAGATCTTGGAAACCATCACCTAAGCAACTAACGAAAGTGGGAACCAAAAGGAGGGCTGGTGCTGGCAGTAGGAAGGACACTACTCTTTACCATATATTCTTGAGTATTTTGCAATGGACACACTTTTTAAAAAGTTTTTGTCTTGTTTTTGAGACAGTCTCATTTTGTTGCCCAGGCTAGTCTTGAATTTGAAGCCTAAGAGATCCTGCACCTTCAACCATCTAAGTAGCTAGGACTACAGGTATGAGCTAACAAACTTAACAAATATTCTTTAAACTACTCAGTCAGGAAATAAGAAAATGCATACATCCATGTTCATTTCCTTTTACAATGGTACGACCATATGTTTATGCATCTCCCGAACTGGGGGCATTCTGATTTCCCCATCGTATTAGAGAAAGTCGCCTTATCTCTCTTCATCCCAGACCTTCCAGAGGAGGTGACTTCTGACAGATGACAAGGAGTTGGGTGAGGGACGAAGCACAGGAGGTAAAAGTACTCAGAGCAGAGAAAAAAATCACCAGTGAGGGAGGGAGATGTGGGCGTGTGGCCCTTGAGAGGACTTGCAAGGAGGGGGAGGTGGGATTGGAGGAGATAAGGCTGGAAAGGCAGGCGGGTCATGTAGGGGTCGGCAGCACACTACAAATTTGAATCTTGGCCTTGATCCCAGCCACGATTTGGAGCCACTGAAAGGATTTCAGGCTGGGGAGCAGATCGATGTGCTGTAGTGGTGTGAACACATATGACAGAGGTCAGCCTTTCTCTGGTGAGAAAGACTCTTCGGGTGATCAGAGCTGCTGCCCTAGCTGCCGTTCAGGGTGATGTTAGGGAGGGAAAGGGCTGATGGGATCAGATATTCAGTGAGTGGAGAACATTTAGGACCCTAGTTCAGTTGCAAATCCAGGTATTTCTGGAGAGAACGTGGGCTTCTGCAGACACTTAACGTAAAAGAACGCTTTTGCTAACAAAGTGCCTTGCAGTAAACAGAAGATAACTAACTATGCAACGTTTGAAGCTCAGAATTTCTAACATTGTTGGAGAAATTCTTTAAATCTGATGCTGAAAAGGTCCCGGCTCTCAGAGAGGTCACAGCCTAGCAAAAGGCAAGAGCTCGCAAGTTAATGTAGTAATTTAAAGCAGGAAGCCAGGGGGAGTGGCACAGGCCTGTAATTCCAGCACTTGGGAGGCTGAGGCAGGAGGATTGTGGAGAGAACAGGCCAGCCTGGGCTACATAGTGAGTTCAAGGTCAGCCTGAACTACACCGTGAAACCCTATCTCAAAAATAAAAATAAATGAATAAATATAAATAAATAAATAAGGCTGGGGGGCGTTAACTGCTCACCTCTGATAGTCAAGGGGGAACAAGAAGAAAACATTTGTATTTCTGCAAGTTCAAGTCAAGTTACTTACCGGAAGGGAGAGCATACACGAGTCCACAGCACCTGTCTCAGGAGGGACACTCCAGTCCCCAGCTGTGCTGTTGCAGGCTCCCCTCCTCTCCAGGTCAGGGAAGGCGGCGCTGCACAGTGTGCTAAACCTGCTGTAGGGACCACTCATTGTAGTCTTCAATTCATCAGTCAGTAGTGGCCAACTTTGCTTTAGCCACGAGTTGAGTATCATTCTACCAGGCTGTAGCTGTAACACAGTGACCATCACCCTAATTTCCATGTGAGGGATGCAGGGTAGATTAATGAATCCCTACAAAAGTTTTACGTTAAGACG
>NW_022900925.1:19080033-19082691 GCF_012274545.1 Fukomys damarensis
TAAAATGGGCTGGGGATGTAGCTCAGTGCAAAAGCCCTAAGTCCAAGCCCCAGTGCACCACTGAAAAGAAAAATGGAATTTTTAAACTCAGCTACTTGTCTAACTTCCTTATGCTGAGAGTAAATGCCACTCCCAGCCCTAGCATCAAGTCTCAACAGAACCAGACTTTCAGCATTTTTCTGGGCCCACTGGTGGGTCAAAGCCTGGCTGAATCTATATATCAGCCTATTTCCTGGGGATTTTTACCCCTCCTATAAGTTGAGATATTTCTTTGCATTTAGAGGTCTGGGGAATTGACCTCCTAATTTGGGTGAACTATAAAAAAACTAAGTTTTTCAATTTTATGGGCTTTTTTTTTTTTTGTACCAGGAATGGAACTCTGGTAATTGCACTTTCGAGGCAGGCAGCATAAGCACTGAGCTGAATCCCGGCCTTTGTACTTTTGGGGTTTCTTGGTTTGTTTTGTTTTTGTTTTTGAGACAGGGTCTCACTACATAGTTGAGACTGACCTAGAACTCACTATGTAGTAGCCCAGGCTGGTCTAGAACTCACAGTGATCCTCCTGCCTCAGCCTCCCGAGTGCTGGGATTACAGGCCCTTGTACTTTTGATAGCAGGTAGGTGAGGGAATGAGTCAAGATAGTCAGGGCCCAGATTCAGGCCTCTGCTCCACCCCAGGTAGCATTAGCTATATTTGTTACAGTGCGTTTACCATTAAATTAGGACTTCCTGCTTCCTTGCACCTTCATCTCGGGAAGGAGCTGCTGCAGGCGGTGATTCGGCTGTCCAGAGTGCCTGCAGGTGGGCTCTGTCTCACTTTATCTTCCCCTCTGAGTGTCTGGATGACTGTTCCAGCTGTGCATCTAGGTGGGAAAAAGAACAGCAGCAGTCCCCAGGTCGAGGAAGTCCAGAAATCCTCAGTGCATTCTGCTTGTTTAGCACTGACCAAAACAACATCCTGTAGCAACTCCAGCTGCAAGTGGGTCAGAAAGCATGGCTTGAACGTGAGAGGGAAGCGGGGGAAGAGGCCTTGGAAGCGCGTCAGGTCAGCCCACCTGCAGCGCCTGGCCCGACTCAGGCAGAGACACAGAGCTCTGGGAGCAGACAGCAAACTCAACCCTCTACGTTGGGGTGGAGGTGACAGAGAAGGCTTCTTCAGTGACACTCCGGGCTCGGAGCTCCCCAGCACACACGGGTGGCAGGGGTGGCCTTCTCAGCAGAGCCAGTCACAAGGCTTGGCAGAAAGGAAGAAGCCCAATGCTACGTTTGCTTTCTATCAGCTACTTTATGACAGCTGAACGCCAGAAGTGAGTCTCAGGCATCCGCAGACCTACATAGTTAGAAACAGTGGGGATGGCTTTGACCTGGCAGGTCTGTTCTCAAGACACAGGTGCTAGCCATAGCCATAATATAGGCTGTATGATCTAAGGACCTCCAAATAATATAAGGGAAATATTACAACTCCCAGCTGTCTGACACCTCCAGTTCATGTTGTCTAAAATTGAAGAATGAATTCTAGGAAAAACGGAACGTCAACTGTAGGAAGAATTTATTGAGAGAAAGATAGCTTCTGTCTAAGAGAGACAGGGCAGGGATTTAGGTCAGTGGTGCCACTCCTGCCTTGCAAATGCAAGGTCCTGAGTTTGATCCCTGGTACCGCAAAAAAAGAGACGGGGTGGGGGGAGAAAAGGCAACCCAGAGAATGGGATAAAATATTTGCAAATCATGTACTTTTCAAGAGACTTGAATCTAAGAGAAAAGAAGGAGGCCTAGATAGAGGGTTGAGGAGGCCTAGATAAATGGTTGACAGCCAGCCCTGCTTCTCATTGGTGTTTTATTGAGCAAAGCCATGAGGTGAAGGAGGTTCAAAGTAGGGCAAAACTATAGTCACTTAGATAATTTTTTTTTTTTTTGTACCGGTGATTTAACTCAGGAGCTTGTGCTTGCAAGGCGGGCAGCGGAACTACTGAGCTAAATCCCCAGCTAGGTCATATTGATCTGATAGGATATCACAAGGTAGGTATGAGGTGGAACAAAACTATGGTCAACCAATGAGATTACAACACGTATAGTCCCTTAGGGTAATATTGATTAAATGGGGATCAAATGGGGAAGCAAATCACGTAGCAAGCATAAATGGAATGCACAAAGATTTCTGGGAAGGGCTGGGTCAGAGCCCTTTCCTGGAAGAGATGCGTTAAGGTCCTGGTCCCCCACCCGGGTAATTGATGCCTATCTACAACATCTTGACCACAGTATCATAGCCAATGAGTTTTATCGAAGGCATGATTATTGCTACTTAGAATATCAGTCATTGCTGTTCATCCCTGGGTGAAGTGTGTGGTGATAGTCTTCCTCTTTTTCTGGAAGCCTGGCCTTCAGAGCATGTTCCCCCCGCCACAGTGGTCCTCTGTATGGACTTCTGTGAGGGGCCAGCCCTGCCTGACTGCCTATAATATTTCTAATTAGGGCCCAGAATGTAGCTCATGGCTCAGCATCTCACTGGCAAGTGAGAGTCCCTGAGTTTGATTCCTGGTACCAAAAAATAAAATAAAAACTAACAAAACAGCCAGGCGTGATGGCGCACGCCTGTAATCCCAGCACTCAGGAGGCTGAGGCAGAAGGATCACTGTGAGTTCGAGACCAGCCTGGGCTACAC
>NW_022900925.1:19082824-19122205 GCF_012274545.1 Fukomys damarensis
TGTGTATGTATATATATATATATACACACATACACACATATATAATTAACTCAGCAGCCTATAGTAGTCAGGGGCAAGTGTCCCACCAGGCCCGCATGATCAGAATAAACCTAGCAAGTGAGGGTAGTGCTCGGACCACGGTTGACCTTTTCATTTGGTGGGGCTGAGAATGAAGACGGACCAGTTGTACCGGTGAGGTGCAAAAACAAATTGGAAAAGCAGCAAGAAAAACATATCGAAGTGCCCTCTGGGTGCGGGTGGAGCTTCACCACCTTGGTCTTTTGGCCAGGACTGAAGCTACCCTGATGGGGTCCCCTGTCCTTGCTGGGAAGCAGGAAAGGACTGGGAGAAAGACAAGTCCTCGGGCAGGCGGGGTTGCTCACCTGCCCCTCAGGGATTTCCTGGAAGCTCAGTCCCCCTTCCTACCCCCACCCCCAGTACTCCCCAGCTCTCCGCTCCGGACTTAACCCAAGGGTACTTGGAGCTGGCTGCTGGAACTTGAGGAAGTGGGGAGGGAGGAAAACGGTGTGGCATCTTTTGTGGGCCGGATGGAGAGATTGCCGGCCACCGGCTAGCAGCAACACAGGCCTCACACGGCCAGGTGCATTTGTCTGGAGTCAGGTGGGGTTCGGGCTGGCTCTGGGGTTTGCAGCTAGAGGGATGCATGACGACACAGAACGCTCTGCAAGTGTGCACCACTGTGCTGGTCGCTCCTGTCAGCCTCTGCGTATCTTCCCAATGGTTTTGCTTGCTTGTTTGTCTAGGTGCTTAGGGTTGAACCCAAGGCCTCCTGGATCCTAAGCATTCATTCTGTTACTGAGCTACATCCCCAGCCTCATCCCATCCAGGCTGCGCTGGCACCCAGGGCAGACAGGCGCAGCCCCAGACCTTGAGCGTGCTCTGGAGAAGTAAACAGAGACAAGAATGTGAGCAATGAGACAGGGTGGGGACAGCCCTCAGGCCAGCGGAGGACCCTAGCCCAGAAGGTGTGGGGTGAGGAGAGGCGACAGGCAAAGAAGTCTGTGCTGGTCTCAAAAGGCTCACTCCTTGGAGTCGATCAGCCCCAAGGAAAGCCTACCTTGTCTGCAGCAAACGATCCAGAAGGGAAAGATAGGGTGGGATAAAGCAGGGGAGTGCAGACCTCCTCCCCACTCCCACAGTCCTCCAGGGCAGAGAAAGACGAGCGAGCGGGGAAGACCCAAAGTGGATGAGGAGGACAGGCGAGGCTGGGCCGCCTCAGGATAGAGTGGACAAGGATGGAGAGGGGTAGGGGACATCACTACCATGGGGCAGGTAGAACCACATGAGTCGTGAGGGTTTGCAGTGCTTTCCTCAAATCCCAGCATCCAAATCCTCTGGACCACTGCCTCTTTCACACACTCCCAGAAGCAAGTCAGTGAACACATCCTTCTAGGTGCTCAAGATGCAGCATAGATATAACAAAATCCCTGGCCACAGGAGACTTCCATTCTAACCGGGGAGACACACAGGCCAAGAACAGCCAAACAAGGGAGGGATAAGCAGGAACCCAAAACGAAAGGAAAGGGAGGTGCTCATGTTCCTATAGGGAGGAACTCGGTGATGGCTGGCAGACAGCAGTGGCCTGAAGACACAGTGGGAATTCTGGGCAGAGAAAGTAGCATCTGCAAGGGTCCTGAGGCAGAACAGCCTGAAAAGCTTCAAGGCTGCCAGTGCAGCTGGCATAGCTGGGCACATGTGGGGAAACTGAAACTCTCACCTAACAATAGTATGCAGAAAACTAGAAGTGGTTAACAAGGAGCTAATCTATCAACTTAATGAAGCCACATTCCAGCCCAAAGTGCACGTGAATACCTTTTGACCTTAGGAATCGTAAAATATTATGGTGTCTAAACATTTTCTTGTGATGTCTTTCTGCAGATGTTTCTTGTGTATCTACACAAGATAATGTGCTAATAATGTGTGTATAAAGAACCAGGTTTGCCTCAATTAAAGCAGACAGTCTTTTGTCTCCACTTCCCTTTCAATCCTCACTCTTTCCTTCAGGTACTGTTCGACTAGTGGGGGCTGGTCCCCCACAGGCACAGTGGGTGATTCATTGCAAACAAGGAGATCCAGAAGGAGCACCAGCTTTCTAGTTATCCATCAGGGGTGATCTATACCAGGAAGATTGCTTAGTCTCCCTAGGCCTCAATTTCCTTGTCTGTAAAATGAGAGATGTTATTCTACATACTTTCTCTAAATAAATGGCAACTATTATTACAGTTTTTTGTTTTTTGTTTTTTTTTTGAGACAGGGTCTCACTATGTAGTTGAGACTGATCTGGAACTCACTATGTAGCCCAGGCTGGTCTCGAATTTATAGTGATCCTCCTGCCTCAGCCTCCTCCGGAGTGCTGGGATTACAGGTGTGCGCCACCACACCTGGCTACAGTTATTATTAATACATTGTATACATGTTCTGGACTTAAAACTATCACTTTCTCAAAGAAGTTTTCCAACAAGATAGATGTAAATTTTTGTTGTTGTTTTCTAATATCTTAAATTACATTGATGTTTGGAGTACTTGGCCATGAGGAATCAGCAATCACAAATTATTCTCCCCACCTCCCAAGTCCTCCCTGCTTGCAGCCCTTAGTTAGAGTTAGCTCCATTCCAGGTCCCCAAAGCAAGGCCCAGAGTAAAGAAAGAGCTCGGTAGGTCAAAGCAGGGCCATTCCTGGCCAGACAGAGGATCTCCAGACAGAAGCAGGAAGTCTGTCTTTGAATCAACACTTCCTTCCACTGTCTCTGAGCAACGGTAAAGAGCTGAACATCCTTTTGCTGTTGTTGTAGTACTGAGGATTGAACACAGGGCCTCACACACGCTAGGCAAGTGCTTTCCCACTGAGCTAGGCTCCTGGCCCGACATGCCCTACTTCTAAAAATTTATTTTATTTATTTATTTGACATTCCCTCTGTAATCTTAGATTTGGAAGTGAGTCATTTAGGGCCTCAGGACTGGCTCAGGTCATTGGAATGCTCCCTGGAATGTGAGTGGGCTAAAGCAGATCTATCTCAGCCCTGTCCCTGCCCACCCCACCCAGCCAGGCCTGAAGGGTTCCGGTCAGGGACCACCCCTGACCACCCCTGACCACCCCTCTCACTGAGCTGTAGGGCAGGACACAGGGAGGTGTCCCTGCTCTTCTTGGCCTGTGATCCCGGCTTTCCTCATAACCCAGTCCCTCCTGCTGGCTGGGCCATGGGTTTAGGATGTTTTGAGAGTTGGGCACAGACTGTCCCAGAGCAGCTTGTCACAGCAGGGAAAAAAAAAAAAAAAAAAGCAATGACAATGAGTGATCTGAATGCTGCACTAAAGGAAAAAAGACTCAGGGTCAAAGGTGAAACACGGAGGAACAGTTTACAGTCCAGCAGGGGCGGGCAACCCAGAAGTCTCATCTCTGTGTGAGGTTAGAGCGAAGGAAGAGGCCACTGGCTGCCCTTGCTCAGAGAGAACCATCTGACGTCCAGCGGCCGGATAAGAACTGGCTGGAGTGAAGGGCACTGGGTATCCAGCCGCCTCTGCTGCTGCTGCTGCTGCTGCTGCTGTGAGCCAGGATGACTGCGCCAGTGAGGGCTACACAGCCATCGACATTCACTGGCCTTGAATTCCTGGGCACCAGCCATCCTGCGGCAGCCTGCTGAGGGCCTAAACTACAGGCATGCACCCCTGCATCCTGCCACTTACTGCTTACAAGGCTCATGCACTGCTGAGCTTCTTTCTTTCCTTTTAGACAGGGCCACACCAAGTTGACCATGCAGGGCCTAACTTGGACCCTCCTGCCTCAGTCTCCTAGAGTGCTGGGATTACTGGTGTGCACCACCACACCCGGCTTGCTAAACTCTTTCTACACACATATTACTTCACTTAACCCTCATACCAACCTTAGAAGATCTTTTCCCTGACTTTTATAGATAAAGAAATTGCTGCATTTATCTCCAGAGAGGTGAAGAAATCCTACCAACGTTCAAAATAGGTCTCACTATGAGTTCAAACTTGTAGCCCGCAGATTCTATCTATACTCTGCTACGGTTTCTTCAAACAGTAATGGAGCAGGGGCCTGGACCTGGCTGCAGGACCTTCCTCCAGTTCCCATTTCGTTCTTTCTTTTGTTTTTCTTTGGAACCAGGGATCAAACTCAGGACCTGGTGCTTGGCAGGTAGGCATGGTGCCACTGAGATAAATCCCTGGCTCCTTTCTTGTTTGTTTTTTAAGACAGGCTCTCACTATGTAGTCCAGGCTGTCCTCAAACTCACAGTGATCCTTCTGCCTCAGCCTCCCAAGTGCTGGGATCACAGGCGTGCTCTATCGTGCGCAGGTCCAATCCCCATTTCTTTAAACTACATCCTCACTTAAATCAGTCCTAAAGTTTTTGCCTAAGACCCAATGCTTATCATAATTAAATATTTCTTAGAGGTTTGTGTTTGCAATGGTTTATTTCCCAAACAATATTTCTGATGAAAGGAGAAGAGGGAGCTGAGTGTGGTGGCGCACACCTGTAACCCCAGGATTTAGGAGGCTAAGGCAGGGGGATCACCACTAGTTCAAGGTTAGCCTGAACTGCATGGCAAAACCCTGTCTCAATAACAACAAAATTTAAACAATTTTATATATTTAAAGTCTAGAATACATTGTATAAAAGAGAGCAGTTATTAGTTACTTTGTATGTATCAAACATGTAGTCTTAACTCTATAAACTTAACTTGAAAGCTTAGGCTCACAGCATAGCTTGTTTTTAGATGGATACATACACATACACTGAAATATGTATGTTATAAACTAAGATAATAGTTGTTTAACCTACCATGAGCTGATTACTGAAAACATCTTGTAGGTTAACATTCAAATAGTCTTTAACTTTTTGGGGGTAAGTTTTGAGACAGGGTCTCACTATGTAGTTCAGACTGCTCTGGAACTCACTGTGTAGCCCAGGCTGGTCTCAAACTCACAGCGATCCTCCTGCCTCAGCCTCCCTAGTGCTGGGATTATAGGCGTGAGCTGCCATGCACAATTTAGTCTTTAACTCTTAAAACTCACTTTTTAGTAACCACATGCCTAATGGTGAAAACACGAGAAATTTATTTTAGTAAAATATTAAAAAGTCTGCTTTTAAATCTAGTTTTGTAAGTTTAACTAACGACGTTTCAGTAAGAAACCCTTATTGCTTTAGACATAGAAAGCTCAACCTTGTAGTTATAGCCAACTTAAATATATCTTAACTATTGCTTTAGATAAATCATGAGAACTAAATAATAACGTTTAAACACTTTAAGTGATACATACTATCTTTAACAAGGGAAAAACTCATTATAGACAAATAAAAATAGCCCTTGCATTTATAAAGAAATGATTTATATTTGGCAGAGAGGCCAAAAGCACACAGTGCATCTCTGTTTAAATCTTTCAAGAAAAATACCTGCTTTTTTGCTTGGTCCAATCTTTAAAATTGAGTGAGTAAAGTGGAAAATAGCCATCACCATACTACTCTAACAAGGTTGGAGTCCACCTCAGAACTTTTGGGGACTTCTTGACCTCTACTGGACGTATTTGGTATTGCATGGCCTGTAGGTCCTTCAAAGCAATCACCAAAGCATTTTAGCTTTGAGGTTTACTCAATGTTTTATCTAAATCCCTCTTTTAGAAAGAAGATAGTAAGGTTCAATGATTTTATGTGACTTAGCCATGGTCACTCAATTAACTGGATATTCAGGAAGTGAATTAAAAACACAGATATGCAAATTTTGGTTACTTCTCTTGGGATGAATGTAGCCTTTGGATTATATGTACAGTCATCTTTTTTTTTTTTTTTTTTTTTTTTTTTTTTTTGAGATAAGGTCTCATTATGTACTTCAGGCTTGTCTGGAACTCACTATGTAGCCCAGGCCGGCTTTAAACTGGCAATCCTCCTGCCTCAGCCTCCAGTGTGTTGGGATTACAGGTGTGTGCCACCATGCCTGGCTCACACGGATTCCTTCTTATGGGTGAGAGAACATCCCAGGTGGACAATTAGTGCTGGGATTACTGGGGTGTGGCACCATGCCCAACAGCATATTGGAAAGAGTACAACCTAACACAGACAAAGTGATAACCAAGAGTAAAAATGAGAAGTTTTTGGAACCTGGTCATAGTTATCTTCATAATCCGTATCTGCTGGTTTTATAATCATCTTTAGTCATTGATGATGCATGTAGAGTAACAGAGATGAGATTCAGAGACTTCATTATCACAAAAGCTTTTAGATTTTCTTATTATTATTATTAATTTTGAGACATGGTCTCACTATGTAGCTCAGGTTGGCCTCAAACTCAGAGCGATCCTCCTGCCTCAGTCCCAACCTTGTGCCACCACCCTGACAACAAAAGCTCTTTCTTAGTTGCAAATTCCTCTTTCTGACCATGCTTTGTTAAAGTTAGTTCACTGTCCTGCAGAAAACTTCGACTGGCCACAGAAAAGAAGATGGTCAGGGTTAAAAGAATTGTTTATTTGACAATGATTCTGCTAGTTCTGGGGAAAGGCACTGGGACCCAAGGAAGGCATCCTGGGGTCTCCTTTGGCCAAGAGCTCCAGGTGTCCCTCTAGCAGCTGTATTTAGAGGCAGAAGCTGACTGACCCAGGTAGATGACATTATGATGAGTAAAATCAGTGTCCTATTGGAAAGAACATAAGCTTTGGGGCGATGCAGTTAGTAGCTGCTTACCAGCTGTTTGAGCTTAGATAAATGACTTAAACTCTCTGGGCTTCAGTGTCCCCAGCAATAAAACAAGAATCGCAGACATCCTCCTAGGGTGTTTGAGAATATGTGAGACTGTGTGTGTGCAGGTCCCTAGTCCTGACTCGGCACGACACACTAAGGAGAGGACAGCGCCTAACTTCTCACATGATATTAAACACACCGGGGCCGGGGATTTAGCTCAGTGGTTCTGGCATCTGCCTTGTAAGCACAAGGACCGGAGTTTGATCCCTGGTACCAAAAAACAAAAAACAAAACAATCAAATAAACACACCGGATCTTTCTGCACCCCTCACATCAGGGATGGAACCCAGGGCACTGCATATGCTAGGCAGGCTAAGCACTACCGTTGAGCTTCACCACCAGCCCCCAAATACACCAGATTTTAAAAATATATACTCATTGAACCAGGGACTTTACACTGAGTTATACCCTCAACCTTTTTCTGTTTTTGTTTTTTTTAAGACAAGGTCTTGCTAAGCAGCTAAATTGCTAACGCTGGCCTGAAACTTGTGATCCTCCTGCCTCAGCCTCCCAGAGAGCTGGTATTACAGGTGTGCACCACTATGCCCAGATAACACCAAATCTTAGCAGTAAAAGCTATACTCCAAAAAGTTTTGATTTATATATTTATCATGGAGAAATACTCAATTCTATACTTCTAAGATCTAATAATATAAACTGAGATGAACAAGACTAATGCAGTACTTTTTTTTTTTTTTTTTTGAGACAGGGTCTCACTATGTAGTTGAGACTGACCTGGAACTCACTATGTAGTCTAGGCTGGTCTCAGACTCACAGTGATCTTCCTGCCTCAGCCTCCCGAGTGCTGGGATGCAGTACTTTCAAGAGTAGCAAAATATCCCTACTCCGATATATATATATTTTTGAGACAGGGTCTCATTGTATAGTTCAGGCTGTATGAGTTCCATGGTGAACTCATTATGTAGCCCAGGCTGGCCTCAAAGTTGTGGCAATCCTCCTGCCTCGGTCTCCTGAGTGCTGGGACTATAGGTGTTTGGCACCATGCCTAGACAAAATTTTTCTGTCAGAAGTTTTTTCTTTTTGGCATTGTTATGACTTCTCCAGAGTAAAAAGCGCTCATAAAACTTGGCAACCGCTAGGTGTTGACACATTCCTGTAATCTCAGCATTCTGAAGGCTGAAGGAGGATCACAAGTGAAAGAAACCGGCGCCTGCCCAGGATCACTCCACACACCAACAGAGCTCCTATGAGAGATTTATTGTAGAGCCGCTGTGGCACAGTGGCCTGCTCGGTGAAGCAGGAAGAAGAGAGAGAGCTGGGTGGAAGGGGCTTGGTTATATAGCAGGTGGCTGGTGTAAGCAGGTGGGGGAATTGCATCAGCTTTGTGGTCAGCCACTCCGGTCATTATTTGTGATCCACTCCTTATATGGACAAGCCTTGCTCGCACGTCAGTCTCACTTATGATGCGTGATGTAGGAAATGGAAATTTAAGGTATAAAATGGCGGTCGCTAACCAAGATGGCGACGGCCATATCAACGCAGTTATTTTATAACAAATTTAATCCCTGCTTGGGCAACTTAGCAGCTTAGCAAAACTCTGTCTCAAAATAAAAAAGAACATTTGAAAAGGGTTGGAGATGCAGCTCAGTATGAAGGCCTAGGGTTCAATTACCAACTCAACACAAAAGCAGCGGACATGGTGGCACACGCCTATAATCCCAGCACTCAGAAAGCTGAGCCAGGAGGATCTCTACTAGCTCAAGGCCAGCCTGAATTACATAGTGAGACCCTGTCTCAATATATACATGTGGGGGTATCCCTGAGTTTAAACATTTCACAAATCATTGCTAAGCACATTTCCATCAAGAAAAGAAATATGTCTTTGCCAATGAGAAACTGTGGATATGATGCCAGTCATGGTTTGTATCAGATGTCTCCCCAAAGCCTCCTGTGTCCAAAGGTGGGGATTCGGGGAGGTGACTGGGTCATGGGTGTGTGGTGCTGGATTAGTCCACTGATGGGTTTACAGCCGAGTGTGATGTTGGGAGGTGAAGCCTGGTGGGAGGGGTGAGTCACTGTGGGCGTGGCCTGGAAGGGTAGATATCTATCCCTCCTCCTCCCTTATCTCTCCCTACTTCCTGCTTGCCTTGCCATCAGCTCTTCCTTGTGAGGCGGGCAGTGGAACCACTTAGATAAATCCCCAGCCCTGCCATCAGCTCTTTCTCCTGTGCTGTGCCCCTCTACCATTCTGCCCTGCCATGGGCCTGCTGGGTGCACCGAAACCTCTATAAACTGTGAGTCAAAATAAATCTCTCCTGCTTTAATTTGTGAGTGTCGGGTATTTTTCCCCAGTAATATGAAAATAACTAACACAATGCACTAAAGAAGCCAATCCAGGCTATCTGTAGTTGCATTGAAGGAAGGGAAAGGTACCCTGTCCCTCCGTGGTACTAGAAACTGTCCAGTCTGATTGCTCCCTGGAACCCTGCCAGAGTTACAGCAGGGTGACTTACTACTGAGAAAGAGCTAACAGCACAGGATTCTAGAGTCTCAAACCCTTTACCAGGAGCAATACTGTTACCAGGATACTGGGGTGCCCGTCCAGGCATTCCTTTTAGGCTCTTATCAAAGGATTCAATAAATGAAAAAATGTAGAGGTTTCACATTTATTAAAGGTAAAAATAAGAAGAAAAGAAGTGCTCTGCAAAGTGAGTGTGAATCAGAGTAGGAAAAGAAGTCCTCCCTGCAGAGTGGAGAGAGGGCAGGGGAAAAGGCTCACAGCAGCCGTGAGGTTAATGGCTGCCACCTTTTATATCCCCATTCGGATGGCAGAAGAAGGACTCAGCAGTGACTCACAAGAACTTGCAGAATTGATGGCTTCCTGACAGTCTGACTGGGAAGTGGCAGGAACCAGAGGACTGAACAGACTCTCAGATTTCCCAGAAATCACCTTCTAGTCGAACAAGCCTATTGGTGTATAGACGCCTCTACTGCAATGGATGGTTCTAATCTTCCCCTCTTATTTTTTCATGCTGAGCCAAAGTCTCACGCTCATGGCCCTGTTGAACTGGAGCCAGAAGGTCCAAGTCTGGCCCCGGAGTGTCTGTGATAGGAGCATCTTCCACAGTTACCCACCCGGCACAGAGAAGGGTCAATGCCCCCAAAGAAAATGGGACCGCTGTTGAGGGAGAAAAAGGGCAGCCTGTGGGGCGGGCACAGGAGCTTGATGGCACACAGCAGATCTTGACCCTACAAACACACTGCTCCAAACAGAAAGAGGTACAGAAGAGAGGAAAGGATCTCTGAGGGTGTCCAACCTGACTCTAATCTTCCGTAGCACGAGCCTTCTTTCTGCTGCTACACCGCTGGCACGGTTCTGGAGACCCCTGACAGTATCTCCGTGTGCTCTACCAGCTCACCACTAACTTGAGGCTAGTTAGGTGACAATCCTAGAATCCTGCTGAATGGTGATTCATTTAGAATAGTTTTTTGTTTTGTGTTGTTTTTAAATAAAGAACAGGTAAGACCTTTACAGCTTTTGTGATGTATCAGTCAGGGTTTTTGTGAGACCCCAAACTAATGGGATGCATATGTGAGACAGGAGAGAAGGGTCCAGTGCTTCTCAAGAGGTATATTTGTAACTTACCTTTACTCCTTTCCAGTGTGTGTGTGTGTGTGTGTGTGTGTGTGTGTGTGTGTGTGTGTGTGTGAGGGACTGAGCCCGGGGCCTTTGCGCTCAGCTATATCGCCACATAGTTTTCTTTGTTTTAAAGACAGGTCCTCGCTACCTCACTGAGTTGCTTGGGCTGGTTTGAACTTCTGATCCCCCTGCCATAACCTCCGAGAGTGCTGATATTATAGGCACACAGCACCACCTGTGTCTTTCCTTCCATCTCTAATGACCGCAGATGCGCCAAGCACCTTGCAGCAGGCCATCGCTCCACCAGATGCCCCACGGGAACTCCAAGCTCTGGTTGTGGGTCCAAGTGTAGTTGGTTTTGCTGTGACACTGCCCTGCAGCCTCTCTGGATAACTCTGCTCCTCTACCACTGCTCCCCACCTCTAAACAGAGAGTCTGCAGTTACCTGATGGAACACCGTGTGTGCGTGAGCCCACTGTTTTCTCTCCCTAGCAATGCAGACCTCCCCATACCTTTTGTGGATTGGTCTGTGTACCGGTCGCCCCTAAACATCGCTGCATAGCGTTGCCTAGTTACGATTTGCATCATGAGAGGAGCAGGTTGAGCTGGCACACTAAGGGCTGGTATCACTGAGGCCATGGGTGCCAACAGTGGCCAGCTGTGGGGACTGGAAACACCAACAGCACAGCTGGTAGCCAGAGAACACCAGGGAGCAAGGAGCATCGACAGGAGTCACTAGATGCAGTTGCCAGAAGCATTTCAGAAAGCCTCTGCCTGCCAGAAGGAGGGCCCGAACACTAAGCAGGGAGCTCCTGGCACTCAAAGCTCAGAGCTGTTAACACTAAAAGATGTACTTTGCTGGTTCATAATTTCTATCTGAATCGAGCAAAAGTACCTTCAGTCCATGAGTAACATGAATACATAGAAAAGAGATTTATTTTAAGGGATTGGTTCATGCAGTTGTGGAGGATGGTAAAATCTAAAATGTTTAGCATCTTCCAGTGGGCTACAGACCCAAGAAAGAGCTACAGTTTATTTTCTTGTTTGTTTGGTGGGTGGTTGGGTGGGTTGGTTGGTTTTTTGTTTTGGTTTGGGTTTTTTTGGTACCAGGGATGGAACTCAAATCCTTGTACTTGTGAAGCAGGCAGCAGAACCACTGAGCTAAATCCCCAGCCCCAGTTGGTTGTTTGTTTTTTTGAGACAGGGTCTCTCTTTGTAGTTCAGGCTGGCCTTGAACACTCGGTGATGGTGATCCTCCTGCCTCAGCCTCCTGAGTGCTGAGATTACAGGCGTGTACCATCACACCCTGATTTGTTTATTTTTGAGATAGGATCTTGCTATGTTTCCCAGAATGACCTCAAATTCTTGGACTCAAGCAATCCTCTTGCCTCAGCTTCAAAAGTAGATAGGACTTCAGCTGCACATCACCATGCCCAGCCTAAGAGCTAAAGTTTGAACCGGAAGTCAGTCTACACAGAACTCCCTCTGCTTCTGGGAAGTACTCTGTTTCTGGCAAAGTCTTCAACTGATTGGTTGAGGCTCACCCACCATTTGGAGGGTGATGTGCTTTACTCAAAGTCTGTTGAGTTCAGTGTTAGTCTCATCTAGACACCGCTTCACAGAAACATACGGGATAACGTTTGCCCGAATATCTGGTTCCCATGGCCTTTCCAAACCGACACATAAAACTAATCATTGCAGATGCATCTCAGCAAAAGGACTTGGAGGCTTTAGATGACTTCACAAGACACCCACAGCGTGAAGTTGAGTTTTCCTCTTTGAGCTTCATTATCTTTATCTGTAACACAGGGGTTTCAAGTGAGATGGATCTAGGGATACAGTGGCAAGGTGAGTGTAAGTGTCTAACTTCTCTTCCTCTCCCTGATTCTCATGGGGAATTTCCAGCAGAGTTTAAAATGGCAGGGATGTGGAAACTAGGCAGAGTGCGCTTCAGAGCCACCCTACCCAGGATCCACTTCCTCCTTAGGAGTACCCCAGGATGAGTTCAAGTTCCCACTTCCTTTCACAGAGCCTGTGCGCTTCCAGATCTGCTCTCTCAGGGATATTGAATCCTCCTGACACTGATGGGCTCCTGTGTCCGGAATCCAGGCCTGTCCAAGTTAACACATGGCACTTCTGGACACAAGGGTGGTTCACTAAAGGCTTGGAAAAGAGCTGGAGTCAATGAGATACAAAGAAATGTTTCCTAGGAGTTTCTGAAGACATTATAACCTGGTGCTTAAGAAATAGCTGCCAGAGCTGGGCACTGGTGCATACACTTATAATCGCAGCTACTCAGGAGGCTGAGGCAAGAAGATCACAAGTTTGCGGCCTGCCTGTGCAACTTGGCAAGATACCGTCACAAAATTTAAATATATTTTTTTTTCTGACACAGGGTCTTGCTATGCAATTCAGGCTGGCCTTGAACCCACTGTGCAGCCCAGGCCGGACTCAGCCTCTTGAGTGCTGGGACAACAGGTACACATCACCATGCTTAGCTTAAAATAAAATTTTGAATGCAGCTCAGTGGTAGAGCATTTGCATGGAATTCTTAAGGCTTTGGGTTCAGTTTCTAGAACCACGAGAGAAGAAAAGAAAGAGGACCAAGTAAAGAAAAAGAGAGGAAGGAGGGAGGGAGAGGAGAAGAAAGAAGAGGAAGAAAAAGAGGAGAAAGAGAAGAAGGGAAGGCAGAGGGGAAGGAAAGAAGAAAAGATCCTAGAAAAGCTTTTAGTCCCCCTGGGTTTTGTCAGGTGAGGTCTAGAATTGTGGCAGCCATCTTGCTGCCAACATACGATGAGTCGAATTCAGAGCAAAGAATGGAGGAAATCACCCTCATGACACAATCACCTTCCAAAAGCCCCACCACTGAACATGTAAGACTTCCAAGTGCCATTCAAGATCAAAACCATAACAACCTCCAGGGCCTGGTGCCCAGAATGATACCAATGGGAGGTGGGGGAACCTTTGAAAGACAGGACCTCATGGAAAGTCCTTAGGTCACTGGAACTTTGTGGGTCACTCACAAAGGGAACTGTGGAGGGGACCTCTGTCCCTTTCCTGTGTCTGTTCTGCTTCCTGGATCATGTGTCGTGTCCAAAGCCACAGAGCTACTGGACCATGGACTGGAAGCGCCAAAACTGTGAGCCAAACAAACCTCTTCGGGGAGGGGGCATTCCGGGGATCGAATTCAGGACCTTGCCAGCTTGCCAGGCGGATGTGACACCACTGAGCTAGAGCCCCGGCCCCATACCTCTTCCTGTATGGGTTCACTGTTTCACAGATTTTGTTTGCTTTGTTTCTGTGATACGGATGGAACTCAGCATATTAGGATAGCACTCTCACGACTGAGCTACACCCTCAGCTTCTATCTTAGGTATTTTGTCCTAGTTAGGGAAGCTGACTGTATGCCTCCCTAGTGATGGACGTTTCCAGTGATGGGATCAAAGGTTTCTTTTTCTTTTTCTTTTCTTTTTTTTTTTTAACCATCTTGACTTATTTATTTTATTAGTGCATGTTTGCAGTACATGATTACACCCGTGTGGGGAACTGGTACTTGCATGTAACACATCCCAATTCCTTCTTTTTTAAAAATTAATTGTATTGGTACATTTAATGAATACAATATGACATTCATATATCCATTTTCCTATGAATGAATCTAATTTTTCATTCTTTATGGCTGAGTAGTATTCCATTTTATAGAAAAAAACCACATCTTCTTTATCCAGTCTCCAACTGATGGGCAAATGGGCTGTTTCCAAGGTTCAGCTATTACAAACTGTGCCGCTGTAAACATAGGTGCGCATATGTCACTGTGATACGGTTCTTTTAATTCTTTTGGAAAGAGGTTTTTAAAGCTCACGTGAGTAGGGTTTCTTTTACTGTAGCAAATAGAACCCTAATAGATGGACAATACAGGGTGTCATCCAAATGCTCCTGGACACGGTGGCGAGGGATCCCTGGTAGCACGCTACTTTGGGTTGCAGGCAGGTGGAACAGCCAGCAGGAAACCTGCACCACAGGGCTCTCTCTGAACTGACAGTTGCCAGAGAGCAAATCCATCCAGCAGGGGACCTCCTCCAGCAAACGAGGAGGAAAAGGAACCAGCCCAGAGGAACCTGAAGTAAGTGTACACTTTCCAACACATCACAACTTTTTAGTATATGTGCTGCTGAAGCAAGCTCAGCACAACTTTTTAGAAAGCCACTTCAAAAAAAAAGCATTTTGAAATAAATAAATAAATAAGCAAGCAAGCAAATAAAAGCCACCTCCAGCTGGATTTCTGCATCTTGTGTTTGAAGAGTTCTGGAAAAGGAAGCTTCTGCTTTGCGATCTCATCCAGCCAAGCTGAAGGGAACATTGGCAGGTACAGAGCAAGAACTGGGGAAGTGGGGTCCTTGAGATCCAGAATGATCTTCCCTAGGAGGCAAGCTGCAAGTATCCCGTGGAAAGCCACACGGAGGCAGAGCCGCTAAAAATCAAACTGGTGAAAACAAGACATTCACCTGGATCTCACAAGAGAAACAGGACAAGTACAAAACTTAAAATCATACGGAGGACCCTCAGCACCCCGGGCCTTCATCAGAGCAGACCGGTTAGGCCCGCCCAGCCACACAGGTGCCTCTGCAGCACCCACCCCATTCTCTCAGGCCTCCTGGTTGTTCCGGTACCTGGATCCACACTGCAAGGCACAGGTGGTCATAAAGGTCATTTTACTGAGCTCCGGAAGACAGAACGGAAGTGAACAAGTGCAATAAAGGTACAGCAGACCTCTGTAGTTGGTAGGTTGGAGGGATCCCTACCTGCCATCAGAACTTAGACTATCTTCAGGGAAAGGGAAGCTGGACCTGCAGCAGAACCTGGCAGAGTTCAACCCTGCAGGGGGTCAGGGAGCTCAATTTGGGCCTTGAAGCCAGAATTCAGCCTGAATCTCAGGGGTCTGCCATCGCCTAGCTGAGACTAATTAACTTAGTTCTGCACATTGCTGCCCACATTGTCTATGATGACAGCAGAGATATACCCTGAAAGAGGCTCTTCAATTTTTTTATTTCTTTTCCTCTTATTTTAAATTTTTATTTAAAATTTTTTATTTTTCCCATTCTTCAAATTCTTCCTTTTTTCTTTCTTCTTTTTCTCACTCAAGCTCTTCCTCCCCCACATTATTCTTCACCTCCCTTTTTGTTCCTGTTGCTGCCCCAATTCAGATTTTTTCTTTTTCTTTTCTTCTTTTTCCTTTGCTTGATTGTCATTAGTTTCAAAGGAAAGTGAGTACAATTTATAGCTTCCATTTTACTGTTAAGTTGTTCTGTTCTTGTCTTTGTTCTTGCACTCTGTCTTTTCTTCTTGTCTTCAATAGTTTCCTAGAGTTTGTGTAATCATCCTGTGTCCTCTGGCTTCACTTGAAACCTTCTGTTCTTTTACCTATCTATTCCTCTCCTCCCAACTCCTTCTGAGCCCCATCTTGAAGGGTAAAGTTACTATATTGAAGAGTTTATTCACTATAAACATATTTTGGGCAGGTCCTCGATTTTGATTTAATTCACATGGGTAAAGATGATAGATTAATAACTACCACAAATGGTCAGTTTCTAAACTGAGCTTGATGCTATTGTGTTGCTGATTGTATCAACTGGGCTAAAGGGTTGTGGTTGATTTAATGAGTTGTCCTTTCTGATATTATGAAAACGAGAGTGTCTCTGAGTCATTAGAGACTCAAAACCTAAAGAGCAGCTATATCAGGAAGATCAAAGAATTAACCCAGGAATTAAACCAAGGGCAGCCCAACAACAAAAATAAAAATGAGAAAACCCTTAAGCAAGGCACAAATACAGACTTCCAGTTCACCCATGGCCAATTCTAGGGAAAACAAGGTGGAAAAGTCTGACAATCAACCACCAAGATACCCTGAACTCATAGCACAGGAAGTAACAAAACAGATCAATCAGGCTCTAGAAAAATTCAAAACATAAATAATTTCCCAGATAAATACAGAGATGGTGAGCACAATGAAAGACCTGATTAGAGACTCTAGAACAGAAACAGACAAAAAAATAGATGAGTTCAGGACCATGATATAAGCCATGAATGCCTAGCATAGGAAAGAAATGGAAACCATGAATGCCCAACATAGGAAAGAAATGGAATCCATGAAACATTCAAATAGATGTCCAGGAGATTAAAAACACTACTGAAAGCCTTCACAGCAGAATGAATGAATGTGAAAATAGAGTTTCAGATATAGAAGATAGGATTTCAGTCAGTGACCATGAAAAGAGAGATCTCTTAAAAACAGTAAGGTATCATGAGAAATCAATCCAACAACTCCTAGATGATGCAAAGAAGAATAATATAAGACTGATAGGAATACATGAAGTAGCGGGAGAAAATGCAAAGGACTTAAAAAAGCTGTTCAAAGAATTAATGACTGAAAACTTCCCAAACTGAGGGGAAGAATTTGACATACAGATAAGTGAGGCACATAGGACTCCAATTAACCATGATCAAAAAAAAAAATTACACCTACACATATAATAGTAAAGATCCTGGAAACCTAACAGAAGAACAAAATACTACAAGGACTTAGAGAAAAGAAACAAATCACATGCAAAGGAAAGCCCATCAGAATCACAGCAGACTTTTCAACACAAACCCTCAGGTAAAGGAGAGCCTGGCAAGAGATATTTCAAGCCCTAAAAGAAAACAACCTCCAACCTAGGCTGATGTATCCTGCAAAACTCTCTTTTAAAATGGGTGGGGAAATAAGATACTTCCATGACAAAGAACACCTGAGAAACATCATGAATACCAAACCAGCACTCCAAACAATTCTAAACAATATCCTATAAAAAGACAATGAAGGTCACAACACCATGAGGCCCAAAAGAGCAAATCAATTAGACAAGGCAAGAAACTAAAGGGAGAGGTGGAAAAATTAAAAAGAGCCAACAACAGGACAATAACATGACAATGATAAATCAATACATATTAGTTATAACCTTCAATATCAGTGGCCTCAATTCACTAATCAAAAGGAATAGACTGGCAGAATGGATTAAAGAACAAAATCCAACAATAGTTGTATACAAGAAACACACTTAGTTCAAAAAGAAACTACGACGAAAAACAGTTCTCCATGCAAGAGGAGCCCCGAAAAAAAGCAGGGGTAGCTATCTTATTTGCAGACAAAGTAAATTCAAACCAAAACTAATTAAGAGAGACAAAGAGAGCCACTCCATCCATGTAAAGGAAACAATCCAAGAGGGAGAGATGACAATCATAAATATATATGCACCAAATACTATTGCCCCCAACTATATAAAACAAATATTAAGGGACATGAAAAATCAAATAAGCACTAATACAATTGTACTGGGGTACCCCAATACCCCACTGTCACAAATAGACAGATCAACTAGATAAAAAATCAACAATGAAATGTAGAACTGAACCAAGCTTTCAAACAAATGGACCTAATAGATGTCTACAGAGTGTTCCACCCCACAAAATCAGAATATATATTCTTTTCAGCTGCACATGAGTCATTCTCCTAAACAGACCACCTACTAGCTCATAGAACATGTTTAAATAAATGCAAAGGAATCTTTGTTATCCCATGTATATTATCAGACCATAGTGCAATTAAGCTGGAGATCAATAGCATAAGAAACCATAAGATTGCCGGGCATGGTGGCACATACCTATAATCCCAGTACTCAGGAGGCTGAGGCAGGAGGATTGCTGTGAGTTTGAGACCAGCCTGGGCTACATAGTGAGTTCCAGGTCAATCTCAACTACATAGTGAGACCCTGTCTGAGGAAAAACAAAAACAAAAACAAAAACAAAAACAAAAAACAGAAAGAAAGAAACCATAAGAACTTCACAAACACATGGAAACTGAGCAACACTCTCCTGAACAATCAATGTGCCACAGAGGAAATTAAAGAAGAAATTAGTCAGTTTTTACAAATAAATGATAATACCAATATAACATATAGGGACACAATGAAAGCAGTTACGTGTGGAAAATTCATAGCAATGAATGCCCACACTAGGAAAACAGAGCGAGCTCAAATAAACAACCTAACAATGAACCTTAGGCTCCTAGAAAAAGAAGAGCAAGAAAAACCCAAAGCTTGTACAAGGGAGGAAATTGTAAAGATCAGAGCAGAAATCAATGCAATGGAAACTGAGAAAACAACACAAAAATCAATGAATCAAAGAGTTGGTTTTTCAAAAGATTAAATAAAATAGATAAACCCTTAGCCAACCTTGTCAAAAAAAAAAGGAAAGAAAAGGCTCAGATTCGTGCAATTAGGAACAAAGCAGGTGAAGTCACAAAAGATCCAGGGGAAAAAATGAGAACCAAGACCTGTCATGCAAAGGTACACGATCCCAATGATGAATGTAACTACTGTATACCTAAAATGAACCAATAAACTCAATGAGGGGAAAAAAAAAACGCAGAAGAAATGGACAGATTTCTTGATACTTATGAATTACCAAAGTTGAATTAAGATAAAAAAAATTCCAAACATCCCCATTATGACTAGTGAAATTGAAAAAGTAATTACAAATTTACCAACTAAGAAAAGTCCAGGTCCTGATGGCTTCACTGCTGAATAGTACAAGACATTTAGAGAAGAACTACTGCCACTACTCTTTAAACTTTTCAATTGAAAGGGAAGCAATACTTCCAAATTTATTTCTGGAAGCAAATGTTACTTTGATTCCAAAACCAGGGAAAGACCTAATCAAAAAAGAGAACTACAGGCCAATTTCCCTAATGAACATAGATGCAGAAATCCTCAATAAGATACTGGCAAACAGAATACAGAGGGTCATCAAGAAGATCATACACTCTGACCAAGTCAGATTTATCCCAGGGATACAAAGATGGTTCAATATACGTAAATCAATACATGTAATACACTGTAATAACATAGTCAAGGACAAAAACCATGTGATCATCTCAATAGATGCAGAAAAAGCATTCAACAAAATTCAACACCCATTTATGATGATTAAAAAGAAAAAAAACTTGCAGAAAATGGGAGTAAATGTTTTTGGGGTTTTGTTTTTTTGTGGGGGGTTTGAGACAGGGTCTCACTATGTAATTGTGACTGACCTGGAACTCACTCTGTAGCCCAGGCTGGTCTCAAACTCACAGTGATCCTCTTGCCTCAGCCTCCCGAGTGGGGGGATAACAGGCATGCACCACCATGCCCGGCTGGAGTAGATGGTCTTTATCTCAACTTGATAAAGACTACCTATGAAAAAGCAACAGCCAACATCATATTAAATGGCCAAAAATTGAAAACCTTCACACTAAAATCAGGAACAAGACAAGGATGTCCACTATCATCACTTCTGTTCAGTATAATTCTGGAAACATTAGCCACAGCAATTAGACATGGGAAAGAAATTAAAGCAATAAAGATAGGAAAGGAAAAAGTTAAACTATCATTATTTGCTCACGATATAATACGCTATATAGAAGACTCAAAAAATCTGCCAAAGGACTTGTAGACTTAATTGACACTTCCAGCAGAGTAGCTGGATACAAAGTCAGTACTCAAAAATCAATAGCCTTCTTGTACACAAATAACAGACTCACTGAGAGAGAAATTAAGGAAATAATCTCTTTCACAGTAGCATCCCAAAAAATGAAGTATCTAGGAATCAATCTAACAAAGGAAGCAAAAGACCTCTACACTGAAAACTACAGCACTCTGAGAAAAGAAATCAAAGAGGATATAAGAAAATGGAAAGATATCTCCTGCTCCTGGGTAGGAAGAATCAACAGTGAAAATGGCCATACTACCAAAACTGCTATACAGATTCAATGCAATCCTGATTGAAATTATAACAGTATATATCACAGAACTAGAGAAAATAATCCAAAAATTCATTTGGAACAAGAAGAGATCTAGAAGGGCCGGGGATTTAGCTCAATGGTTCCGCCGCCTGTCTCGCAAGCAGAAGGACTGGAGTTCGATCCCTGGTACCAAAAAGAAAAAAGAAAAAAAAAAAAAGAGAGATCTTGCAATTCTAGGCAACAGAGACATGACAGGGGTTATCACAATTCCCAACTTCAAACTACACTACAAAGCTACTGTGATGAAAACAGCATGGTACTGACAAAGAAAAAGACCTGAGGATAAGTGAAATAGATTGAAAGATACAGAAACTCCAAAGGAGCCAACGATCCTCACTGGAGGAAAGATAGGCTCTTTAATAAATTGTGTTGGAAAAACTGTATTTCAACCTGCCAGAGATTAAAACTAGACCCTTATCTTTCACCATGCACTAAACTAAAATCCAAGTGGATTAAAGATCTAAATACTAAAAGAGAAGCACTAAACTTGCTGGGAGATAAGTTAGGTAGAATTTTGGAAGACATTGGCAAGGAAAAGACTTTATGAACAAATCCCCAGTAGCACAGGAACTAGCACAAAGAATCAACAACTGGGATGTCATCGTATTAAAAAAGCTTCTGCACTGCAAAAGAGACCAACAGCAGAGCTATGAGACAACCTATAATGTGGGAAAAGTTTTTACCAGCACTCCTTAGACAAAGGACTATTATCTAGAATATATAAAGAACTCAAAAAAATCAGGCCCTCCAAATATAAAGACCCAATTCAAAAATGGGCATCTGAAATGAACAGATATTTCTCAGACAAGAAAGTAAAAGCAGCAAATAAACATATGAAAAAAATGTTCAACATCACTGATCATTCTAGAGATGCAGATGAAAACAACACTGAGATTCCATTTCACCCCAGAAAGAATGGCTGCTATCAAGAAATCAACCAATAACAAATGTTGGTGGGGTTTTGGGAGAAAGGAACCCTTCTCCACCGTTGGTGGGAGTGCAGACTGGTGCAACCACTGTGGGAATCAATATGGAGATACCTCAGACAAGTAGGACCTAGAGGTTCCATTTGACCCAGCTATCCCTATGCTGGGTATCTTTCCAAAAGAATTAAAAGAATCCTACCACAGTGATATATGCTCACCTAAATTTATAGCAGCACAGTTTGTAATAGCTAAACCTTGAAAACAGCCCATTTGCCCATCAGTTGGAGACTGGATAAAGAAGATGTGGTTTTTCTATAAAATGGGATACTACTCAGCCATAAAGAACGAGAAATTAGAGTCATTCATAGGAAAATGGATGCATATTGAGGCCATACTCTTAAGTGAAATAAATAAGACACACATGTGTAAAAACTAAATAATTTCTATGGTGTGAAAAACTAAAAGTGTAAATAAGATCCAAATTGTATAACTGACACTGTGAAATAGGAAGAAAGGGGCTAAAGGTGTAGGGGAAGTGGGAAGCGTAGGGGAAAGGAAATAAGGGAACAGGAAAAAATATGAGAAAAGGGAAAAATGGAAACAAAGTCTTTGTAAATAGGGAAGGGAGGAGGGGGTGAAGGGAGGGCAGGGGTAAGGGGAAAAATGAGAACCAAGACCTGTCATGTAAAGGTACAAGATCCCAATGATGAATGTAACTGTACTGTACACCTAAAATGTACCAATAAACTCAATGAGAGAGAAAAAAAAAAACAACAACACATGGAGGACTTGGGACTTATTCAGGAGATCCAAGGCAGACATCTGGCCCTTTATGGAAAATCTTTGGAGTCAGATAGGCTTCTGGACTCAGCATCTGGGAGCTGTTTAAGAAAGATGATGTATGTAAGGGACTTAGCTCAGTGGCATTTCACCTGCCTCACAAACACAAGGTCCTGAGTTTGATTCCCAATACAAAAAAAGAAAAAAGAAAGAAAGATGATGTGATGTTATATATACCCTCCCAGTGAGGTCTCGGTCAGAACCCTACAGTTGAAAGCACTAATATAAGCAAGGTGTGGTGGTGCATGCCTGTAATTCCAGCATTCTGGGAAGCTGAGGCAGGAGGATGCAAGTTCAAGCTCAGACTGGGCAATTTAAGAAGACTGTCTCAAATTTTTAAAAAATAATAAAAAGGGTTAGAAAAGTAACAGTACAAAGAAGGCCCTAGATCCAATGATGCTCAGTACCACAAAATCAATCAATCAATCAATAATAAATGAAAAATAAAAGTATTTCTATAGGAAAACACAAGGAAATAGATAAAGGTGATAAATACTGCCACTTTGTGTCAGGTCAAAGTCTGCTGCTAAATAAGTGCTGTTGATTCAAGGGAAAGTTTTGGTTTTGGGGGATTTTAGGACTCTAGAGTTGTGCCTAAGGGGCTGTAATGAGAATCCCTGAAGTCTACAGAGCATAGAACTGGTAAAAAGCAGCAGTGATCAAAGAAACATTCAACTGGAAATAACAAAATTTGGAAGCTCAGAAGGTCATAGATCACTAGGCAAAATTAATTTAAACAAGGTCTAAATGCAGTTTGCTCGCATTTCAAATTTGAGAGCTAACAAATTTGTAACACAGAAATTTCTAACACGTAATTTACTGCCCTGATTTCATTAGTTTCAATACTAAACTTAGCACCTCATACCCAGCAAGTAAATTTTTTTCAAACATACATATTATATTTGTAAAAATTGGCTAGGGGATGGGGGTGTAGCTCCATGGTAGAACGCTTGCCTGGCATACACAAGGCCCTGAGTTTAATTCCCAGACAGCAAAAACAAACAGGAAACAAACAAATATTGAGCATATAAAAGATCTTAAAGAAATGCTTATTTAATTCTGAAAAATAACTTAATCAAGACTACTCATCTGGGAGGTAATGAGTTGGGATACTAATCTGGGACTCCTCCTCTTTACTTTTCCCAATAATTTAATATTCTCCTAGGACAAGTAAATAGTAATTTACTTCCAGGTGCGGATCACAGAGATAATAAGGTACTTTAATGTGTTGGTAAAGACCAACTGGCTTGATGCCTAGAGCAGTGTAAAATATCCAGTGAAAGTTAGGCCAATGAATGAGAAAGTAAACCCATGACCCCCAAAAGAGCCTCCCTGGAACTTCGTCTTTGACGTGGATTAACTCAAAGGCACACTTTTCTAGATGTGCCCAAGACAAGGTTGGTGAAGACAGCTGCGTCTCTACAAAGAAAGCAAGGTAAGCAAACAGCCATTAGAAGCCATTAGAGGAAGCATTAAGAGAAGGTTATACATGCGACCAAGTTGCCGTAAAACTTCCCCAGGGTGGCAGGGATCTACAGGAGACCGTCTAGAGAGCTTTAATGGTCTTCACTTATTTTCCCTCAAAACTTTTTAAGCTTCCCCTATAGTGACCGGCCCCAGAGTAATGCACATTTAATTCAGCTTCTAATGCAGGGAAATCAATAGCATTGCACCACAGACAGTTTATTACGTATAATCTGAAGTTTAACACATAAATAAATAAGTAATATACACAAACCGTAGCACTTAAGGGTTCAATTTAGGGGCTCATCTTTTCCCACAAATCAAAGTATTTTTTACATCTTATTAAATATTTCACACGATAAAATAGTTTAAAGATTTTATTTTTTAAGTCTAGACTGGAATTGCATGGAAAATTTCATTTAAAGTACCAGTGATGACCTTCGTTCTGATGCTTACATTGTATAAGTTGTTTTCACATCTTGGTCTTCCTCCCCAAATTCTTGAGTTAGGTAGAAGTAAATCCTTTCAACAGACAAGGGAACTGAAAGATGAGAAGAGCCCCCACGAGTCTCTGCTCCGGGCCCGGAATGTTATCAGTCCCCAGAGGGACCTGGTTCTATTCCGAGCCGATGAGAGCAGAGAGACCTTAACAGTGTGACCCTAAATTAGGCCCCCACTGGAATTCAGACATGTCTAGACTTGGTAAGTTAGGTTCCCCAGAAGTCTTTACGTTTCATTAGTTTGTTTTGTAGGTTTTTGGAGGTCACGGATGGAGACAGTTAAGTTAATCACACCCCTCAATTCACGGCATCGCAACATCAAGCAACCGCTCTTATTTCATGCAATTATATATTTTCCTTTTAGGCCCGCCCACAATCTATTTACATTAGGTTCAAGACAGGCAAAGCAAATCCCTGGTAATCGGGGTGGGGGACCGTGGGACAGTTCTGATACTGTGTAGCTTTTCATCTGGACCCGGTGCTGGGTCCTTCCCTTGGCAAAAATTCATTGTGTTGTACACTTACGGAGGGTATAGCTTTCTTATGCATGTTACATTTCATTGAAAAGTTTTACTTTAAGAAATCCTACTGGAGAGGCCAGGGATTTAGCTCAGTGGTGCTGTGGCTGCCTGCCTCTTGTTTTTGTTGTTGTTGTTGTTGTTTTGTTTTGGGTTTTTTGAGACAGGCTCTCACTGTGTAGTTGAGACTGACATGGAGCTCACTATGTAGCCCAGGCTGGTCTAGAACTCACAGCAATCCTCCTGCCTCAGCTTCCAGAGTGTTGGGATTTTAGGCGTGTGCCACCATGTCCGGTTGAACTTTTTTTTTTTTTTTTTTTTTTTCAGATAGGGATTTGCTAAGTAGTTCAGGCTGGCCTTGAACACACTATGCAGCCCAGGCTGGCCTCAAACTCAAGGTGATCTTTCTGCCTCAGACTTCCCAGTGCTGGGATTACAGGCGTACACCACCATGTCTGACATATATTTTTTTAATTAAGATTTTTATTGAGTCTTGTGTGTTCTGAATATATTCTGGACACAAGTCTCTTATTAAATACATAATTTGCCCATATTTTCTCCAGTTTGTAGACTTTTATTCTCTGAGCAGGTACTTTCAAAGGGCAGAAATTCTTAATTTTGCTTGTCTCATTGATCAATTCTTTTATGGGCTGTGCTTTTGGGATAGCTAACAAATTTTACCTAATACAAGGTCGCAAAGATTGCCCTGCTTCATCTAGAAAATTTTGGTGTTTTAAGATTTATATTTAGGTTTATGACATATTTGATTTAATTTTGTATATGTCATAGGATATGGATCCAAATCCATTTTGTTAGCATATGGGTATCCAACTGCTCTGAAACCATTTGTTGAAAAATACTATCACCACGTGATTGTTTTGTCTCTTTTATTATAAATTAGTCATTTGCCCTGAAGTGATGGCATACACTGTAGTAATAGCACCCTGGGAAACTGAAGCGGGAGGATCACAAGTTTGAACCCTACGTGGGTAACTTAGTGAGACCATTATCTCAAAAAAATTTAAAAAGAGGGCTGTGATGTATGCAAGTGCAAAGGCTTGGGTTTAATCCCAGTACTGATAAAAAATTATTCATAGATGTAGAGATCTATTTCTGGATTCTGTTGCATTCTTCTCACCTATTTGTCTCATATCAGTGTTCTCAGTCTTTGCATTAAGAGTCTTGAAAATAACAGCAAATGAAGCCAGGTGTGGTGGCGCACGCCTGTAATCCCAGCACTTGGGAGGCCGAGGCAGGAGGATCGCTGTGAGTTCGAGACCAGCCTGGGCTACATAGTGAGTTCCAGGTCAGTCTCAAGTACACAGTGAGACCCTGTCTAAAAAAAAATTTTGTTTAAGTTCAAAATATTAAGATATTTGAACAGACATGCAAAGGGCAAGTAAGTACATAAAAGAAGGCCAGTATCATCAGTCAGTAGCAAAGTGCAAAGTACACACCAATAATATATCATGACATCCTTAGCAGAATGGCTAAAATTTGAAATTTGACGCCGGGAGTGTTGACATGAATCCATATAACCAGCACTTCGGAGGCTAAGGCAAGAGGGTTCCTTGAGCACAAGCCTTTAAGACCAGCCTGGGAAACATAGCAAAATGCCCTCTAATCAAGAAATAAAGAGAGACCAATCACTCTAGATGTTGGTAAGGTAATAGAGTAACTCAAACTCTACTATGCAGCTGGGGGGAACATGAAATGGTACAGCCAATGTAGTGGTTCCTAAAAAGTTACACCCGGACTGAGATGCAGCGTGATGAAACAGAGCCTGCCCAGTAGGCACAAGGCCCTAGAATTGATTCTCATCCCCACAAAAAAGAAAAAAGAAAAAGTTAAACATAAACCTGCCGTACGACACAGTAATTCCATTCCTAGGTATTAATCCAAGAGAAGCGACAGTGTAAATCTTCATGGCAGGATGATCATAAGGGTTTACTTATATTCAAAACTGGAAACAATGGTCTATTGATAGGTGGAGAAAGAAATTATGATATATACTTACAATGGTGTAGTACTCAGCGATAAGAAGGTATAAATTATTGGGCCAGATATGGGTAGCACACGCCTGTAATCTCAGCAATCAGGAGGCTGAGGCAGAAGGGTCACCACAAGTTTGAGGCCAGCCTGGACGATATAGCGAGACTGTCAGCAAACCAAAAATTAACAACTAAAAAGAAATTTAAGGAAGAATCAAGTAGTGATACACATATGAATCATGTTGAGTTAAAGAAGCCAAACTAAAAAACTATTACTATCTAGTTCCATTTGTATAAAATTCTAGAAATGTAAATTAATCTAAAGTGGTAGTGTGATGATGAGGGCAATTACGTTTGCAGGGGGTAATGAGAGGGAAGGGTGGCTAAAGGGTATGAAGCTTTTGGTGGATATGTTCACTTTCTGGGATGATGGTTTCATGGCTATGAACATGTTAAAATTTAAACTACACACTTTGCAGCTGGGCATGGTGGCACGCACCTGTAATCCCAGTACTGAAGAGACTTAAGCAGGAGGATCGCTGTAAGTCGGAGGCCAACCTGGGCCAATCTGAACTACATAACACGACCCTGTCTCAAAAAACCCAAATAAGAAATATATAATACTAACAATCATAAATAGATTGAAAAATAAACTATACATTTTAAGATGTATGGTTGATGGTAAGTCAGTTATACTTTGGCAAAACTTTAAAATGTCATGCCTTTTTTGGCGGGGGTACCAGGTATCGAACTCAGGAGCTTGCACTTGTGAGGCACGCGCGCGCTGTGCTGCTGAGCTAAATCCCCGGCCCTGTCATATCTTTTCAAACTATTCTTTAAAAGAGTTTTGCATTTTTCTTCATAAAGATTTTGTGCACTTTTGTGAGGTTGCTTCCAAGATACATGATAATTTCTGTTACTATAAGCCATATCTTAGTTCCTATTTTCTCCTTATTTATTGTTTCAATACCGTAGTCTTCCCTCACCTGTGAGGGACACATTCCAAGGCCCCCAGGTGGGTATCTGAAACCTCACACTGTTTTCCCTGTGAATACGCACCTATAATTCATAACTGCAACACAGCAAGAGATAAGCAATAACTAAGGTTAAACTAAAACAATGATAACAATATGTGAAGTGTTGAAAGATTGTTTAAAAGCTGTGGATGATTTGTTTCTGGAATTTCCCACTCAGTATTTTTGGAACTTGACTGACTCAGAGCAACTGAAACTGGGGAAGGCAAAACCGCAGATAAGGAACGCTACTATAGTATCAGTTATATTACTCATCTCTGAGTGCATGATAAGCCACCCCCAAACCTAGTGAATCCTGTAAACATGGGTAGTCATGATTACCCATGATTCTGGAGTTAGAGTGCCAGGTAACCCTCAGCAAGAACTGCTTCACGGGTGCCTCTGCCGTGACTCCAGGATTCAAAGTGGCGTCCCTCACGTCTGAGGCCTTGGCTGAGGGCAAGAGCAGCAAAGACACGTTACAAAGAGGTGGGTCAGAAGAAATACACTTCGAGGAAATTATTTTTGAATATTTTCCCACATGAATTAAGAACACCATGTTGATTAGTTTTACACATCAAGTTGGCCAAAGGTACTCAAATATCTGTGCATACATTGTTCTGGGTCTTATGAGGGTATTTTTTGGTGAGAATGACACCTAAATGGTAGACTAAGTAGATTGCCCTCCATAGCGTAGATGGGCTTCATCCAATCAGTTGAACGCATGACTAATACAAATGGTATTAGAGAGAGAATTCAGCGTGATGTCCTTCAAACTGGGCATCAGCTCTTCCTACAGCAGCTCTGGCCTTTGGACTCAAACCAGGACACTGGCTCTGCAAGTTTGGACTTGCCAGCCATAACCACAAGAGCCAATACCTTTTGATAACTGCTTTATTATTCCTTGTATCGAATCCATTGATTCTGTCTCTTTGGAGACTTCAAACACAAACACTTCATTTTGTAAATGATCATTTATTTATGCACCAATTTGGATGAACTCTCTGATTTATAAACTTTTCTCTTCTCTAATAATCCTTAATAATATCTCTAACTTATTTTTCTTGCCTTGTAATGATGGCAGAGATCTTCAGTACTGCGATTAAATGTAGATTTGTGGGGAGTGGGGGTGTTTTCAGGGATCGAACTCCGGACCTTGAGCTCGAGAGGCAGGCAGCAGAACCACTGAGCTAAGTCCCTGGCCCAATTAAATGTAGTTTTGAAAGTAGGCATCCTTCTTTTTTTTCTCCATCTTTAAGCAAATGAGTCTGAACTTTCTCAAGCTACATTTACTATCTTTCAGACAGTTTTTGGTAGGATATTTTATACTAAAACTTTCTGATAGTTTCTTTTTCCTTTTTGAAAACTATTTCATTTTTGAAATATTAATTTAATCCCCTAAATTAATTTCATGATCCACAGTAGTGAGTATTAACTCAGTAGAAAAAAATCACTTCAAGCTGGGTATGTTGGCACACACCTGTAATCCCAGCAGTGGGGAGGCTGAGGCAGGAGGATCGCTGGGAGTTCGAGACCAGCCTGGGCTACATAGTGAGTTCCAGGTCTGTCTCAACTACATAGTGAGACCCTGTCTCAAAAAACAAAACAAACAAACAAAAAACCCTTTAGGAATGTTTTCCTGAATTAGGTATTGGTGGGGAAAGCACAGTCATGTGCTTTGGAAGGATAAAATTACATACCAGTAAAGAAATAATTAGGAAAAAGGAGACTGGGCAGGAGAATGCAGCAATAATACAAGACAAGGAATGGGAATCGAGGGATAGTTTTCAAGAGCTTTTTAAAATGACAGTATACTCTGAATTGACAAACTGGATATGCAGGGAAGGAAAGAGGATAGAATAAAAGATAATCTTTTATCCAACCCACTAGTAGATTCTTCTTAAAAACATAAATAGCTGGGAGTGGTGGTGCATGCCTGTGATTCCCAGCACTCGGGAGGCTGAGGCAGGAAGATCACCATGAGTTCAATACCAGCCTGGGCTACATAGTGAGTTTGATGCCAGCCTGAACTACATAGCAAAACCTCATTTCAAAAAACCCAAAAACAAGAAAAAACACAATAAAAACATAAATAGCTGAACTTTGCCCAATGCTTTTCCTGCATCTACAGGGATGACTGTGTTTTCCTTTTATATTAATTTTCTGGTGTCACATTTCCTGTATTATTTTAATAGGTCCTGCTTTTGCCCTCTTTTATATTTTTAAATTAATATTTTATTTAAGATTTTTCCTGTGTTGGTTTATAAGTAAAATGAGCCTATATACTTTTATTTTCTGACTTAGAATCACATTTATATCAGTTTCACAAAGTGATTTGGATCATTTTCTATTTCTTTTCCGGAGCGATTTCCACAGTACGAGTATTGCCCAAGGCAATGTTTCACTGGGAAGGCCCAAAGGCCAGTGGTGGAAGCTAGAAAGCCTACAAGGGCAGTGTGAAGGATCTGTGCCACCAAGTTCTACCCTGGAAGCAGGAAGCGAAGCTCAAGGCAAAGATCAGAGCTCCCCTGACCAGAATAGCAGCATTCCCAGCCACAGCGAAGACCTGAGTTTTTCTTAGGGAGACAGAAAAGCTAAATTTGCATCAGGAAAACCACCCACAGCAAGCTTCTCCAAGAAAATCAACAGACAATGACCTTCCCCTCCAGGTTTCTTTTTATGCTGTTGGCAACAATCCTCAGGTGAGTGTTCCATGCCCAGGCCACTCTGCTTCATTTCAGATGGGTGTTCCAAGTTGACCATTAGTTAATCCACCACATGTCGTTTTTAGGCAGACATGGTGGTAGTTTTCTGTAACTCAGGGAAGCAGAGGCAGGAGGATTGCAAGTTCAAGCCCAGATCAGGGAATTTAGCAATTTAGTGAAACCTCATCTCAAAATAAAAAATAAAAAGGTTTTGGGATGTAGCTCATGCAAAGGCCCTGGGTTCAATCCCCAATGTTATAAAAAAAAAAAAAAAAAGTAGTTTCTCATAAGTGAGCAATTCTACCTATGCTTACTATATTGGGCTTATTATTCTAATATTGACCTTTGCTTAAATTTTGCTTGTTTATTGTATGGAGATAGATTAGCGTGTGGCAAAGCTGGCCAGGGAATAGATGTGACCTGTTACCTGCAAGATCCCAGACACTTGCACAGAACAGTTCCCAAAGCCCTGCACGTCGACTTATCATGAGAACTCCAGAAGGTTTTCGACAAGGTGGCCTAACCCTGATGTCAGCTTGAGACCTAGGATCCCAGCACTGCCTCTCAGGACCCAGATGTAGAAGTTCTTGCAGGTTTCCTTGGGATTTGGACAGTGTAACAGGACACAGATGCCCAAAAGATCTTGCTAGCCTGGCTTTCTTTAGCCCACCCTGCTTTCTCCACGGTGTCCTTTTATTGCTTTTTCTCCTTTTACTCAGCCCAAGCTCGCTCAGCAGAGGCAGTTTCTCCCTCACTCTTCATTCTTACTTTTTCAAATAAACTCGGCCACTGCTTTTAGCTCGTTTTGTTCAATTCTTTGTGCCAGACAAGAAGAACCCGGAATCCAACTCCAGAGGGTGAGGTGAGCAACCCAGAACCCGGTAACATTTAAATGAGGAACTACCCAATAACAATATGGCTTCTGAAGGAGTTTTTATTGTTTTAGTTCATTTCTTTATTAGTTCATGTGTGCACTGCATGTTTATTTCCTTGTGTGGAGTTGGTACATGTGCATAACACACTAACTCCTTTTTTCATCCCCTTCCCATTGCCTCCCTTGCCCATTCCCCCGCCTCCTAATCCTGTTTTGCTTGGGGGGCCACAGGTTTGCAGTATGTAATGTTCACAGCATTTGTGTGTTGGTTCTTATGCTTTAAATGCCACTCATAAAAGAACATATTGCTAGACTATTTTAAAAATCCAATTTGATTATTTTTTATTGATGAATTTCACTCATTTATGTAAATCCTGATCACCCATGCATTAGGACTATTTATTCCATTTTAATTCTATGTTTCTATTTCATATTTCCATCCTGTTTCCTTTTTACTCTTCCTTTCTCTGGACAGAACAGATTTTCTTCTGCTGTCGGGAAAAATTATACATTCTATTTTCATTCTTCTGTGGTTTCTGTCTCACATATTAATACCTAAACTTCCCTCCCATTCAACTCTAAACTTGTGAAAATCTAATTGTTCTCTCCAAAGGAACATGTACCCAGGTATGTTTCACTAGTCCTGGTCTTGTTGTCTGTTATTCATATTATCCTCTAGAGTTTGGGTTATAGCTTATTATATTCTTTCTACTTTTTTGTCATTATGCATTTAGACAGCAATCAACTCCAATAACTTATTGCAGTGCCCTCACCACAAAACATGTCTGGCTCTGTTCCAGCAGTATCTTCAAAGCAAGTCTCTGTATGGGAAGTCGTCTGAGGGCCTTGATACTATTTTTAATTCATTACCTCATTTAAAAATTAACCGGGCATGGTGGCACACGCCTGTAATCCCAGCACTTGGGAGGCTGAGGCAGGAGGATCGCTGGGAGTTTGAGACCAGCCTGGGCTACATAGTGAGTTCCAGGTCAGTCTCAACTACATAGTCTCAAAAAACCAAAAAAAAAAAAAAGCTTAGCTGGAGCCGGGGATTTAACTCTGTGGTGCTGCCACCTGCCTTGCAAGAGCAAGGTCCAGAGTTTGATCCCCAGCACCCCCCCAAAAAAATTAGCTTAGCTCGATACAAAATTCTTGGGCCAAAATTCCTTTATCTCAACACTGAAATATCTTCCTAGTGTCTTTCTGCATCCTATTGAGAATTCTGACGTCAGCCTAATTCTTGTCCCATTAGAGAGTATGTGCTTTTCTCTCTGGGGAGCCCCATGAAAGTCTTTGTTTTGTTCAGTTTCATCTCTGATGCCCAAACCAGTGCCTGGCTTTGGCTCTCAGTCAGCAGTAGCTGGATGAATGAAGATGAAAGTTCTACCATTCTGTCAGCAGGGCTGGTGTTATTGGCAGTTGCAAACATACTGATAAGCAGGACAGCAAGTGTGGTGTGATTTAAAAGAGAAGCTTCCTGTGCTCACAGTGACACCTAAGACTGTGGTTCCATAGTTCAGCTTCAGGCCAATGTCATGCTCCAGAAACAGATGATATGGACAAAGATTAATCATAAGGATTCACTCCCTGTCCCTGTCGCCTTTGTGAGGATTTATTCCAGCATCTCCTTCCTCTGGGGGGTCCTTTCTAGTGTTTTCTTTTATGTGCATTAAGATGAAGGTCTCTGACCACCATGAGCGGTGAGCCCCTAGGGGCTGAGGATCTGATGAGAGACACGAAGAATCAGGCTGGCAATTGTGAACAAATCTGAGAGATGACTTCTGTTAAAATTCCCTTGTTAATAATTTACATTCCTGAAATCCTACCCCAGCATTAGGTCCTGAGTATTTCCTTCTAGATGGAATATACTTCCTTGCCTTTCAAGATAACAATTATAAACTCACGTACACATTATGTTTGAGCCCCTACCTGCCAGGGTAATAAAAATATGCTCCATTTCCCCCATCTGATAACATGCAACATTTGGAAGGAACCTCAAGGGTATGATCTGATCCCAGTCAGTGCTGGCAGTGGTTCTAAACCCTAGCTACGTGACAGAAACAAACTCCAGATCAATTAGATCAGCATACTGGGGTTCAGGCTCAGACATCGTCATTTGGAGAAGCTGCCCAGCTGGTGTTAGATGCAGCCAGGGTTGTTAGAATCACTGCTGTAGCATCCCCGACAAGTGTCGAATCAAGAGGTCACGCCGATATGATATAGCATAGAGTCCAGATTTTTAGGTTCAAACCAAATTTCAGACTCCAGGTATAGAACTAGACAAGTTAATTAATATTTCTGTGCTTTGGTTTCTTATCTATGAAATGAGAATAATAAAAGCAATGATTTAAGGTGGTTGTGAGGATTACATGAAAACCAAAAAGCATTTGGTACAACGCTTAGGACGCAGTCAGCCCTCCGTGTTGGTCTGAGGTGTAGCTCAGTGGTAGAGCACTTAACTAGCTGCACAATGACCTGGATTCCACCCACCCAGCACCTAATTAAATAGATAAATGTGACAGCCAATCTTCAGGATGACTCTGCCATTCTCACCACACGGTGTCGTGCCTACGAGTACTGTATGCTGTTCCAAATGATCTTGGGACTTCCAAGGCTAGGTCATAAAAGATATGGGATTGTTTGCTTCGAGAAACACCAGCTGCCAAGTCGCGATGTCAGTCAAAGGCACTGTGGAGAAGCCCACGGGAAAGGAACTGAGGCCTCCTGCTGACAGCCACGTGAGCGCGCCATTTCGAATCAGATTCTTCAGCCCCAGTCCAGCCCTCAGGTGACTGCAGCCCCAGCTTGGACCTACAACCTCGTGGGAGATTCCAAGACAGAACCATTCTTCTGCGTGGCTCCTGAATTTCTTGCCCATATAAACTATGTGAGATAATGTGTATGGTTGTTGTCAGCTGCTAAGTTTTGGAGTGATTTGTTAAGCAGCAGCGGATGACTAAGAGATGCAATAAAGCTGTCGCCATTATTATTACAAAGTACTTCCTAATTTTCAGCTGAGATCTGCTTTCTTGTAATCTCCACCCTCTCTTCCAGTTCTGTCTTTTTGAGCCACGTGGAAAGCATACAGTTCCTCTTCCTCAGGGTCAAAATGTTTGGCAACAGTTCTCATGCCAGCAATTGAATTCATCAGACATTTGCCGAGGAACAGTCACTGAGTCAAACACTAGGAAAGCAGTAGAATGGGGTCTACTCAGCCACACGCTCAAACGCTGCTCCACAGGAGTGGGCTGTCTTGAGAGGGTCCGGCTCCCGGGCTCCCCGATGCAGGGATAGTGCTCCTCTCCTCATTGAGGTGGGTCCTGTTCTGCTTAGAGAGATAGAGAAGCCTTCTCTGAAGAGATGGCTGGAGCTGAGGCCTAAGGGGTAAGTAGGAGTTCACCAGGTAGATAGGAGGGAAAGAACTTTTTTTTTTTTCTTTTTTAGACAAAGTCTCACTGGGATGTTCAGGCTGGCTTTGAACTTGCTATGTAGCTGAGGTTGGGCTCAAACTCACAGTGATTCTTCTGCCTCAGACTCCCGAGTGTGGAGGTTACAGATGTGTGTCACCACCCCCAATAGGAAGGGAAGAACTTCTAAGCAGAATATACAGGCAAGAGAACCCCTCCCCACCCCTCCACTCAAGCCCTTTCTTCCTAGGTCCCCCTCCCTTCTCCCCTCTTCCTGTGATCACATTCTCCCTCCCCACTTTCTTTGCAATAGCCAGGATGGAATCCAGAGGCTCACACATGCCAGTAGGCAAGGCTTCTACCGCTGAGCTACCTACACCCCCTACACCCCCAACCCTTTTTGTTTGTTTGTCTTTTGTTTCTTGAAACAGGGTCTCACTATGTAATTGAGATTGACCTGGAACTCACTATGTAGCCCAGGCTAGTCTCGAACTCATTGTAATCCTCCTGCCTCAGCCTCCCGAGTGCTGGGATTACAGGTGTGTGCCAGCACACCCAGCTACCCCTTTTAAATTTTGAGACGAGATCTCACAAATTTACCCAGTCTGGGCTCAAATTTGCACTTGTCCTGCCTCAGCCACCTGAGTAGCTGAGATTGTGTCCTGGCCTCTTATCCAAATTTTAAATTGTCTTCGATTGGTTTGCAGTACTGGGAATTAAACCCAGGCCCCCTGCTTGTCAGGCAAACCCTGTACCACCCAGCCTGTTGTCCAATTTTCAATGCTCCCAGTGGCCACCTCCTCCCAGCCTTGTGACTCTCCTCAGAACACACCCTCTCCTGTCACAAAATGGGCAGCGGACAGAGCCAGCCTCCTCCAGGGTGGTCTGCCCTGCTGGCCGGCAGAGCTCCTCTGGGCTTAGACCTTTGAGGCTGCAGCACCACAATCTCCAGCTGACTCACCTGGGCCTCCAGCGTCACACGGCTAAGTCACTTTTCACACGTGCTCTGTCCCACCACGCCTCCCCCAGTTTTCTGCTTCTGCTGAAGTTTTCTTTTTACCATTTTGTTTTTCATGGGTGTTTTGAACTTCAATAATGTGATCTATGCAGACTGCTGATCTCCGCACCTGGTTGGCCCCAGGCCAAGCGGAAACCGTGCCACCAAGAAACCCACCGTCGAACACACCCTGGAAACAGAAAACCCCTGTCATTCTCAGACCATTGCGGTTAGGAGTGATCCAGGCTCCCTGCAGCCCCAGTCGGCCTTCAGAGATGGCACCGGACTGCAGTGGAGGAAGAGCTGGGGGCAGTGGGCTGTGGTGCTACTTGAGAGCTGGCACAGAAGGAAGGCAACTGGAAGAGGATGTTTGTCTGGTTCCTAGCTGCTCCCACCTTCCTCGGTCAGGAAGAATCGGGCCGTTGTGTAGGTGAAACATTTGGCTGTTTACCTTCTTAGACTGAACCTGGTACAAGGTTTCACTCAGTTTTTATTCTACCCATAAAATCACCACAGCGAGGTACCGAGCTGCTCCTGCCGAATTTCCAAACTCTGGTCTTCCATCCCGTTTCTCTACCTCTTTTCCCTATCACTGGCTTCTAATCGAAAATACAAAGAGCAAAATTACCCAGTCCCAGCAAAGGCCACACGTAGCCATTGATCCACGTATGTGTTTGTGGTTACAGTCACTCATCCATTCAACTAACATTTACTGAGTTTGTATCACGTGCCAGCATTGTTCTAGGTGCAAGGTCACAGTTCTAGAGGAAGCCCAGTAGCATTAAAGACAGCACAGGGGAGATGGAAGCAGTAGAAGAGGTATTTGACACAGCTTGGAGAAGAGTTAGAAAAGGCTTCTAGGTAAAATTACCATGATCTTAAAGGTAGACTGAAATTTAGCCATGGATAATATCATAGCTATTATGAAGCACCTTCTATGGGCTAAGCACCATACTAAAATCTTCACATATGTGATTTCTTTTTAAACCCTCACAATACTTAAGAGGTACCTACCTTAAAGATTCCACCTTCACAAATGCAGAGAGTGAGATTCAGAAGGGCCGCCTTGCTTGTGCATTAAGTGAGAACAAGCAGCAGAAGTGAGATTTAGACTCACATTTTTCTGACCCTAGAACCTGTTCTCTCACTCAGGGTTGTTGTGTATGGTTGTACACTTTGGACACTGCACAACTCCACAGAGTGCTATAAAGCGAGTCCATCCCTCATGCCGGTCTTAATGACGCATTATGCGTGGGTAGTATATGTCTAGGCAGAAACCTGCTTTGCAACAGTAAGAGAAACAACTTATAATCAGGCAACTGGCTCTGCATTGCAGCTATGTTTGGGGCTATAAGGACGGGCTATGTGAGGGCCTAGCCATTGCAGAGCCAGCTGATAGTGCGTTGGGAGAGCTCGTGGAGCTTTACCTGTGGTGTGCACACCTGACTTTTCCTTCTTACAGAGCTGGGGAGCTGTCAGCAGTGTGTGCCCAGCTGCCTTGTGAACTGTTGGCCACACGGACAAGACATCACAGTCTCCAAAGTGTTCAGTGTCCTACAAATGGCCAACTAGTTTTGAATGCTTAGGCATTAAATATAGTTCAGTGCCTAAGCCACCTGAAGTCCTTTATAATTTGGTAGCCAAGAGAAGCCCAAGAAACCGGCACACCCAGGGTATCTTTGTCCATTTTTTGTTGCTATAACAGAGTACTTGAGACTGGTTAATTTATAAAGGAAGCAGGTTTATTTACACTCACTGCTTGTGAGGTTGGGAAGTCTAAGAGCAGACCTACAGTTGGGATCTGCTGTGCTTCTGGTGAGGGCCTCATGCTGCTTCCACTCCTGACGGAGTCTGGAAGCGCAACACGGGGAGTGAACCGGGTGCAGTGGAGCACACCTGTCACACCAGGAGGAAAGAAGATCACACATTCAAGTCCATGCTGGGCGAGAAATAAAGAAGGGCTGCGTATGTAGCTCAGTGCAAAGGCCTTGGATTCAATTCCCAGTACTGCTAAAAGCAAAACAAAACAAATGCATAAGGGATGGACTCACTTTATAGCAATACACTCTCAAGATAATTAATCCAGTCCCTTGAGATTAAGAACCTGCTCCCCAAGTCCCGCAGGCATCCCTGAGCGCTCCACCCCATGACCCAGACATCCCATGGGGCTCCACCTCCCGACACTGCTATGTTGGGAAGCTGAGGCTTCAACATGGGAACTCTGCTCAAACCACAGTGCAAGGTAAGTGCTGATGGTAGGCCTGCGCCCTGCCTACCAGATCCCCCAGTGCCACAGCTTCAGGGGACACCGTCCTGCACTCCGCTGAGGAGGAAATCCAGGGCCGAGATGCCAGGAGCCTGGCCCTGCTGCTCTCAAATGTCTGTCCTAAGGCCAACCCTCAGATGGCCCCGAAAGAGGTCGGAGAGCGCTTCCTTAGTTCCTGAAACACCTAAAGCGTTATTTTGTGGGATTGCTCTCCTTTTGTTCTCAAATATGTTTTCATGTTACCTCTCACAGGGCTCAGGGACTCCCTTAAAGGGGAAAGGATGTTTCTAGACCTTCTACAGGAGCTTTTCTCTCTGTGTAAGTCTAGTGCTGACAGAAAGGGGAGTGCATTGTTCAGTGTTTTTCTGACTTGCCTCTTGGGTCTCCTTGTGAAAAAATTCTCTACATCAAATAGGACAAGTAGGTTTCTTGATGGTGGCTGACTTGACCTCGTTTAAAGGGAGTTGGGAGTGGAACTTATTAGAAAAATAGGGGGCTGGGGATTAGCTCATTGGTTCTGCCACCTGCCTCACAAGTGCAAGGACCTGAGTTAGATTCCCAGTACCAAAAAAAAAGAAAGAAAGAAAAATAGATATGGAGTCAGAAAAAAAAGAAAGGAAGGAAGGAAGGGACCTAAACACTGGGTGTAGTAGTGCATGTCTGTAAACCTAGCACTCTGGAAACCTAGGGCAGGAGGATCAAAAGTTCAAGTCCAGCCTGGGTGACTTAGTAAGATCCTGCCTCAAAATTAAAAATTTAAAAAAAAAGACCTGGGGATGTAACTCAGTGTGAAGATCCTGGATTCAATCTCCACTACTACAAACAAACAGACAGACAGACGAATAAGCAGTACTATAATAATCAGGATGAGAACCAAGGCAGCTCTGGAGAAGGGAGCAGGAGCTAAAGACTAATGTTTTGTTTTGTCTGTTTCTCTTTGTGTGTTGCTGGAGATCGAACACATGACTTCACAAATACTAGGCAAGCGTGCTACCTAGTACCACTGAGCTATGTCCCTGGCCCTAAAGCTTCCCTGGTTCCTAAGGATGTTGCTAGCAGGACACATCCACCCTTGCTCTCTTCTCCCCATGTTCACAAGTCCATATTGAGTTACCTGCTGGTAACTCCTTTTATTACATAGAGCAGAGATGGTCACAACAGTCTGTCCTCTGGCACCACCAGCAGCAGCAGCAGCAGCACCTGAGCACTTCACCCACCTCCTGGTCTTCGGCCCAGATCCACCAAACTGGAAACTCTGAGGGAAAGGGGCACCCCAGCAATCTGTCCTCTAGGTGGTTCTACTGCATACTGAGGTTTAAAATCCTTGGACACAAAGGGGTGCGACAACGCACATGAATAGACATTTGCTGTGGTTCATAACTTTTGTCAGTACTTAGTCTACAGAATATTATACTGGTGCTAGAGATGGGATACTCACTAAAAAGACTTAGCATGGTTCTGGGGGAACTTTCCATTGTAGTATGCTCAAGAACTTGGAGAAGAATGTTTCTAAAGAAAAGTGCCACACTGGGGATTTAACTCAGTGGTTCTCCTGCTTGCCTCACAAGTGCAAGGTCCGGAGTTCGATCACCAGTACCAAAAAAAAAAAAAAAAAAAAAAAAAAAAAAAAAAAA
>NW_022900925.1:19122394-19150066 GCF_012274545.1 Fukomys damarensis
ATTTCCAATAATCACCACCACCAAAAAAAAAAAAAATTCAGTAACTCCACATTAAGGGGAAGTGAGCTGGGATCCTGAGTTTAAGAAGGCACAGGTACCATGGTGCGATGGCGCACACCTCTAATCCCAGTTTTTGGGAGGCTGAGGCAGGAGGATCACTGGGAATTTGAGGCCAACCCAGGCTACATATTGAGTTTGAGCCCAGTTTAAACTACATAGTGAGACCCTGTCTCAAAGAAACAAAGAAACAAAGAAACAAAGAAAGAAAGAAAGAGGCTTTTGGCTGTGGTGGTATACTTTTTCCTCCCTATGCAGAGGATCACACCCAGGAAAAGTACTCTCACGCTGAGCTACATTCCCAGCCCATATAAATATTTTTTATAATTTTTATAAGGGGTGGGGTGGGTTTTGAGTCAGGGTCTCACTATGTACTTCAGGCCAATCTTGAACTCACCACGTAGCCCAAACTGGCCTCAAACTCACAGTGATTCTCTTGCCTCAGCATTTTAAATGCTGGGATTACAGGCGTGTGCCACCACACCCAGTTTTTTATTATTCTACTCTTCGTACCATGTATAGAAACACAATAATCTAGGTAACAAAATGAAACATCTAAATTTCTTTATGTAATATTTAAAAGTAATTAAACTATTGATAACATCAGGTAGACTGGAAACGATACTGGACCTTTATAAAAATTAAAGTTTTAGGGCCAGAGATTTAGCTCAGTGGTTCCACCACCTGCCTCGCAAGCACAAGGTCCCAAGTTCGATCCCTGGTACTCCCCCAAAAAGAAAGCAAATTAAAGTTTTGTCTATTAGAAAAGTTTCCTCTTGCTGGGACTGCACAGCCTCCAATTGGACTCAACCATGGAGTGTTGCTGCCCCCAGCCACAGCTGGCCCAGTTGCCCACTTAGTTTACACGATTTAGATGAAAGTAAACATTGGTGCAGCGGGTGCACAATAGGAAGGCCAGGTTCACTGAAATTCTGTAGAGGCAGAAAGTGCTCATGCTGTGCTATTATGAAGGTAAGTGTTTTGTTGTTGTTTTCTGTTTCAGTACTGGAGATTGAAGCCAGTGGCGCTGTACCACTGAGCTACATATGTGATCACTCCTTTAAATTTTTTTATTTTTAATTTTTCAAATGATTCATTTATTTCTTTATCTTGCTGTACTGGAGACTGAACTGAGGCGCTCCACCACTGACCTATACAGCCACCCCCTCTATTTTTTTTATTTTGAGATAGGGTCTCACTAAATTGCCCAGGCTGGCCTTGAGCTTGCAGTCCTCTTGCCTCACTACTGAGTACCTGGGATTAAGGGCATGGGCCACCACGCCTACCTGTTCTGAAGGTTGTTGACTTGAGGACACTCAAAAGGCAATTCTTTATCACTGGATCTGAACTTCTACACTCAGGTGGGAGCCTAGAAGTTTTCCTAAGTGGGCCACATAAATCAGGTACCGGAGGCTTCAGGCTCCCAATTAGGAAGCCTCCCCAGCATTGGTCAGAAAATGTCACCTTCTAAAATGAAAACAAAAATGAATCACAGCTATAAGCTATTCTGAATGATGACTCGTAAGTGTGCTCTGGGCTTTCTCTAATAACAGCGAAGGGACTAAAATATAAATTGTGATTCAATGACCGTAGCAGGCCCAAATTAATTCATCCCTGTTGTGAGGATTTTGTCAAAGCCCTGGATGCCTAGCATCCGAGCCCTCCTCTATCAGGAGGAACTTCCCACTGTGTGAGTCACAGCAGGCCTCTTACCTCCCACTAGGGAGATGGAAAGGTCTAGAGACCAACTTCTTCCCCAACGTGCTCGGTTAGAACAAAGGCAGATGACAGGCTGGCCAACCAGCTGCTCCCTTCCTATACTTTAAAATCAGAATAAATGAGGCAAAGACCAATGGAAAGTTAGAATTTATGTGCCTGGAGGGATTTGGCTGAGCACCATGGTAGGATCGTTTCTACTAAAAGATGACTGTTCTGTATTTTGCTCCTTGGCTCTCTTTCTCTCTGTGTGTGTGTATTTTCAAATTTCTAATATATGATATTTTTTTATTTGAAGTGCTGGAAATTGAACCCAGCCAAGGCTAAGAAAGCACCCTACCACTGCGCTACATCCCCAGCCCTTACAAATACATCTTTATTAACTATAGTTACCACACCTACACTCTGCCCCCTCCCCACAGTGTACTAGGGATGGAACTCAAGGAGTGTTGAGCTAATCCTTACCTGAGTGCGCGCATGTGTGTTTGTGTTGGTGTGTGTGTGTGGTGTGGTAGTAGGGATTAAACCCAGGCTCTACACAATAAGCTATATCTCTAGCCTTTTTCTTTCTGTCTTTTTTCTTTTCTTTTTCCTTTTTTTTTGTACTGGAGATTAAATCCAGGGACTTAACACTGAGCTATATCTCTAGCTCTTTATTGTATTTCTTAGCTTGAGACAGGGTCTCACTAAATTGCTCAGGGTGGGCTGGAATTAACAGTCCTGCTGCCTCAGCCTCCCAGAGTGCTGGGACCACACGAACGCATCACCACACCCAGCTTTACTTATCTTGTATGGTGTTGGGAGAATGTGGTACTACATAGTAGTCAATAAATATTAGCTGATGGAACAGACAATAATGTTAATAAAAATTATCATTTGTCATGCCCTAAGACCTTTTAAAATATGTTCACCAGGTTAGTTAACACTAGCTACAATAGCAAAGAACCCCCAAATCTCTTTGTCTTTTTTGTTTTGTTTTGTTTTTCTGTTTGTTTGTTTTTTGAGACAGGGTCTCACTATGTAGTTGAGACTGACCTGGAACTCACTATGTAGGCCAGGTTTGTCTGGAACTCACAGCGATCCTCCTGCCTCAGCCTCCTGAGTGCTGGGATTACAGGCGATCTCCACCACATCCAGAAAAATCTCTGTGTCTTAAAGAAACCGATATACCTTTCTCCCTCGCCTCACAGTGAACATGAGTTTGGCAGCTCTCTTGGGCAACCTTTCCCAGCTGTGACTCAGGGATCCGGGCTCCTTCTGCCTTATAGCTCTATACCTCCATCTTTTTTTATGTCTTCTCTGGATTTTTTCTTCACGACTGTTCAACTAATGGAGACAGAGATCTTGTGGGACATTTGGGGGCCAGGCTTCTTAAGTGACATACGTCACATCTCTTATTGAGTTGGCCCCCACCTAACTGCCGTAGAGGTCAGGAAATGCAATTGTCCTGTGTATAGTATGACTCCAGAAATGGTTCTTTGAACTTACCAAATAATTACCACTAAACCCTGAGAAGCAGACTGAGGTATTTATTTGACCAGCTACTATTCTGGATGAAACACTAAGAGAATTTGATAGACATGGTCACCAGATTTGGGAGCTTACACTGAAAGAATCAGCTTTGTCCAGGAAACTCATAAACAAAGCATGTTCTGTTGAAGAAAATCATTAAACTCAACAGGCTATGCATTACCTGGGAGTGGTTGGGGAGCAGCAGGAGACTGCCCCTCTCTGAGTGTACCTGTGTAGTTTGAACAGACAAAGTGTGAGGTGAGCACAGTCTTAATTGGTTTTCACTCATGCCAGTCTGTCTGCTTTGATGTTATGAATAAAAGTGCAGTGGAGTGTGGAAGGAGATATTTCTGTTGTTCAAAGGGGACTCAAAGAAAACTGACAAACTGCAGCCCAGGAAAGGACAGGGAGTGTATCAGTTTGGGCTCCCTAGAGGAACAGACTTAATAGAATATTGAGAATTTACAAGGTAGGCTTAGAGCGGCTGCCCGCAGAGTCAGGGCTAGAGAAAAACGAAGGGTCCTCTGTGTGGTGGAAAGCAGAGGATCCAGTCAAAAGCTGAAGTCCTAGAGCTCACTGCAATATCAGTCTGACCGGGAAGCCAAAGGGTTTGAGTTGGAAGGCGGCACTGGGAGGCTGAGCATCTGTGGTAGGAGCCTGGAGGTGAATGTCCAAAGGTGACAGCGAAGACAGGTGCTCACAGAAGCACAGGCAAAATATAAATCCATCACCCAGATACACCCAGAACTGCTCTAATGAATCTGCTAGGTATTTCCTATTCAAACTGACACCACAGTTAAACTACCACAGGGAGTTATGTATAATGGGATGGATTTATTTGGCCAAAAAAAAAAAAAAAAAAAAAGTAAGGGGATAGGGGATAGGCATGATTCCTTTCCTTCCTTCTTCATAAATCTGACCTCATGTTACATTTTTTAACCTTGATGGGAATTTCCTCTCCAGTCTAGACTTTGGCCTATAGAAAAACAAAATTAAGGAAACAGAAGATCTAGAATAAAATATCGAAGGGAAAATGAGGAGGTTCTGAAATTATAGAAGCTTAAAGGATAGATGGGGAGAAAATGTTATCAAATGCTAAGTGCAAAAGCTGGGAATGTAGCTCAGTGGTAGAGTATTTGCTTAGCATGTGTGAGGCCCTGGGTTCAGTTCTCAGTGTCGACATGGAAGGAAGGGAAGGAGAGAGAGAAAGAGTGAGGGGGAGGAAAAGGGATCAAAAGTGTTACCAAGAGGTTGGAGAGATCAAATAAGCACCGACAGATTCCAGTACTGAGTTTCAAAGAAGGGAACATAGCTTGGTGTTTTGTTTTTTTTTTTTTCAGCTTTAATTGAGTTTATTGGTACATTTTAGGGATACAGTACAGTTACACTCATTGTTACATTCATTCATTGTTACATTCATAATAGGTCTTGGTTCTCATTTTTTCCCCTTGTCCCTGCCCTCCCTTCACCCCCTCCTCCCCTCCCCATCTACAAACACTTTATTTCCATCTTTTCATTACATCTTGGTGTTTTGAGGAGGCTTTTGAGTGTGACATTACCCTGGATAGGACCTTAGCAGTTTGGGGTGGCAAGGGAAAACAACGAATGACAAAAACAGTAAGGCTTACTGAGGCTTCCACTTCTGCAGACTGCAGTATCACTTTGCCTGCTTTTAATCATCACAGTGTTCTCACGCATCCCTGTAGGACCCATCTGCCAAAGGTTTTGCTGCAAGTAAGTGGCCAAGTTGAGACTTACATGGTCTTTGTGGCCCCACAGTCCAGGGTAGCGTAAAAGCACTTGAGCTGTTTAAAGGCTTACTTGTGTTTATGCAGTGGGACACACAGCACATTCATTCATTGTTTCTCTTAGCAGCCTGGACATAAATACTTTCTTCTTTATTTTTGCTCTGGGCTCCCAGTAGGTGAGAGAACCTTTTCATTCTTAAGGACAATCTGCTTGTTTCCACTTGGACGGTTTGGCAGAGAGCACTAACTCCTAGAAAGCTCCCACTCACAGCCAAGGTGAGCCAGGTGAAAAGCTCACTCCATTTTCCTGGAGTGACGGTTCCTTTAATTCCAGCCATACACTGGCTTGCAGGGAGAAAGGACTGTTTAAAGGTCTGTGTCAATTACATGGTGATTATAAAATTCATGATATGACTAATCCAGTGGCTGAACCTATGATTATCTGACACGATCCAAGAATATTCAGTGTAACAGGCTCGCTGCTTCCCGTTAAAGAGAAATCAGTTTAAGTCTGTGTATGCTATGGATGACTTCTTCCCTGATCTCCTCTCTATCAAAGACAGTAAACAGTTGTAAATGGTTTCTGAATTAAAGTCAGCATCCTGAAAGCTATAAAGGCTATTTTTCATAGATGACTCAGGGCTTGGGAATTCCAGTATGTTGCTTTATATAACTTGAAGTACCATGAAAGTTTTTGACCTTGAAGACTTCCTTTGGTGATTCGAACATCTTTTTCCATAATTTATAGTCTATGATTAGACTATAGGCCGTCATGACAAGCTCCTCAAGCACTCTTTATTTATTTTAGGGCATTTTATAATCTCTCTTCTCTTAAGAATACTTTGTAAATGTTAACCCAAATGCACTTATAACAAGCACCTATCAACATCCTGATTGCAAAAATCAATACACAAACATTTATTGCCCAAACTCTGAGGTCACTGACATTGCTTTGGAGAGGAGTTTAACAATCTCTGAATGATTTCCTCTTTTCAAATTCTTTCGGAGAAAAAAGCCTGTGATTCATATGCCTTGGTGGCCATGTGCTGCGTCCTACAGTCCAGCTTTCCTGGCCAAAGCTGACTGTACCAAGGATTGGTAAGTGATTCAGAAGTTGCCACCTGGAGGCCAGACAGCAGCCAATGAAATGCCTTCCTAGAAGAGTGGTGTGGCAGGCAGGGGGATCCTTTTCATGGTGGTGTAGGGATGACTCATTTTGCCTGTTAGAGGTGCTAAAGTCAGAAAGAAGAGGAAGCAGAAACAACGACAACGTATGACAGTAGAAGTCTAGAGTCTTTAGCCAAAGACTGCTGCTGAAAGGACACAAGATAGATACCATTGTTGAATCTCAAATGCCTTTTGTGTCCTTGATTTCTTACTCTTACTTCTCCACGTAACCTTATAATAAACTTCCATTGACTAAGGAAACTAGAACTCATGTTCTTGCTGCCTGTGACAAACTGAGTGAGCTCCGATTCCCAAATCCTGCATCTTATATGGCGACATCACTCTTTGGAGTTGTGTTAAAGATCGCATGATGGAGAGACTATCCTGAATTACCCAGGTGAATGCACTGCGGTCACAAGTTTCCTTATCAGAGGGAGGCAGATATGATCATGGACACAAGAGGCTGTAGTGCTGTGAGACATGGACCCCCAAGGCGAGCAAAGCAGGCATCTCAAGAAGCTGAAAAAGGCAAGAAAACAGATTCTTCACTGAAGCCACCGGAAAGAGCCAATCCTGGAGACCCTTGGCTAAAACCAGTAAACTGATTTTAGATTTTTTACCTCCAGAACTATAAAATAATAAATTTGTGTTGCTGTAAGCCACTAGGTTTGTAGCAATCTGTTGCATCAGCAATGGGGAACTAACATACATCTGACTAAGCCAGAGGTCCAGCTTTTTCTTTCTTTCTTTCTTTTTTGAGGGAGGTCATTTGAGAGGTGGAAAACTAGGTATTAAAAATAACAAGACAGGGCCAGGCATGGTGGCACACTCCTGTAATGGCAGCACTCGGGAGGCTGAGGCAGGAGGATCACTATGAGTTAGAGACCAGCCTGGGCTACAGCCTGGAGTGAGCTCCAGGTCGGTGTCAATTACACAGTGAGACCGTGTCTCAAAACACCAAAAAATAAAAAATAAAAAAATAAAAATAACAAGACGGGCTGGGGATTTAGCTCAGTGGTTCTGGAGCCTGCCTCGCAAGTGCAAGGGCCTGAGTTCAATCCCTGGTACAGCCCTCCCCCGCCAAAAAACACAAGAGATCTGTCGAAGGGGCCACTCTTAGAAAGTATACCATAAGAACAAGAGCAGTCGCTGGAGAGAGAATTTGACATTATGATTTAACAACCACCAAAACCAGATAAAAAATAAAAATATGGTAAAACTGAAGCCACCTGTCACCCATCATGCATCCATTTTTCATTAATTCCAAATCTGTCTGGAGATGGATCTCAATGCCCTGGATAATTGCTTCTTCCAAGTCATTCTCACCTTTATAACTGAGCACACCCCTGGGTGCCATTGTAGGAGCGAGTCCAGTAACGACTACATACAACACTCTGGAGCCAAGTCCTAACACACATACACTGGCTTTCTGACGTACCTGTCCCACCCGTTATGATTTATAGAGAACACTCTGGCAGCTATGCTCACCTGTCATCCTCCAGAAAGGCTTCAGTGAGGGTTCTCTTGTGTAAAGGTTTTAAGTTTAATCAGTTCATTCTGCTTGTCCTCACAAAAAGCTTTCTGTTGCCAAAGAAAATTAAGCCTTTTAAAAAAAAAAAAAAGGTTTCCTTTCATGCAATAGCTTTTAGGATAAATACATTCTGAAGTCAAGGACAAAGTTTCTATGCATGCTTTTTTTTGTCCTTCTCATCCTGGTTATGCTTAACAAAGAAACCTTTATTATTGTAACCATAAGGATTATTCTGATAATTACAGTAGTGATCATCTTGATAATTACTGTGTTTTTAGTTGCAGATAACAGAATTCACTGTAGCCTAAGCTGGAGTCGAACTTGTGACAATCCTCCGGACTCAGACTGCCGAGGGCTGGGATTACAGGCTTGCACCACCATGCCTGGCATTTAACAGAAAAGAATTATAATAAGGTATTAGGTATTCCATATGCCAGCAGTGCCAGATAAATAAACTAGGTTGCTACACAGCTAGAAAAAATCCTAGGAGAAATGTCCAGTCAGAAAGGGGCCTGTTCTAGTAGAAACCCCACAGTCACCAGTCAGACCTATGACTCCAGTGGCCAGACACTGGAACTTCTAAAACTCTTCCACCATGGCAGTTACAAAAGAAAGATATAGTCAGGAGGATTGCCCTGAGTTCAAGACTAGCCTATACTACATAGTGAAACCCTGCCTCAAACAACCAAACCGAAACAAACAAGGCCCAAAAGACAGATATGCCTACCAACATCACTATTTCACCCCAGTCACTTTCTCTTTTCTGGAGCATCTGCTTGGCAGAGCACAAGTGACAGATAAAAGTCTAGAGCACAGAGTCCAGGCACAGTGCGTTTTCTAGAAGGGTTAGGTTGGAAGTTGTGTGGCCCCACCCACGGAGTCTGCCACAGCGACCACAGTTAGTTCAGGTAATTTGTGTGAGAGACACAAAAACAGTTAGCAATTGGGTTTTTTTGCACTGTCTGTATCCAGCATTCTTATATGTATTATCTCAACTAATCCTCCAGGTAATCCTATGGGCTAGGTACTAATTGTATCCTTGAATTATAAGTGAAAATATTGAAGTACAGAGCGGTTAACTAACTTGCCCCAAGTTTTCATGGCAGTAAGAATTGGGGTTCAGCCAGGGATCCCTGGTACCAAAAAAAACTGGGGTTCAACTCAGGTCTGTCTGAATTGAAAATTTGTGCTTTCAGTTAATACATTGATTATGTTTTATGAATTATTACGTTTTAGTCTGGTGGGGGCATGACTACCTAACCTGCTTCCCAAGCTGCCAGATGACTTCTGCCCAACATTAGAACTCTGGTACTTATATAACTGGAAAAAAGAAATCAGATATTCCTGGAAGTGGAATTCAAAAGAAAGGGGTCAATCTGGCCAGCCCCAGATTATATTACCTTTGTGTCAGATCTAAGGTGACCAGCCAGTGACAGGACATGTACCAAATGGAAAAAGTCAGACAAAAAATTTACCTCAGAAGAGAATGGGAAAAGTATTACATTTCTATACCTAGTCCAGCCTCTATAGGAGGCTTTATCTGAAAGGAAAGGAAAGGGGTATTTTAAGACACTAACCTCAAGTCGAGGCCAAACTTCAGTGATTTTCTTCTCTTTCTCCATTTCCAAAGACAGAGCCAGCCAGACAAGACAAGGCCTGTGGTGTTGCTCAGTGATCCTTCTGCATGTCTCCCTCCCCCAGGTCAGAAGCAAGTCTGATTCACATTCCAAGCAGTGAATAATTTCCCCACCACATAAACCCTGCAGCTCTTTGTGGCCATGACGAAGTGAGGACTGAGAGCAGAATTCTTAATGTAGTGCACCTAAGTTAAAGATATACAGAGAAGTCTTCCAAGCTATGAATTCAAATGCTCTGTAATGTATGGAACCCTCTGAATTATAGAAAGGAAGACACTTTCAAAGGAGCATCTGATTCAGTGTCCTCCTACCTTTTGTTTCTAAATTAAAGCCCCAAACCAACTCCACTGTACTCATGCTTTAATTTCATTCTAAAATTATGTCATCCCGTTGAACTGGGGCACACTGGAGCCCAGCAACTTTCTGTACCTTCTTGATTTGGTATGAGCATAGTACCTGGCCTGGACTGTTTTCCTTTGAGCTAAGGTATTTTCTTTTTGCACACAAAGCAATATGATTGATTGATTGTGCTAGGAATTGAACCCAGGGCCTTTACGCTGAGCTACATCCCCAGTCCTTTTCTTATTATTGTTTTATTTATTTTTTTTAATTTTTGAGGTAGGTTCTTCCTAAGTTGCCCAGGCTAGGCTCAAACTTGTGATCCTCCTGCATCCAGGATGCTGGGACTATAGATAGGTGTATGCTGCCACTTTCAGCGCTGCACAAATTTTAGAATGGAAATCACTAGCTGTGCCTAAATAAGGTTTAAATGGTATGAACAAGTGTTTTAAATTTCAGTACTTACTTGTTTAATGTATATTAAGAAAAACAGAATAGGTCAAAAGTGAGGTTCATGGATATTATTGCTTATAGCAAAGCTCAGTTTGGTTTGGTTTGGTCTGGTCTGGTTTTTGGCAGTGCTGGTAATGGAACAATGAACTTCCTACTGTAAAATGAGAGGACGTCCTGGGGAGTTGGAAAGTAGAGGGTGTTCTTAGACCAGGAGTCTCAGGCTCTCAAGAGGTGTCCAGGGCTGGCTCGGGAGGAAGGGTGAGGCCAGCCAACCTTGCTCCTACTCACAGTGGCCTCAGACGCAGGCACCTGTCAGTGATTTATAAATCCAGCCTCTAATAGAAATTGGATGGAAAATAGTGTGTCACACATTAAAAGCAAAAGTCTGTAAATGGTTTCATAATCCGTAACCTGAAGCTAGTGGTATTGAAAAAGGTCAGCGAGGGTGAGGTTTGTTTCAGGAATTCTGTCCAAGGGGAGGCTATAACCAAATAACAGATGACATGTTTGATTATGTGTGCTATCCTAAGCACTGTACTGTGTATCCAAATAAATCTTGAAAAAACAAAAAGCAAAATAAAACCCTACTAGGAGGCTGTTTTTTGTTTTGTTTTGTTTTGTACTGGGGATTGAACTCAGGACCTTATGCTTCCAAGGCAGGTGTCGGCACCACTGAGCTAAATCCCTGGCCTCTAATTTTTTGAGACAGGGTCTCACTATGTAGTTCAGGCCAGTCTTGAACTCACTATGTAGATCAGGCTGGCCTCAAACTCACTGTGATCCTCCTGCCTCAGCTTCTAGAGCGCTGGGACTACAGCCAGGCACATGTACCTCCACTGTCTGACTCCTCCCGGATCTTTATCATTTGTCAACAAAGCTTGTACCTGCGGCCCAGATCTTTTTATCATTTATTTACAATGTTGCACCTGCGGCTCTTTGCTGGGACCCTGCCCTGAGACTGCTGAACAGCTTTCCAAGTAAGGACAAAGTTCTTGGTAGCTTTCATCCTCCTCCTGTGGCCCTTAGTGGATGACTAAATGGAAAAAACTCCCTTGCCTGAGGTTAAAACAGATTCATATGTGATTTTCATCCTAGAGTTCTCTGCAGGATCAGACTGAATCCCAGCATATAGAGCTCTTCCTACTCCTACTTCCTCTATTCTATGCCTCTACTGATTTCTCCTGGGAGCCCTTTCTTAATACAGTAAATCGTTTGCACACATTTCCTTATCTCAGGCTTTCATTCTGGGAAACCCAACCTAGAAAAAGACTTTTTAAAAAAAGAATTACGGCTTAAGGCTTAAAAGAAATAGTTATGCTTCTTTCAATATAATGTAATTGAGGCAGGCATATTCCTCTTAGCATCCTAAAGAATTTAATGCTCAATTTAAGATTTTATTTACATATTTTCATCCCTTTGTAGGAGTTAATCATGCCCAATCTTTATGCTGCCTTTTCATTTCCTTGAAAGATTTCTGCTACTTTTCCTCTTGCTGGGGCCTAACTGGTAAGGACTGCCCTCATCAGAGTTTAAATTGTGTTTCCGCAAATCCCATATCACCTTTGTAGAAAGCAGCGTCTTTAATTTTTATTGCTCAAACACACAAACATGATTATGCCTCAAACATGCAAATATGCACCCACATGTGTACACTCATGCGTACACACGTGCGCACACACAAACCATGTGCATGTATACACACCCCCACACAAATGTGCACTCACATATAGTTGCACACAGGTGCATGCACAGATTATGTACACACACATTCTTGCCTCACTAGGATACATTTTCAGAACCTGGGGATGAATCTAGTGGTAGAGCATCTGCTTAGCATGAAAAGGCCCTGGGTTTAATCGCCAGTCCCAAAACAAATAAAACAGTCTTATGCCTGCCCGCCTCTGGAGTTCACTGCGGAATTTACTGATGCTTCTTTTTATTGTGTGGCTTTTGGGAAAAGTATGAGGCACTCTGATGGGTGTCAATAGTGTCCAGTATGGGATAGAATGGACAGTGGACCCTTGACTTACGACCTTGATTATTTTGCAAGGGCTGGTTGTAACTCACGTTCATCCATGGAAGGCTCAGGCTCCTCTACACAGCCTTCAAAGTCTCCTACGCAGGCAGATCTCTGTCCTTAGAGACACTGGCCTAAGATTTCTCAACCCCACACAGGAAAGGATGTCATACTGTTCTTTCCAGAACTCTTTAAGGGTTTAATGTGAGACCATCTGGAAGCACAGGCAGTTGCCATTCAGGTCACAATTTATGACTTTGTTCATAAGTTAAAACGAAAATTTCGGCCGTAATCCAAGTTGTTCATATATCGGCCTTGGCATAACTCAAGGGTCCACTACTCTTTATTATAACAAGAGAAATAGAAGCACTGAGAGAAATGGAAGCCAGGCAGCAAAAGTTTTGGATTTAAAACACAATCAGCCTATTCCATCGTTCTGCTATCGGATAGCTCCTTCTAAAAGTGACTTGCCAATTAATACTGGGTTCTGGGTTACTCTCCTTTCCCTTTGGAGTTGGATTCCAGATTCCTCTAATCTCAAACAAATAATTGAAGAAAGTGAGCTAAAAAGCAGTGGCCAAGTTTATTTGAAAAAGTAAGTGGCCGGGCATGGTAGCTCATGCCTGTAATCCCAGCACTCGGGAGGCTGAGGAAGGAGGATTGCAGTGAGTTCGAGGCTAACCTGGGCTACATAGTTCAAGGTCAGCCTGAACTACAAAAGGAGACCTTGTCTTAAAAAGGAAAAAAAAAATTACAAGTGAAGAATGAGGGAGAAACTAGTTCTACAGAGGGAGCTTGCTCTGAGTAAAAGGAAAAAGAGAGATAAAAGAACACCCTGGAGAAAGCAAAGGTGAAGCTATTGAGAATAAAGCCATGCTGGCTAGCTCTTTTGGACCTCTGTGCGCTTTTATACTGTCCAAATCTTGAAGAAACTCTGGAGGACTTCTGCATCCGAGTTCTGAGAGGTGGTGCTGGCCCCACTCGTCAGGCTAACAGAGTCTAGGCGATCCTATTAACAAACAGCTCTAATTCTTGTGAAAAGTTTACATGCAGGACTTTGGGAACTGTTCTGCATGTTTTCCATGATCTTGTAATTAACTACCCATACCTACTTCCCCAGCCAGTTTTGTCATGCCCTAACGTCCTATTTCAATCCCAGAAGTTTTTCAATCATCTAAGGGGAAACACACAATTATTTTTAATTAAATGTTTACCATAGCTTTCATATTTATGTTACATCAAATTTATAATACAGTGGATTCTAAATAAAACTAAATTTACACTATATTGTGTGTACATTTTAAAATCCATTGAAGGGGTGTAACTCAGTGGGAAAGCACTTGCCTAGCATGCACAAAAAGTGAAGTGAAATGAAATAAAACCAAATGCATTGAAGCTTTGAGTATACTTATGTAATGGAGCATAATTTTATATTTTAAAAGATACAGAGTTTATAGTTGCTGTACCTTTTTTTTAAGACACATTGTTGAGCATGTCAAAAACTTATTAGCTTCATGGTCCTGAATCAAGAACGTTACTTCTAATCACTATAGAATTTATATGAAAAAATATTTTAGCACAATAGTTAAATGCACAGGCTGAGAGTTTGTTCACATCTTGATTCTTACTATTGCTGTGAACATTCTTTTTAAAATCTCAGTCTCCTGGGCTACAGAAGAGAAATAATAATAACTGATGTGCAGGGCTGCAGTAATAGCGCCTCTCAGGACAGTATTTGCAGCACAGAGTAAATGGGAAGAGGCTGAGAATACGGATGGTGGTAAGAACTTCTTCCTCCTGTTTTCCTAACTTTTAAAAATCTCATCCCCTTTATAAGACTTGAATCTCTCCTCTTGTCACTTTGAGCATTTGTTTCAATGCTCTATTTTAGTAAGTTGATCACTGTACTACGACGATAGGGTGTTTGAATCATGTTAACGATATAGTTTTATGCCTTATAAACTTAGAGTGCCCTCCCGGCATCCCTCCCTCCTTTCCTTCTTTGCTTTCTACATAGGGTGTTAGTATGTTGCTCGGGCTGGCCTTGAACGCCTGAGCTCAAGGGATCTTCCTTCCATAGCCTTCTGAGAAGCTGGGACTACATGTGTGTGCCACAGTGCCAACTCCATTGTTATCATTTTGCAAAGAAAAAAGATTGGCCAGGGATGTAGCTCAGTGGTGCCTCACCTGCATAGCAAGCACAAGGTCTTGAGTTCGATCCCTGATACTGAAAAAAAAAAAAAAAAAAAGACTGATGTGTAAATAAATTAACTCTCCTGAAGTGTCCAGCAATATGTGCTAGCTAAAGCAATAAAAGGAGAAAAAGCAAAGAATGAAGGGAAACATATACCAGTGGACATCTTGACATTCCTCTACAATGTGTGTATCCAACTGCCTGGACTTAAAGGCAGGCCAGAGCCTCCCAGGTATGTAGTTCAAAATTGCCATGTTAATTTCTCACACCTTAAACAGATCTACTCAGTAGGAAGAGCTGGTATTCATTGAGTGTTTCCCAAATTCCATATACTGGGAAGATCTTTGCAAGCATAATCTCACTCCAAGTTGGGCATGGGGGAGCATACATATAATCCCAGTACTTCAGAGGCTGAAATGGGGGGATCCTTATGATTTTGTGAGTTCAAGGCCCACCTGAGCTACATAGAAAGACTCTGTCTCAAAAACCAAACAAACAAAAAACCTCACTCCATCATCAAAGCCAAGAGCTATGAGGCAGATACTATAATGACTCATTTCACAAAAGAGAGATTAAAAAAAAAAAGGCAATACCACTGGAGAGTGGTAGAGCTGGGCTTCAAACATATTTATACATATAACAAATCGAATAGTCTGGCTATTACATATGTCCTTTACTGATTTTTTATTTTTTGGTACCGGGGATTGAACTCAGGACATTGTGTTTGCGAGGCAGGCGGTGGCACCACTGAACTAAATCCCTGGGCCAATATATGTCCTTTAAAAACCTACCATGTCTCTGAATTTAATCAGGGAGAAAAACTGAAAAATCAGACCTTTGTTCAGGTGTGTGCTAATCATCTGGCCTATGAAACACATAAATCTTCTTCCTACCTACAGGAATCCCACTTTTGGGAGGTCTTGATGGGAGGGTCTCTGCCTATAAAAGCTGAAAAGGCTAGTCCTTCCTGTCCCTGCCTCCTAGCTCAAGCCCACAGGATGTTTCAGCACAGAATGATGTTTACAGAGAGCATTATGAGGCAAAGACTAGTACAGGTGCCCTGGAGGGCTCTCACAGCAGTGGCTGTGGTGTGGTCCGGGTTGTGACCATGGCTGTGGATAACGTCCCCATGTCACTTTCAGGGTTTCCTGCTGATTCCCCTCTCTGAGACATCTGTCCAACTGCTGTTGAGGAAAATGGGCGACAACCGACCTGGCTTCTTTGAGCTGAGTGGGGTTGTTGGAAGGCAGTACGTGGAAGTCCTCAGTAAGAGGGCTTTGTCTGATGGGCCTCAGTGGAAGTCTGGCACCTGTACAGTGTGATCTATGGAATCATTTGGAGCTCAGCAGCCTCTAGGTGAGAGTAAACAAACTCCACCAAAAGATTAAAGCACATATGACTGAAGTATGAGTAATAGAATGGAAAGACAGATTGCGGAACAGGTCATGTCAGACACTGTTTTTAAGATATTGGAATAGCAATTGTAATCAACTGGCTCCTAGACCTGTCCACAGGTGTAGCTAGAAACTGCCAGTAGGGTGCAGTGATTGGAGCCCCCTTTTATGTTTAGCCTACATTGTGCATATGTGTGTGTGTGTGTGTGTGTGTGTGTGTGTGTGCGCGCCCGCGCGTGTGTGTGATGTATCTGGCTATGTTCTTTTGTTGTTGGGTGTTTAAGATCAAGTTAAAGTGAGGCTTTGTTAATCATAATTTATCTTTTGATATATCGAAGCCAGTTAAGTCTCCTCAGGTATTATTTTGGGGACCATAGCCAGAGCCTCTTAGCTCATTTAGTCCTTTCGTCAGATGTGTCACCTGCCAGGATGGGTCACCGTCTGTGCTAGACTGCATGGCTCTCTTTGGAAGCACGGGAACATTTTTTTTTCCTTCGGTGACCCTCTTGTAGCATGATGTACATTGGCCTCCTGTCCTCTGGTATCTAACAATCTTCTTGTTCTGGAGGTTGAGTGACTCACCAAAGTTGTAGGTTCCTATAGAAAGATCCCCTCATGTCCTGAGTCTTTGTTGACCTTAGAGGGCTAGGGCCAAAATATTGACTATCTTTTTAACCCAGTTACCCTTTTTAGTTTTGGTCTCTGAAACCTCAGTTGTTGAACACCCAGCAAGACCAAAGAGCCAGTTAAGTATGCATAGGCCCTGGCCTGCCTTGTAAGCACAAGGAACCCGAGTTTAATCCCTGGCACCAGAAAGAAAAAAAAAAAGAAAACAAAAAAGAAAAGAAAGAAAGAAAAAGTACGTGGAGGCCAAACAATAAGATCAGCAAAATTATTATTACTATGGTCAACAATTGCTTTTACCAGGAAGAGCCAGTGATGGCCTCCCATCACTGGGTAAGGAAAACATCTAGGGAGCTTTAGAATCTGACATGGCATTAACCTGTCATCTAACAACTTGAACACCTATTGAGATGTTGGCAGAAGGATCAGGAATGTACACACAACATTTATCTTTTACAGATGCACAAGTTTCTCTTTGTGTTGCTGTTAGGATGTATAAGGCCTGGGTCTCCTTAAGAAATTGGTAGCCAGGGATTTAGCCTTGTGATTCTGTCACCTGCCTGGCAAGTGCAAGATCCTGAGTTTGAGTCCCAATGCCAAAAACAAAAACAAAAAACTTAAGAAACTGGTAAAGGGAGCCTGGCCTTTTTAATATATCTTGAAATCTAAAGTATGTAAGACCCAGTCAGCCCCAGAAGGGCTCTCAGCTGTTTGATATGTTTTGGAAAAGGGAAGTCTAGAGTGGATTGAGCTTTTTCTGAACTTAGCATCCTTTTGTCCTGAGAAACAAGAAGCCATAAATAGGTGAACTGGAACTGGCAGATTTGGACCTTCTCCTGGGACACTTATGACCTGGGAGGCCAGGGAGTCAAAGAGGGACTTAGTTCCCTCTTGTACTTGGGTCTCTGTGTACCCACAGAGCATCAAATCATCTATGTATTGTAAGAGGGTGATGTCTTTCATGTATTTATTTTTTCATTTTAGCAGGTCTTGTGCTAGGACTAGGCCAAACAGATGGGGGCTATCTCAAAACCCCTGAGGAAGTACTATCCAGGTCAATTGTCTTACTCCTGTAAGTGGATTTTTTTTTAAAGGCAAAGAGATTTTGACTCTCCTGGGCCAAGAGACTATAAAAGAAAGCATCTTTATGATCTAAGACAGAAAAACAGCTGGATGAGACCGGAATCTGGGTCAGTAAAGTGTAGGGATGGGACATGACCAGATATAGAGGCACCACAGCCTCATTAATGAGGCTGAGGTCTTGAACCAATGTATTTATTAGGCTCCTTTTTTACTCTGATGATAGAAGTATTACAATCTTTTATAACAGATAACAATTATAAAGTTCATAGAGAAAACACTAGGTCAATGACCACACAGCATTCTAGCATGACAATCATGATGACATTACTATCTTTGAAACACCTTATGCCCATCTTATTAAAGAACAGCTGTCTAGTGGATTATCTTTATCTAATTACAAGATATTATATGACATTAGGAAACATTTTTTCAACCTAATTTATTTTAATAGAGTGCCATCAAAGAATGTACCGGTCTAAAGATGTACCTTGTAAGTTATTAATGTCTAACTTTTAATTTTTAGTGTGACATTGTCTGGACTGCTCAGTACTGGAGCACCTTTAAGCGTAGTGACACATACGTAATATACACATCACAGAAGCTTTGAACAAAAGAAAGATATCATTTGGTTGATGGTCTCTTCTTGGCTTGACGTGAATCTCTTATTGCAAGTAGCTGGAACACAAGTGAAAGAAAGGCAGATATCTGAGTCTAAAAGAAAAAAGCTTATCACTGTAGTAAACAATCTTATCCTGGGGCCGGGGATTTAGCTCAGTGGCGCTGCACCTGCCTTGCAAGCAGTAAGGTCCTGAATTCAATCCCCCAGGGAGGGGGAATCTTAGCCTGGAGACCTGTCAGTATAATGAGACCTTCAGATGTGTATCCTCAAAGACCTGTACAACCAGAAAGCATGAAGACACAGAGAATCATTTTTGATGACCAGTGTAAAGATATTACAATAAAATATTTAGAATTTAACCCTTTGATGCTAATGTAAACTAATGTAAACATATTATAGTAACATATTTAAGCAATACTTATTGGCTATGAAAATTACTGGGTATCCCATTAGTGAACAAAGACCAGAATCATTGTTTTTGGGGAGCTGCTTCTTTATTTACCAAGGGAGTCTTGGACGGCAGTTTGGTTTGTTTTTTTTTTTAAGCCCAAAGGATCCCCATCTAGTTATCTTAACAAATTTTTTTTAATGACTTATGAGATTGAGATCATAACAATTAGCACATTTTTGGCCAATGAAAGACTCCTAAGCTACTATACACAGACAACAATAGGCATTGTATTTGTAAAATCAGTCCTGACATCATCTTGATTGGTTGGCAACCTGGGTGGAAGGACGTCCTTAACTTTAATGACATTTATTTTATCTGTAAGCTAACTTAAGCTGTAGGCATAAATATTTTAACCTACATAAACTTCTATTATGGATTTTTTTTAAGTAAAAAGAAGAAGAAAGGAAATTGTTGAGCTCAAATGAAACAGCTATAGGTGTTACAGATTATAAATGGCACAAATTGAACAGACACAGAAGAGACAAGCAAACGTAAGACAACTGTTCATAAACCGGAACATACTCTGGTATATTTGTCATGGCCTTTTACACTTGATCTCAGCCAAAAGACCAAGAAGTAATTATCATGGCCTTTAATGAATCAGGAGCAACTATTATTTTAGTTTGGTTTTTTTTTTTTTAAGTTTTTGACATAACCCATATCCAGAGCAGTTGTCTCTCCTCCCTTTCCTTCCTTCCTTCCTTCCTTCTTTCTTTTTCTTTCTTTTTTTCCTGTGCCTATGTTGTTTTAAAGAAGGAGAACTTCTCTAGGGGGTACTTTGGCTAAGCTCTAGTACAGTAAGAGGTAAGGCCCCTCTTTCTCAAAACTGAAGATCTAGCTCTCTCCAATGCTTAAGAAGACATTCTAGGGGTGATCTAATGGCTTGGCCCCCATCTAAGAGGAAGACTTAGTGTGGGGTCTTTCTTACACATTTTGGACTTCCCCCTAGTGCAAAAGTCTCTTCTCATTCCAAGGCTACAATATGGAAGAAAGCCTGTCTGGGCTCCAACTTGCCCTGATGCAGGTTTCTACCTAGAGAGCTCTCCTCCTGCCTTGCAAAGCTGAGATAGGACATCTCCCACCTCATCAGGAAGTCCAAGTGCACCCTTGATTTTCTTTCTCCCTGACTCCTACCATTGTCAGGATTTATCTGCAACTGCCAGTCATGGGTTTAGGTCAGTGTCTTCAGGGAACTGGACCAGGGCCTTTGCAACACTTCTAATGTCCCTAGTAACAATGTTTGTACCATATGTCAAACGCAGAGAGCTCCCAGAAGACTCCCCCACTTTTTTCTAAAGGGCTGAGAATGGCTGTTAAAGCCAGATTTTCAGAGTGAATAGGGGGGTTTTCTATGGCTTATGACTCATAAGCCATAGATTTGGTTTTCTATGGTTTTATAGATTTGGTTTCATATGGTTTTCTATGGCTCATGCAGGGTAAGCAGGACATGCAAAGACTGTCTGAGGCTAGACTGTTTTTGTTGTTTGTTTGTTTGTTTTTGCTGTACCGGGGATTAAACTTAGGACCTTGCACTTGCCAGGCAGGTGCAGTGCCACTGAGTTTCATCCCCAGCCCAGCCTGGGTATTTTGTTTGCTTTCAAATTTCATCCCAAGGCTCTGTATCAAGAAGCTCTAAAACACAGAACAAGGAAAGAGGCCCTCTGACATAGTTTTAAAATTTACTTATTTATTTTGTGGTCTTTTTGGCATATACTATGTAACTGTAATGGAATTTATAGCCCTCATTTAGCATTTGTCAGCCTGGCAACATGCTCCAGAGAAGAATCATAGTGAAAGGGAGGCCGATCCTCCCTCAATGTCCATTCTGATTAAAGCTGTCATCCACCTGTGCAGATCTTTCACATACTCTATTAGGTAAGATCTGTTATCAGATCTCATATAATCTCCTGTGCTGGGATGGCTTTACCTTAAAAACCCACCAGTTCAGGGCCCAGGATTTAGCTCAGTGGTGTTGCCACCTGCCTTGCAAGCGTAAGGTCCTGAGTTCGATCCCTGGTACCAAAAACCAAAACAAATTATACTCCCCCCCCCCAAAAAAAATAAACCTATCAGTCCAACCACAGGGGGCCAGCCTGGAGGATTGATCACAGAGGAATAATCTGTGGGCGAAGACCCGAAGGGCTGTGAACTGACCTCGTCCAGTCATCATCCTGTCACTGTTCCGGGCCAATGCACCATCTGGGGGACCAGCTCTATTGTCCAGGCAGCCCGTGGAGATTTTAGCTCAGCCCCAATAATAAATCAGAAGGACAAAGTTTAACGAAAGGAAAACACTTCCTTTGTAATGATGAAAAGGAATGTGGGAGAAAGGAGAAGATAGAGAGCTACCTTGATAAGAAAGAATCAGGGTAGGGAGCCCTGGAAAGGTGGAGGACCTGTGGGCCCTTTGTTCTCAGCTGGTATTATGGGGTGAGGGGTGAGTGACTCTTTCCCCTCCACCAGGACTTGCCATAACTGGACTGGCTTCTGGACACCTCTGTCTAACGTCATTTCTCTGCTTGTCTACGCGCAGCTTCTTTCTATCTGTTTACTTGCCCTTGTTGTACCTTTTAAGGCCTTATCTTTGGGGAGGGCGGCTGGTTGACAAGGAGGGACCGTCTCCTTGGTTAGCTTAGAGTTGGTAAGGGGGCATGTGGATATCTTTTGTACTTGATAATGACCCTAGAGTCTACAGTGAATACACATGTATGTAAGTGTATATGTTAGTGCATACGTGTAAGAATACACTACCTTAAAGTGAGTCACCCTCCGGGGGCAGCTTATCATTTTTCATCTGACTGTCTCTTTTGTGTCCTGCCTGCCAGCTCTTTTTCTGGTCTCTTGATGCAAGTCCCAAGGCCATTTGGCACCTTTCTCTAGTTTTTTTCTTTCTTTTTTTACCTGTCTTTGACTTGCTTCTCAGGTGCATCTCTCTAGTAAAGTTTGTTTTTAACTCTTTCTAGTCAGAATTAGCTAGAAGACCTAAGGAGGACCTTATTTCTCTTGTCTACAGACCGCTATCCCTAAAATATTAGCGGTAGTGTACATGCTGAGCATGCATGAGGCTCTCGGTCAGTTCCTAGCACCAAAAACAAAAGCCTAGCAACCCAAAGTAAAGGTACTTCCTATGCATATTTTGCAAATTACGATCCATAGTAACACTTCTGGACATCACCTTTCTTAATCCTCCAGGTGTCCATTCTGCAGCTGCTTAAACCTCTTTTTGCATTTCTTAGGGTCCACCGATATCAGCTATGGTTGCATTTAGCTGTGTCAAACTGAAACCTGTATGAAAGAGCTTAGCACGATGGATGGATGTATTACTTTTCTTTTTTTTGGATAGAACTTGGGACCTTGTGCTTGGGAGGCAGGCGACGGAACCACTGAGCTAAATCCTCAGCCTGATGTATTACTCTTCTAATGTAACTAGAACTCCAGAGGTATCTAGTTCAGGGCTGGTATAACTGCTTGAAGAAGACTCAGGGACACAGGCTTCCTTTAATGTCCATCTTTTGCAGAATGTCTGCCTCACCTCCAAGATTTGAATCCATGTTCTCAGCAGTAAGGACAATGAAGAGCAAAAGACAAAAAATTATGTGCTGTTGCTGGCACGTTGGGCAGTTGGTGGCATGAGTAAGTTAAGTAGATCAGCCTTGTGAACAGGACACCGTGCCTCCCTGCACTTGCTGACATTCCCTTAGAGGAAGACAGTTTTTTAAATTTAAACTTTTGACTGGGGACGGGGACACAGTTTCAAAAGATCCCATCAGCCTCCCTACTGTGATAGCTCTTACTTGCTGGGCAAGGAACTAGTGTGATGATTTCGCCAACTCGCTAGCAGGTCCATTCTGACTATACTTTCAGGGAGGACCACAGGACTCATTATGCATGCTTGCTGAGACTCCTGTCTTCTTCCACCATTGGGCTGTGAGCATTGGCTTAGGCCCAGAAATAGGAAAAGTATGGAGCCCTCTCAGTGAAGCTGCTTTTCTCAGGCTCTTCCTACACTTGATCTTAGCCAAAAGGCTGAGGAGCGATTCTCAGGCTCTTCCTTATTCACCCTTTGGTTTTGCTTGTTTTTGGTACTGGGCATTGGATCTAGAGGAAAGCTACATCCCTAGCCAATTATTATTATTATAGGATTGTGTAAAATTGCCCAGGCTGCGCTCAAATTTTCAATCCTCCTGCCTCAGCCTTCCAGAGTGCTGGGATTACAGGCATGTCCCACCACGCTCAGCTCACTCTTGAGTGCTTTTTGTTTTTTTGAGACAGGGTCTTACTTTGTAGTACAGGTTGGCCTTGAACTCACTATGTAGTCCAACCTGGCCTAGAACTCACAGTGATCCTCCCACCTCAGCCTCCCAAGTGCTAGGATTACAGGCGTGCGCCACCATGCCCGGCTTTCACTCTTAGGTTTTATTTTATTCTATTTTTTTGGTGCTAGGGATCAAACTTGGGACCTTGTGCTATCAAGGCAGGCAGACTCTTAGGTTTTAAAGTACACACTGCATCCTTACTGGCTGCCCATCTACATTTTGTCTAAGAACAATCTCTTGCTGAGCCTGCCTGTGTCCTGAGCCCTATGCTGGGGTTCTATCTGTAGCTGACCCACCTGGCCTTGCTTGGGGACCTAGACCTGCTACTTTGTTCTTCCTGACCTGGGGGCAAACTAGGGTGAATGACAAAGAGACACTGAGTCAGTTTAACATGTGGGCAGCCAGGGAGCCCCCCAGCATCTGGCTCATCTTGCCTTTATTCACCCAAATACAGGTACAAACAATCAAAGTAACCCAAGATTCACCTGCTTTGTAATATCCATTAGTACATACTCTGGTAAACAATTTAGCCTCAGGTATCAACTTTTCTTTAGAACCTGCAGGGTGCAATCAACCCTGAGAACAGCCTTTTTCCTTTGTGCTCACAGAGGAAGCCAATTAGGTCTCAATTCTCCTCTGGTCTTCCACACATCTCCATAGCTCTAGGTGGGTCAGGACTTCTTGGTTGCTACTCTAATCTCACCATCCAGAACAATGCCAATTAATTCCACTTCTGATGGTTAAGCACTGCCACTAGGTCCCTATTTCTCCCGCATCCTATCAGGCCCACTTCTATCCAGGAGCCCAGCTTGATAGCATCATCCACCACCAGTCCTGGTCAGCAGAGGAGAAACACCACTGAACTTCTCTGTGCTGCTTGTGTCCCTCTCACTAGCACATTCTCATTGCTTGTGATAAACAGCAGATGACAGTTGGTGGGATGTACATAGTACAGTATATTCACTGTAGCATCCCACTTCTAAGGTTTTGCTCTCTTTCTCTGTTTGCCAGACAGCTTTGGCTTATTTTGCCTATTGTGGCCCATCGCCTCCTCTCAGCTTCCTAGAGCCATCCTATCTTCTGGGGGCCTTGCCAGGATGCAAAGACTATAGTACAAGAATGTGCTTGTATTAATAAATTCAGAGCCAGGTATGGTGGTGAAGGCTAGGGCTGAAATTCTTTTTGTAGTTCTAGTGATTTTTTTTTTTCTTTTGAGGCAGGGTCTCACTATGTAGTCGAGACTGACCTGGAATTCACTATGTAGCACAGGTTGGTCTCAAACTCACAGCAATCCTCCTGCCTCAGCTTCCTGAGTACTGGGATTACAGGCATGTACTACCATGCCGCTCTACTGCTCTTATAATGAAGCACTGGGTCAGACCAGAAGCTTTTTCTGCTTTTCCTAATCCTCCCCATACATTGCTAAGGAGCCACTCTGGCTTTCATCCTTATTCTTTAATTGATGATTAATAACTTTTATTCTTTCATTGTCCTTCTACAAGTTTAACTTCATCAATAGCAATTCAATTATATATTTTTTAAATTATCATTTCCCCCAAATTAATTTTCTTTCTTTTATTTTATTGATTTTTTTTGAGACAGGGTCTATGTACTTCAGGCTGGCCTTAAACTCACTATGTAGCCCAGGCTGGCCTTGAACTAACAGTGATCCTCCTGCCTCAGCCTCCTGAGTGCTGGGATTATAGGAGCACGCCACCACACCAGCCTTTTCTTTGTATTCTCCAAATACCTTCTGCACCGCACCTACCTCTATCCCTTTACTGCTACTGAAAGTTACAGCACAGAGAGGGCCTATCAGATCTTCACCTAGAGGTCTTATTGCCAGTTGACTAGGGCTTGATTCACTTACTGGTTGGGTCCTACGGATGGGACCTAATACCCTTTGGGTCAACACTGTGCAGGGATGAAAAGAGTAGGGTTACGGAGAAAGAGAAGTTGAACTAAAAGTAGAAACAGCAAAAACCTCAGCTGATCCATTCCTTGAGGGCTAATCCCTTAAGGTATCGTGGAGCTAGGAGAACTCTTCAGAGGGTCTCACCTGAGCCTACATCTACTAGTTGTACAGGTTCCTCTGGGGAGTGGTATGATCTGGTGTGAGCTATCACTCTTTAGCTGAGGGCAATTCCTAGAGAGGAACTCAGCTGAGAGCTGCCAGCCATGAGCACTCCCAGCAGCTGGGGAAATGAGCACCTTCTCCTAAAGAACCACTTGCTCTCTGGTACACTGGGGTGGAGATGGTGTGTGATGGGTCAAAGGGAAGGAATGCCTCCACTGAAAAAAATTGGCAGACATTTTTTCCTGTCCAAAAGATGATGAATGACATCTATCATTTAAGTCCCTAATACTCATGGTGGACAGGGAAGAACAAGAGAGGTGAGGATACAAACTTAGTTCATCTGCTCAGAAGCTCTTGTCTTGCCACTACACTACAGCTAGACAAATTGGTTTTCATGGACTAAACTCAAACAATAGATGTATTTTGTTTGGCTGCACAATGCTTATTAAAAATGTGAATTGTCTACCAGCATTCAAAATTTGGAAGATTTCCCACATAAGTTCAGATCTCCAGGTTCTCGAGTAACCAGAAGATCTAGCAACACTGGGTCAACATTCCTGCATGGCAATAATTGACTGGGGCTGACTGACAGTTGACCGCTTAAAGGCAGTAGGGACCTTCATTGCTGTTTTGGTTTAGAATTCCTGCTATACCCTAGGCACTGCCTAAGACTGTATAGTCTGTAATAGGTGCTTAGGTGCCTAATATTTGCTCAACAGGAGAAGAAGGTATTTTATTGGAGAAGAAGGTAGGGTGAAGATGAGACCACCAACTATACTGAGAGGCTTGGTATGGTGTAAAGAGTGTGCATGGGGCAAGACAGCAAGTACAGATTAGGATGAATTAACGACCAACTGGCTGAAACACAAGTACTGGAAGGAGAGCGCAGGGTCGATCTCAGGTTTGGGTGTCTTACCCTAGAGTTAGTGAGGAATGGGGAATTGTGGGAAAAAACCAGACAAGGAGAGGAGAAAGGTACAGCAGACCTCAGCAATGAAATACTAAATGAAGGCAAAGGAGACAGGAGATCCAACTGCACTTAGTGCAGGAAGGGAACAGAGAGGGAAAACCCAGGGCAACAAGAAGGTCATTAGAGAGCTTTAGAGGCGTATGAGAAACGAAAAGGAAAGCTGAGGGTCTGGAAGTTTAGCAGTTAAGTAGAGACACTGGGATACTATCTGGGGAGATGAGTGAGATTTTTTTCAGAAGTCCTAGTCGGGAAAAGCATAGAGGGACATTTGCAATACTCATCTATTTCTTTTTAGCTTGTCATCATTTATGACATCATCAAAAAGAAATTAGACAGTATCCATGCTGTGTCCTTTCAGAAGGAAATTCTATCCTTTTATTCTAGTGGAGTGAAATAATTTTGGATGGTCACCAACTTACAGACCGGAAACTTCTCTTACAGATATCTCTCTCTGTACATCGGTTTTGTAGATTTTCTGTGGTAAAATGAAAACACTGGTTTGCTTCACCTTATCTCCCAGTTGGGATCTTTCTGTGTGGCCTATGAATGCTCAGAATATGTAAACACATTTAGCATTAGCCTAAGTAAAATGTATGAGAAAAATAAATCTAAAAATAGCTCACTCATTCCAAAGTCCAATGTCAGATATAGATAGACCATCCTGTGTTTGGGATATAATCCTTATTTGGAAAACTGCACACCAATTCCAAACGAAGTCCTTTCAGCTCTGGTGTTAGGCAGAGGGGAAGGCTGGTTTCCAGAAAACCAGTCTGTATTGTCCTGGGGGTCAAAAGGTTTGTATCCCTACGCAATACCTATCAACTCTGTGACCTTGGGCCAATCACAGAACCTCCTGCGAACTATTCATCAGTTAGGTGAAGACAGTAGTACTTATCATTGGAAAGGCTTGTTGCACGGTTGAAATTACGAATGTGCTGAATTAGTAAGGGGGCTCTTATAGGCTTTTTGAGGACTGTTAAATTTAACTCTTCCTGCAAAGGTTTCATTAACTTGGGAGCCTATCAGTTTAAGATAAAGTTCAGGCTAGGATTCTGGAGTCAGAGTACTTGATTACCACAGGGTCTAACTTTGGAATTTAAGAGACCTTAAAAAAAAAAAATCACAGAATCTCTCTTGGCCTTCCTTTTTCCTGTTTCTCAAGCAGTCTACAGAAGCTCCGAAGGACCTGGAAACCTTAGCTGTGTGCTTCACTTTTTGTGAGAGTTAAAGCAGAGAGGAGCAAAACACAGCCTGCCCCAAGAGATCGGCGGCCGCGATCTGTACACCGGGAGGAAAGCTAGCCCCGGGACACCCTGACTTCCCACCCTGGGAACAATCCAAACCCGGACGCTGGCGGGGGAGGGGCAACCCGAGGCGGCGGTGGGGATGGAAGCAGAAGTTTCGGCGTCAGCCAGAACTCTCGCCGTCGGAGCCTGGCCCGGGTCTAGGAGAGCACCGCGGCGTCGAGGGACTCGCGCCTCCCGGCCCAGAGCAGTTTGGTGACGTCACCCCCAGGAGGACGCGCTTTTTATTAATGAAACCGGCCGGCGCGGGCGCATGCGCGGCAGGCCCCTTCCCTCTCGCTTCCCCCTCCCCTTTCCCAGCCGCGTTCTCAAATCTCTAGCTCGCTCGCTCTCCCTCTCCCCGGGCCGTGGAAAGGATCCCACTTCCGGTGGGGTGTCATGGCGGCGTCTCGGACTGTGATGGCTGAGGGGAGACGGCGCTAGTGGGGAGAGCGACCAAGAGGTCCCCTCCCCTCCCCGGGTC
>NW_022900925.1:19150817-19157811 GCF_012274545.1 Fukomys damarensis
CGGCCGGGCGCTGGGGCTCCTCTTCCCTGATAAATCGGGGAGGGGGGGTGGGGCCTTTTCCCTGACCAGCCCTCCATCCCCTTTATCCCAGCCCTTCCGCTTGTTAATGGGTAGGAGTGACCTGGGGGCGCTTTCGGGGACGCTCCATCTGGATTTAATCATTCCCCCTTACTTTTTTTCTTTTTCGAACGGAGGTGGTTAACATTGAGGGTTTTCCCCCTTCCTCTTCCCTCCGCGACTCCTATTTGGGGGTGAATAACTAGGAACCCTAAGGCCTTGTGTACCTCCAGCTGGAGGACGGTAACATCCCGCCCCTCCCCCGCTTCTTTAGCTTCCTCTCTTGGAGGGGGAAGAGTAGAAGAAAGCTGGGAAAGCACAGGTTTTCTTACTTTCTGCTCCACGGTCGCACTTTGCCCCCGAGAGTTCCAAGTGCACGAACACTGTACATCTTTTTTTGCCCCACGCGGGCATCCCACCAAATCCCAATGATACAAGATTACCTTCTACAAAGCCGTTTGCAGTAGAAGTCGTGGTTCTGAAATATTTCCCACTTTTTCCTTCCTTTATAATTGCAATAACGCCCCCCCCAACTCCCGCCAGCACTCAGAGGACGTGAATATTGCTTTCTTGAGTGAGAGCATCAGGGAGTAAGGAGAGAAGGGTGAAAGGAAGGTAGGAAGCTACATCTGAGCAACTGTCACTGTAGTGCAGAGACATCTGGGATGTGGTCCTAGAGCCCATAATTCTGGCAGTGTTTTGTTGTAGTTTTTGACTCTCGCCTCTAGGTTGACAAGAGAACTTTGAGAATATTTGGGATGGGGGGAAAAGTTTCATAGTTTAGGTAGGTGACTTTTTATCCCCTGAGTTTCACTCACTTAATGCTGGGGCTAATCAAAGTGAATGTACACAGCCTTTTTATCAGTGGGAATTAGCTTGATTTTGTGCTGCTGTAGGTAGATGGAGTTGGTTATTTATTTATTTATTTCCGGTACTGGGGATTGAACTCAAGACCTTGCACCTTCGAGGCAGACAGGGTCACTGAGCTAAATTCCCGGCCCAGTTTTTTTTTTTTTTAGGATGCTTTTTGCAGCTGTGGTTCTTATGGTGGGTTTCCTGTGATTAGGGAATTGTTGAAGATTGAGTCAGTCTATTTTGTTTGTATTATAAAACTGATTATGGGATTGGAAAGGTGGGGAGGACTCCTCTTTCTTTTGATTCATGAACATTTTATTTCAGGACTCATACTCTCACCTACCCGAAAGATACTTGGGAATAAGCAAATGAAGATGAGAAAAAGCTACAGAGATAAATAGAATTAAAAGTTGTCAAGAGACCTATTTCTTTCATCCTGCTTCCAGACCAAAAGGCATCTAAACCAGCTGTACTACTAATCCATTTCATTAAAGTGTTAGTGTGTAAAATGGATTACAGTATTTATAGAGCATTCCATTTAAAATGATAGAAAAGACTTTCTCTGTATAATTTTTAAATAGACTTTTAAAAGGCACAGAAGAAGCCCGAAGTTCAACTTGGTGAACAGCATAATCTAAACACAGCAATTGAAGGGTTCACATCATAATCGTTTCCAATTTAAAAAAAATTTTTTTTAAATGCCCCTTTAAAAAATGTCTTTGTACCTGTTGATACCTAGGCTTATTTACCATGTAGGAAAAAGATAGTGTTCTAAATTCTAAAAGGGGAATGATTTTGTTTATATGCCCAGTAGTGACATGAAAAGTTTCTTTCTGTCCCAGGGTTAAAAGACGTTAGGCTTTGTGTTTGCTTTGTATATTATGGAATCAAACTCACCACCATCTGTTAAAAGTTAAGGACATAAGTTTTAAGAACACTATTTCTTTATATTTCCTATGTTATAATTAAGAGAAAGACATATAAAGACTATTCACATTTTTCTCTTGTACAGTTAAAGCCCACTCACATTTTTCTCTTACATGGCTAAAGCCCACTGACTTTGAGATGCAGAAGTGTAGACTTTTCAGCATTTAACATAAAGTACTCTTATATACTCATTTATTATAGAAGTAATAAATGTTTAATTCAATTTTGAGTTCAACTTAAATTGGAGATCTCTTTTTAGTAGAATACTGAGGCACAGTGGTTACATGACATAGTGGACCTAGTAACAAGGCCTCATTATGTAAAAGTATTGACTGCTGGACAATTGGAGAATACTTTTTGCAAGTGTCTCATATATTTATTTTGATTGATTTATTATTATTTTTCTGTCTGTGGGGATCGAACTCAGGGCCTTGTGCCCTGAGGCAGGAAAGGTGCCACTGAACTAAATTGTTGGCCCTTTCCATATATTTATTTTACTTTCATTAAGTATAGTTAGAAGAGTTTACGTTTTTTTATCGAGGGGAGAAAAAACACTGCATGTACTGAGAGGTTTGTGTAAGAATTTTAATTATTTAAACTATCCCTAAAACTTGGGAATTTTTCACGTGTTGTCTGTACTTGTTCCACTGTATCGAAGAGGATTCAAACTTCTTATTACTGCCACGATGTGTATGCTGAACCACATCAGTCCCCAGGGAGTTGCACGTATCTGAAGATGGCAGCTTGGATTATGACCAAATTGATGTTTTGGTTGCCCTTCTAACATTTGATGTAATGGAAACAGAAGTACATAACTAGCCACTATTGGTTACAGAAATGGTGAACTCGTATGAGTATTGCCTAGCAGCTTGTTACAGTTGGTGCAGTAGACTCACTTAAAAGAATTGGTAGTGTTCCATTTTGACTTTTTAAAACTTATTTATTTTGTTCATCTCAACATTTTGAGCTTAAAGCCTTGTTTCTAAGTGGGTAAAATAGAATTCTTATAAATTGCTGATATTGCATTTAGAAAATACTTGTGGTCTAAGTCAAATGAGTATTACCAGTTTTAGAACTTGATTAGGGACATGGCAGTTGTAAAAGTGAACAGCTAGAAAGCTGAATGTATTGTTATATTTTCCATCTTTCCTTAACCTGCTTTTATGATGCCAAATACTGTTTCTAAACTGAAACTGACAAATCAATCCTTGAATAGATATGCTTTTTGGGGGGCTGTGGTGGTACTGGGAATGGAACCCAGGATCGTTATACCGAGCCTCATCCCCAGGCCTTTTATATTTTTTATTTTGAGACAAAGTCTTGCTTAGTCACTGAGGATGGGCTTGAAGTCCTTTTACATTCATTTTTCCTGAGTGCTGGTATTACAGGCGTGTGCCACTACACCTTATTCAGATATGCTTAAAAAAGAAATCACACCATGTTTGCCTGTCACCGAACGGGGCTCCTAAGTAGAGACTGAGTGTTGTTCTATCCACTGCCTCTGTCCTATGCCAGTCATGCTGTCTTACACTTCCTAGATTTCCTTATATGTTGCAGAAGAATTGACTGGACAATCTTTAAGTTTCTTTCAAATTTAAGTATTCAATAATTTCAGTATTTTAAAAACATTTCTCCATGACTCAAAAGTCTGTTGGGAGCCGGGCGTGGTGGTGCATGCCTGTAATCCTAGCACTCGGGAGGCTGAGGCAGGAGGATTACTGTGAGTTCAAGACCAGCCTGGGCTACATAGTGAGTCCAGGTCAGTCACAACTAAATAGTGAGACCCTGTCTCAAAAAAACCAAAAAAAAAAAAAAAAATTCTATTGGGAGCTGGTCACACTTAATTTACAAATTTACTGTATTTCTCAGTATCCACCTTTTTCCGAGGCAGGTTGCTTAGTTTCTGCTGTATAGCTCACGCTTACTTCTGCTTCTCTCTTTGTTTTTGTGGATACTTGTTTGAATCTTTTTTCCTTTTTTGTGGGGGTAGGGTCTCACTATATAGTTAAGACTCACCTGGAACTCACTATGTAGCACAGGCTGGTCTTGAACTCACAGCAATCCTCCTGCCTCAGCCTCCCAAGTGCTGGGATTACAGGCTTGCGCCACCACGCCCAGCCTTTTTTTTTCTTCCTTTTGAATTCTTTTAATGTTTAAATCTTTTTATGTACGAACTTTATTTTTTCCAGTAGGTCTTTGTTACTTTTTTTTTTTTTTTTTTTTTTTGTGGGGGTACCAGGGATCAAATTTGGGTCCTTGAGCTGTGAGGCAGGTGGTGGCACCACTGAACTAAATCCCTGGCCCTTTTGACAGGATCTTGCTCCTATAGTTCAAACTGGCCTTGAGCTAACTCTGTAGCACAGATTGTCTTTGAAATTGCAGTGATCCTCCTGCCTCAGCCTCCTGAGTGCTGGGATTACACGTGTGTGTCACCAGCCTGGCAGCCATGAAATCTTTTTAGACTAAACTCATTACTATCTTTTTAGTATCCTTATTACCTGGATTTTGTTTTGTTTTGTTTTGTTTTGAGATGGGTCTCACTATGTAGCTGAGACTGACCTGGAACTCACTGTCTAGCCCAGGCTGGTCTTGAACTCAGAGATCCTCCTGCTTCAGCCTCCTCTGAGTTCTGGCATTACAGGTGTGTGCCACCACACCCGACTTTATTACCTGGAATTTTACAGAAGCATATTGTAAGTTTTTTCCTCTTCGGAGGATGGGTTAAACACAGCTTTATTTTCTTTGTCTGTCTGTGTGTCCGTCTGTGTGTGTGTCTGTCTTTTAATCATAAAGGGTGTAAACACTCTGAAAAGAATCACTGATCTGATCTTTTTCAAGTGATTCCCGATTGAAGGGTAGACGGTAAAGAGTGGTAATTTTGGCTTTGTTTCAAATGTAAAAAACTAAATTTTAATTCAATGTCTATAATAGCCTAGGTTTTGTAAGTTAAGTGATACTTCAGGAATAGGGAAAAAAATTGGGCTTAAAGGAGGAACTTCTACATATTTATATTTCCCTCCAAAGAGCAAATACATTTTCTAAATTAAGTTTCAGATCTCATTAACTACCTTTGTGATCTTGGTTTTGTTAGTGGTAAGTCTATACACAAGGAAATTTTTGCAATGATGTGATAGAAAAATGAAGGTGAATATTTTGAAAAGCCTAAGGTTATATAAATATACGAATGATACATTTTATTTATAGCTTACTGATTATTGTTTGCATAAATAAGGGAGAGTGACTTGTCTCTGGATAGTCCCTAAGAGATACCTTAGCCAGTATATTTTGTCTTTAATCAGTTGACAGATACTTAGGATACTGATAGCATCCTTTTGTAACTTAACTAAAATTAATTAATTTCCTGCTTTATCATCTAAATTATGCATGTATTGTAGTTCTCCAAATTTGGAAAGTATAGTAAAATATCATAAGGTTGCTGTGTAAGTTGGACCAGTATTGAGCCAGTCATATTTTATTTTAAATATTGTAAGTTTTTACACTTTCTTACACTTTTTCTTTGATTTTTTTGACCAGTGGGAAATAAGATTCTTTTCTTGAATCTACTTTTTTGAAAAAAATAAATACATGCTTATTGTGGAGAATTTTGTCCTTAAAATTTTAGTGATATAATGCAGTGGCAGACATACTTTATTTATATCTTTTGAGTTACTCAAACTGCTATGGGGCATTTTTCTTTTAGCCTTCAAATGTGGTGCTCTGGGGTTCTACATAGATTAGATTGTTGCATTTTTTTAACAGCATGCTTTTAATGGTAAGCCATGTATTAATTACAAGCATGTTTTGCACTTGCATTTTTTATGTCTCAGACTTTGGATTGTGTTTGTATGTGCATGTGTTTAACACAAGCATTGGGAGGTATAGGAAGGCTCATTTTCAAAAGGAAGTTCAAGGAGGAAAATGTTCTATAGAAAATGTGGAAGAGGAGGTTTGTGGTCAGTTTAAACTGTTAAAAGGCTTAGAATCAATACTGAAGTAGAATATGAGCACCTTAAGCTATTTCTTTGCAGAGAATTGACTTGTGTTTATAATAGCACTAGCTTATTTCATCTGACATCTTTTAAATATTTTTTTTTTTTTTTTTTTTTTGTACCAGGGATCAAACTCAGGCCGTTGCGCTTGTGAGGCAGGCGCTGGAATCACTGAGCTAAATCCCTAGCTAAAATACTTTTTGAGGGTGGGGAAAGAAAAATTAAACCAAGTGTTTTGGTCTTTAAAAGTTGTTTTACATTGTAGTGACTTAAGTTGTTTGAAGTTTCTGCAATTCATAAATTTGTGAATCAGACTATGCCCTTTTAGGGCCTTTGGGAAACTAAACACTCTAGAAGTATGGGGAAGAAAATTTAAACATAGAATATAAAAAATAACTGATGGGCCGGGGATTTAGCTCAGTGGTTCTGCCTCCTGCCTTGCAAGCACAAGGACTGGCGTTCGATTCCCAGTACCAAACACACACACACACACACACACACACACACAACTGATATAATACCGTTACTGATGTCTTTTAAACTAAGTGTAGTAAGTAGATTGCATATTTGAGTACTTCAAATGTTATGTGCCTGTGACATATAGTTATATTCTTTGACTATAATTGAGAGTGGTTTTTGAGTAATTTATTAAATCATCAAAAGAACTCTCTTGAGACACAGCCCCAAGATAATTTGGAATTCCATTCCATTATAGTGAATACTTTAAAATTATATATATATGTGTGTGTTTGTTGGTTTGTTTTTGTTTTTTGAGACAGGGTCTCACTGTGTAGTTGAGACTAGCCTTGAAGTCACTATGTAGCCCAGGATGGCCTCAAAAACCTCCTGAGTGCTGGGATTACAGGGATGGGTCACAATGCTCAGTTTAAAATTACATTTTTAAATGTTACATATTTTTATCATAAATGGTACTGGTTACTTTGCAGTAGCAATAACTTCCAAATTACTGTTTTCTTTAAAGTTTAAAGGCTTTCTTTTGCTTTGGTTAAGGGTTGCTACCATAGCCTGTAAACTGTTGCCTGCCCTTATTTCTGTTTTATACCTTTGGGAACCTTCAGTTGAATTTCAGAGAACTTAACTTTTCTTGTAGTGCAAGAAGCAGGATGTTAATTTAGTAAATAGCAGGACTTTTGGGAACTTATTTC
>NW_022900925.1:19157928-19183289 GCF_012274545.1 Fukomys damarensis
TACATACACACATACATACACACACACACACACACACACACACATAAATTTTTTTTTTTGTACTGGGGAGCAAACTCAGGACCTTGTGCTTGTGAAGCAGGTGGCAGAACCCCTGGGCTGAATCCTTCGTGCTTATATTAAACCTATTTGTAATTATAATTTTATACTCCTATAATGACCTTTTGGGTAATTATGGCTAATAACAATCTCAGATCATCCTTTTCTATTTAATTGTTGATAGATGTTGAATACTCAGTACTTTGGGTGTAAGAAAAACAACTTTTACTACCTGAAGTTTATGAGGGCAGTAAACTATATACTAAGAAAGAAAACTTTTTTGTGTGCATACTAATGTGTGGCCTTGGCTACTTTACATCTCTGAATGTCAGTTTTCTATGGGAATAACTCCTCCCACTTTGGGATCATTTAGTGTCTTAGGTATGAATCTTTTACATGAAAGAAAGCCGTAAATAGTCATAAAAATGTATTACCATCTGTGCAATGTTGTTATAGTCCTTCTTTAGAATTTGGTGATTATTATCCTACCCTGCATGAGAAAAAATGAAATTAGAGAGGCAAGGAACCTTGTTCACAATCATATGGCATGTAATTAATGGAGTTTAGTGTAGGTATCTTAATCCTCAGATCAGTAACTTTTCAATAATTAGAACTTAACCAAATAAGTCTAGCACTGATGTATACAGTGAGCACTGTGTATGTTTGCTTTTTTACTCTGATATTTTACATTTTACCATTTGTGCTCAAGTTAGAATATCTGAATCTTTTTTGGTTGGATATGTTAGAAATAGACATAAGGTTTAAACATTGTATCTTGATTTCATTATTTAGCTTTCTCCTTGTTACCTTATAAAAGCTGCCAGAAGTTGTAACACTTTTTCTGTTTTATTTAGTTTTATTTCATTATACTCACTGTAGATTGTTAAACAGAGTTGAATTTTGAAGGTGAGAGAATAGCATTTGTGAGAATACCAATAGGAATATATAACTATATGAGATTATGTATGTGTTTCATCCTTTTGTCTTGGCATTGCGCAGTCCAGTTTTGTGAAGTTGTTTTTCGTAGTCTGGGAACATTTTATTTAGAGTTTGTTTAAATTTGAAACACCCTTTTTAACTTTGGTATAGTATAGTGCCTCCTGTTGAATTTTCCTAGGTGTTTCCATTTTTCTTGTTATATCAACTTTTTCAGTTTTTCTTTTGCCCTATAACAACTTATTTTTTAAAAAGTTTTATTAGTACATGTTTGCAGTGCATAATGATTACATTCATTGTAGAGAATTGGTACATGTACATAACACATCTCAATTCTTTTTTCCCCCTTTCCTCTACCTGTTTTTCCCAGCATCAGTTTCATTTATCTTATGAGTCCTTATAAATTATACAGTTTAACAATCAGAATAACAAGCCAAAAATAAATAAATAAAACACGTGAAACAATTATACTAAGTGAAGTACACTGTTAGATACATTGTCCATCGTGGATTACAGTAACTTTTTCTTTTTTTCTACTATCTGTCTTTTTTCACACTTATATATTGAGTTTTTCATATAAGAGAAACCTTCCTTCATCTTGTCTTTTAAAGTACCTTTTCTGTTGTCCTGTCTTTACCAATGCCTTTTACTTCTGTGCAACCTTGGGGCTGAGGTTTTGGGCTTTTTGAGTAAGACTGAGGGGCTGGGGATTTAGCTCAGTGGCGCCCTGTCTGCCTCGCAAGCGTAGGGTCCTGAGTTTGATCCCCAGTACTGGAAAAAAAAAGAATTTGTGTTTCCTGTTATTATGTTTCAGATTTTGGTCTCTGATAAGTGAATTTGCAGTAGAGAATGAGAAAGAGTAGATTTTGTTTTGGTAAAGTGATGGCAACAAAGATTAATGAAGGATTTGAGCTTGGGTTTTGATGCCAAAAAATTATCTTTGTGACGTGGTATACCTTGTATACTTTGAGTATACATGAGTCATGAGCCTTAAAGAAAGACAGTTTTGGAATTTGCCCTTCTCCAGTCTTCTCATTGTTTCTAATACTTCCCTCTGTAAATCAACAGTTTGTTTACTTTAAAAATACTTGAAGACAGATCTTAAGTACTCCCTAAATCTTCCCCCTAATCCCAGGAAAGCCAAACCCCTGGCCCATAATGAATAAGATTTTTTTTTTTTTTTTTTGGTACTGGGGATTGCACTCAGGACCTTGTATTTTCAAGGCAGGCAGTGGCACCACTGAGCTAACTCCCTGGCCCTCTTCTGCATGATTTCTTGTAAGTTTGAGTCCTGTCTGGGTTTGATCCCCAGCACTGCAAAAACAAACACAACAAAAGTTCACTTACAGGATTGCTCCTATCATATTTCTGAGTTTGCATCTGTTTCCTTCATTTAATTCAGGTAGATGTGAAATTAGATAAGTAGGTAAATGACTCTGCTTTAAGAGTTCTAAGGCCGGGCCTGGTGATGCACACCTGTAGTCCCAGCACTCGGGAGGCTGAGGCAGGAGGATCACTGTGAGTTTGAGACAAGCCTGGGCTTACATAGTGATTTCCAGGTGAGTCTCAGCTAGTGAGACCCTGTCTCAACCCCCCCCCCCAAAAAAAAAGAGTTCTGATGACCTTTAGTAATAATGCTTTCAAATTGGAAGATCATTTTGTTTCTGCTAGAATAATTAGAAGTAAAATTGATTAAATAGTCAAATAGTCTATTTTTAATCACATAACATATACTCTGGGGTTCTTTTCCTCCCTTGTGTTTTTTTTTTTTAGGGCTTAAACCAAGGGCTTTGCACATAGCAGGCAAGTGCTGTACCACTGATCTACATCCCCAGCACTTTCTTAATGTTCTTGATTCTAATATATTTTATTTATTTATTGAGACAGGGTCTCACTATGTAGTTCAGGCTGGCCTTGAACTCACTATGGAACCCAGGCTGGCCTCAAACTCATGGCAGTCCTCCTACCTCAGCCTCCCAAGTGCTGGAATTACAGGCATACACCACCACACCTAGAAATTCTAATATATTTTAAGTCTTTAAGTATTTTACCATTTTGGACCAGGGATGTAGCTTAGCAGCACATGCCTGCCTGGCAAGCACAAGGCCTTGAATTCGATTCCTGGTACCAAACAAAAATGATTTTTAAGTATTTTACCACTTTTGTCTTTAAAGCCTCTGCTTATTCTGGACTTTTTGTTTTGCTTTTTTGGTACTGGGGATCGAATTCAGATCCTCGTGCAGGTGGCAGCACCACTGAGCTTAATCCCCAGCCCTATTCTGGACTTTTAACTCTACTATCAGTTTGTCCATTTTGTATGATGTTTATTCTTTAATGCCCTTATCAATTCTGAATTTAGGGGAGGCGATAGGAGGAACCACTGGTATAGGCCCATTAGTTTCTTTATTGCTTCTTTTTCTTTTTTGGTACAAGGAATAGAATTCAGGACTTGCACTTGTCAGGCATGCATGGAGCCACTGAGCTAAATCCCTGGCCCTCCATTAGTTTCTTTAGAAATGCCAACTTTACAAGCTCACTTATGTTTCTGTTTTTGAGACAGGATCTCAATATGTAGTTGAGATTGACCTAGAATTCACTATGTAGCCCAGGCTGGTGTTGCACTCAGCGATCCTCCTGCCTCAGCCTCCCTAGTGCTGGGACTATAGGCGTGCGCCACCAAGCCTGGCCTACAAGCTCACATGAGACTTTTGTTGAAAGTACAGATTCTTGGCTCTGCTAAACATTTTTCCCCTCCCCCTCTGCTAAACATTTTTGAGTTCTAGAGATGTGAACAGTGGGTTGTTTTTAAAAATCTCAGGTAATTTTTTTTTATATATGTAAAGCCGGATTTGTAAACTACTACTACATGATATGTAGGGAGACTTAGCTTCTGGGTAATAATTTAGTAGATTAAAATACAGTCATTTATCCCGTTGTACTAAGTTAAGAAAACAACACGTGGTTGCACTTTAAAAATCAACATTAAAAGAATATTGGAAGGCTATGGAAGTAATCAGAACTAAATAGACGTTTGTAGGAGAGCAGATTCTGATCACATATTGAAAGAAAAAAAATGAACCAGAGATGAACTGAGTTACTAAAACTACATCATAGCTTTGGTTGAATTTAATTCCTGATTAGGTTAAGATGCTCAGCTTTCTCATCCCTTTGGCCTGAGGAAATAGAGAACTCTAAGATATATTCTGGAATTTCTAAAGTTCTTTCAATTTCAGTACCTAGACATGTGAAAAGGTAGAAATATTTTTCATGTTCAAGAAGAAAAATAAAGAGGCAGACTCAAAATTGACAGCAGACAAGGACCTTAAAACAACTATAATATGCTAAGGAAAATAGAGGAAAGATGGAAAATAAGATGGATAATTTCCACATAAAACTGTCTTTTATAATTTATATTAGAAAATTCTGTAGGATTCTAGAGACTTTTCTTGTTTTTTTTTTTTTTTTTTTCCTGGTACTGGGGATCAAACTCAATTAGAATATTGTAGTATTTTAGTGTCTTTTCTTTGTTTTTTTTTTTTTTTTTCCTGGTACTGGGGATCAAACTCAGGACCTTGTGCTTGCAAGGCAGGGGACTGTTCTTCTCCTCATAAGAAAAAAGGAGGAAAGAATGAGGGAAATAGAAAAGAAAATAGGGTCATTTGAGTGTATACTACAGGGACTATGTTTTGTTTACTGCTGTATTCCCAGGGCTTAGTACAGTGCTTAGCACATTAAAAAACAAAAGAAGATAGTATCACTCCCAACAGCAACAACAAACCTCTGTAATATCTAAAATGAATAATTCATTGGATGGGTTTAGTAGCAGATTGTACACAGCAAATGGCATGATTAGAAAATTTGTAGGGAAGGACAAGAAAAAAAATGGAAAAATTGGAATAGAGCCTAAAGACAAATGAACTTTAGTGAAAAGTCTGCTGTGTAATTGGACACTCAGAAAAGGAGAAATAGTGGTAGAAGCAAATACCTGAAGAGATAATGAGAAAATATTTTCCAGAACTGTTGAGAGACTTCAAAGCAGTTTAACATTCTAAGCAGGATAAGTAAAAAGAAAACTACACTCAGATATATCTTCATTGAACTGTTGAAAACTGGAGAAAAGAGAAACTCCTAAAAGAAGCCAGAAAGGAAAAAAAATTTTTTTCCCCAAAGGATCAGTAATAAAACTGATGGCTGATTTTTAGCACAATTGTGAAAACAAATGACATTTTTAAAGTGTCAAAAGAAAAATATGCTAAGCTAGAATTCTATTCCCAAGAGAAATAGCCTTCATAAATGAAGGTGAAATAAAGCCATTTTTAAATGAACAGAAGAAAGAACCTGAGAGAATTTATTACCAGCAAACTTGTACTATAACATTACTTAAAGAAATTATTTAGGCAAAAGGAAAATATTTCAAATGGAAATATAAAACTGTAAAAATCAATAAAGAGCACTCAACTGAGTATGAGTAAATAGAAAAGAATATTACATTTTAAAAACAATACTAGGAACTTTATTGCCTTTCCCTGTTCTAGAATAATAGGATTTTTAAAGCTTTTTTTGTTAAGGTAAAATTGTTATATAATAAACTGTACATATTTAAAATGTATAATTTGACTTTTGGTATACATATGTGGTAGTTTACTGTTATGTCAACTTGAGTAAGAAACACCCAGCTGGTTAGATTGGCATAGTTCTGAGTGTGGCTGAAGGGATTTCCTGAAGACAGAAGACCCACTTTGTGAGTAGAGCCAATCAATAGGCTTGTAGCCTGGATGGAGTAAAAGAGAACGAAGAAAAAATTCTTGCTTCTGTTTCTTTGGAGGAGCTCCAGTCTTCTTCATTTTGTATATTGTCTCCTGGCTTCTAGCACAGACTCTTTAGCTTTCCTGCATGAACCCTTTGGCCTCCTGATAGGACACTACAGTGAGCTCCCAGGCCTTCAGTTTTTTTTTTTTTTTTTGTACTGGGAATCAAACTTAAGGCCTTGCAATTGCCAGCAGGCACTGTGCTGCTGAGCTATACCCCAGCTATACCCCGGCTTCAACTTTTGACTGGATCATTTGTATCTCCAGTGTGACAACAGCTGTTTTGCACTCTTCCACCTGACTCTGCAGCTGCCACTTTAAGGCTTCCTTGTAAATCCTTGTATAGTTATATATCTTATATTAAATCTGTTTCTCTAGTGAGCACTGACTGATACAACATATAAATATTCTATTGTCATCACAATCAGTATAGCACATTTCCCACAAAAGATTCCACTGGCCCTCTTTTTTTTTTTCTTTTGACACCAGGGATCAAACTCGGGACCTTGGGCTTGCAAGGCTGCAGGGGCATGCTTTGCTGCTAAATCCCCAACCCCTCTTCCGGCCCGTTTAATAATCAGTTTCTGTGTTCACCTCATTGTTAGACAGCATTGAGCTGTTTCTCAGTGGATATATCTCAAATTGTTTGTCTGTTTACCTGTTGATGGATAACTGGACACAATCCAAACTTCAGCCATGGCAAATAACGTTGTTTCATAGATTGATGTAAATGACTTTCTTTTTTTTGGTATGGGAATCGAACTCAGGTCCTTGCACTTGTGAGGCAGGTGGAGGCACAACTGAGCTAAATCCCTGGCCCAGATATAAATGACTTTTATGGACATAAACTTTTATTTGTCTTCAGAAAATACAAGGAAATGGAATGACTGGTCATTTGGTGGATGCCTTTAATTTTGTAAGCATCAAAGTGTTTTCCAAAGTAATTGTATCATTTTGCAGAGTTTCAGTCACTCCACATCCTTGCCCACACATCTTTTTGTCTCTTTCAGCCCTTCCTCTTCTCTGTTTCCCTCTCTCCTTTCTTCTCTCCTCTACCTCTTCTTCTCCTCTCCTCCCCTCCCCACCCCTCCCCTCTCTCCCCCTTTCTTCTCCCTCTCTTCCTCCTCTCCTCTCTCCTAATGCCTCCCACATGGCAAGTGCTGTACCACTGAGTTACATCCCAATGCTGCTTCCCCTTTTTGTTGAGACAAGGTGTATCTAGTTGCCTACGGCAGACTTGCACTTGTGATCTGCCTGCCTCAGCCTCTTGTGCAACTGGAATTGTAGGTCTGTTCTACCACTCCTTACTGCTTTCTTTTTAAAAGTATAATCATACTAGTGGGTTTGAACTGGTATCTCATTGAGGTTTTGATTTTCATTTCCTGAATGGGTAAAGATATTGAGCATCTTTTTTTTATTATTTTTTCTTTTATTGAGTTTATTGGTACATTTTAGGTTACATTCATTATTGGGATCTTGTACCTTTACATGATAGGTGGTCTTGGTTCTCATTTTTCCCCCTTGTCCCTGCCTTCCCTTCACCCCCTCCTCCCCTCCCCATTTACAAACACTTTATTTCCATTTTTTCTATTGAGCATCTTTTCATTTGCTTATTACATCTGAATACTTTCTTTGGTGAAATTTATATTTAAATTTTTCATCCAGTTTTTAAGAATAGAGTTTTTGAATTTTGAGGATTTGTAATATATCCTGAATACAAGCCCTTTATCAGATATGTGATTTGCAAATCTTTTTTCCTAGGTTTTTTTTTTGGTATTGACGTGGAACTCAGAACGTTGTACTTGCGAGGTAGGCAGTGAAACCACTGAGCTAAATCCTTGGCCCTCCTAGTTTTTGGTTTGAGTTTTTGTTCAGTCTCTTGAAAGCATGTTAATTTTTTTTTTTTTTTTTTTTTGGTACCGGGGATTGAACTCGGATCCTTGCGCTTGCAAGGCAGGCCGCCGAACCACTGAGCTAAATCCCCGGCCCAAAAGCATGTTAATTTTTCTGAAGTCTAGTTCATTGATTTTTTTTGAAGAAAGAAGTCATACTGTTGGTATATTTAAGAGAATTTAGCTGGAGCCAGGCATGGTAGTGCACACCTGTAATCCCACATTTGGGAGGCTGAGGCAGGAGGATTGTTGTGAATTTGAGGCCAGCCTGGGCTGTTTAGTAAGTTCAAGGCCACTCTGAATTACATCGATCTTGTCTCAACCTCCCCCCAAAGAAAAACTAGCTAATAATTACCTGACCAAGAAAAGTTTTTAGTAAATTATAGATTTTTTGAAGTTGTGTGTGTATCTAGCAACCTTAGGGTAATTGTAAACTAGTGAGTTTTAAACTGTAGACTTTACCCTTACATATTTATCACTACTATCATATCTTTGTGTCAAATTTTGTTGAAAAACTACTTGATAGAAATCCATTGATATGGATTACATAGTTAAAAACTTCTTAGGTTCTCATTTGTTTCAAGATATAGATTGAGTTGACATATTTTAATATTTCTACTAGCTTAACAATTTTAGGCAAAACCAATTAACTTAATCAGACAGGAAAAAGGTTAGTGATTAGATGAAATGAAATGAAGAATTCTAGGCTGGGCATGATGGTGCACGCCTCTAATCCCAGTACTTGGGAGGCTGAGGAGGATATAAGTTTGAGGCCAGCCTGGACTACATGGTGAGACCCTGTCTCAAAAAACCAAACCAAAACAAAAAAAAAAACTTGTATTTCTAATATTAGTAAATTTCATTTGTGGAGTACTATATTTATTTCAAAAGAATAGTATAAGTAGTTAAGATTATCTTCCTAGCTAGAACCTGCCTAACACACCTGCTTAAGCATAGAGGAATTGTTTTATTTTGTTTTTAGACAAAGTCTCACTGTAGTTCAGGCTGGCCCTGAAATCACTATATAACCCACACTGGCCTTGAACTTTTGGCAGTCTTCCTACCTCTGCCTCCTGAGTACTGGGATCATAGGCATGAGACACCATGCCCAGCTCACATAGAGGAGTTTTTTTGAGGTGGGGGGTACCAGCGATCGAACTTAGGACCTTGCACTTGCCAGGCAGGCGTGGTGCCACCGAGCTACATCCCTGGCCCTGTTTTTTTTTAAGGCATTTAATATTGAACTTAAAAATTTAAAAGTTCTCCTTTCAAGGCCCTATCAAAGCATCATAAACTCTTCTTAAGACAACTTATTGCTTACTACAATTAGAAAATTATTTTGAACTCCAGAACTATTTTTATTAATGTCTTCTCTATTAAATATATATGATTTCCAACATGGCTGACTAGAGGAGGAGTCACAGGGAAGATCAACTAAAAACCCAGGTAACTGGAAGCAGAGGAGGGACTTATATCCTGGTATAGAAAATCAATTTGAAGGAAGATACATGTAAATCAAGCTAAAGATTCACATAATGATTAAAAAGAGAGAAAATGATCTGCTAGGGCTGCTCCGCACAACCTCTACCCTTACATCCCAGGAACATCCATTTTGAGAATTTCCCAAATAGCCAAAGGGAACCAAGGAGAGCTGCAGAGACTAGCCTCCCAGGATGTGATCTGGGTTTATGGCCCCTTAACCCTATAAACCCCTCTCCAAACAACTGAGGAAGCTACAATTCTGCAGTATGCTTATCTGTGATCACCAAGGGCAGGGGACACTTCCTCCCCACCTGCCGACTCCGCAGAACAAGAAGATAAAACAAGTGAATGGTGGTTACCTGAGTTCACCCAGCTGTTTATGCTGACCCAAGTCACCATCTGGCACCTATATCAGTACTGGGCCCATCTAAGTTCCTGTTTAGTGCCCTGGGCACATCCAAGTTACCACTGGTTGCCTCGGGTTGGTCCCATGCCCTGCCAGAACCTGCATCTGACATCCAGAGCTGACACTGGATCCATTTAAGTCTATGCTGAGTACCCCAAGATTGCTTGAGTCTTCACCCAGTGCTTATTGCTCCAAGTCACCCCTAGACCTGCCAGAGACTCTGTCTGCCATCCATTACTAGTCCTGGACAGCCTGGGTCTCCACTGGGTGCTCCAAAACCCCCGTGAGTCTTCACTGGGTGCCCCCGGCCTGCCAGAGACCCCACTCGGTGATAGATGCTCTTTCCTCTCCCTGGGCATACCAGGAGTCTCCATCTTGTACCCCACAATAGTCCTGAGTACAAACAGGTCTCAGCTAAACTCCCCAGAAATGGTGGAATGTTGCCTGGCACATCAGGCCAGTTCCATGTGTGCTGGAGTCTAAGTGACCTGAATCTACACCTGTTTTGCGTCTTTGCCCAGAGTCCATTGCCCCACACCTTCCCTGGGTCTGTGTCCCTGCTTGGACAGTTACACAGGGGTTCAGATGGGACCACACAAACCCAAAGACTATAAAGAGGGGCAGAGAAGAATATGTCTTGTTAGATTAATGACTGCAGAAACATGAAAAGCATTCATTTGGAAATATATAGAACTTCTTCCCATTTATTAGGTTTTTTTTTCTCTCATTGAGTTTATTGATACATTTTAGGTATACAGTACAGTTACATTCATCATTGGGATCTTGTACCTTTATGTGACAGGTCTTGGTTCTCATTTTTTCCCTTTTTGGGTAGAGTGGCATTTTACCACCCATTTTCTTGTCTCTCCCCATTTAAAAATATTTTGTTTTGTTTGTTTGATTAGGCCCTTCCTTTTTTTTTTTTGTTATCTTTCAATTTGATTTCTTATTTTTCCTTTTTTCTCCTCTAGGTTAATCTCTATTATTTATCCTTTTTCTTGTTGATTTTTTTCTGTGACCATTATGTACTACTACTAACTTTTTTTCTTTTTTCTTTCTTTCTTTTTTTTTTTTTTTTTTTTTTTAGACAGGATCTCACTGTGTGGTTGAAACTGAACTGGAACTCACTATGTAGCCCAGGTTGGTCTCGAACTCACAGTGATCCTCCTGCCTCAGCCTCCTGAGTGCTGGGATTACAGGTGTATGCCACCACTCCTGGCTTACTACTAATTTTCTTTTGGTCCTTAAGATCTTTTATTTCAGTTTTATTTATTTTATTTTATTTTTTTGGTACCAGGGATTGAACTCGGGTCCTTGCGCTTGCAAGGCAGGCCACTGAACCGCTGAGCTAAATCCCCGGCCCTATTTCAGTTTTATCTCTTCCCCATCTTCTATTGTTTAATTTTTCAAATTCTATTTTTTCCCCATATTCCTGTCCCCTACAACGTCTGTCCTTACTAGTATAACCATTAACTCTTATGAATCTATAGATAATTAGCTATATTTTACTACAGTTGAATACTGTTTTATTGTTTAGTGGAGGTAAAATGGCTCAATTGAGTAGATTTTTTACTGTATTTCAGTATCTAATTTGTCTTAGAGTTTGTATTATTACTATAGATCTTGTTTCTGTGGTTCAGGGTGGTATGTTACTAGTTCTTAGAGTTTGTCATTATCCAGTTTGTAGTTGATGCTGTTGCTGATTTTCCTATTTTAGCCAAGGGGACATAGTTGTTGGTATCAGTTGATTTGCTCTATATACCTAGATTGCCTGGGTCTCATAAACAGTACTGCAGCCCCATCCCCAAAGAACTGAGTATTGGGCCACATAGTCTGCTGCTTCCTCTTCCTAATAAATGGAGGTCATTGGATCCTGAGACAGACCCAAAGGCCAGTAGCTAGCTATGCCTAGAGGACATCTCAGAAAAGCAGATACTATCTAAAGAGGTTTTAATACTAGCAGTGAAGTTACCCAGCATAAGCCATCTGCAAGTCTCAGCACAGAAAACAAGCAAAGAAATAGATAATGAGAAAACAAGGAGATAAAATGACCCCTAAAACTTCAAGTTCCCCCACAGTAAATCCAGAGGGCATCAAGGGGAAGAAATCAAAAGCCACAAAGATGAAATTATCTGAAGTGGTAGTGGAGGTAACAAAACAGATCAATAAGATGTTTGGCGAATTCAAAGTAGAGATAGAGATCACTCGGATAAAACAAAGGATCAGTGAGTTGCTGAGGTAGCCCTGTCCCCATAAATCTACTGAGTGCCCTAGTGAGATTGCTGTGTTGTGACCCTGCTCCCAGGGCTGTCCCGAACATTGCCCTAATGGGGACTCTGTTTTGGGTTTTTTTTTTCCATTAAGTTTATTGGTACTTTTTAGGTATACTGTACAGTTCTATTCATCACTGAGATCTTCCCTTCTTTCCTTTCCCCTGTCCTTCCCACTTCCCCTACTTCTTTGGGACTCTGGTTTTTTCTGAGACAGTTTGTTCAGGGCCCCATGCTTCTCAGGGGCATCCTTTGAAATCTACAGCCCCTTGATTTTCTGTGCACTAGTGAAAATGGTGCCACTCAGTTGCTGCCGAAGTTTACTTTGCTTCTTACAATACTTACAATGGATCTTTGTAACAAATATAACACAGTTGAAAATGAATCTGCTAAATGCACTTTCACAAATAGGAAGTCTAAACATGTAGTAGGTTTAAAAGGCAAGTTGCAGAAGAATATCATGATATTTTTTTGTAAAAAATGTTTAATTGTTTTGAACAGATCCTATGTAATAAAAATACAAAAACGGACACAAAAGAGTACAAATAAACTTCTGGATGTGATTAGTGAGTGAAAATTGCATATATAATCTTTTTACAAATTGCAAATACTTAGTTTTTTAAATCCCCCCAAAAGAAAAAATACAAATATTTTGAGACAGACAGAATATTCTCCGAACAAATACAATCTATCATTAGACTATAAAATTATGTTCCAAGATGTGTCCTAAGTAAATGTTGGAACCCAGCACACCAACCCGTTTTAGATCATACATATCTCAATATGAGAAACATGGCATGGGATTTATTTACTAGATTTTCCAGTAATGAACACTGGTTACTATCCACATCTGAATCCCAAAATAGGGGGTAAAAAAGTACCATTTTAAAAATCACCATAAGACTCAGGAAGTTAGTAGAACACAATTGAAAAAAATACATGAATTGGGGCAACTGCCACTGACAAATTTATATAGAACATGGATTAAAGATGAGTATACTTATAAGTGTTAAACTTCCTGACTGGCAGTTATACTATAATTTTGAGATGTTATTCCTGAGGCACACTGAGGTATCTAGAAGTAAAGAGGATCAGGCACAGTGCATGCAACTTACTGTCCATTGCCCCCCCCAGCAAGAAATGTGCAAGTATGGACACAGAGAAAACAAACAGAAAAAGTAGAATGTAAACAGTAAATATGGGCAAAGGTATACATTTATACTACTATACAAGACACAGGTGAAGGCAATGTCTGTGAGGAATGGTCCCTCATACATAATTCTTGAACTTTCCAGACTTTGGAACTGTGTGTGTGTGTGTGTGTGTGTGTGTATATATATGTCATACATACTATAATCTACACAGTATATTTTTATAGCAACCCAAATCCATAGCTGGTACAAGAAGTGGGGGGAGGGTTTATTATGCCAAATAACTAAAATTATAAGCAGCTTTGGAACTGCGTTAACGGTGGACGCTGGAAGTTTTGGGGTATGGTAGAAAAAGCCTCATTACGATGAACAGAGTTAAGGATGATTCTCGTAAGGGTTGGCAAAAGAACTGTAAAGAAAGCTTCAGTCTTAGAGATTACCTAAAGTACTAATAAAGGTCATTTTGATGAGGTCTCAGACAGAAATGAGGGTCACATTATTGGAAACCAGAAGAAAGGTAGTCTTTGTTATAAAAGGGGTAAATAATTTGGCTGAATTCATGTCCTAGTGTTTTGTGGAAGGCACATTTTTAATTGCATATTCAATTTCATTGGCTAATACTGGTTTATTTAGAATTTCTATATCAATTTAGTTTTGGTCATTCATATGTATCTAGTAATCTGTTTCTTCTGTATTTTCTATTTTATTAGAATACAGGTTCTTGAAATAAGTATTGATCATCTGGATTTCTGCAGGGTCTGATGTGATTTCACCCTTTTCATTCCGACTTATATGGATTTGAGTCCTTTCTTTTTTTGTATAAGGTTGGCTGAGAGTTTGTTAATTTTATTTAATCTTTCAAAGAACCAATTCTTTGATTCTTTGATTTTTGTTTTGTTTTTTGTTTTTTAGTCTTCATTGCATTAATTTCTACGCTGATTTTTATAAGCTTCTCCCCTGTACAAGCTTTGGGGTTGGCTTCTTTTTCTAGAAGCTTGAGGTTCAACATTAGGTTATTTATTTGAACCTGCTCTATTTACCTGCTATGGGTATTCACTGCTATAAATTTCCCTTGTAAGATCTGGGAACTTAGCTCAGTGGTTCCAATGCCTGCCTTGCGTGTGCAAGGCCTATGTTCAATCCGTGGTACCCCCCAAAAAAATTTCCCTTGTAGGACTGCTTTCATTGTGTCCCCCGTACGTTTCCAATACATTGTATTGGCATTATTGTTTAACTGTAGCAACTGTGTGATTTCTTCTTTAATTTCATCTGTGACCCATTGGTTGTTCAGGGGGGAAGTATTTAATTTCCATGTGTTTATGAAATTCTTCTGGTTTATTTTGTGTTGATTTTCAATTTCTTTGCACTATGGTCGGATAATATGCATGGGATAATTTCAGTTCCTTTGCATTTTCTTACATGTGTTCCATGTGCTAGTATGTAGTCTGTTTTGGAGAACATCCCATGTGCCCCTGAGAATAATGTGTATTTTGATGTTGTGGAGTGGAACACTGTAGACATGTACTAGGTCTGTTTGTTCAAAAGTTTGGTTCAGTTCTAATATTTCATTGTTGATTTTTTTGTCTAGTTGATTTGTGTATTTCTGACAGTATTAAAGTATCCCATTACAACTGTATTAGTGATTATATGATTTTTCATGTACATTAATATTTATATATAGTTGGGTGCACTGCTATTTGATGTGTATTTATTTATATTTATTTATTTATTCTTCAGTATTTTTATTTATATGACGCATATATGATTGTTATCTCTTTCTCTTGGATTGTTCCCTTTACAAGGATGTAGTGACTTCCTTTGTCTCTCATAATCAGTCTTGGCTTGAAATCCACTTTGTCTGTGAATAAAATAGCTACCCCTGCTTTTTTCTGGATTCCTATCACATGGAACCTTGTTTTCTATCTTTGGACTTTCAGTCTATGATTTTTATTATTATTATTTTTTTGGGGGGGTACCAGGGATCGAACTCAGAACCTTGTGCTTATGAGGCAGGTGGCAAAACCACTGAGCTAAATCCCTGCCTTATGAATTTGTTTTTTAATTAAATGTATTTCTTGAATGCAGCATATTGTTTGTTCTTGCTTCTTGATCCTTTCTGCCAGTCTGTTTCTTTTGATTGTTGAAGTGAGACCATTAATATTGATGGTTATAACATATGTATTGTCTTATCTCTGTCATGTTATTTTTCTGTTGTTTGTTTCCTTCTTTCCTTTTCTGATTAATTTCTTGCCCTGCCTGGTGATCATTCTGTTAGGGTTCACAGAGTTGTAATTCTTGTTGTCGCTTTCTAGAATATCCTTCAGAACACTTTGGAATGCTGCTTTGGTGGTCATGAATTTCTTTCAGGTCTTCTTTGTCATGGAAGCATCTTATTTCCCATCAATTTTGAAGGATAGTTTTGCAGGGTACATCAGTCTCAGTTGGAGGTTGTTTTCCTTTAGGGCTTGAAATACTTCAAGCTCTCCTTAACTTGACAGTTTGTGTTGAGAAGTCTGCTGTGATTCTGATGGGCTTTCCTTTATAGGTGGTTTCTTCCTTTTCCAACAGCTTTTAATATTCTGCACTTGTGTTGAATTTCTGAAATCTTGAGTATTACATGCCTTAGGGAAGATTTTTTTTTTCATGGCTAATTGGGCATCTATATGCCTCACTTATGTGTATGCCAAATTCTTTTTCCCTGTTTGGGAAGTTTTCTGCCTTTAATTCTGAGACCAGTTTTGTTTTTTTTTTCTTTTTATGCCATTTGTGCTGTCTCCTGCTTTTTTATTGATTCTGATCAATTTTATGTTACTCTTCTTTGCATCATTTAGCAGCTGCTGGATCGATTTTTTTTTTTTTTTTGTAGTCTCTTGTTATTTTAAAGAAATCTCTTTTCATGATTGCTAACCAAAATCCTATCTTCAGCTGGGCGTCGTGGCACACACCAGTAATCCCAGCACTCGGGAGGCTGAGGCAGGAGGATTGCTGTGAGTTCAATACCAGACTGGGCTGCATAGTGAGTTCCAGGGCAGTCTCAACTACATAGTTAGACCCTGTCTCAAAAAACCGAAAAAAAACCAAAAAAAACCCCAAAAAAACCACCTGTCTTCTATACCTGAAATTCTGTCTTCTCATTGGCTTATTCTGTCATGTATACTTTCAATTGGAGTTTTATTTTATTTATTTATTTTTCTTTTTTATTGAGTTTATTAGTACTTTTTAAGTACAAATGGGAGGTTTTAATCTCCTAGATATCTGTTTGAATCTGTTTCATAGATTCCATTTCTTTCCTATGCTGGATGTTCTTAGTTTCCATCATGTTCCTGAGCTCCTCTATTTAATCTTTATCTGCTCTAGAGTCACTAAGCATGTCTTTCATTCTGGTCACCATCACTGGTCACCTGGGAAATTCTTTCTGCTTTGATTTTTTTTTTTTAATAGAGCCTCGTTCATCCGCTTTGTTGCTTCTGCTGTTACCACTTCAGAGACTCTGGGTGGGTGGATTTTGGATTGTTCTACCTCATCTGCAAGTTGGGGTGAAGGGGAGGTTGCATCTTGTTTAAATGTTTTCTCATTTCTTTTTTTCTTTTTCTTTTTTTAAGTTTGGCTCCTGGATTGATGCTTGTAAATTTCTTACGATGAGTGGCTTTATTGCCAGTATTTAGGAAATGACTACTTCCCAGAAGTATCTTTTTTGTTTGTTTGTTTTTTTGAGACAGGGTCTCACTATGTAGTTGAGACTGACCTGGAACTCACTATGTAGCCCAGGCTGGTCTCGAACTCACAGCGATCCTCCTGCCTCAGCCTCTCAAGTGCTGGGATTACAGGTGTGCACCTGTAATGCCCGGCCTCCCAGAAGTACCTTACAGAGGTAGCTGGCTTTTGGGTTTTGAGTCTGTTGCATGATCCTACCTCTTCATTTTATTGGGGATGAGAAGTTGCTGCCTACTTGGCCGAGCTGTCAGTTTTTTGGCACTGGCCTAGAGTGTGTGTGTGTGTGTGTGTGTTTTAAAGACCCTTAGGCAATCTCAATATTGGTATACCAGGAGGAACCACTGATTAGCACAATATATCAGCTTGGCTAACATAGTATAATCAACAATAACAATAGCATCAAATACAGCCTAGAAAATGACAAACTGTAGTAACTATTAATTTGATACCTTTAACCATATGAACTAGATTTGTGGTTATATAGTGAAATCTAGAACAAATCTGAAAATTGGATGCAGTAACTAAGCCCTATATATGACAGTTTTACTATTAGGGGAGAAGACTTAAAAAGGGTTAGAGGGTGAAAACAAATAGTAGAAGAGGAGGAGATCAGGAGTAAGGCTGGAGGATAGTCTTTAGCAAACTGGTGAAGAAGACAGGTGAGAAAAAAGGAAAGCAAAAAAAAAAAAAAAACCCCAACCCCCCCCCAAAAAACCCAAAATGAACAGAACAGAAAAAAGAAAGCTAGAAACTATGTTCAGATAATCAAAACAACAACAACAACAACAACAACAAAAAACAAAAAAAACAACCAGGAAGGAAGAAGACAGAAAGAAAGAGAAGCGGGGGAGAAAAACAGAAAAAGAGGGCTCGGGATTTAACTCAGTGGTTCTGACACCTGCCTTCCAAGTGCAAGGACCCTAGTTCAATCCATTGTACCAAAAAAAAAGAAAGAAAAAAAAGCAAAAAAGCAAACCAAAAGCATCCAGTTAAAGGTATGTCTCTGCTGTCACTGGTAGGCAAACAGCAACCAGAGCCAAATTGATTAATCCCAGTAAGCCTGCCATAGCTTCATGGTTGGGTAGTGGATAATTCCAGCCAGTGTGCCGCTTTAGTTCCTCCAAAGTTCCAGCCGCTTCTGGCTGTGAGGCTGGAGCTGGATTCCTTGAGTTTACAGCAATCTATTTGTCTCCTCCTGGTTTGAACTCCACACCTTGGCCTTCCTCTGATTTGAACTCAGCACCCATACTGCTCTGTTCCACTGGTGCAGTTCTTTGTGGAGGCTCTGGGGTCATCAGTAGTAACCGTGTGTCTGCAGATTTAGCCTGCTGTTCCCTTGCCAAGTGTTCGGGCCCTGGGAGAGAGTGCTACTTGCTTCCACCCACGTCTTTGTTAAAGTCTCTCTCTGCTTTCTGTATGACTTCAGTTCTCACCTCTAATCCTTCCTGGGACCCACTTCCCTCTTCCTTCTCCTTGCACTGCTGTATTCCAGTGTCAGGTCACCAAATTGTGGAGAGGCTCTTTCTCTGTTGCTCAGCACTCCCTCTTTGGCTAGGTATTAAATTCTAATGTGAAAAATAATTTTTTCTTGGAAATTTGAAAGCATTTTCTTCAGTGCCTTTTATTTTGTCACTGAGATTATGGCTAACAGTGCAATTTTGATTCCTTTCACTTCATTAGTAGCTTAATCCCTTTTTTCTGGTACCAGGCATTGAACTTAGGAACTTGTGCTTACCAGGCAGGCACAGCAGCACTGAGCTGAATCCCCATCCCAGAAGCTTATTTCTTTATTTATAGAAGTTCTTGGGATTTTTTTCTTTGTTCTTGTTGTTCTGAAGTTTAGCAGTGACTGTTTAAATCCTGAATGAGTCTTTTTCATTTTGGAGACTCATGCTGTTCAGGATTGAGAAAGTTTTTATACTATTTCATTGGTAATATCTTTCTTCCATTTGTGGTTCTTCCTTCTCCCCCACACATTATATGATTAGTCATATATATATATTTGGGGTAGTACGAACTCAGGACCTTGTATTTGTGAAGCAGGTTTGATACCACTGAGCTAAATGTCTGGCCCAATCATATAATTTTTAAATACTTTTTTCAGTGTAGATCTTTCCATTTTTCTGGGAAGAGTCTTGACTTTGTTGTCTTAACTTTTGATTTTTTTTTTTAATCTGTCAGTGTAGAGTTAACACAGCAGGCGTGGGATGATAATCTTTAAAAAAGTGTGCTTGCCAGGCTTGCCCTTGGCTGTTGTCTGGGAACTTGGACTTTTAGAAGGATTCCTACAATTTTCCCCAAGAAGAATGCTACGTGGTTCACAAACTGTGCATACCTTGTGATTTATGCTGAATACTGCTTTCCATCTGGTGTCTGAAATGTTGGTATGTTCCCGGCAGAGGATGCCTCCAATTAAATCTTTTATCATAAAGTATCCAGTTAATTTACCTGGTAGAAGTATTTCACATGTGCTGTCACAACTCATTGCTAGAAGAATTTATTGCATCCTATGTGACTCAGCTGGGAAAGGACTCATGGAAGTTTGTGCCTGGTTTCTTCTGGACCTTGCCCCATTTTTAGCTTTTCTTTTTGCTGATTTTGCTTTTTATCCATTTATTGTAATAAATAATAGCTTTGAATATGTCTATATGTTGAGCCTTGTGAATCAGTTTAATGTACAGGGAGACCTGTAGATAGTTGTAGAGACTCTGATACACTGTCATATTTAACATACTGAGTGTTCTTTTTTTTTACTTTTCACTTGCTCTCTCTTTTTAAAATAGCTTTCTTTAATTTTTTAATTTTTAATTTTAGATGTTGATAATTAACTTTTGTTTTTGATAATGCTAGGGATCTAACCCCGGGGTGCTGTATCACTGAGCTACATCTTCAGCCCACTGAATTACTTATTTTGAGAAAGGTCTTGCAAAGTTAGCCACGCAGGACTTGAATTTGTAATTCTCCTGCCTCAGCTTCCCAAAGTGCTGTGATTATAGGGATGTGCCACCATGTTTGCATTTTCATTTCCTGCATGGTTTTCCTCAAAATTAATGTTTACTTGGTTCCCATTTTTTTTCATATTAACAGGCATTTCTTATGCCTGCTGATTCTGCACTTCTCTCTTTAAACATCTAAACATCTACAGTATCTACTCTTAGATCCTAAATATTCCCTGTTCTGCCCCTCAAGAAAGATAGCTATGTAGGATGGTGGTGGTGGGTGTTACTTTGGGTGTAGTAATATTTTATAGAGCTGGGTATAGTGGTGTGTACCCTTGGGAGGCTGAGGCAAGAGGATCACAATTGAGCCTAACTTAGGCAGTTTAGCAACTTAAGAGTCTGTCTCAAAAAAAAAAAACCAAAATACAAAAAAACAACTTAAAGGAGTTTGTCAATTATTTTAAAACTAGAAAAAAATATTTAAGAGTCTAATGTGAAATGAATGATTGGAACCTCCTGTGCATGGGCTTTTCAGTAGGGTAAGTTGATAGAAAGCTAACTTTGTTGTTGGAGGCTCTCCAAATGTAGGTCTGTTTTTGAACATCCAGAAATACTGCCCGGTTGATAGCCTAGGGCAGTGAACCTTGTAGTTCATATGCCATGGTGGGCTGTTTGTATCATTGAAAGCTCTAAAAGGTTTGCCATCACTGGCCTAGGAAGATACATCTTTTTTGAGGATTGAGACAACAGGCTGATGGTGGTTTATGTTCCAGGGTTATTGTATAAGTAATAATTTATAGATGAAGGACATGGTTGATTGGTCTTTCCCTCTGAAATCACTAATTTGCCTGTATTCTCATTGGTAAATAGCAGGGACCACTGGTTCTTGTTGAACCACAGTTTGAGAAATGCTGTCTTTAGTAATATAAAGTTAGTTGTAAAGGGAAATAGAAGAGGCATTGTAACACTCTTTCATTCTTTTTCTTAGCAAGCACTTATTGTGTTTTAAAATGCCTAACTATTGGATTAAGCAGGTATAATAAGATACTTTCCTTGCTCCCATGGAACTTATATTCTAGCATGAATGATGAATATTGAACAGTGTGCCACCTGGCTATAATTACAGTTATAAGAACCATACAGGAGAGGTTAAGGAGGCTCAGTGTCTTGGTTACTTTCCTTTCATTGCTGGGGCAAAGTACCCGACACCCAAAAGGGGTAAAGATTTATTTGGTTTACAGTTTGTAGAGCTTTCGGTCCATAATTGGCTGGCTCCAAGGTGGATAAGCGAAGGAGCATCACTTTTATCTTGTTCAGACTAATTATGGTGGGCAACACTCACACCCTTAGTTCTAGTTTCTTTGGGCCTAGCATTGCGCTGTGAATCAGTTCTAGCTTCACAGTCTATATCCAGTCACCTCTGAAAAGGCCCAACCTAAAACCTCATGAGACCTTGAGCAGGGGACATCTAAACACAAGCCATAACACCCAGACAGCATGCAGAAAAGACCTGTGGAGCTCAGAGGTGGTACCTCTGAAAAGTTGAATAAGGAAAGTGGTAGGTGAATGAGATGAAAATGGCAAAGAATGAGACTGAGAAATGAGTCAGGATAATGGTAATTGTGTGATTAAATGAGGTGTATAATGTGTTATTTATAGAAACAGTAGTATATTGGATGATGGAATAATAATTTATGAAGATAAAGGTTTTATGTGAGCCATACAATAAAACAATATGTCCATAGACCCATCACTAAAAAAATCACTTATGGTATAGGGTGTAGAATTTTAGTATTTCAAAAGTATTGTTATGGCAGTCCCTCCTCTGGGTATTGAGGATGAAACCATCACTAGCACTGTTGTGAAGATATCTGCTACCCCTCTATTCATTCTTGCCCAGTGTTATTCACAATGGGCACAATATGGAAGTATCTTGTTTGTCTTTGGATGAACGTCTAAAGAAAATGTCTCACACACCCAGGAGCGGGGGTGGGGGGAGAGCGGGAGTGAGCTGGGTGCAGTGGTACATTTGTAACCTTAGCTACTTGGGGGACTGAGGTAGGAGGGTCATTTGAGCCTAGAGATTTGAGGAGGCCAGCCTGGGCAACATAGCAAGATCTTGTCTCCTAGGGAAGAAGAAGAAGGAGAAAAAATGCATATGTATGCATATGTATGTGTGTGTGTGTGTGTGTGTGTGTGTGTGTGTATATATATATATATATATATATATATATATAGTGACCGCTTATACAGAGGGAAAAAGACTTATTTAAAAAAATAAAAAGGAAATTGTTTCATTTGCTATAGCTGGAGAACATTAAGCCAAGCAAAATAAGCCAGACAGTAAAATAAAGTTATCAATTCACTTATATGTAGAAGCTTAAAAAAATTCAAATTCATTTTTTTAAAAAGGTATTGCTAGGACAAAGATTGGGCTTAACTTTACAATTATGTCTCCAGTGCCCACCGTACTACCTGACATAGAAGGTGCTCAGTCTTTTTTTTAAATATGTAAAATATTTCCTACCTATAAATTCTAGATAACTTTGAGACATCTAGGAAGGATATATAATTTTAGATGTAAGAAATAATCTTTTGCCCCCTCACTATGGTCTTTATTGTTTGTGTCCTTTTAGCAGAATTATAAATGGCCTTTTGATTAGAATTTAAATAGCATTCTTTTTTATACTCTGTAGCCATCAAAGATCTTCTGGGACAAAGCCTTATTTTTCTTTTCTTGGGGCTCTTAATTGGTGCTCTTTAAACTACAGTAGTTACACTCTTACTGTATTACTTATGTATTCCTGCACAACAAATTACCTAAAGTTTGGCACTGAGCAGAAATTATCTTACCCTTTCGGAATAACAGGAATATGAGGGAGGCTTAGCTGCCTTTGGTGTAGGTTCTCATGAGGTTGTGGCAGGTTGTTGGCTGGGGCTCCAGTCACCTGAAAGCTTGCCTGGGGAGGATGTGCTTCAGAATTCTCTGACCTGAATGTTGTCAGAGGACTTAGTTCTTTGCCCTGTGGACCTCTGCCCGACTGTTCTCATGACGTAGCTGTTGGTTTCCTGTAGAGCAGGTATCTCAAGATAACAAGCCAGTTCAAGATGGAAACCTCTATCATTTGTAGACTAATCTCTGAAAAGACAAATTCCGTTAGTTACAGTGTGATCAGCCATGGTTCAGTGGAGGAGCTGTGACTACTTGGCTGACTCTTTGGGACCCACATTGGAGGCTGGCTGTCTCACACTTCATTAGTGGTATCATCTTCTTTTCCAGCTCAGTGTATCAGTTATATTTAGAAGTACATTTTTTTTTTTTTGAGACAGGGTCTCACTATGTAGTTGAGACTGACCTGGAACTCGCTATGTAGCCCAGGCTGATCTCGAACTCTCAGCAATCCTCCTGCCTCAGCCTCTGGAGTGCTGGGATTACAGGCATGTGCCACTACTCCTGGCTTTAGAAGTACATATTAATTAAGCTACTATTTGATTAATTCTTGTGCTTGTTGTAAATTGTAAATTGAAATATCTTCATTTCTGAGCTTATTTGCTTGGCATTTTTATTACTCTAATGTGTTTTTCTTTGCTTTCCCTTTGACCTTTTTATGTTTTTCATGTTTATCCAGAAAATAATAGCTCAGTGTTTTCATGAGATATACTTAATACTTTCAGTTTAAACATTGAGCACTACAAAGAAGTTGTATGTAGCATAGATGCCGCCTTCACTCTGTTTGGGCTCCAGCATCCCTTCCTATCTGTACCCACTGAAGCCATTTATTTTACTCTGCCCAGGCTCAAACAGTGTACCCTGTGCTGCTTTCCAGTGCCTTTATACTTCTCGCCTTGCTTAAACTCAATCCTTCCCACCATGCTGAAAACCAGCACAGTTCACCATCCCTTGCTGGGTCCCTGTCTCTTCTCTTTATCAAAGTAGGGCTTGACATCCCATCTGGGGCTATCTTTTTCATGAACTCTTATCACATTTGGGCTCTGTTACTCTGTGTGTCCTGCTTTCTTAGGTAGATATCCTTTTCACCTTGCTTGGACTTTTTTTTTTGAGACAGGTTCTCACTCTGTAGTTCAGGCTGTCCTTGAGCTTACTATGTAGCCCAGGCTGGCCTTGAACTTGTGGCAATCCTCCTGCTTCAGCCTCTCAAGTGGTGGGATGACAGACATGTGCCACCATGTCCAACTGCTTGGACTCTTCATATTCTCTGCCTGGCTGTCCTTGTCCCATTCATTTTGTGTCACCCTCCGCTGGGCTGCCAATCACATGTGGACACCACTTCCTCTGCCTTGTGTTCTGTAGAAATACTTTCCTCATCTTGCTCAGGGTCCTGCATCTCCCCCTCTCCCAAACACGTACATGCCCTTTGTACTGAATGATTATACAAGGGGAAGAGAAAGGGAAAAGGAAGAGGGAGAACAGTGTGATCCAAGATTATATTTGACAGAAACAAATCTTCTGCCTGGGTAATTAGATATCTGGACAACTTAGGGCATTTGGGAATTGGCTTTTGGAGTTTCAGTAGTAGTTGGGATGGCTGGTGTAAATATGGTCTTTATTTATGAAGGAGGCATAAGTAGGAAGGGAAGAAACTAAAAAGCAAGAGATATTTAGGGTACTGTTGGAATTCACTTGTTGGCAAAACTGGTTTGATTTCATGTAAATTTCTGTGCCTACAAATATTTTTATAGCATTCATGGGGAGGGCACTGGGGATCGAACTCAGGACCTTGCGCTTTCGAAGCAGGCAGTGGAACCACTGAGCTACATGCTGGCCTTAGCATTCATATTTTTAAGTTAATTATTTAATACTTGTCTTATGAGCTCAGCATTAAATTTCTGAATGTTACTACACTGCCTAACTTTAGTCTTTCATGTATTATCAATTTAGCCATATCCTATATCAGTTATGCCTTTTTAAGAATATCTTTGTAATTACAAGTTTGATTATATGCTTTAAATGGCATATTAAAATGAAAATGAAAATTTAAAGGTTTGAACTTCTTAGAGGGATAGTGTTACATGTCTGTAATCCCAGCACTCAGGAGGATGAGGCAGGAGGATTATGAATTCAAGACCATCTTAGGTTGCATACCATGTTTCTCTGAAAATAAGACCTACCTGGAAAACAAGTTCTGGTGTGATTTTAGAAGAGATGTCAAGCAAAATTGTATCAAGTCCTATTACATATCAATGGTATTGAATCCACTTTGGGGAAGTGGATATTAATAGAGGCAGTATTACTAATAAGTGTGTGTGTGTGTGTGTGTGTGTGTGTGTGTGTGTGTGTGGTGTGTGTAGTATTGTTTGCTTGTATGTTTGTTTTGTTTTTTGAGATGGTCTTGTTATGTAGTCCAGGTTGGTTTTAAACTGTCTTCCTGTGTTGGGCTCCCCCTCACCCAGTACTGAGATTCTAGGCATGTGCCACTACACCTTCCAATATTTTATATATTTTCTTGATTTATGTAGAAATTATATATTGGGTCCTATTTCCCTCAGTATAATTTTTTTTTCAGCTTTAATTGAGTTTATTGGTACATTTTAGGGATACAGTACAGTTACATTCATTGTTGGGATCTTGTACCTCTACATGACAAGTCTTGATTCTCATTTTTTCCCCTTACCCCTGCCCTCCCTTCACCCCCACCTCCCCTCCCCATCTACAAACACTTTATTTTCATCTTTTCATTCTCTCAC
>NW_022900925.1:19184387-19191908 GCF_012274545.1 Fukomys damarensis
GTATTGTTTGCTTGTATGTTTGTTTTGTTTTTTGAGATGGTCTTGTTATGTAGTCCAGGTTGGTTTTAAACTGTCTTCCTGTGTTGGGCTCCCCCTCACCCAGTACTGAGATTCTAGGCATGTGCCACTACACCTTCCAATATTTTATATATTTTCTTGATTTATGTAGAAATTATATATTGGGTCCTATTTCCCTCAGTATAATTTTTTTTTCAGCTTTAATTGAGTTTATTGGTACATTTTAGGGATACAGTACAGTTACATTCATTGTTGGGATCTTGTACCTCTACATGACAAGTCTTGATTCTCATTTTTTCCCCTTACCCCTGCCCTCCCTTCACCCCCACCTCCCCTCCCCATCTACAAACACTTTATTTTCATCTTTTCATTCTCTCACATTTTTTTCTTTTCCCTTTTTACCCTTCCCCTACCCATCCCACCTTCCCTACACCTTTAGCTCCTTTCTTCCCATTTCTAAATGTCAGTAATCTTATTAGGATCTTATGTATTATTGTAGATTATTCACACCAGATAAACTATTCGGTATTTACACATGTGTGCCTTATTTATTTCACTTAGGAGTATATCTTCAATATGTATCCATTTTCCTATGAATGAATCTATTTTCTCGTTCTTTATGGCTGAGTAATATTCCATTTTATAGAAAAACCACATCTTTATTCAGTATAATTTTTTTCTTTGTTTTCTCTCATGTAGATGAAAACTTATATTCAGTTAATTTTAACATGGGCATACCTATAACACTTTGAGGATCTTTTAGGAACTGGTTAGAATGTACACAGACAAAAATGTTAGCCTGTGACCTTTTAAAGACTTTTCTGAGTGAGACTAGAAACAAATTATCCATTGTTCACAGAGTACTTTGCCAAGTGTTATACTTTCTTTTACTAAATTCTCCTTTTGTTGAAATCTTATATGTTAAGTAGCTAAATAATTGTTAATAGAGATCATAATTAAAGGTGATTGTTTTTCTTAGACCTTCTACATTTTTTATTATACTCAATGATTTCTATTATGTAGCGTGAAATGTTTAAAACACATTTCACTTTTTCCCCTATTTGTGAAAGTAGCACATGCTAATTGAAAAGAAACTCATAGGGTGGGGGATTTAGCTCTGTGGTGCCACAGCCTGCCTTGCAAAGGCAAGGCGCCCCAAGTTTGATCCCCTGTACCCCGCCCACACACAAAAAATGAAAGAAAAGCCTCTAAAATGCAGTGAACTTATCTTGTTTTTTTTGTTTTGTTTTGTTTTTGTTGTTTTTGGTACCAGGGATCAAACTTGGGACCTTGTGCTTATGAAGCAGGTGGCAGCACCGCTGAGCTAAATCCCTGGCCCTGAACTTATTTTTATTTTTATTTTCTTTCAAGGTATTTTTCCCCTCTTCTTCTTACTCAGGCATAATTATTTCCTTAGATGTGTTAGTACTTTTCTTTCTTTTTTGGTACCGGGAATCAAACTCAGGGACTTGAGCTTGCCAGGCAGTTGCTGCACCCCTGAACAACATTCCTAGCCCACTAATAGTACTTTTCTTGGTGAAAAATGTAGTCACAAAACATAATCTAATTTAATGTTGCACTTTTTTGGTGTGGTGCTGGGGATCACACTCAAGGCCTCATATGGGCACACATTTTACCACTGAAATATACCCCCAGCCCTTTTGTACTTTTAAAATTATTAGTAATGTTAGTGTTTCACATATTTGCTGACTCTTCATCTTTGAGTTGTTTCCTGTTTCTTCAGTAGTTTTTCCATTATTAGTCTTATTAATAGAATAAAATAACCTTGTTTGTTGGTTGTATAACCTTTTGGTAGCTAGTTGTATACTTTTATACTTTGTTTCTGTATCAACAATGTCTTTTTCTTATAGAATTTCTTTTTTTTTTTGTTTTTTTTTACTTTTTGTTTTGAGACAGTGTCTCATGTCTCATTATGTAACTCAGACTGGTCTTGAACTCATGGTGATCCTCTTGCATCAGCCTCCCATTCCATGCATGTGCTAGCTTGCTCAAATTTTGTTTAGTTTTGTTTTTTGTGGGGAAATGTATCCAGTTTTTTAATAGTGGGCGTGTTTTTGTCTTGCTTAGGGAGCTCTTTCCCACGCCAGAATTATGAAATTATTGTTTAGTATTTGCCCTAATTATTTTATGGCTTCTTAAAAATTGTAGGTTCTGAATTATACATGCACACATATATTCTTTTTAGATGGACAGACAGTTGATCTGGTATTATTTTACAGAGTAACATATTCTTGCCGGGGATTTAGCTCAGCGGTTCGGTGGCCTGCCTTGCAAGCGCAAGGTCCAGAGTTCAATCCCCGGTACCAAAACAAAACAAAAAAAAACATGAGCCACTGATTTGAAATAGTACCTTTATCATATTAAATTTCTGTGTACATATTGATATATTTTAAATGTGTTTCCAAAAGTTCATGTGCTGGAAAATGTTGGCTCCTAGTGTGGCAGTGTTGAGAGGGGGTGGAATTTTTAGGAAATAACACCTGAGCGGGGTGTGGGTGGTACATGCCTCTAATCCCAGCACTGTGGAAGGCTGAGGCAAAGTACAGCCTAGTACAAGGTGATTGGGTCATTTGGGGTCTCCCATAGAAAGGATGAATGAGGTTCTGGTGGAACCTCAGTTCCTGAGACAGGGTTGTCATAAAAGCAAAACCAGCTGCTTCTTGCTCTCTGGCTTCCTGTCTTGCCACATGAACTCTTCCTCTTGCCTGTGTTCCCACTGGTGCCATCTGCCAAGGTGGTGAGAGGGCCCTCACTGGAGTCAGAAGAAATGGGCCACTCATTTTGGGTTTTCAGCTTCCAAAATGATGAGCTAAATAAATGTCTTTTCTTTACATATTACCTAGTCTCAGATATTTTGATATAGCAGCAGAAAATGGATTTATCTGTTCTGTAATCTGTGACTATAATTGGCTTAAACTGTACAGATTTTGTTATAAGAGCATATTTTTTTAAGTACTTTGCACATCATCTCTTTTTTTTTTTCCCCCATATCTCTATTCTTATTGGGGGCTGGGGATGTAGCTTAATGTACTTAGATGTAGTTTAGAGCACTTGCCTGTAATGTGTGAGGCTCTGGATTCTGATCCCCTGAACCCCCTGTCCCCAAAGCAAACCCTGATAGTCTTTTTCTTTGGTACTGAGGCTCATACTCTGGACCTTGCATTTGCAAGGCAGGCAGCAGAACCACTCAGCTAAATCTCTGGCCCATCCCTGATATTCTTATTTTTTGGGGGGTTCACCAGCATTTGAACTCAGGACCTTGTGCTTGTGAGGCAGGTGGGGGCACCACTGAGCCAAATCCCCAGCCCTCCTGATATTCTTAGTAGCATAATTTTGGCTACCATCTTCTCTTGCAGTCACTGTCTTCTAACTATGGCATCAAGAAGATTCTCCTTAATATCTTAATATTCCTTCAATATCTTGTTTCTTTTTGTTATCTATTTTATAAAAAAAGGCACTTCACAGTTTTGTAGCCTAAATACCATTTTACTTTGTCCTAATTGTTGTGGGTCATGAATTCATGACAAGTTTTATATTTGGCTGAATCTGAAAATTTCCTTTTAATATAATATGACTCCCTTCTAATATGGCTTCTTTAGTCATATATCTGGCACATCAGTGCTCCTTGGCATCTCTCTTCACAATAACATCATATTTTTCAGAATCTTTGCATGTGGCCTAAGTATCTCACAGCATGGTGGTCTCAGAGTAAACACGTTTTTTAAAATGGCAGCTGGCTTCCAGGAGATGAGAAATAAAAAATGTTAGGTAAATTAAGGGCTGTGCTTAGAGCTGACTGGCACTGTGTCTTCTGCCATATATATTGGTAAGAATAATCATAGAACTTACTAAATGCAAAGAGGTGGAAAAATAGATTCCACTTTTTCCTCAGGAGGGAGCAAAGTCTTACTACAAAAGAGCATGTGGGATGAGAGATACTGTGCTCATATTTGGAAAATATAATATGGTACATCATCAAACTCAAATTTAAAGCTCTTAAACTGTCCTATAAGGTTGTTTCATGATCTGACCTCTGCCCCCTGCCGCTTCATTTTCCTTTTCCTTCCTTTTTTTTTTTTTTTTTTTTTTTTTTAGTACCAGTGATTGTACTCAGGTCCTTATGCTTGCAAGGCAGATGGCGGAACCACTGAGCTAAATCCCCACCCCTCCTTTTCCTTCTTTTTTTTTTTTTTTAGTACCAGTGATTGTACTCAGGTCCTTATGCTTGCAAGGCAGATGGCGGAACCACTGAGCTAAATCCCCACCCCTCCTTTTCCTTCTTTTTTTTTTTTTTTAGTACCAGTGATTGTACTCAGGTCCTTATGCTTGCAAGGCAGATGGCGGAACCACTGAGCTAAATCCCCACCCCTCCTTTTCCTTCTTTTTTTTTTTTTTTAGTACCAGTGATTGTACTCAGGTCCTTATGCTTGCAAGGCAGATGGCGGAACCACTGAGCTAAATCCCCACCCCTCCTTTTCCTTCTTTTTTTTTTTTTTTAGTACCAGTGATTGTACTCAGGTCCTTATGCTTGCAAGGCAGATGGCGGAACCACTGAGCTAAATCCCCACCCCTCCTTTTCCTTCTTTTTTTTTTTTTTTTTTTTTTAGTACCAGTGATTGTACTCAGGTCCTTATGCTTGCAAGGCAGATGGCGGAACCACTGAGCTAAATCCCCAACCCTCCTTTTCCTTCTTTTGGTTTAGCAATATTGACTCCTTGCTAGGATTTGAAAATGAACATACAGTGCTCATTCCAACATCAGATCCGTTGTACTTGTGACTGCTGCCTGCTTTTCATATTTTTTTCATGGGTCTTATTCTCTTACTTCATTTAGGTTTCTATTCAGATGTCACATCTCCAGAGAGTTTTCCCAGAGCACCTTATTTGATAAATTCTTGGTTACTTAGAACTTCTTAATTTTGCTTTTTCTTCTTCATAGATTTTGATCTTATCTGTGGGAGGCTGATGGGCCTGAATTCTACTTTTCTTCCCTGTAGTGCTTCTGAGCAAGTTGAGAAGTAAGATGGACAAAAAAATATGTAACATATATATCTGAACAATGTTAAGTTGGAGACCCAAATGAGCCAAGTAATTAAATCCGAGAATCAGGCAGACTTGCCCACATCGTTCAGGGATATGACCCTAAACAACTCTTGGCATGTTGAGGTACAGGAAACCTCTTACTAAGAAAGGTGGAGCTGAGGTGTCTGTACCCAGTCATTCCTTTCTTCCTCTGTCTCTGTGTGTCTCTCTGTCTTTCTCTAGTGGGGATGAAGGAATAAAGAGTTGGAAATGACCCCCAGATCCTAGACATATGAAACAAGGTGGATTGTGGTACTCTTTACTAAGATGGAAAACAATAGGAAGATTATAATTAAGCCTTGGAAACAAGTAAATTTGAAGTGTCTATGAAATATTCATGTAAAAAAACCAAATAGACATTTGAGTAACACCTGAATCTTAGGGGAGAAGTTTGAATTAAAGATACATATATGCCTGTGTTTATTTTCTATGATCTGTAACTGCTACAAACATAATGGCTTATAACAACAGAAGTTATGTCAGTTTCTTTGTTCCAGGAGTCTGGGCATTGGATAGATGGGTTCTCTGCTCAGTTTCCCACAAGGCTGAAATCAAGGTGTCTGGTGGACCTGCAGTCTTATCTGAGGCTTGGGGTTCTTTTCTAAATTCACTGGTTTGCTGGCAGAATTTAGTTCCTTATAATTGTAGGATTTAGGTCCTCATTTCTTAAGAGGCCAATTTCTGTTTCCTGTCATGTGGCCTTCTCTACCTTTTCTTTTTTTGTTTTTTTGTTTTTTTACATCTAGTACAAAGTGTCTTATCTGTTTCATATTTGTTCAGCTATCTAGTTTTTGTAGAGCTGGGGATCAGATCCAGGGCCTTGAGCATGCCTTCTATCACTGAACACACCCCAGCCATGCCTATCATTCAAAACTCACATGGTTAGATCAGGCTCATCTGGGATAATATTCTTTTTTAATTTAGACAGGGCCTCCCAGCAGTCCAGGCCAACCTTGAACTCACTATGTAGCCCAGGCTGGCTTCAAACTCATGGCAGTCCTCCTGCCTCGGCCTCTTTAGTTTTGAAATTATGCATATGCTCCTCCACAACCATCTGATAATACTCCTTCGATGAGCTCAAACCAACTTATTACGAACCTTAATTATATTTGCAGAATCTCTTTTGCTATATTAGGTAACAGTCATGGAGTGAAATCCTGTCTTATTTGCAAATACTTGTAAAACTAAAGGGAAGGGGGCTGGGTTTAGCTCAGTGGTTCTGCTACCTGCCTTGCAAGCACAAGGTACCAAGTTTAATCTCTGGTATCAGAAAAGAGGGGGAGGGGGCTGTACCAGAACAGTCCTGCAGAGAGCAGGACTGTTGGGGCTTAGTCGTTAGCTGTTGTCACCAGGACAGTCAGCGGATTCATGAAATTGCCCAAGAAGTATGTTCAGAGAAAAGAGATTTGGACAGAATTTCAGAATTACTCCTACCTAGAGGGTATGTTTATTCATTTTTGTGTTCAAAGCACTTGCATTTCTAGCTAGCAAATAATAATAAATATTTGTTAGAATTGTTCTTTAATCTCATATTTTAAAAAATTGATATGTAATTTGTGTATGGTAAAATTTATCCTTTTAGCTGGGGATTTAGCTCAGTGGTTCGGTGGCCTGCCTTGCAAGCGCAAGGACCCGAGTTCAATCCCTGGTACCAAAAAAAAAAAAAAAAAAAAAATTTATCCTTTTAAATCTACAGTCTCAATTTTGGCAATGAGCTTCACCAGAGTAAGTTTACAGGATGTTTCATGCCCCCCAAATTTCCTCATACCTCTCGTTGGCCCAAAGGGAGGTAGAGGCAAATTGTGGGCATGATGAGTCATATACTGTCTCTTAGGGGAGAGACCTCTTTAAACAAGTTTGGGGAGCACTCATTCTTAAGTAGGCAGTGGTAGATCACTTCTATAGACTCAGAGGATCCTGGAGAATCTGACAGTATAATATTTTTGGGATCATCAATCTAGATGTTTCCATCCCACATGTCAGTGTCTTACTCTTTCCTATGCAGGGCCTTAATCTTAGCATTGCAGACTTTCCTTGTTTGTGAGTTTAGCTTCTTTGAAGCTCAGTATATAAACAGAGATATTGATGTTTTTATGTATATCTTTATATTTGATATATCTACAAACATATGCCTTTTATATGTGCATATAAAATAATGGATATATGGACAATGATTATGATGTTACACTAAATATACTTTTGTACTATTCATACTATATGTATATATAAATGAATGGATGATAGTTAAGCACTAGTTCTAGTTCTTAGGTTTCTCTGCCCTCTTCCTACAGGAAAGGAATGTCTCTGTTTTTAGAGGGGCTCTCTGGTCTTCAGACTTAGCTTTTGACATTTTCTCATCTTTTTATTTAAAAAAGTATTTTTTTTTTTTTTTTTTTTTTTT
>NW_022900925.1:19191957-19208134 GCF_012274545.1 Fukomys damarensis
CTGTAGCCCAGGCTGGTCTTGAACTCGCAGTGATCCTCCTGCCTCAGCCTCCCGAGTGCTGGGATTACAGGCATGCACCACTATGCTCGGCTAAAAAAGTCTTTTTCTAGGGCCATGGATTTAGCTCAGTAGTGCTGCCGCCTGCCTTAAGCACAAGGTCCCGAATGCAGTCTCTGGTACCAAAATAAAAAAAAAACCCTCAATCCAAAAATCGCTTTCTTCAGTGCTCACAGAATTTAGCAATATTCTTCTGGTTCTGTTTTTGTGTGTGTGTGTGTGTGTGTGTGTGTGTGTGTGTGTGTGTGTGTTTTGTTTGTTTGTTTGTTTGTTTGTTTTGAGTCAGAGTCTCATCATGTTGCCCAGACTACTCACCATCGAGTAGCTGGGATAACAAGAGTACACCACTGTACCAGGCTCTAGTCCATTGTTTTGTAGTTGCTACTTATCTTTCATTGCCAGTTTAAAAATTTCATTTTAGGACCTGCTGCCTTTTGCCCTGGAACCCTAGTGTTTGCTAAGGCACTCCCGGGAGAAGGGAGCATTGGGCAGGTGCAGACTCAGACCAGCTTTGGTCAGCCCCCCTGTGGGGAGCTCTGGAGTACAATCGTCCTTCTGAGTTGCTCAGAAAGGGATGAAAATAAACAGGCCTTTATATTATTATATCAGTCATTGGATGTGAGCTTCCTGGAAAGGATGGGACTTTAGGCTGCACCCTTCTCTGCAAGTGAGGTAGGCCCTGAAGGGGCTGAATAACAGCACTTTTTATAGTTAAGGCAACAAGTCTTCCTAAAGGGGGAGGTGGACAGCACTTCAGTGTATGCCACAGTTCTTCTGTATCCACCAAGTGATCATTTGTTTTTGTTTTTTAATATCGTGAGAAACCCACAGATTTAAGGACCATGTTTAGCAGACTTTCTGTTTATTTACACATGTAGAAGTGAATACTAATTGCACATATATAACTCAGATGTTTGCAAAATAAACACTTCATTGTAACCAGTACTACCTAGGTGAAGAAATAAACCCATACTGGCATTCGGTAGACCCACTTCCTGCCTTGTTTCCTTACAGCCACCATCTTCAAGGTTCTGCACTATCCTTTCTTCTAAAACCATAGATGAATTTAGCATATTTTTGCAAACATAACCATACAGTATCTTTTTGTTCTGACTCTGTCCCTCATTATTATTTTTGTGAAACTAAACTTAGTTTGTCATTCTCATTGCTGTGTAATCTTTCTTTGTATTAATATACCACTTTAAAGTGGAAATAAGGACTAAATGTATAATAGATATTGGGAAATGGGAAGATAATATTCAAATGGAAGGGGGGAAAAGGGAGGAGGGAGGGAGAAAGGAAAGAAGAGGCAAGAAAATAGAAGGAAAAATGGAAACAAAGCTTTTGTACATAGGGAGGGGAGGGGGCTTTAGGGAAGGGGAAAGGGAAAAAAGGTGGGATTATCATGTGCAGGTGCAAATTCCTTTTGATGAGCATTATTGTGTTTGCCTAAAATGTACTGATACATGTTTTGCTATAAAAATAAATTAAAAATATATACCACTATAAAATATTTGTGCTGTTGATAGACATTTGGATTATTTCCAGTTCCAGGAAATTATAAAAAGTGCTGCTTTAAACACTGTTACACATGTCTTTCGGTGAACATGTTAGTGTTTCTGTTTCACCTAGTGAAACTGCTGAATATGTCTGGTTTTAGCAGACAGTGCCATTTCCAAAGCTATTGCTAACTTACCCTTCTAGTAGCATATTAAGAGTTCGACTGCTGTAGTTGTAGAGGCTGCAGCCCTTCAGAGCTTATAACTGACTATTGTATACATTTCCTAAGATCCCTGCACTACCAGATTCTTTACTGTATGTAATCTTATCTTTCTGGGACTAGAAGACTTTCAAACTGTTTCTCACAAATTTTTGTCTTAGCCTTTTACCTTCTTCCACTCACCTGTGCATTTGAAACGCCCATGTCTTTTATTTTGCCACTCAGTGGCCATCAGAATCCTAATGGCTTCTCTTTCCCTTATTCCATGTACTTTGCCTGAGAACCACCTTATTTCTTTTCTAACCAGATTCTGCAAATACCCTAGGGAAAAAAGCAGCTGTATAAAGTCACCTTACTTCATTGTAGTTTACCCCTTTTTGGAATCTTACTCTTTCCAGTTCTTATTCCTTCAGTAGCTCTCAGAAATCTTAGAAAGAGATGAGTTTTGCATTTCATTTTTTAAAAAATAAAATTGAGGCCATAAAGAATGAGAAACTAGAGTCAGTCATAGGAAAATGGACACATATTGAAGCCAAACTCTTAAGTGAAATAAATAAGACACAAGTGTAAATACCAAATAGTTTCTCTGGTGTGAAAAACTAAAAGTGTGAATAAGATCCAAATTGTGTAACTGACAATGTGAAATAGGAAGAAAAGGTCCAAATTGTATAACTGACAATGTGAAATAGGAAGAAAAGTGGGAAGGGTATGGGGAAAGGAAATAAGGGAAAAGAAAAAATATGAGAAAAGGAAAAAATGGAAACAAAGTCTTTGTAAATAGGGGAGGGTGAAGGGGGTGAAGGGAGGGCAGGGGAATGGGGAAAAAATGAGAACCAAGATCTGTCATGTAAAGGTACAAGAGCCCAATGATGAATGTAACTGTACTGTATACTTAAGAAGTACCAATAAACTTAATGAGAAAAATAAAATTGAGGGACTGTGTTTTGCTGTGAATTATTCTATAAGGAAGCAGAAGTATGGATTTAAACATAGCTTATGTGCTTTAATAAACTAGAACTGCTGTCCATGGCAGTTTTAAAATTACTCCATTTTTGATGAGTGGGAGCCTATTTATAATTCATTCCCGAGTCTTTCTGATTTGAACCTTACTAGTCTGTGTTGCTGTTTGGTATGACAAAATGATGCAGGTTCATCATGTACCTTTTTGCCTCAGACATGGAATCAGCCATTTCCTAAAGGAGTCCTGGTTACTTTTATGAGGAAATGGTATTTAAAGATTACAGTTGGATAGGGATGTTTATTACTATGGGATTGGTCATGGTTTCTGGGCATTTTCTGTTTTTATAGGTAGAAATTTGTTTTAGTTTTATAATAAAATACATTAGGAGTTTATATAGATGCTTCCAATTCAAATTTAAGACTACAGAGTTTTTACTGTATCATTCTTATTTCCCCTTGTCATCTCTTTGTTTCCCTTCATTCTCTAAAGGTGACTACTGTAAAAACTTGGCAAAAGTTGCTTTACATTTCATCCTATTGTTGTTGTTGTTGCTTTTTTAAATTTTTCCCCCCAGTACTAGGGATTGAACCAAGAACCTTCATCCTGAACTACCCCCCCCAGCCCCTTTTTGCAAACTTTGAGATAGGTTCTTGCTAAATTACCCAGGCTTGGCTTGAACCTTGTGATTTGTTCTTATTGAAGTGTTTGCTCTTGCTTTGTTGGAGGATTGTATACTCATTTAATGCAGATGTTTTTGAATTGTAATTTTACTATTCTGATCTCTCTACCATTCTATGGGGGGTTTTGGGAAGATTGACAGGCTACATTTTGACAGGCTACATTGTCACACATTTTTTTGACTTTTAGATTTTATCCCCCTCTGTAATCTTTATAACTAACATATGTCACACACACACACACACACACACACACACACACACACTGGATCAAACCCAGGGACTAGTGCATACTAGGCAAGCAGTCTACAGCTGAACCATGCACCCCCAATCTTAGCAGAGGCTAAATACGATGCTTTACATACAGAATGCTACTTTTGGGCAGATTGGAGATGAATTGTAGGCAGTGTGACATAACTCATTCTCAGATCAGTGTAAATGTGATACCTTCAAAGACTTTTCTCTTATGACATGTATTTGTTTTGGTACTCCTTCAGTTTTGTAGCCAGGCATGGTTATCTTTGTTCGATCAGTCTTAACTCTTCTAGGGTTTAGAGTTTGTTCTTATTGCTGAATAATTGAGGTTATTTGTCATTGTAGATTAGAGTTCAGGAGCATAGATTTTTTTTTCTGGGGCTCTTTTACAATTTTTCTTTATTATTTATTTATTTATATTTTTTGGTACTGGGGATCGAACACAGGACCTTGTGTTTGTGAGGCAGGCGGTGACACCACTGAGCTAAATCCCCGTCCCCGGAGCTGTTTTTTTAAATGTTTGAATTCAGTGAATAAGGGAAAAGATCATGTGTATTTTATTGAAGACATTCTATGAATTAATTTTTAGCTACAAAGAAATAGCTCTTTTTAGGAGCCATCCACTCTTTTATATAATGCTAGGTAAAAGGGTTAATTTTGCATATAAAGATTTATGACTTTTCAGAAAGAAAACTGCAAAAATTGATATTTCTAAAGATTTGTTATAAAATGTATTAAAATTAAAAATTGGAGCCCTGAGAGATAAATATAGGTAACTGTCATTAATAAATGATAAACTGTCATTTCCTAAAATACCATGAGAAAAGTTATTTAAAAAGTTATTTTTAGTCATTTTGAAGGGTAAACTTTTAACTTTTTTTCCCTCCTCAGCTTCCAATAAAAACAGGACAGCAAAACACGCATACCAAAGTCAGTACTGAACACAACAAGGAATGTCTAATCAATATTTCCAAATACAAATTTTCTTTGGTTATAAGCGGCCTCACTACTATTTTAAAGAATGTTAACAATATGGTGAGTATTTGGGTTACTGTTTTTTGGTGTATTTGCTTTGTTTTGTTTTGTTTTTGATTTAAAAATTCAGTAGCGTAAATTCCTTAGTTTATGGGTGAGGACAGGTGTAGATTTTTAACTCATTTTTACATTCTTTCCCTTAGAAACTTCTATTAATGACTGTATTTCCTTTCCAGTATTATTCTGAAATTAGAGTTTTATATGACTTATATCATATATGAATTGACTACCTTGTATAATCTTTTATTATTTTTCTTTATGGTGCTGGGGATTGGGCCCAGGCCCTTACGTATACGAGGCAAGATCTGCCACTGAGTGAGATCCCCAGACCTATGGTATATAACCTATTATGAGCTTTTCTTAAGCTTCATATTTGAATTTACACATCAGAATTTCCCAGTACAAAGTTACTGAGTAGAGTATGATCTCTTACTCCTAAACTGTTACTGATATTTATGAACATATTAATATTCCCCCCCCCTCCAATCTGTGACACATCTTTTGGTAGAGAACTCCTTGTTGAAACAGTATTCTTTAAATTATTACCAATTATCAGTTTCATCAAGTAATTCACTATTAAAAACCAGCTCATAATTTCTTCTTTTTCCCATTTTATATAATCTGTTAATATTCTCTTAATGTTAAGGTTCTGCAGTTGTACCTTTGAACATACAGTGTTTCTTTATCTGTCTCAGGTAATCCCTTCCTTCCTGTCAATTTTCATGTAGCCATCTCTTTCGTACTCCGTTCAAAGCAGTCAATCTACATTATTCTTTATTCACTACTTGTCTTTAGCAATTATAATCTCTATTTGTATTGTTTTTATTGAGCTATAAAACAACTGGTTTAGGAGTGTGAGGACCAGTCTCATTTCTATAATCATATTAGTGTCAGTGTGTTTTCTTAAAGAAAGTTGCTTAGATAATACCCTGAGTTTACACAACTAATGAACCAAAAGGTGTGTCAGTCATTTGCCTTACCAAGAATTTTTTTTTCTTCCATACCAGGAATTGAACTCAGGACCTTGTGCTTGCCAGGCAGGCGCAGCTCCACTGAGCTGTATCCCCAGCCCAAGAGATTTTTTTCTTTATGGAGAAAAATTAACCTTTTCTAAAAAAAATAAAAAACTTTTGTGTAAAGTGATTTGCAGAAATGCATTTAAAATTATGTTGCAGATCTTTTGTGCAGTGTGTGGGGCACAGTAACAGGACTTTGCATATAGAAATATGTGGCCATGTATGTTCCCAGATAGATTAAAGCATTTTATATTTGGAATCTTTGAACAAAAACAACATTGATGTTTATTTAATGCTATTGAATAAATCATGTTGTAGAAACCACAGTCTTTTGTTAATAAATAGATGTAGCAATTTGAAGACAGTAAATGCTTAAAATTCACTGTAATTGGGCATAAGCATTTTGTTGCCATAAAAATTAAGATTTGGAGCTGGCTGTAATGATGCACACCTGTAATCCCAGCTACTTGGGAATCTGAGGCAGGAGGATCACAATTTGAGATCAGCCTGGACAATTTAGCATGATTCTTTCTCAAAATAAAATTAAAATTTTGGGAAGGTAGTTCAGCGCTCCCTAAGTTTAATCCCTAGTACTACAAAAAAGAAAAAAAAAGATTTTGATTATCTTGTGGCATAAAAGTATAATGCTCAATTCAAAATTCTGCTGCAGATCTACATTTTTTTTAAAAAAATCATAAACCAAAGCCACAGCTTTATTTATTTACTTATTTTTTGGATACTGGGTATTGAACCCAGGTCCAGGTCCTTGAGCCTCGGAAGCACTCTACACTGAAGTACATCCCCAGGGCAGCACCCCCCTTTGAGATGGGTTCCCTTTAAATTGCCCAGGCTGAAGCACTGTGTCAGCCTCCTTGTCTGTCATAAAGCTAATGACAGTTTGCCTGTATTTCTGTTTGCTTGAGTATTTTTGTATGAGGATTAGAAATTATCTATTATGAGAAATAATAGATTTAAGTCTTATATGATCTAAGAGATAAAATGGAATTCTGTTGTTTTTTCTGGACCCTCAGTTCCTCAGTTTTCAGGTGTGTGCTGATTTATAGTGGAACATAATAAACACCTTTTGTGTTCCAAATATCTTTTTTTTTTTTTTTAAAGAGGATATTTGGAGAAGCTGCTGAAAAAAATTTATATCTCTCTCAGTTGATTATATTGGATACACTGGAAAAATGTCTTGCTGGGGTAAGTAAATCCATCCTCAAGTAGATGTTTTGTGAATTCAATCTTGAGAATGATATAGTATACCAAAGCATAGGTGTGGATAAAGAGAATGCGTTTGGACTTTTTGTCTTAGACATATGAATATGAGTTTTGCTAATGCAGTTGACCTAGTGTGGCACAAGTTTTCAAGAGAAGTTCTTTTCTTTTGTAAATTAAATAGATACTGGGCCGGGGGTTTAGCTCAGTGGTGCTGCTGTTTTGCCCTGAGACACAAGGGCTTGAGTTTGATCCCTAGTACCCCCTGCCCAAAGATACTAAGTTTATTTATAAAATTTTCAGGTGTGCTGATTTATAGTGGAACATAATAAACACCCTTTTTGTTCCAAATATCTTTTTTTTTTTTTTTAAAGAGGATATTTGGAGAAGCTGCTGAAAAAAATTTATATCTCTCTCAGTTGATTATATTGGATACACTGGAAAAATGTCTTGCTGGGGTAAGTAAATCCATCCTCAAGTAGATGTTTTGTGAATTCAATCTTGAGAATGATATAGTATACCAAAGCATAGGTGTGGATAAAGAGAATGCGTTTGGACTTTTTGTCTTAGACATATGAATATGAGTTTTGCTAATGCAGTTGACCTAGTGTGGCACAAGTTTTCAAGAGAAGTTCTTTTCTTTTGTAAATTAAATAGATACTGGGCCGGGGGTTTAGCTCAGTGGTGCTGCTGTTTTGCCCTGAGACACAAGGGCTTGAGTTTGATCCCTAGTACCCCCTGCCCAAAGATACTAAGTTTATTTATAAAAAGTGTTAGTTTTGCGCTGACAGAGGGTTTTTTAGAAAAGATTTTTATGAAGAAACCACTTTTGGCTCAGTTAATTTCTCAGATATTGTTAGGCCTGTGGCATTGAATGGCAGTAAAGGCCAAGTGTGATCTTCTTTTCTCTCTTCTATGAATTCAGTTTTAACATTCTGCTGTGCAAATCTGTATAAAAGAGGGCTTAAATATTAAACCTATGCTATTGAGGATAGATACTACTCTAAGAACCCTTGTGTACATATGAACATATGTAATGGATATGTGGAGGAGTCATTGAGTACCAAATAGTTCTTTTTCAGGATATCTCTTAGTTTTCTCAGTGTATTTCAACCACTACTTAATTTGAACTTTTCCAAGAATATTTCTGTTGTATAAAGCAAAGTGCTTTTCTCCACTAATCTTAATTCTTCCTGTAACATGGGTAGGAGTTTATATTAATATATAAATAAAATACCTCCATTTAAAAGTTGTCTATTCCATTTATATATCAGAGTTAACTTATTTCTTATATTTTTTCTTCTTTGCACAGAATTCAGAACTTTGCCCTTTCAGAATGACTTTTGTCCTTTAGATGTTGCAGTTTTCTGCAGTAAACCTAGAGGAAAAGGACTACAATATAGGAGGACTAACTGTGTGGTTGAGAAGAGAGGAAATGATCAGAAGTATTTGGGAAGGGTATTAGAAAAAATAACTTGCACAGCTATGTTTTTTAGGGAAAGGCTGTAGGCCACAGAAGCTAACATATTTAATATTTAAACTCTTTTATTGACCCTTGGCCATATTCCAGAATTGTGAGATAGTGCATATATTTATTTCTTTTTTGAGAATGAGCTAGTTGTTTTAGGTTGGTGCCTTCTGTTAATTTGTGATACACTATTGTTCGTTTGTATAATGAAGTGAAAGAGCAAAAGCACTGTTATATAGGATGATAGAATTGAGAAAGTGAAAAGTTTTTAAACTTCTGAATCCTTTAGTAGCAGTCTCATTACTTTGATTGCAAATTATCAGTATATTGGCCACATTCTTTTCTTTTTTGAGACAGGGTCTCACTATGTAGTTGAGACTGACCTGGAACTCACTATGTAGCCCAGGATGGTCTCAAACTATCAGTGATCCTCCTGCCTCAGCCTCCCAAGTGCTGGGATTACAGGTTTGCGCCACTACGCCCAGCCCTTGGCCACATTCTTGTTTGACTGGGGCCAGGGTGTTTTTGCCTCTTTCACTTCCACAGCTTTTCTCCATTAACATTTATAATTGAGAGGTAATGGTAAGTGTATTTTGGGGAATGATCCCAGATGTTATTGGGTCTTCTCTGACTTAATAAACAGTACTCTTTGGAGATAGCATAATGGAAATGCTAATAAGTGGCTATTGTATAACTTGTATAATGTATAAAATATATATTATTTTGCCTGCTTTACTATTGCAAATATGTAACTTTGTGTATGTGTGTAGTGCAAAAAATTGTGTGCATGCGAGGTGTCACTACTGATCCACATTCTCAACCTAATACTTTTTTCTATTAAGTTTATAACTTGAAAACTATTACTATTTTTATTATTGAACAGTTGGTTTTTTCTTGAGTTGTCTTCTATGATTCTCTCCCTTTTGCTCTTTTCCCTCGTCTCTCTCCTCTCCCCCTCTGCCTTCTGTCTCTCCCTGACTCTCCTCTGTCTCTGTCTCTTATTTTTGATTCTGACAAGTACATGCTCATCATATAAAGAAGTTGAAATAGCTAGGTAAAAGAGAATACCCAGTGGTATCATATGACTAAAACTGTAGTCTGAGGAATCTTTCTGTGTGTGACTTATTGAAAAGATTTAATACTTTTTCAATTATTTATTTATTTATTGAAATTAACCTCAACATGTATAATTGTTTGGTTAGTCTATAAACAAAAAATAGACATTGTGATTTAAATTTTGCAGCAAGTTCCAGATTTTGATCACCGGTGCTCCCCCAAAATAAATAAACAAAGTTTGCAGGTTTTTGAGAAATTGGTGTATTTACTGTCCATATATTTCATTATATTTGCATCTGAAAGCATTTGGATTGCAATTATAGAATAGGGTGTAACATGCAATTATCTAAATTTTACTTTGCTGTCCTGCTTAACGTGTCAAAAAGTTTATCCATATATGGATACCAAAATCATTAGATGAAATAGTGATGTAGAATAACTTATCTTTGGGATAGCTTTTTGTTGAATAATGACTTTTTTGTAGACATTTACTTTACAAATAAAGATGTCAGTTTGTTAATAATAACAAAGTTACCTACTGTCATTAGCAGATCAACTTACATTATGCACTCTTGGTGTGATGCAGTATTAGCTGTACTGAATTACCTAAAATGTTTAATCTGAAAGACTTAGGTTTAAATTTCGGCTTACAGAAAGGGAAAGTGGGAAGGGTAGGGGAAAGGTAATAAGGGAAAATTTAAAAAAATGAGAAAATGGAAATAAAGTTTATAAATGGGGAGGGGAGGAAGGGGTGAAGGGAGAGCAGGGGTATGGGGAGAAAATGAGAACCAAGACCTGTCATGTAAAGGTACACAATCCTAATGATGAATGTAACTGTACTGTATACCTACATTGTACCAATAAACTAAAAAAAAGATAGAGAAAGAAAATATAGTAATTAAAAGAATGAGTAAGACAAAGAACATTTCTTAAACAGTTCAGTTTCATAGGGTATAAAAGTGATGGATTTGGTTTGTATGTGTGGGAGATTGCTGTAGAATAAATAAACTGACAGAACATAGCAGTCATGCTGCAGTCTGTGAACCTTTCTTATATTGTAGTTGAATAAAGCCATAAAGACATTTGGGAGCATTGATAAAATTGAATATATATTGGGGATTAGGTGATACATGGGAACTGTTTATTTTTCCTTGGTGCATCAATTGTATTAAAGTTATATTAGAGAAAAATTCTTATTTTAAGATATGCTGAAGTACTTAGGGGTGAAATATTATATTTACAACTTACTTTGAAATGATTAAACCGAAACAACATTTATAGTAAATAATACCTGTTTTGTTCGGTCTCCACAAAGATAGGTGTGATTGCTCACCTAGAAATTTATTTGGGTATTTAGACAGATGACATATGTACCAATGAACTTGAATAAAGTTTATCTAGAACTCAGCAAACTGGGGATTTCCAGGTAGGAAAGTATTCATTTGGTGAACAAGAGAATAAGCAGAAGTCAGTGGTCCCCTGGCTATTGAGGGACTATTGAGGATGGGTAGAAGGTTAGACTTTGTGATCATGGGGTGAAAAATGGAACCATCTTTGTGAGGGGTGGGGTAGGTACTGGAGATTGAATGCAAGGCCATTGCACTGAGCTATATGTCAATCTTCCTTTTTATGTTTTTTTAGAAGATAGGATTTTGCTAAGTTGTCCAGGCTGATGTCGAACATGTGATCTTCCTGTCTTAGCCTCGCACAATACTGGGATAACAGGTGTGGGCCATCACACCTGCCTGGATCAGATTTGTTAGACTATCTATAAATAGCTATATTAAATATGAGGAAACATTAACAATTACCAAATACAGGTAATTGGTGTATGGGTGTTCATTATTCTATTTCAGCACTTCTGTATGTTTGAAAATTTTATGAAAACAAATATTTAGAGTTTCAGAAGTATGTGATTATTTCTATTTTAGCAACCAAAGGACACAATGAGATTAGATGAAACGATGCTGGTTAAACAGTTGCTTCCAGAAATCTGCCATTTTCTTCATACTTGTCGTGAAGGAAATCAGCATGCCGCTGAACTTCGGAATTCTGCCTCTGGGGTTTTATTTTCTCTTAGCTGCAACAACTTCAATGCAGTCTTTAGTCGTATTTCTACCAGGTTAGTATGTAAATTACATTGGACTGTTAAAGTAATATAAATTTTAGAAGTCTCTTTTCTTGTTTACATAAAAATAAAAAGTTAATAGAAATGAGTTATATGGGCTTTCATGGAGATTTCATGCATTATAAAGTCTTTGAGATTTTAAGCATGTAATACTATATGTATGTATCTATATAAGTATAATTATGCAGTTGATATGCACCATTAAATATGAATACTGTTGTAACCTTGAAGGTCTATAAATTTTAGGAAAAGGTATTTCTTTTCTGTACTGTGGCTCAAACCTAGGATCCCACATATGTGCACTATGCTGAGCTGCAACCTCAGCCAGTAGGTGTAAATTGTCGATTTGGTTTTTGTGGGCATACTCCTCCTCATACTCAGGCAAGTGAAGCAGTTGATGAATAGTCAGGATTTTATTTTCAGATTTTTTTTCGGGGGTGCCAGGGATCAAACTCAGGACCTTATGCTTGCAAGGCAGATGTGGTGCCACTGAGCTAAATCCCCAGCCCCAGAATCTCAATGATCATAAAGCTGTGATACTTAAATCTCATAAGGTCCTAAATTACTAAAAATAAACCTAAGAAAACTGGGCGTGGTAGCACACACCTGTAATCCCAGCACTATGGTAACTGAAGCAGGAGAATTGAAAGTTCTGGCCAGTCTGGACTATCTAGACGGACCTTCTCTCAAAAAACAAAAAAACTACCCCCCCCAACAAAACCCCAAAGAAACCTTAGCAATATAGAAGCACAAGAAAGAAACTGCAAAATAGAATTCCCTAAAAAGTGGACTATATTTTAAGTATATATAAAACAGTCCCACCTATTATCATAGCATATACTGTGCTGTCTTATCTTTATGATAATCTTGATAGGGAGATGATACATTCCACGTTTTCAGGCAATAACTAATACCTCCCCAAATAAAGGATCACAAAATTCTAAGTTAAGCTGTTTTAAGAATATGCGTTAGTTTCATTGTATCAGATTATTTCTGATACTTCTATTTTAACTATATCTTTTTTTGGGGAAGGTTGTTTTTCGAGACAGGGTCTCGCTATGTAGATTAGGCTGACCTTAATCTCACTGTGTAGCCCATGCTGGCCTTGAACTCTCAGCTTTCCTCTTGCCTCAGCCTCTGAATGCTGGGATTACAGGCATATCCCACTGGTCCTGGCTTCTATTTTAGCTATATTTTGATGAGATTCTTTTTACAGTACATACTTTGCTTTAAAAAATATATCATAAGTATAAGCCCTTATTGATAATTCAGAATGATCACTGTTGGAATTAGTTGTAATATGTTACAGTGGAGGAATTGGTTTAACTGGCATGCTAAGGGATAAACTTCTGACAGTACTTAGGAACTCTGGAACTTGCTTTCATGCAAATGACTTGCCCTTTTCATGCAAGTTAATGCTCATGTATTATGCTCAAGTGAGAAGTACAACAGATATCTTTCAGAGATTTAGTGAATCAGCGACTAATACAGAAGAAAAACAGTTCTCTTTGTTTATTGGTACCTGCATCTTTGATTCATCAGTGTTCTATAAACAGTGGACATCCAAACTAATTAATTTCAAAATCCCACAGTCTTTTTAATAAAAAAGTGATAGTCCTATAATTATGACGCTAGGCAGCAATATTCTTCAACATTAACAGAATACATGGTCAAAGAAAATTAAAATTTTATTTAATGATATATGATGTATGCTTTTATTTGGGGTGATGTTTATATGATAGAAAGATGTTCATTAAATATTTTGAATAGTCACATTTTATATTCTGAGTAGTGATACACTGAATCTGCAAGGTGACAACCACCTATGGGATAGGAGGCTGGAAATTAAAAAAAAAACAGAAGATCTTTTCATTTGGTTAACTACAAGATCAGCCTTACTGATGAATTGTGTCTTGAATTTCGGTAGTGTTCAAGTCTGTTCAGAAGTGGCATCTCTGAAGTAACATATTTTAGACAATTTCATTTGCCCTTTCATTAGTCCCAGAAATAGGAACTGATCTTATTGGAGGATTAATCACCTAAAAGTTCATTATTATGGTATAATTTGGGGATAGGGTATCTTATGACTGTCATAGTATTAGTTGGCTTAAAATATGCAAGCGACTTGCATGACATTTCTGAAGATTGATTTTGTATTTCATGTTAAACAGGTGATGCTTCTTCATTCTCCTTGTCAAAAAAAATATTTCTCTTTTAAGATAAAGTTTATTTGTTTTTTTTAAATAGGTCTGGGAATGTAGCTTAGAGGTAGAGAGCTTGACTGAAATGCATAAGGTCCTGGTGTTGATCTCTGCTTTGGGAGGAAGAGAAACTGCTTTTCTATTTCTGCTCTATACTTTACTTCAAGTGAAGATCTTAAAATAGCTTTATTACTCTGCTGAAGTATTCTGTGTTCTGTGGCATCAGTACTCTTTCATGTAGAAAATTAGCTGATTTCTCCATAGAATTATTGTGCAACTACTAGATCTAATTATTTTGTTGACATACCACCAGGAGAAGACTCGAGGACTTTAAAAGTTACTTGATTCTTTATAGCTCTGCTGATGTTTAATGGTTTTAATTCTTTTCAGTAGTTTCTAGTTGATTCTCCAGTTATCTAAAACTTATCTTTTTAACATTGTTAAATTAATTACATGTTTGTGTATGCTGACTTTAACAGTGAATTTTTACCTCTCTGTAACCCCCCTCCCATTTTGTAGTACTGGGGTTTGAACCCAGGGGCTCTGTACTACTGAACTATATCCCCAAACCTTTTAATTTTACTTTGAGACAGGCTGTCACTAAGTTGCCTACCCAGGCCTTGAACTTATGATCTTCCCTGCCTCAGCCTCCTGAGTAGCTGGGATGGCAGATATGTTCCACCTTGTCTGGCTTCCTCTCTGTAATCTTTGATTGCAAACTCATATTTAATGAGGTCTGTATTTTCTTTGGGAATCTTGTAGCTTTGGGTTTTGAGAGTGTTGCAATAGCTTTGCATTTACTTTATACTCAGTGCTTAGCTTTGTATGTAAGGTGGGTATTGGTGAATTTTTTTCTTTATATAAAAGAGTGAGTGAGCCGGGTGTGGTGGCGCACGCCTGTAATCCCAGCACTCGGGAGGCTGAGGTGGGAGGATCACTGTGAGTTTGAGACCAGCCTGGGCTACATAGTGAGTTCCAGGTCAGTCTCAACTACATAGTGTGAGACCCTTTCTCAAAAAACAAAAAAACCACAAAAAAAGCAACCAACCAAACAAAAAACAGTGTATAATTCTTTCTAGTGCATATTTTTTGCAAGGTGCCATGCACTATTAGTATAGAAAGCTTTATATTCTTGCGTTTTTGGATATTTTAGTGATAGGTTTTCTGTACTTCTTTTGCTCTGACTACCCTCTATTTTATTTGATTTGATTTCCAGGTTTCAGGAAAGCTGTTTAGGGCCAGAGATGCATCTCATTGGTAGTGTGCATGCCTAAAAATGGTGTTTAAACATCAGAAAATACTCTTCCCTGTAGCAATAATTGAACTGTTAAAGACATTAAACTTTTATTTTCACAAAGCAATGATCAGCTTTTCAAAAGATAGTGTTGCTAATCTATTATGACGTTTCCTAAGGCATCATACTCCATATTTCCAGGTTCTTTAGCAGCAGCTGTGGAAGTTTTAGCGTGTAAATAAGTACCTCATTTCCAGTTTGAACTGCTGAGCTTTTCTTACCCTGATGATGTGAAATGTTTTAGTGTAAGTGCTTAGATTAATTTTAATATTAGCTAGACTAACATAAGAAAGAGAGTGAAAGAACTTGATTTAATATATCAAATAAATGTTTAGTGTGATGATTAATAAGTCTGTTTTAAACTGAACTAAAATGGTTAAAATTCAAGTTATGAATAAGACCACGTACTATTTGTGCTTTTCAACCATCTCTCTCTCTCCTCTTGAATTAAAAAAAATAGTAATTCCATTTTTGATGTCTATTAATGGAAATAATGAGGAGGTCTCTTTAAGTAACAAAATTTATTAGATGAGTGATACCAATTTTTGTAAAATCATTGTTAGTGAACAATGGAAGAAAAGTTTACTTTTTTTTTTTTTTTTGCCTCAAGGGAATTTTTTTTCCCCCCGGTCCTGGGGATTGAATGCAAGACCTTGCACATGCTAGGCAAGTGTTTTACTACTGAGCTACACCTCTATTTAGTCAGTCAGTTATTCATTTATTTATTTATTTATTTATTTATTTATTGGTACCAGGGATTGAACTTGGGCCCTTGCACTTGAGAGGCAGACACTGGAACCACTGAGCTGAATTCCTGGCCCATCTCTCCTTATTTTGAGATAAGATGTTGCTGTGTCGTCTGGGTTGGCCTCAAATTTAAGATCCTCCTGAATAAATAGGATTACAAGTATACTTTACCACATCTGGCTAAGGGAATTTATCAGTTTAAAAGTATTTACGTATTTGTTAAGTGTTAAATTTTTCTACATTTGTAATGACTTCCTATTCTTCAGAAGGGAAGTTTTGGATTTAGAAAGATTTCTGTCTTTATATGCTTATCTTTTTTTTTTTTTTTTTTTTTTTTTTTTTTT
>NW_022900925.1:19208260-19226153 GCF_012274545.1 Fukomys damarensis
TTTTTTTTTTTTTTTTTTTTTTTTTTTTTTTTTCTTTTGGTACTAGGGATTGAACTCTGGTCCCTGCACTTGCAAAACAGAAGGATATTAATTAAATAATCATATAAGCACATGTACAGACTGGGAAAAGTACAAAGAGAAAAAGGCTTACTCAGTTTTTGAATACAAAGTAAATGTATCTTGTGACTCTAGACAAAATATTTGTGTTTTTGAAGTTATTCAATATAAAGTTAATAAAATTAAGGTTTTACTTTTAATTTGAAATGTGAATTTTAAAGCCTACATTGTGGAAAACTTCTAAAATAAAATACACACTGCAGAGAGAACAGCATTTCAAATACCTGTACATCTCTTACTCTGCTCCAACTGTTACTAGTTTTCCACAATTTTTAATTTTTAGTACTTTTAAAGCAAAGCTCAGCCAGGCATACTTTGAGCCAACCTGGACCACATAGTGAGTTCAAGGCCAGCCTGAAATACACAGTGAGATTCTCTTTCAAAAAAAAGAAGCAAAGCTCAGATATCACATCATTTCATTGGTAAATATTTCAGTATATATCTGTAATAGATTTCAGGAAATGTACAATATCATTGTTACACCTAGTAAAATTTCTTAATATCTCTTACTCCCAGGTTTGTTTTTAATTTTTCTTCCTCTAAAAAAATGGCCTTTTAGGCTAGGGATTTAGCTCAGTGGTGCCAACTGCCTTGTAAGTGCAAGGTCCTGAGTTCGATCCCCAGTATCCCCCACCCCCCAAAAAAGGGCTTTATTTGGTAGGTTCCAATATCTGTACCTCATAATTGGCTGCTGTTTCTCTTAATCTGTATAGGCTCTTCATTTCCTGCCTCTTCTCCCCATGTTTTTTGTGCTGCATACAGTATTTAACTGGCTTATTTGTAAAGTTTCTGCATGCAGTATTTAACTGGCTTATTTGTAAAGGTTTCTGTATTTTGTGTTCGAGTTTGAGTGGTTTCATATTCCTGGATTCTTAGTGGGGAGAGAAGAGTAATTTATAGATGGTGTAAGTAGTTCCTAGGGTATCACATCAAGAAACATATTCTAGGACTGGGGATTTGGCTCAGTGGTTCCGCTGCCTCACTTGCTACATCAAGGGCCCGGTACCAAAAAAAAAAGAAAGAAACATATTCTAGGGCCAGGGATTTAGCTCAGTGGTGTTGCTGCTTGACTCACAAGTGCAGGGTCCTGATTCAATCCCAGGTACAACAACAACAACAACAACAAAAATAAATAAATGGAAGAAAAAACATATTCTATTATCTTACTTGTGGTATTATGATTGATGGATTTAGATGTTTTCATCATTGTCCATTTATTATAAAGTTTTCCTTCAATTATTAATGTTTTTAACGGCTGCAACTAATCATTGGAGTCATTGTGTGATTGGAGGCTGCAAAAATGATACATTTTGTATCCTGTCTTTATTATTTGGGTGGGGGGATCAAACTCAGGATCTTGCGCTTGAGAGGCAGGTGGTGGCACCACTGGGCTAAATCTCCCTGGCCCTGTCTTTATTTTAAGATTATTAATTTTCGTGTATGGGATTGAATCCAAGGCCTCAGGCACTGAGCTGTGATTATTGTGAAAGATGTTTCCTTCATTATATGTTTACTTTCCAATATAGTCTGTGTAGGGAATTCAGGATGGAGGCTTGACTTTTTCTTATTATTGATTCCCAGGATGAATAGATACCCTAATAGCTATGACAGGTTGCCTACAGCTTTTTTTCCCTTCAGTTTTAATACTTGGATCTTTACCAATTTTGTGTTTAACTTGTAGATATAATTATTTTGGTGGTGGTGTTGGGGGTTGTCGTTCATTCACATTTTGAGATAGGATTTTTCAGGCCAGCCTTGAACTCAAATGTAGTCCAGGCTGGCCTTGTTCTTGAGGCAGAACTCCTGCCCTCAGTCTTCCAAGTGCTGTTATTATCAGAGTAGACCACCATGCCAGCAAAACATACAATTTTTCTAATGCTTAGATTGCCTCATTTTTTACCTTTGCGAGTTCATTTAAATGCACATGTGTGATTTTTGACATGACTCTCTGGCAGTTGGTAATTTCCTTGTGTTCAAACTCAAAGTGACCTAGGCTCATCTTGAACCATCTACTGCCCCAGTTCTGGAATTAAGAGCCCTGGCTAACTGTGGGAAATATATTTTGGACACCTCAATCCATTTTTGAGGGGGTACTGGGGATTGAACTCTGGACTTTGTGCTTGCGAGGCAGGTGACAGCATTCTGAGCTAAAATCCCCAGCCCTTGGACACCTCAATCTTAAAGATAAGGTTACAAAGTTTTTATTAGATTATCAAGGTTTCTTTTATCAGGCCTCTTTAATTAGGTTTTTTTAAGACAGGGTCTCGCTTTGTAGTTCAGGCTGGCCCTGAACTACTATGTAGCCCAAGTTGGCCTCGAACTCACAGTGAGCCTCCTTCCTCAGCCTCCCTAGTGCTGGGACTGCAGGCGTGTGCCACCATGTCTGGCTAGGTCCTTTAGATTTTTATAAGAAATAATTTATTTTCTTATGAATCTTTACTCTTACACATTCATTTTTTCCCCCCATACTGGGGATTGAACTTAGGACCTTTCACTTGCCAGGCAGGAATGGCACCACTGAGCTACATCCCTGGCACATAAATTCATTCTTGTGGGAATGAATAAATAAATTCTTGTAGAATCTAGAATTTTAGACTATCTCAATACTTAAGTAGATAAATTTTTTTTTGATTTTTACTTTACAGGTTACAGGAATTGACTGTTTGTTCAGAAGACAATGTTGATGTCCACGATATAGAATTATTACAGTATATTAATGTAGATTGTGCGAAATTAAAACGACTCCTGAAGGGTAAGTTAAAGTGTGTGATACATATGAAATTAATCACTGTGAGCCAAAACTCAGTATTATGATTGTATTATGCAAATGTTCTTGTTAAATGGCGAGTAATTCATATGGTTCACTAACTTTTTTTTTTTTTTGGTACTGGGGATTGAATAATGGCCCTTGAACTTGGGAGGCAGGTGGTGGAACCACTGAGCTAAACCACTGGCCCTGGTTCTCTAACTTTTGAACCTTTGAAAATAATACAGTAGAATCATCAAGAAATCAAATAATAAATTCTAGTGAGGCTGTGGGGGAACGGCTTCTACATTTTTGGTGGGAATGTAAACTAGTACAACCACAATGGAAATCCATATGGAAAGTCTTGAAAAAATTAGAAATTTCATTTGATCCACATATTTCCCTTTTAGGTTTCTTCCTGAAACAGTTAAAGACATCACATTATAGTGATACATGCCTACCATGTTTATAGCAACACAACTCATAACAGTTAAACCTTGATAGGGCCAGGGATTTATCAGTGCTGCTGCCTGCCTTCCTTGCAAGTAAGTGCAAGGTCCTCATTTCACTCCCTGGTACCAAAACCAGAAAAACAAAAACAAAACTTTGGAAGTGGCCTGTGTCATCCATCAGCAGATCACTAGATAAAATATGGTATTCATACTAGGCACTGAAAGGTTTAAGATATTGTCTTTTAATGGTCTGTGTTTCTCTGAAAGATGCACATTTCTTTTTCCTTTCATTTTTTTGGTTTTTTTGGTACTGAGGATTGAACTTGGGTCCTTGTGCTTGCAAGGCAGGTGGCAGAACCCCTGAGCTAAATCGCCAACCCAAGATAATTGTATTTTGAAATGCTATAAACTTACTACTTTGCCATAAATAAGGATAAGTTTGAGTCATTTGTAGGAAAATTAGAGGTACCTTGAGACCATAATGTCAAGTGAAATAAAGCAGACACACAAGCTTAAGAATTGCACAATTTCTCTTATATGGAATTGGAACTCTTAGGCCTAGCTATAGGTTATAGAAAGATCTGTTTAGCTATTATTGTGTTTAAAGAAGATAGTCTTTAGCAAGATATCAGACTTTCAGTGCAGAATATAATCAGGAGGTTGTGATTGTATGGTGAGGAGAAATTGAGCCAGTGCCTCATTTCTGTTTTCATCTCTCTTGCTGACTTAACTGACTAGATTTACAGCATTACAAAACAAGTTAAGATACTATTTTAGTGCCTAGTTTTGCCTCCCAAAAAACATGTCAGTAGTAGTCCCAGATGGGGATATTATAACTTCCAAGGTGCAATTTTAAAGCTTTGGGAAATACTTTTCTTGATTGTGTCAATTGAAATAAACTATCAGAAGGAATTGAATTACTATGATAAGAGAATCACTATTATTTTATTTGACTTAATGTACACCAAATATCAATGACATTCATAAAATGAGTTTGAATTCTTAAATTTCATTTCACAAAAATATTTTTCAATTTTATGTATTATTGGACCCTAGCTAATTTAAATGCATAACTTTATAGTATGCTGTTCACATTTTTATTTTACTTTGTGTCTTGATCAAGTTATTTTCAAACAGTATTTTTTTTCCAGCTTTAATTGAGTTTATTGGTACATTTTAGGGATACAGTACAGTTACATTCATTGTTGGGATCTTGTACCTCTATATGACAAGTCTTGGTTCTCATTTTTCCCCTTGTCCCTGCCCTCCCTTCACCCCCTCCTCCCCTCCCCATCTACAACCACTTTATTTCCATCTTTTCATTCTCTCACATTTTTTTCTTTTCCCTTTTTACCCTTCCCCTACCTGTCCCACCTTCCCTACACCTTTAGCTTCTTTCTTCCCATTTCTCAATGTCAGTAATCTTATTGGGATCTTCTGTATTATTGCAGATTATTCACACCAGAGAAACTATTCGGTATTTACACATGTGTGGCTTATTTATTTCACTTAGGAGTATATCTTCAATATGTATCCATTTTCCTATGAATGAATCTATTTTCTCATTCTTTATGGCTGAGTAATACTCCATTTTATAGAAAAATCACATCTTCTTTATCCAGTTTCCAACTGATGGGCAAATAGGCTGTTTCCAAGTTTTAGCTATTACAAACTGTGCCACTATAAACATGGGTGCGCATACTTCTCTGTGATATGATTCTTTTAGTTCTTTTGGAAAGATACCCAGCAGAGGGATGGCTGGGTCAAATGGAATCTCCAGTCCAAGCTCTTTGAGGTATCTCCATATAAAACAGTATTCTTAATGTCTGACCCAAGAGAAGGAGATGGATTATATTAGCTTTGAAAGTGTCAACAGTTGTACAATATAATATAGTTTTCAAAATACATTGTTTTGTTTTCTTAATATTGCCCCAAATAGCTGGTTCACCAGACATTGAAAAAAGACTCTATCTATACAGAGAAATATAAGACTGTGTTCCATGTATATTATCCTTGTTCAAATTTTTTATCTGTAGCTGTTGGTTTAGTTCAGTGGTAGCAACTTGCCCAGTGTGTGTGAGACCCTGTGTTTGATCTCTAGCACTTCCAAAAATGAGTTTATGATGTAAGGATAGTACCATTGTAAAAATCAAGCAACAACTTAATCAATTTTCAGTAACTTTATTAAAGAAAAAAAATCACTTTAGATATTAGGACAAGGTATGAGCATATGGATCACAGTTATTTTAGATTATAATATGCCACCATTCAATTTATAGTTGAAATTATTTTATTTTATTTTTCACGTTATTGGGGTTTGAACTCAGGGTCTTAGGCATGCTAAACAAGTGCTCCCCACCAAAGTATTACCCCCCACCCTGAAATTTTTTAAGTAAGTGGGAATGGCATTTGGCCCAACTCTTCTGAACAGCAGTTTGGTGGCCTTAAAATTATTCATCTCTTTGATCAGACACTTTCTTTAAGGTATTGTCTTACTTAAATATTATCAAAAAAACTCCGCATATAAGGTATTAATGTTATTCATAATAGTGAAATACTGAAAATAAATGTAGAACTGGAAAAATTTTTATAATGTATGATTTAATTCAGTGACTTAAATGTTCTGAGAAACATCAAAGCATGCTGGAAAGACTGGCTTTGAAGTTTAATTCAGTTGTAACAATCTGTAAATGTAGACAGTTTGTAATATTTTGAAAGCATTAGTATTTTGAAAGTATTAACTATATCATTCTAGTACTAAAAAGAACAGTAAAACTTACCATTGTATATAGAGTCATTAAAGAATATATATGAGGATTTTTAATGACTTGGAAAACAAGTGGAGATGCTATGCAAAGTGAAAAGGATAGATTTGGTGTGGCCAATCAGATCTCATTATGCTAGATATTTCTGCTTCATACATGCATAGGAAAAGGGATAGAATAAGATTTATTTACCAAACTGTTAACTGATTGTCACTGTATGATGGAATCATGGATGTTATTTTAATTTTTTGTTGTTTGTTTTTGGTACTATGGATTGAACCGAGGCTTTCTTACTGAGCCACACATCCAGCCCATTTTTAGTTTTTATTTTGAAACAGGGTCTTGCTGAGTTACCTAGGCTGGACTGGAACTTGGAAACCTTCTGCCTCATTCCAGAGTGCTGGGATAGAAAATAGGCATACACCACCATGCCTGGCTTATATTTTTAAAGTTTTCCACAGTGATCATGTTTTATACTTTTTTTTTTGAAACAGCAGATTTTTGCGAAAAGTAAAGGAAAAAACTTGCAACTCTTGAAGTTCAAGGCACATGTACCTTTTCTTTAGTAGATATAACTAGTGAGTTTTGGGTTTATATTGTCTTTACCTTTACATTGCCTATAAATATACTGGAACAAGAGTAGTATGTAAAAAAAAAAAAGTTATTTTTGCTAGCAGCTTTGGTCTGTATTTGTGTTCATTAAATAACTAGAGTTAATTGAAATAAATTTTTTTCTCCCCAGAAATAGCATTTAAATTTAAAGCTCTAAAGAAGGTTGCACAGTTAGCAGTTATAAATAGTCTGGAAAAGGTAAGCTATTTGATATTAAAAGGTAATCTCTTTGATATTAAAATTATGGTTTTAGTTATAAATTTTGCCACCTTTAATATTTGAATAAAAATCATGACTAAGTGATAGTTTCATTTTAACTTTTAGGAAAAATATATTGCAATATTTTTATGAGGGAAATTAGAGGTTGGGGCATTTACTATATTAAGAAAAGTTTAGTACTTTCATGTAAAGACATATTTTGTTATTTGTAGGCCTTTTGGAACTGGGTAGAAAATTATCCAGATGAATTTACAAAGCTATACCAGATTCCACAGACTGATATGGCTGGTAAGAAAAAGATTTAAAAATATATATTTTAAATTCTTAAGAGGTAAAAATATTTTTCCAAGTTACTTTTAAAAATAAAAATGCTTTTACATATTCTGTTGTTGTGAGATCAAATGGGAAATCATATTTTTCTGTCATATTTCTATGTTACCTGTATCCCTTTCCTCTTTGAACAAATAAAGTTTGAAATGAAACTCTAATCTTTAGAGTTACAATTGCATATTTCATGGCTCTCTGTTACAGAGAACTACTTTTCTATTTGTTCTAGGGCTTTATTTCATATTTAGAGATATGTTTAAAGTAATAATACTCTTTTTGCTTGTGAGGTAAAAATATTTGGGACATAGCTGAATGGTGGAGAATACAATACAGACTTAGAGAGCTTTGCTAATCTCTTTAGAAAGTTTAGTTTTTATTACTTGACTACATTACATTTTGTATAAGGAACCTGCATTTTGAGATAAAACACAAGATCAGCCATTCTAAAATGCCTGCTTTTCCATGGATTGGGATATCTCTCTGGACACATGGACGATGTAACATAGCTTGTCTACTTAACTGAATGAAATTGTGTAGTTGTTTAACTGAACTTCCAAGTTTATTTCTTTAAAATGTGGCCTTTGGTATTTTGGATAGTGCTGCCTTTTAATTTAATGCCAGGGCTTTTCTTCTCATCTAATACTGCCATTTTATATTTATATTTTTCATATAGAGTGTGCAGAAAAGCTGTTTGACTTGGTGGATGGCTTTGCTGAAAGCACCAAACGTAAAGCAGCAGTTTGGCCACTGCAAATCATTCTCCTTATTTTGTGTCCAGAAATAATCCAGGACATATCCAGGGATGTGGTCGATGAAAACAACATGAACAAGGTGAGGAGGTCAGAATTAAATTTCCATTATGTCTAGATGTGAAGTAGTTTATTTTACTCAAGGTATGTATTACTTTAGGCTTATTATTCCTTAAGTAGATTATTTTAGGGGCTCATTTTAATTATAACCCCTTTATGTTGCCTCATTTGCTGGCCTTAGCAGAGACATTCATACTTTTATTTTGAAGAGGGATTAAATAATACTATTCAATGATTAAAGATTTAAAACAGTCTCTTGATGTCTTTATTTTACCACAGAAGACTAAATGGCAGTTGTGTTAAATGTAGTTTTATTAATAATCACTTCAGGGATTGTCCTCTTAGACTGTCACTTTTATAAGTGTGTTATTTACATGTACTTAGGTGTGTATTCACTTGCTCCTACTGAAATGATTTAGCAAACCATTTTAAGCTATTTTAGAACAATTTTCACAGAATTTTATTAAGAAGGTAGGCTACTACAAATACTATGTGTACTGAAATTGATGCTATAACAATTGGTAGTCCTGAAAGGATATTACATGTTTTTAAAAATGAAGAGCTGCTGGGAATTTAGTTCAGTGGGCCCATGCCTGCCTGGCAAGCACAAGGTCCTGAGTTCGAGTCCCGGTACCAAAAACAGAAGAAAGAAGAACCTGAGTATTAATCTTACTGAGGTTCACTGTGAAGTTTTGCTGTACATTTTTTTATTTGCCACTTTGGGAGAAATAGTCTTAGCTGACTAAACATGAAATGAGCTCCTACATTATTTGGTCATAGATGGAGAAGTTCAAAGCCAGTGGGATGATTTATGACTTTGTAGAAATAGTGGAATAGTGGCTAGGGAATTTATGGATTGAAGAGTAAATAAATGAATTAGGCAATCCTTGACAGTCTGTTATTCTCTGGTATTTCTCATGGGACTATATCCCTACCTTTTTTTTTTTTTTTTTTTTTTTATTTCCGGTACTGGGGATCAAACTCAGGACCTTGAGCTTGCAAGGCAGGCACAGTGCCGCTGAGCTAAATCCTCAGCCCTGTGTCCCTGCTTTTGAGGGCACCATTTTTCATATTAGACTGTTGGAATCTCTTCCAAATAGTAGATTTTGTTTGTTTCTATTTACTGGGAAAATGAAAATAATACTCAAGTAAATTTATAATAATCACAGCTATATCTTTCTAAATGTTTATCAGTCATTTGTATATCTTCAGTGATTTACTCATTTTTTCCATTTTATTTTTTGTTTTTATTGATTTATAGAGGGGGTGTATTTTTACTTGGTTTCTCTTTCTAAACTTTATGGATTCTTTTTGCTTTATAGATGTTTAAAATATGCATGTGGTTAATCTAGTCTTGTGTTTTTATATCTTAGCTTTTTGGTCAGACCTCTTCTCTCCCAAGGTTTTATTTATTTATTTTATTAAGATATAACTACGTACTATAAAATTCACCCTTTTAATGTGTATAGTTTGCTAATTTTTAGTATATTCACAAAGTTGTGCAGTCATTCCTATTTAATTCCAGAACTGATAAAGATAAGATAGTATCTCATCTCAGGTGTTCTCAGCCCTTCTCCCTCCCTTCAAAATCATAAAATTATGTGAAGTGATGGATGTGTTAATTAACTTGACTGTGATAATCATTTTACAATGTATATGTAAAAAAAAAATGTTGTACTCATTAAATATATACACTTTTTATTTGTCAATCATACCTTAAGTAAAACTGAAAAAGTATCATTCAAAAAGCTACTAGTACTGAAATTACATACATATTTGTACAGAATGATTAGGAACAAGAAAAAAATTGCATGCATACACTAGCATTTATTTTTGTGAATGTAACTCCACAGATACAAATGTTAAAAGTTACATTCGTAAATAAGATAAAATTATGTACATACCTCTAATATGAAAATAATCACACAAAGACATATTTCTTTATTCAAAAATTTTTATTCCAGCCGAGCGTGGTGGTGCATGCCTGTAATCCCAGCACTCGGGAGGCTGAGGCAGGAGGATTGCTGTGAGTTCGAGACCAGCCTGGGCTACATAGTGAGTTCCAGGTCAGTCTCAACTACATAACGAGACCCTGTCTCAAAAAACCAAAAAAAAATTTTTTTTATTCCATTGCCTATTACAGCTTTATTTGTAATAGTCTAAATTTGAAAACAGATCCAGTGTCCATCAGCTGAATTGGCTAACTATGGTACATGGAGATAGTTTTTCGTTAATATTTTTCATTAATTAGAAGTAACTACTGAGTCAACAGTGTGATGAATCTCAGAAAAACACTATGTTAAGTAAAGGAAGACAGTCAAAACATACTACATAAATTATTTTCTCTTTTTATTTTTGGTTTTATTTGGTCTTTTTCATCCTTTTTAATTTTTTATGGTTTTTTTCTCTTTTTTGGTGGTACTGGAGATTGAACCTGTGGTCTTGTACATGTTAAGCACATGCCCTATTATTGAACTACATCCCTAGCCCTATATGATTTCTTTTAAAAGAATTTCTGGTGAAAAAGTTTAGGGACAGGGAATCACTTAATTTCAGGGGTGAGAGTTAGGGGAAGCCATGATTTTGGTTGTGGATCTGTGATTATCCCTTTCTCAGACAGAATACATCGTATACTTACAAAGCTGTTCACTTTATGGCTACCAGGAAAGACAAGGTAAAGAACCATAGAGGAAAGGTCTGAGACGAGTTGTAGTATCCAAGGTTATACCCTCATGACTTCTTCCTTCCTCTCTCCCTCTCTCTCTCTCCCTCCTCCTCTCTCTTGTCTTTCTTTCATTCATCAAACTCAGGAGCTTGTATTTATTAGGCATCACTCCCTTTCAGTAGGTCATGAAGTTATGACATCAGACTTTATTAGACCCGAATGCTGGGATTATAGGCTTGTGCCACCATGCCCATCGCAGGCCTGAAATAATTTAAACTATAGAAATTATCTAATTACATACCAGTTATAAAATCAGGATTTTGAGTTCTTAAGTTTTTCTTTCACTTATGCTTATTTCATTAACTTTAAAGAAAAGTAATAAATAGCCAAAATAGGCATCTTAGTAATTTTTCTCATTGCTGAGACAAAATACCCAGCACCTAAAGTTAAAGAAGGAAAAGTTTATTTCAGCTCAGTTTGTAGAAGTTTCAGTCTATAATTGACTGGCCGTAAGACAGGGTGGCATTGCAGGGGGGCTTCAGAGAAGAGAAACAGTTCCTGGCAGGAAGAAAGCAGCAAAAGCAGCAAGTGACAAGCGAAAAGCAATGGCCACCACAGCCCTCTTTCTGTCTCTCTTATATGTTATCTTATATGTTATCCCTAAGGGTAGTAGCACTCACATCCATAATCCTACCATCCCACTGAATCAATCCTGGCATCATATCCTTGATTTCAGCATCACACACCCTAGATCTAGCCACTTATGAAAAGCCCCACCTGTGACCAATGAGGCTTTGGGGGACACCTTGATATAAGCCGTAACAGAAGAGCATTCAGTGAAAAAGCAAGCCTGCTTTCTTCTGAGTTTTTTACTACCATATGACCACTGGCTACCTATGGATATTTCTAAAACTATCCTGTGTATCTATTATCTATTTAAAATAGCCCAGAGTTTTGTCCATATTGTTGACTTTTTCAAAGAATCAGCTTTTCATTTTGTTAATTTTCTCTATTTTTAAAAATTTCTGTGTCCACATTAAGCTTTTATTATTTCCATCATTATTTTAGCTTTGAGTTTAGTTTTTTTTCTTTTTACTTCCTGAAGGTGTTACAATTATTTATTGATCAAAGAGCTTTCTTATTGCTTAATGTATTTACAGTGATAAATTCCCCTCTTAGCACTGCTTTCACTCATTTTGTGAAGTTTTTGTGTGTTGTGCTTTTATTTTCATTTGCCCCAGGATACTTTCTATTTTCCTTTTCCATGAGATTTTTTTTTTTTGGGGGGGTCCATTGGTTTTTTAGGATTGTGTTGTCTAATTTCCGCATATTTCTGAATTTTCTAGTTTTTCCTCCAATACTGGTCTAGTTTCATTCCCTTATTAATAGAGGAGATACCTCATGTAACTTTAGTCTCTTTAAATGTATTAACACTTGTTTGGTCTCCTAACACATGGGTCTGCTTTGGAAAGTGTTCCATGTGCACTTTGAGTAGAATGTGCATTCTTCTGGTGTTGGATAACTTTAACTTTTGACATGTTATATTAGAAAATATAGGTAGAGATGTGAGATTTTCATTTTGGAGAATAGTCAGGGGAAGAAATTGGCCAATGAGCTGTGAAGAAGAGGGATTGAGGTCGCTAGAATGAGTAATTTTTTAAAGAACAAAATTTAGAGCAACAACCAGTGCTAATTCTAGGACTTTGGAGCATAGGTAGGAGGACTGCTGCGAGTTCAAGGCCAGCCTGAACTACATAGGGAAACCCTGTCTCTAAAAACAGAACAAAAACACAACCACCCAAGAATTTAGGGCAATTGACCAGCCATAAGTGTTTTCTTACTTAGGAGGCTAAAGTCTCAATATAATTTGGAGTACTAAAAAAGGATGGAACAGTTTGACATGTGCATATAGCAAGTCAGTATAGTATTTAGGTATTGAAAAATATCAGAAGGAAGATATCAGCTTAATTCAGTGCTGAGTTCAAATATTTGGGAATGACTACTTCTTACACAGTGTATTCCTATGTCAGTTCAGCAGAGAAAATGGAGAAGAGTTTTTTTTGTGGGGGGAAGATTTGAGAAATATTTAAGTGATGATAACTATTTATATTGTAAAATTGAAAAGCAAAATACCTGTATACATTGTGCATTTTTTATAGTGTATGTGTAGCTGTTATTTTATTAGTTAAATCTGAAATAGAAGAAACTTAATGTGTTATCTTTTTGTTGTATTTGAATTCTGCAGAAGTTGTTTCTGGACAGTCTACGAAAAGCACTTGCTGGCCATGGAGGAAGTAGGCAGCTGACAGAAAGTGCTGCAATTGCTTGTGTTAAACTATGTAAAGCTAGTACTTACATCAACTGGGAAGATAACTCTGTAATTTTCTTACTAGTTCAGTCCATGGTGGTTGATCTTAAGGTAACATGCTTTTTCTCTACTATAGATTTTAAGAAAATTAAATGAAGAATAAACTTTTAGTTCAAGCATTATTCCAAAGAGTATTGCTAATATTAGCATTGAGTTATCTTTTGATAATAAATTAATAGGATCTGTTTTTGTTATGTTCATCAGTTTAGACTGCGAATATGAAGAATAATGCAGAATTAACCAGTTTTCTTAAGCTAGCATAAATGCACAGACTTGGATTCAAAATAATGTAGGAACAAGAGACTGAAAAGAGCCATATGTGGTATAGTAAGACATCAGATCACTAAACTACAATATTAGTACTTTGTGCTTTTTTGGTAACTGAATGTTACATACCGTCATCTGCATGGACAATGTTGGTATTATCACATACTAGTAAAATACTGCATGATCATTGAAAGGCCTTTGTTTTTTATTGGGATTTTCACAGAACCTGCTTTTTAATCCTACTAAACCATTCTCAAGAGGTAGTCAGCCTGCAGATGTGGATCTAATGATTGATTGCCTTGTTTCTTGCTTTCGTATAAGTCCTCAGAACAACCAACACTTTAAGGTGAGAGCATTGATTTTTATCCATCTATATTTACTGATATTATTTATCCTACAGATGCAGAAAGACTAGAAAGATGAGTAGGTACACATTTATCAATATTTCTTAATATTATATACTGATACTAATTTCGAGATCTTAAAAATGTATTCTGTTTTAGCCAGAAGTGGTGGTGTATACCTTTAGTTCCAAGTACTGAGGAGGCTGAGGCAAGAAGATTGAGAATTTGTGGCTGGCCTCAGCAACATAGCAAAACTACCTCTCCAAAAATGATGACCAAAAAGAAAAACCACCAAAAAAACCCAAAAACCTTTTCTTTTGCTGTTCTTTTTGTCTTTATTTGTGTTATTGAATATTTTTCTCATAGAAACGATTTACTATTTTTTCTCTATAGATCTGCTTGGCTCAGAATTCACCATCTACATTTCATTATGTGTTGGTGAATTCACTTCATCGAATCATCACCAATGTAAGTCTAAAAGGTATTGCTAAACTATTAAAAGAGAAATTGGGTGGGGAGAGCTTGTGTACATTTGTTCCCCTCTTTGCAAAAAACATTATCTTGGTTTTCACATACATTTTTAGCCTAAATAGTATAGCATAGGAAAGTTTCTCTAAGTCATTGTATTTTATATTGATAATGTTATATTTTTCCTATTCGATCTTGACCCGAGGAAGATGTATTAATAGGCTCGTTTGGAAAGAAAAGAGTAAACCTAAAGCATTTTTATTTGGATTGAAAGCCTTTAAGAAGAATACCACTGAAAATATAATATAGCACTTTCATCTGGAAGTTGATCATATTTGAACACTCTTAGTCCCTCCTAGCATTTGATACATTCTGGCTTATCAGCTTACAGGTTAAATTCAAAGTAATAGGATTTATGTTGTAGCCCAGGATGGCACATTTATAAAATGGTGAGACTGTATTTGATTGTCTTTTTCAGTACTCCTTAAACAAAATGAAATATGAACACACTTCAAAGAGGTATTTTCAAACTACATAAGCTTAGTCAGACAAAAAATATGAACTCATTAATGTGTACTTTTGTTGAAAATACATGGAGTAGAAAGATAGTGAAACCTTTTTAGGTTTGGACTATAGATTTTTAAAAGTCTGTTCATCTAATTATGAACAATTGTATTTTGAAGATTCTCAGGTATCATTTTCCATAGTTTCACTTTCCTCCATTGTTATTTACATTTACATGCAAATGGGTCATCTTCCTGTTTTCCTTCTTTAAGAAGGCTTTAGTCATTGATTTACACTCATATTCCCTTTTAGGACTTTTTTCTGTGGTGAGGCTAAAACAAGGCCTTGGATATATTACATTAAACTAAATGCTGCCTGTATTTTCTTTTAGAGATTCAGTAGGGGAAAAACAACTATTGATAAAGCTATTTAATGTCACATTTAATTTTGAAAAGAAACAGGTTATGCAGGTTTGCCTTGTGCATTGAAGGACATTTAGTATCTCTGGCCCTCATTTTATTAAGTGCCGGTTGTATGGCATCCCCTGCTTTATGAATGGCTAAGAATGCCTGAGGGAATGATGCCGTCCTCAGTTTAGTATCACTGAGTTAAATTATAGGTAGAAGTAACATTGAATACTCTTTGTTCCAAAAGGGAAAGTTTAATGTATCTGATTATAGATAAGGTATGTTTGTATTTAAAACTTCTAAAAATTACTGGCAGAGTGATGATGTAGGACATTCTACCCTCAAGATTTATTTTCAAGACCATTAAAAAAAGCCCATTTTATTTCAAGACCATTAAGAACTTGTCCTCCTCAAGTTTATCCATAATTTAAAAACAATGTTACTTTTCCCTCCTTTTGGACATAATACTAAAAATATTTCATTTGTGGATAGTTTTACATAAATAGTTAAAATTTGTATTTAATAAACCCCAGTGTATACTCTTTGATACTCTGTGGCTAGTTACTTTAATTGTGACATATTTTTGTCTACAATTGAATATATAGAGCACTTTCAAGCATGGACTTGGCACTGCTGTAAGTGGCTGAGCTGCTCCTCCTTGGGTTTCTAGCATGCCTGGAGTGGTACTTCATGCATGCCTCAGTGTACTTGGTGGAAGTGGTCGTGCATCCTTCTGTACTCTAATGAGTACTGCATGTGTGAAGGTGGAGTGTGTCTGTATCTGAGGTCAAGTCAATATGGACATCTACTTTTATAAGGAAACTACTGACTAATTTAAAAATACTAAGCATTAGTAACCTTTCAGTGAAATAGCTTGAAAAAGAACATGCTTATTACTCCAAAATGCCTTAAACTTATACTGTAAAGACACTTTATTTTTAGAGATTGCTTGGTAAGTTGTTAGAGTTTTTCCCATCTTTTTGGTTTGAGGCTAATACTGAATCTAAAGTACTTTCTGACTGAAAGGGCTATTTATAAAAGTATATACGTAAATTTATGGAATCAACTTAATAGAGGTTTATTGAAGACAGTTAGTTATTAGGAAAGTATTTTATTTCTTGTAATCACATAAAATTTTTTGTTAGATATTTGGACTCCTGATCTTAAATTGATTTTTTAGTGTAAGATTTCTTTTTAAATGATTCTTGGTTCAATACATATGTTCTCTTCTTCCATGATTCTTTAGCCACTTCACAGTTTTTAAAAATATCACATTTTCAAATAAGATAAAATTTCTTTGTTGAGTGTTTATGTAGAAGTAACAGTGGTGTTTCAAGTTTATTTTGCTTCTGTGAAACATTTGCATTTTTAAGTACTGTGCTTAGATCCATTGTTTCTTAGAAAATGTTAACATTTATTCACTATTTAAATTTTATTGCAACCAAAGTTTTAAAAATAATGCTATACTGTCACCTTTTTATGATGATGTCATAAGAGGTGAATTATAATTTTAGGATCTGTATTATGTACTTAAGTTTTATAGGCCTCAAGTTACATTAAATATGTAATTGGAAATGTAAAAAATTATATACACATATTTGAATTATTTATCCAAGTCATCACTGTTATATGCTATACCTGTTGTAGTCCTACTTTTTGTTTTTTTCTTGTGGCAATTGATTGTATTTCACTTACTGACATTTTACATTTTGAAAATGAGATGATCTTTTCTGTTGGGAAGTTGTGGTTAGAGGAATTATTTCCAAGCATTTGAAAATAATCTCTTGAGGAGTTGCCACATAATTTGCTTATATGTGTTACTTTTTTTTTTTTTTTTTTTGGTCAAGAAAACAGTATTTTCATTAAAAAATGTCTAATGGACTAGCTTCAAAAATTGTTTAGTAACTGTTCAATGTACTAAAATTTTAACTTCATGATGTGTAGTTTTTAGTGCTTGTTTACTTGACAGTGTATCTCTTACTTCAAAATGAATGAACTTACTATAAAAATAAAAAGTGTGAAAACCACCAAATCTTAAGCCTAAAAGATATTTTATAGGGTGTACCTGGTACCACAGTGCAGTTTAAACATCTATCAAATGATAATATGGATATATATTTCTTTGGTTTAACAGTGTGCACACCCCTCCTCTCCCATACTGGGGGTTGAACCCAGGGCCTTTGCACTGAGCTACGCCCCTAATTCTTTTTATTTTTACTTTGAAAGAGGACTTTGCTAAGTCACTACATTGTGAACTTGTGATATTCCTGCCTCAGCCTCCCAGAGTGCTGTGATTATAGTTCCTGACAGGGTTTTACGGAATTTGTGGTGCAAAGAGGACCCTTACTCATTGCACTTTATCACTATTCAGCATTTAGTTACTTTAAACTGATTAACTTAAATTGTATGATACAGTAAATAAATGGAAACCAAGTTGGATTACTTGTTTTTGGCAAGTCACATGAGCAAATTACTACACATTTGAGAAATCTACTATGTAACCAAACTGGGGAAAAAAAAAAAAAAAGATTCAGTTAGGAACTAACCTAAATAAGAACTGAAGGAACAAAATACACAACCATTAAAAATTGTTTTTTGATCTCATAACTTTGTAACCCAATCCTGAAAGAATTCAATGAAGTATTCTAATTGTGTATCATATGTTGGTTTTATATTTTACTATCCAGTAAGTAGAATTTGTAGTTGTAGTTACTGTTGACATAATGATTCTACTCAAAATATTCTGGCAATTATGAGTGAAACTGAGACTTTGGCTTAGTTTTGAGACTCTTTTTTTTTTTTTTTTTTTTTTTTTTTTTTTTT